>NW_028263372.1:35939539-36539539 GCF_051168715.1 Poecilia mexicana | reverse complement strand
GACAAATATCAGAACAAAATTAAGTCAGAACAATTACAGTAACAGGTCCAGATGGCACTGCTAGCGAAGTTCAGATGGTCAAGCGACAAAAACCCAAACACTGAGCTGAGCAGAGCAGTGACCCCCAGTGACCTTGGCAGCCCCATGTGGCCTTTGGGGGCCAGATCTAAACGGCCCTATGAACGACTTTCAGGCTCATGTTGAACCTTAATGGGCCTATGTGACCTTGGGAGCCATATTAGTGACCTTACTATGTGACCTTAGCCAAAATGTTAGGGGCCAAATTCATTACTTTAGTAGCCACATTGTTGACTTTAAATGCCCTATGAGTGAATTAAATGCTACATTAGTGACCTTAATGGCCCTATGGGTGACTTTACAGCCCATATTAGTATCTTATTGGCTTTATCAGTGATCTATAACGATCCCTTCAGAATGGCTCATTTCATCAGATGTGTTGCAAAAATCCTCAAAAAGTGGAACAAAACTCTAAATAAATTCAAAGTTTTCTTTCTGACTCTGAAAACCCAGATCAGCCTGACCTGCCTCATGAAATGAGTAAAATCGTTTTCATGTCCAACATGATGACAGCTGTCTGGACCTGCTTGAGCATTCGCTCCACATTCCCTCCGATGTTAAAGAGGACAAACGTCTCCGTGTTTAGCATTCAGGTTTGAATTAGCTGCAGACTGAAGGAATCATCTGGGAGAATTAAATGTGACCTCTGCTGCTGAGGAGGAACCGCCTGCTCCAAATCTCTGATTGTTCCTTCATCCTGGGTGGAAATTCCTCCTCTTCCTCAGATGAGCAGCAGCAGGTTATTTTAGATTAAGCTGGAAGCAACAGGAGGTTTATTCTGCTGGCCGAAGCTGAAGCAGAGCCGAGTGGAAACAAACTGTTCGACATGCAGCTCCGGAGGATCTGCATCAGATCTTCACTCACTCTCTGGCTCTCAGACATGAGGACAGACGCAGATTTAGACTCTTATCGGCTTCACAGACGAACGCCGCAGCGAACAGACGAAACGAATCGAGGAGAAGAAAGATGAGAAACATGTTTCTGATCCGAGATCTGAGGGGCGGAGGCAGGAAGTGGCTGCTTCATTCATAAAACACTCGCGTTTTTCTGCTCAGTTTGGTGATGGGATGCTTTTCAGGAGAAGCCTTTCCTCCAAGCTGCTCCCAATATTTACTTTACAGAAGTCGTACAGTAAGGTGATGAATCGTGGAAATATTCCAGAACCTGATGGGAAGCTAATGGGACGGAAAAAACATATTATTGTGTTTTATCTGAGAAAGGCACTTCTGTGTTTGATGTATGATGATAGGCTGAGCGGAGGGACTCTGAGTGAACGGCCATTTGTTAGGAGGAAAACCCGGGAAACGTTGCGACCAGCGGGAGGATAAATGGAGGCGATGGCTTTTTTCTGGAGTCATGGGTGGCGCTTTCACAGATATTCCAGCGCTAAATGTTTCATCAGGGCTGTGCTGGACAGAGCAGACAACGCATTCATCACATCAACACTCTCCTCCTTTTCAATCTTTCCCTAATTTACTTCCTCCTGTCCGCCGTTTCCCTCCTCCCGTCTTTCTCTCTAAGACTCAGAGTTTCTGCTCACTTCCTCTAACTAGTGAGCCGGCACAGTCA
Organism: Poecilia mexicana; assembly: GCF_051168715.1. Classification (NCBI taxonomy): domain Eukaryota; kingdom Metazoa; phylum Chordata; class Actinopteri; order Cyprinodontiformes; family Poeciliidae; genus Poecilia; species Poecilia mexicana. The sequence continues at coordinate 36,537,892 of NW_028263372.1, read as the reverse complement.
AATCCTTTATCCTCACACCGCCTCAATTATTCAGCAGCAAAGAGTCCAAATCAAGTGACTAATGACTTTGATCAAGAGTAGCTCGCTGGCACTAAGGAGAACTTTCTGCACTAAATTAAGAGCAGCATAATATGAGCTGGCAAAGGCCAACTGCTGCAGGATCAATTGGAGGTTTGTCCACAGCGGCTCTCACCTCTCAGCGCCAATAATAAACCCACAAGCTGCTGATTCTCTCTGCTTTCTGAGAAAAACGCCGCAGAGACCAGAACGCGTCTCCAACCGAGGAGCCGCGTAAAATAACTACATTTACAGTAAAATAACTGGAGAGATGCACACAGACAGAAAGAAGCTGGAATCCAGCTGGTTTTGACCCAACCGTGACTCAGAAGTCTCATTTTCCTCTGGTCAGTGAACGCATCTTAGCCCTTCCAGGCTGGACGTCAAAGACGCGCCGCTAATGAGAGGATAAAAGTTTTCCAGCATCAGAGAAGCATGAGCATCACACCTGAGAGGCACTGAAACCTATACATGACACAAACATAAAACATACCTAATGGTGCAATCACAACTGGACCATTATGTTTTTAAGGAAATTATTTTTCCTTTTGCTTCCATTTCCTGCAGTTGCAACATTTTCTGTTTGTATTCATTTTTTATGTTTGTGTTTTATGGAGTTTGCATCATTCATGTGTTTTTGCTGCACATTTTGTCTTTAATCCACCTGAATGAGACTGATGTCTACAACAATACAACAGATACAATGGTCTAGTCAAAGTGCAGAGCTCAGATTGGCCTGAAGCAGCCGTGGAAGTTCCTCCATGGCGGCCTGATAAACCAGACAGGAAGTGATAACTCAGCTGCTGGTTTCTGTAGCGGCGTCAGACGTTGTAACTCTTTACTCGATGGTTTCACTGCATGTTTGGAGGAAATAAAATGTGTTCAGGAAGCTTGTAATCATCAGCACTTCTGCCTGCTGGGCGGTCACCACCCCACGGATTTAAACCTTTAAACCAGGAGGAACGTTTTTCTTTACAAACAGCGGCGAGTCGGCCGACAGGAGGCTGAAACCGACCAGCAATTACAGGTCATTACGGCTCTGACTCATCAACGTCTGATACACGGCAACACAGAAAAAACAAAACCCAGAGGAGGAGAAGGACTGCTTTACGGAGGAGGAATGAAAGGAAAGCAGCCATGAAGGTGAATAATCGACTCAGCAGGACGAACTGAAGACAATTAGAGACTTAAAGGTTCACAGAAGGAGAAATGAAGTCCAGGACGAGTCGGAGCCGATTTCAGGTAAATCCAGGTTTAAAACGAGTCACAGCGTTCTGCTTCCCCTGCAGGAAGGAGACTTTAGCAGCTTAGAGAGGAACGACTGGAGGACACTTCAAGAAATTAAAACTGCCGCTTTGTTGTTTGTACAGAAACAAACTGAAACTAATTCCTGCTTAAAGTCCCAGACAGCAGGATTTAAGGCAAAGTGATGATCCTGTTTGGTGCTGATCCATCCCATCACGACTGCTGCTCTGAAGGCTGAATCTGGACTTAATGCAGTTTGATAAGGAGGAGCCCAGAGGAAGCTGCTGCTGCTCGCTTTTAATCAGAAAACCGCTGGAGAACGACGAACCAACTAATATCACTCAGCTCTACCCATGCAGCGACTCGAAGCCACTTCACACGGCTGCGTTTCACGGGCCCAGCGTCCAGCCTGACGACTCTTCAGCCAGGAGATCAAACCTGCAGGCTTCAGATCAACCAGATGGAGCAAATCCAGACAGCAGCGTTCAGGTTTCATTCTGCTGTCGGTGCTAAATGACATGCTGTTCCCTGAGGCGTACCACAGGGCTGTGTGTTGGTTCACCTGATTCTTCAGGTGATCCGTCTGTTTCTTTTTGTGGAAACTTGATACTCTGGAAGTGTGCATCAGGCTACATTCACACTCAGATCCGACTTTTTCACCGCAGTCTGATCTTTTCACGATCTGAGCTGCTTCCAGATCTATCGGAACTAAATCCGATAGTTTTCAAAGCGTCTGCAGGCTGAACGCTCAGGTTGCATTGTATCCCACTTTTCCGTCGTTCATGTGAGACATGGACGCAAACATCTGAAAATGATGATAATAAAGTGATGAAAGCAGACTGAGTCAGTGAACGCATCGCATCCCAATGTCCTGGTCCGATTCCACACCCAAACTGGACTGGGTCAGAACCGGGTCAGAAGCTGCAGCTCCACTAAAGGTTGTTTGCTGTTAGCAGTTAGCTTTCTGTTTATCAGCTTCTTCATCTGCTGTCGCTCTCAACAGCTTCAGAGACGGCGGCCATCTTTACTGCCACTGTGGGACGGCTATGTTCTTCTTCTTGGGTCGCTTTGGGTCGGAACCGTTCACACAGAAGTCTGACTGCGTTCGGGTTCAGTTAGTAGGAGGAGCAAACGCAGAAATAATTAGACTTCAGCAAAACGTCAGAATTTGAGCCTCCAGAGTAGCAGAAAAAATGTTCAGCTATATTTTTAATCATGTCAGTTCTGGTCCTCCATACAGAACCAGGATTAACTTAAATAAATGTAATTAAATCAAAAGCAGATTTTTTAAGAGTGAAATTTTGGTGCATTTCTTGTTTCTTTCCTGATTAATGAGCATCTGGGGTGAAATCTACCTCATTAGTTCATTTTTAGCTTTATGTCAAAAACTGCAGCAGCTTTAAGTACAAAAACGTATTAAAATAAAAAAAATCTCTTGGATATAAATTTAGGTTTGTTTGATTTGTTTCCTTCAGTTTGAAGCTGAAGAATAAAAATGAAAAAATGAGCTGCAAAAATCTGGCAGTTAATTAACATCATTTTTACCATTTGGTGTATTTCTTTATCCTTTGTAGTTAGACCTGTTTTAATTTTAATTAGAGGTATTTCTCGTTTCATAAACCTTTTTACCTACAGCAGGTTTTGTTCTGCTGTTTTGGTCCCTCCAGTCGGTGGATCATTTCATCTGTAGATGTTTAGTCACATTTTTCAATCAACTCAGCAGAAAAATGATGTCAACAGTTTGGATGAAGGTGAATTTCCTGGTCCTTCTGCGCTGCGTAGTTTCTGGATGTAAACAGGCTCTGGCCGATGGGTTCAGTGATTTATCTGCAGTCTGACAGGAAGACCTACTTACTGATTCTCCATGTGAATCTGTCTCATGTTCTGCAGCTGTTTTCTCCTCTTTGCTTCATTTGCTGATTTGTTCAAGCAGAATAAGTGAAATAAAAGCAGCTCTTTGCTCATTCCACCAAACTCACTTCAGAAGAGGCAGAGCGTCTGGAGGAACGTCCAGCTTTCCGCCAGTTTGACATTTTTTAACTTCACTGAGTCACAATATAAAGTTTTTATTAAAGTTATTGCTCGTATTTTACTGGTTTGAATTGTTCTTGGTGATGTGCAGGGAGAATTGATGCCGTCATTAAATCGCTGCTGAACCTGTTTAATGGATTTCTCTCGTCTTTCAGCCATGAAATGAAAGGAAAGAAAAGGTTTCATTTGTTTTACTGGACAAACGTCCAGGAGCCAAAAATGGCCCCAAAACATCTGGAGCTGAAAACAAACACATCAACAGAGTAAATGTTTTAGATTTTAAACTGAATGTAAAATAAAAACCTGCTGCTGTAAGTTTTAATCCAGCCTCAGGTTTAATCCCAGAAGCAGGATCACTGGAACCTGCTGGGATTTGGGTCAGAAACGACTCATTTTAAAGCTAATTATTTATTTCTAATGTTCTGGAGTTTGATGATGTAAGCAGCAGACAGAGGCCCACAGCACCACACATCCTCCTCCTTACTTCACAGCTCCAGGTAAATAAACTCCATGTTTATGATAGAAATGTTTTTTCCTCCCAACCAGCGTTGAATCCTGGATTAAGTTTCCACAACTGACTGATAACTATCAGAAATAAATAGGTTTTATTTTTGTTTAAGTCATTTTCAGATCCTTCAGTTTCCCATAACATTTTATGTTTTACTTTTTAAAATGTCACCAAAAACAACAAAACATGAATTAGTCGCATGTGGAGCGAATCGAGCAGCTGCAGCAAACAGGAAGTAGAGGCTGCATGTCAGGTGGTTTCCTGCCTCTGGTAAGGCACAGACCCATCTGTAGACGGGTCGGGTCGCTACATCAGAACTTATTCTGCAAATGTTTTTCCATCTCTGCTTAGAGGAAAAGCCAAAAACCACATCCAGCCAAACATTGAGGAATGTATTTTGTATAAAAAGCGTTGACGGATCGGCGGCGGTGAAAACGAACGATGTTCGGGTTTCCCTCCAGTTCAGAGCAGAACGTCAGCAGAACTGCTAATGAAGTTTCCCAGATTTTATTAAAGTTTGCAAAGCGTCCAGCCTCATTTCAGCGCTGATAGCCTCTCGCTGAAACGTCTGGATGAAGCATTAAGCAACATTAACGTCTGAACGACTGTGGATGAATCGCCGCTGCTCCTGCTGCGTCATTGTTTTAAACCAGATTTAAAATCACAGACTGGAAGTTGAGCATTAGAGCTTTTTGTTCCACCTGCACTTTTGCTGCCATTGTTCAGGTTGTCCTCCTGCTCTTACATGCATGTCTTTTATTCCTGCACTTATTGATTCATTACATGTCTTTAAAGCTTCCTGTTTGGCTCCCTGCAGCACCATTAACGCTCCTCCGGCCCCTGAAAGCCGCGTCTCCGCACGTCTTTTATGTTCGCTCTTCTTCTATTATCAATATTCATGTGCAATGAAGATATTTTTTCCTTTTTCCTTTAATGTTCCTCAGGTTGTTCGACCAGCTGCTGCTTTAGGGACAGACAGAAGAATGAAACATTGGCTCTTTATTAGTGCTTAGCTTCAGTTTGCTTACAGATGTGTGAACATCTGGACACAAACATAAAAACCATCCTGCAGATGCATGGGAGTGAAAATGATTACAGTAAATTCACCTTTTAATGCAGCAGTGGAATCTAACGCCAACATCTTTAGAGTGTTTAGAAACTTTAAACCTGGACTTCCTGTTTCCATCAGACAGAAAATGAAGCATCACAAACCCTTTAGGGTATTCAAAATGAGAAAGACAAGAGAACAAGTCAGGCATCAGGAGGTGACTGAGGGAAATCTGATTTTTAAAGAGTTAAATGATGGAAAATGTTCACCTTTTTCATCATTTCTTGCTTCTCCCTGATATTAATGAACAGTGGGGCTGAAATCAAACTCATTTGTTCATTTTGAGTTTTATGCAGCAGCTTAAACTGCAAATACATAAAACAGATTAAAATAAAGATTCTCTTAGATATAAATCTAGAGATTTATGTAAATTTTTCTCTTCCAGTTTGAAGCTGAAGGATAAAAAGAAAAAATTAAGCAGCAAAATTTCCAAGAAACTCAGCTAATTATTATTTTAATAGTGTATTTCTTTGTCAATCGTTATAATTTAGTTAATTAGAAGTAAAAAGCATTTAGTTGATTAATAATTAAATTAATCCCGAGCTGGTGATTACCTCTCATTGTTGATCTCGACAGAAAATGAGACTCATAAACATTAAAATTATTTATGGAAGCTTCATTTTGCTGAGTTATGATCAGAATTGTCCTTTTGTTGCATTTTTCATGTTTTTTTCATTTCCTGCTCCACTTTACAGGAAGTCCTGCTGCGTCCATCAGCCGGCCGCCGCTGACGAATGAGTCGACAATGAGAGGCAGCAGCAGGTGGGGGAGGGGCGCTGGAGGTAACCGTGTCACCGCAGCTGAGTTATTAGGAGACAGATGACCCACATGCAAACAAGCAGGCTGCTGTTTAATTCACAGCCATTGATTTCCTTTTTCCAATTAATAATTGTAATTAGAGGCAGCATATTTCAGCCGGACGGTCGATGGCGCCGCGCCGCCGGACAGCGGGATGGATGACACACTTCCCCCGCTGCCAGGCCTGGAGTGAGGCGTCAGTTTACTGTGACACTGACGTGTGTGTGTGTGTGTGTGTGTGTGATGGAGGTTTTCCTGTTAATGAGGCCATTTTCATGTCCAGATAATAAGCGGGGGAAGTGGCCGCGCGTTAATCAATGCTCAGGTCTGCGGGCAGCCGCCGCTTCAGGACGCTGCGTGTTTTCTGGCGCTAAATAATTGCCGCCATTAGCGCTCGTCAACAACTTTGGTGTGGGATGATGCATGAGATGAGACAAGCTTTCACTTCATCACTTAATGGTATCTGTGCGCGCCGGACGCGTTCAGCCCGCGCTTTCTTCTTGGGTAATTGCATTTTAATGATCTCTTTTTACGCAAACTTGGAGCATAAATCCGAGATCAGGTCTAATGGCTGCTGGCGTGCAGCTGTCCTCCCACCGACCCGCCCGGAGAGTCTGCAGAGGTGACGGCCTGATGGTGTCATCCAGCCGGTCAGAGGAGGAGGAAGATGGGAAACTGAAGAAGATTTAACGCAGTTTCTGTTTCCATCATTTTCCTAAAAAACTTCTGGATCGTAAAATGATTTAAAAACAGAACAAAGGAAACTGGGAGAATATCTGAAGAGAAAAAAATGATCAAAGAATCTCCAGATGAGAAAAAATATTAAAATCACTGAACTAATTAAAACCAAGAAAGACTGGATTGAATGTTTATCTGGAAACATCAGAGCCTGAACTACTGAACTGAAATGACCAGAGAGAAAAACATCCTCAGCCCTACAGAACAACATGGTGGAGGCAGCATCATGCTGCGGGGATGGAGTCTGTCAGCAGGGAAAGTCTGTCAGAGTTGATGTGAAGATGGAGGCTTTTACTTTGAAAGAGCGCCTACTTCCTGTCAGCTCTCTTCCTCCGTTTGACGAGTTTGGCTTCTAGTTACAAGAGAAAGGTTCGTTTTCAGCAGCTTTTGTATCTTATTTTAACCAGGTTTTAATGAGAAACGAGTTTTGCGACTCGCTCTAACGAGTAACTTTCTTCTTTAGCTGGTTTTGCATGTTAGAAGGTTTTTATGAGAAACGTTCTCATTTTACCACTTTTGCATTTCTTTATAATGAGAAACTTTCTCTTTAAAAAGATTTATCCTGAATTTACTTCCAGTGATCTGGTAGTTAAATTTTCCGTACTTCAGTAATCAAGTTCAAGCAGATTGTTTTCATAGCTGAAATAAAAGCTGCTGTAAATCTTTAAAGTCAAACAGCTAAAAGCAGACGGACCTGCAGAATAAATCCATGAAAGCAGCGAGCCGCTCAGCGTTCAGCTGTAATTCTGCTGAACTTTGCTTCCAGCTGAATCCAAAGGGAAGCTTTTGCTCTCATTCTGTTTCTGAGCGCGTCTCGTCCTGCAGGACGGCGGCTCCATAAAAGGGTCAGTCGAGTGTCATCGTAATTCCACGGCTGGAGAGGCTCTCCGTCCGGCCGCAGGGCATCGGCAGTAGACAACAGAGCGGCTCTCACACGCCGGCCCTTCACCGAGGTCAAGACCGCTTCAAGTGTAAAACGACCGCAGGAGAAGAACACGGCAAGAAAGGAAGAAAGAAACCAGGGTGGCGGCCATTTTTACGCTCTTCTTCTCCCAGCAAATGTAAAGTGGAGAAAGAAGACTGATGAATAATTCCAGTCCATTTTCAAAGTCAAAGACGAGAAGAGAGAGGAGAGGAGAGGAGAGGAGAGGAGAGGAGAGGAGAGGAGAGGAGAGGAGAGGAGAGGAGAGGAGAGGAGAGGAGAGGAGAGGAGAGGAGAGGAGAGGAGAGGAGAGGAGAGGAGAGGAGAGGAGAGGAGAGGAGAGGAGAGGAGAGGAGAGGCCTCTTCATCTGAAAGCCACTCTGGAAATTAATCAGGAAGAAACGGAGAGGAAGAGGAGGAAGAGGAGGAAGAGGAGCGAGCGCCGAGTGGTCGACTCGTTAGCTTCCTTAACGCCGTCATGAGTTTGGGCTCCCCAGCAGCAGGAGGAGGACGGGTAATGAAAAGGTTTCTGAGGTGACGAGGCGGCCCTTCCTCGCTCCTCTTCCTCTGAGTCGCTGAAGATTGATGGAGGAAGAAGAGTTTGATAAGAAAACAGCGGTCTGTTTTCAGAAACGCAAACTGAACTTAGGGGAAAAACGTCTGTGGCTGCTGCAGAGCGACGAAATGGAAAACATTTCTCTGAATCCCGGCCATGTTCGGTCACATTTTAATCAACAAAATATGAAACATTTTCAATTCAAAAACCATTTTGGAAGCTAAATTTTTCAGCCATCAGAACGGAGAGAAGTCTTATTCTATCCTTTCATCTTCTCAGTTCCAGCAACTCCAGATAATTCAGGGAGGATCTGTAGAAATGTGGGCATTAGCGTTAGCTGCTACATGTTTAGCATGGAGATGCTAATTTAGGCTAGCATAGCTTCACTGACAGGCTAACTGCTTTTAGCTCAGCTTGAACACAACAATAATGTTTTCCAGCGTCCAATCAGATCGTTTAGAAGCAGAAATTAATCCCCAGAGAAGCGTTTCCATAGCGGCTGTTAGCGATGTGCGTCAGATTTACAGACGTACCAGAAACACAGGAATACAAAGGTTCCAGCCAGAAAAAACCCAACAAGCATTAAAAAGTGATTAATTATGTTAAACTGGTGTTAATATCCATGTAATGAATTAATCAACATGGATGTGTTAACGTCTCGGCTCTAACTGAAGCAGAACCTGTCTGACAGCATGAAGTAGGCCTAAAGAGGACAAAATGCCACACATCATTCACTTCCTGCTCCAGCCATCAGTTTGGGACCGTTAGCTCAAGAGCAGCTCCAGCTGCGGTGTGGCCTAGTCAAAGTGTGAATCTAACTGTCGTGTGACCTTAAACATGCAGTTCCTGCCAGAAAACCCTCCAATGTGTCTGAATTAAATAGATCCAGGAAAGCAGAGGAGGTCAAAGTTCATCCAGCTGCTGCTGAGGATGAACAAACATCTGAACACTGAGCTGCTTCCAGAGGAACATTTTAAACAACAAATTTAACAATAAAAGTGTAAATGGACGCCGCCTGGTGTGATGTCATCAGAGCTCGTTTATCAGACACGGTCGCAGAGTTTGGCTGATTCCTGGTCTGGTGCTGCTGCCGGTTAGACGCCGAGGTGTGCCACTGCTGGCTGACCTCTGATTAGCTCCTGCTGCTGAGGAGAGAGAGGTCAGAGGTCGCAGCTGAAGCCTCTGAAGGAAGTCGGGATTGAAACGGTCCTCTGACCTTTTTAAAGACTCCAGCAGAAATAATAAACAAGATGAAGTTCCTCTCAGCTTCAGTCTGAAATTTTCATCTAAATTGTCAGAAAAGATTCTGACATTTGGGCCAAAAATGCTTCAGGAATCAGTTGCTCTGCAATCAAAACCATTTCCTAAAGAGAAGCCGCAGAAAATCCTCCAAGCACCCGCAGTGACATTTCAGGCTCTGTAATTCAGCCGACCGGCAGGAAACGCTGAAGGCTCGTTTGTCTCCCACCCAGCAGGAAGAACCGGGCCTCCCAGCGGCGGCCAGCCGCCCGTCGCCACGGAAACAGAGCTAGTGTCTTTCGGAGACTGCGGTGAAATTTGATTAAAAAGTTTTGTTGGTAAATTAATTTTGAGCAAACACAGAGGGGTGGTAAAAGGACAGGACATGCTGATGCAGCTGCAGGCAGTAATTGGACTTGGCAGCAGGGTGAACCCAGAGCGGGACGTTCTGCAGGTTCTGGATGATCAGGGATGCTGAGTCCGGGTCAGTCTGGACGGACCAGGACCTGCCAGCAGAGATGCTGAGATGTTCTGGTCCGTTAAAGAGGAATTACTCTGCATAATTCACTTTGTCACGTTTTTATACTTCCATTTGGATTTCTAAATACATCACAAAACAAACAAACAAAAACAAAACATCCAGCCGGTTTTTGGCAGTGAGTTCATGTTTTTTTGGTGTCTGGAAAATGAGAAGTTTTAAAAACCTCCGGAATGTAACGTCACAAATCAGGAAGCTTAGCCTGTTACCTAGCAACCCTGTATGTGCTGTACAATGGCTGCTGGAAAAGACAAGAGTTCTATTGTTGACTCACCATCCAGAAACCACTTAGTGCTTCTGGTTGGTTGTGCAGGAGACTCCACTTCTGCTTTTCAAAGATGTCTGGTTGTATAATAGCACATGTGTGAGTGTAAATGATGAGTTGGGGGCGTGGCCAGCCGTAGCTTGTTTGGATTTAAAGTGACAGAGACCCTAAAACAGGAGCTCAACAAAGGAAGAACTGAACTGACTTAAATCTGATTATCTAAGAATCATTTTGTGCATAAAATCTAATAAACATACTTTCTAACCCCCATAGATCTATAACAACCTGTCAAAGGCAGAAAACAGGTCAGCTTTAAAACGACACTAATAGACGCTGAGATGCTAATGCTACAGATGGAGCTACTCCACAGAAACAAGATGCAAAGCTACAATAATGGAAGCATCATTCCCACCAGCCCAGTCCAGTTCGCTTTAATCCAACTCCAGTCCATCTACCTAATCAAAGTCCAGTTCAGTTGGTGAGGTGTAAATGCTAGTTGACCTCTGACCTCTGGTTCTCCAAACCTCGGACTGGGTTCAGTTGAAGTGAACTCTGGTTTGGTTTGAATGTGAATGCCCAGCAGACCAGAGACCGCTCCAGAAGCAGGAAGTGGACTACAGCGCAGTGCATTCTGGGTAAATCCAACCAAAGCTAATGTGCTAGCCTAGCACTAGCAGCAGAAATGGCTCCTGGTCTTCAGCCAAAGACTAAAGAGAAATCCTCCAACGCTAAAATCTGACGCCTCCATCTTGTTTCCATCTGGTGAAGAAGGAAGTTGCTCTCAGTGTCTTCAGAGGTTTTTGTGTCGTTTCCTTCAGTGGTTCTTGGTGCAGCGCCCCCACAGGCCACGAGGGGAACAGAACTGGAGATGTAAATGTTTTGGTCCTAATAGAACTGAGTCTACCGGACTATCAGGAGGGAAACATCCTAAATGACTCTGCATGGCTGTGAAACTTCCAGTCTGTCATAAAAATGTCAGTTTCCTCTGAGAGAGGTCCAGGAAGGGACAGAACCCAGCAGACGATCCGGGTAATGGTGGCTGACCTCGTCGTTTCACCCGTCCAACGCAGGCAACAGGTCCTGTCTATCTAATGACGTTTGTGTTAATGAGCAGTGATGAAGAGGCGGAGAGGAAGACTCCAGATTGAACCAACAAAAACAGTGAGATAAAAACATCTTTGGGTTCAGTTGGATGTTCGATGGCGGAGCGTTTCACAGCGTCTTAACGAGACAATTAAAAGTCGCTTCAGAGAAGAAGACCTCGCCGCTCTGAGGAGAGGATTTTCCAGTCGTTGCTGAAAGTTTCATGTCCAGTGAGAGAAACAGAGAGGGAGGTGAAAAGGTTTCCACTGACTCTCATTAACCTCCCAGCCAGAACCGGGCCGGGCTGGAGGGTCGGCATAGGGTCTGGGAGGAATGCTGACTCCCTGATTTAAGACACAAGACAGAAGGAAACATCAGCAGATTTACAGATGTACAAACCGGAGAGCTGCAGCTAATGAAGGCCACGATAGCAGGAAGACGTAAAATAAACCTGTGGTCAGACTCCACTAAGCATTAATTAATCACATCTTCATCAACAAAATAAGCAACATTTTCAATTCAAACCCCTTTTAACTGTTAAGTTATTGAATAAATAAATATATACAGTCCTATATGAATATACTGGAGTTTGATAAAAGCGGACTGGAGTTCGGATGAAATGGACTGGAGTCGGGTTAAAGTGGACTGGAGTCGGGTTAAAGTGGACTGGAGTCGGGTTAAAGTGGACTGGAGTTAGAATAAAATGGACTGGAGTCGGGTTAAAGCGGACAGGAGTCGGGTTAAAGCGGACTGGAGTCGGGTTAAAGTGGACTGGAGTTAGAATAAAGTGGACTGGAGTCGGGTTAAAGTGGACTGGAGTCGGGTTAAAGTGGACTGGAGTCGGGTTAAAGTGGACTGGAGTTAGAATAAAGTGGACTGGAGTCGGGTTAAAGTGGACTGGAGTCGGGTTAAAGTGGACTGGAGTCGGGTTAAAGCGGACTGGAGTCGGGTTAAAGCGGACTGGAGTCGGGTTAAAGTGGACTGGAGTCGGGTTAAAGTGGACTGGAGTTAGAATAAAGTGGACTGGAGTCGGGTTAAAGCGGACTGGAGTCGGGTTAAAGTGGACTGGAGTCGGGTTAAAGTGGACTGGAGTCGGGTTAAAGCGGACAGGAGTCGGGTTAAAGCGGACTGGAGTTAGGATAAAATGGACAGGAGTCGGGTTAAAGCGGACTGGAGTCGGGTTAAAGTGGACTGGAGTCGGGTTAAAGCGGACAGGAGTCGGGTTAAAGCGGACTGGACATGGTTGGTGTCCAGCCCGATGCAGCCTTGGTGAGTCCAGGCTGGATTGACTGGCTGGAGGAAGTTATATGGTTGCAGATTTACGATGTAAATTGCTGTTTGCAGCAATGTAAAGAAGAGTCAGGTGACCGCAGGTGAAAAACGCAGAGCGTTTCGATCAGTCGGAGCAGCAGAAAGGACTCATAGCTCATCAGCTCCTGATCTGCAGCTCTGGACCTGAACATCAGCAGAGGAGACATGAAGACACGAGTATCAGGCGCTTTGTCTCCTCTCAGCTGCTAATTAACTCCATCAGTTTAACTTTCTGCTCTGACTTCACTGCAGGGCAAATGTAAAACACCGGCGCGTCCCGGGGGGCCCGGCGCTCCGGCTGAAGCCCTTGAACTCGGTGACCTCCCGAATAAAAACACTAACTAAGGAAGGCGAGCGAGCGCCGGCGTCTAATTGATACAGGAGGTAATCTTCATGAAGGGCCGCTGCTCCTTTTCAGCTCCTGCCGGGGCTTACTTCATGCCTCCCAGAGTCAATTGCTTGCTGCAGGTGGAATTGGCTTCTTTTTGTCTCCCAGAGGAGGGATGACCTTCCCATCCCATTCAGAGCGCCGAGGCGCTGCCCCGCACCGCCGGGGATAGACGACTCAGGAATCCTGTCACGTACGTCTCCAACCTGTCGCCTCGCTTTACTCCAGGCTTCTTTAAAGTGTTTCACCTTGCAAAGCTGCAGCTTTTCCCTCCTGGAGCTTCTTTATCTGCTGCGTTTCATGAACAAATGTTTGGTGATGCAGGCGGAACGGCTTTAATCTGGGAGGATGACAACGACTCAGCTGCCGCAAAGCACATTTTAAAGTTCATTAAGCAATCAGGAAATGACGCGTTGACTTTTAATATAAAGAGAAAACTGTTATTAATCATAACAAGTATTTGAAAACAGCAAGAAAGCCATAAAGAGGCTTTTTAAAATTTAATGTTAACTTATTACAAAAAGACCTTTTATCCCCAGAAGTTCATTTCAAGGGTTGCAGTTATTTCCATTTATTTTTATAATCTGTTACAATATATAATAAGCAAACAGGTATTGTTAAATGTTATAATTTAATTATTTAGTAATTAGCTAATATTACATATTTATATTTAGTTTTTCTAAATTTATAAACAGACAACCAACAACATATACTATGTAATATGTTATATATTACAATAAAATGTTATTACCTGTTTTTTATATATAATTTAATTTATTAATATAGTTACATAAACATATAATGAACAATATATAATGTTCAGCATCATATATTATTATATGATTGATTTAACATGGTTGAATTTGTTATATTAATTGATTATTACATATTAATTACTATTATTATCATTTTAATTTTATTATTTATATATTCAATTATTTTATCTAATTTATTTACTAAATCAAGTTTTTTATGAATAAAGGGTAAAAGTGAAGCAACAGGGAGTTCTGTTTATGTGCGAGAATGATAAAATGATGAACTACCTGCAGCACATGAACTGGTTCATGTTCAACAGTCATTTCAGGGATCGAGTCTTTAAAACAGATCAGTGGAAAATGAGCAAAGATGTGTCGCCATGTTGCATTTCTGAAGCTTTTCTGCATCAGTCTGCTTTCTGCTGCCGCTCCCACAAACATGGAAACGTTTTTTATCTCCGTCGCAGTCGAAGCAAAGCAAGCTGATGATGCAACGCAATAAAATCCTGCAGGGCCAGAGGTGGCGCATGAGGCAGAAGTTAGGAGACTGAAACAAACTTTGGGCCGCTGGGAAAGCGTTTCCTGCAGACTGATGTGTTCTCCTGCTGGAGGAAGTGACAGCATGAAGGAACACACACATGCCAGCAGAGATGAAGAGCTGCAGATCCATCACTCTGCAGCTCAGAGCTGCGCTGTGGCGCAGCGATAAGGAGCGAAGCGATCCACAGCCGGACCTTAACGGGATTTTCCCAACACTTTGGAGGTAAACTGGAAAAGTCAGCCAAACAGAAACATCTATGTAGCATTTCAGATTCCTTCTGCTCAGGGAATATTTTCTGTTTTTCCACCTGCATCAATCAGATGTAGAGGAAGCAGAGGGAGATGCTGCTGCATCCTCTTCTGTGTCCCTGCAGGTCCTGATGGCTCAACATGTTCAGCCTCCTGTTGCTCTTTATCTGGATGAATAATCACGTTTTTCCTTTTTCCATCCCAGACTGTCAAGTTTCATCCATTAAAGGAAAAACAACCAAACAGAGCAACTGATCACTAAAAAGGCATGTTAGAGTAAACTGCTGAGATGTCTGTTTCCATGACAACAAATGGAAACCTGTGCGGACTTTAAAACTGTGCTAATAAAAGAGCAGCAGGACACAGAGCATCTAGCAGCTCTCAACCTTCTGATGGAGTTTAATGTCTGACAAACCATCAAGATTTCAGCTGCTGAGTTCTCGAGCTTCACCAAACCTCCCACAGAGCTCCGATTAGAGGCACAAACACCCCCAACCAACCAGAGACCAATCCAGAAGCCAAACCTCTACATGCATCCAGGGTCCAAAACTGAGCCCAAACATCTCTGTCCATCCAAAGACCAAATCTCTCTATCAAGAGTTTTCTGGGCCTCAGTGAGCTAATAATCATGTCCAAGTTCTTTGTCCCATTTATAGTGTCCAAATCCCTGTGAGGATGAGACCGGCCTGCAGGCAGATGACCCAAACACGCATCATGATGCAACCTCCCACCATCAGAGTCTGGGACTGGTTTCTGCTTTTCCACCAAACATCTGGAGAACTGATCCATCCATGTTCCACTGGGCGACGGTCCTCTGAGCCCAGAGAAGCTGCTTCCGGCTCTGAGGAGAACAGCAAGCTAGCGATAGCCCTCACGCTAACATTAGCCTTGTAGCTAACATAAGTATTTTAGCAAATTTTTTATATATTATCTATGGTTAGCCGTCGTCTGTCACACACGTAACTAAACAATCAAATTAAAAGACATTTAATCATGTAAAGGAGACCTAATGCTTCCATGAACAGGTTCAGACAAACAGGCAGAACTTCAGCTGCAGGACTGTTTGTTTTCCTTCCATCCAGATGGTTTTGTTTTAAAATTAGATGTTTAGGCCTCCCCAGTTTGATGGACAGGAAACGTAATTTTACCTCCAGCGAGGTGATTCCTGCTAGCTGAAAACATCGAAGGCCTGCATAGCTCACATGGCGGGCAATAACACCGACTATCCAGAATGACAGACTGGGATTTCTGACGGTTTCTGTGGGCGATTTTTCCTGACAGCTGGAATGTTTTCCGTCTTCCAGACAGAAAACATCCAAACAGGAAGTCATCATGGCTCCAGATCCCAGCTGACTTCTGAAAACTTACCTCAGTTCACCTGTAACCTTGAAAAACATAAAATAAAATAATGAAGTTTGTTTTGAAAACTTTTACTCCACACTTAGAAAGTGAATTTCCACAGCTTTATTTTGTTTAGAGATACCGATGTTCATCAGGTGTGATTAAAAAGCGCTGATCGATGAATCCCTGGCTGCTCCGCTAACTTATCACACCTGCTTCATGTTTCCAACCAGCTGGTCTGCAGTACCGACACATTACGTCTTTATCAACACATATTACAGCTAAATTTAAAAAATACAGCAAACATCATGAAGGAGGCGGCTCTCATCCCGAGTTAAAGCGGCAGTACAGACCAAACGTGACCACAGGAACCGTCTTCTAAAACATCTGAAAATCAGCTAAACTCGATGTCTGTGTCAGAGGAAAGATTCGCTCTCACTGCGCAACTGAAGAGATTTTCCTGCAGGTGGGAAACAGATAAAAATGTTTACAGATTCACCTGAGCAACAGACGAAGGTGTTAAGATGAAATAAACAACCACAGATGGAGATGGAAACTTAAAGTCATCCTGAGTGTTTGGTTTCTTTTTCTTCTCTCTAACAGGGACTTTGTGGCCAATCAATACTTCATCGTTCGCCTGGGTGAGGATTTACCTAACCTCTGCTGCAGCCCAGCAGGGACAATAAAAACAGATAAACAAAGACGGGGAGCGGGCGCTGAAGGGGCTCATTAAGAGCCGATGGACCCCAAATCCCTCTTTAACAAACACACACACACACGTTCCCTTCAGTTTAGATACAGCATTGAAAACCCCGACCACTTCCAGCATAATTTGAACTAAAAGACAATTTAGCTACCAGTTTGTAGTAGAAAAATCCCATTACTAAGGATGTCAATAATTTATTTACTGACAATTGTTGATTAATGGTTTAGTAGATTAAGATTATTCCAATAGATTAACTTATAACTTCCACTTAGATCTTCTTCTACTGTTGTAGTTTGGTCGCCATCCCGCAGAGGGCGCCACTGGTCATCCATAAGTAAACCCAGTTGATACAGAAATCAAGATGGCAGCCATGTTAGAATGGGAAAGTGGGATGATAAATTCTCTTCATGCGGTTCTGAGCAGAAATATAAACACTCGACAAACTCCAAAAATTACTGATGTGCTTCGAAGTCGATAAAGTCTGCGCTCCTCCTCACTGACAGGACATCTGCATGAATATTCCTCTGTTCATGAGGATTACGTGCTTCACATGCTTTATTTTTCTCATCTTTTATTTCTCAATTCAGCAACTGAGGAGATTACTGTTCTATTATATTTTCTAAATATATCTAAACTTAATGTGAAAAAAAATTGTTAGTTTATTCAGTTAGTATTTAATAGACACAAAATAAAGATAATCTCTTCATGTTATGGAACCACAGTCGACCTTCTTAATACAAGAAAAAACTCAGGTTTTTAAGAAAAATGTTGCTTATCAATTAATCGGTGAGATCTATCACCTTCAGATTAACTCAATTGATAACTTCTATCTCTATTTTGAATAGGTGCACAAAATATAGTGATAGGACTTTTATTTTGAAGGCCACTATTGCTTTCTTAATAACATAATTGTTTATTAGGAAAGCAATAGGCCCCATTTGCTGAGGCAAATTTGCTGATGTGCCTCAGCAAATGTGTTGAATACCTTTCAAGAAGTTAGTTTAACATTTAAATATGTTTAATGTTAAAAAAAGAAAAAAAACTTATGCACAATGCAGAGTTTTCTACAAGGCACAGATTTCTTAATGTTTCTCTGCTGAAATCGACTGTACAGCAGTGCTTAGTGTGGAGAACATATAACGGTGTTTAAAGATTACAATTTCACCCGCAACCATGAGATGAAACATGAGAGAAGTACAAGAATTTGACTGATGCAGAGCAGGATGAGCTTCAGAGGAAAGCTATTGAAACCACGACAGCAACAACATTTTTAAAAAAGCTCCACTCTTCCAGGGACGCAGCAGCCAGACCAACTTTGCTAAACCCAACAAAATTACAGGATATGGAAGGTATTCTCTGATGGGGAGTTTATTCTCTGTTTGGTGGAGTCTGCAGATAAATTACTCTGAGAAAAACGATGCATTAGCAGACATGTAGGCCTGACTAATATGCAATAAATCAATTAATTGCATAATCAATTAAAATGAGCTCAATAATTTCCATTTGCATGATTTATTATTTTTCTTTCTTTTCTCCTTTCTTTCTATCAAAAACTGGATGACAAAAGTCTTCAACTCGCTAATTTTTTAAGAACAATTTAAGACTTCATAATTAATTTTATTTGTTGTTCCTGTTATTTTGTTTATTTTAAAATCTCTTCCAGTGTTAAATTTTCATTAGGATTGAAAGTTTACTGATATTTGAGAATATGTTCTTGCATTATTATGCCTATACCATTATATTACCTGAAAATGGTCTGAAAACAACAATAACTTCTGGGCCAATTTATCGTCCAACTAAATTTGTTATCGCGATAGGCATGCAGACATGTTTCTGTGCACCACAACGAGTTGGATTGAGAATACTGCAGCGTATTTGGCGCTTCAGCTGCCAAAAACTTGTTTTACTTGGTGGATTGTGATGTCCATGAAACAGCATGAACATGGAACAAATGGCCTTTACTGTTGATATGATTCACTGATAAATTAACTAAGTGAAGAAGAGTTCTCTCTGAGTTAAACCAAACAAAAACACTGTTTTGATTTTAGTTATTGCTTTTTTGCAAAAGTGATGTTGGTTTTTGAAAACTAGTTGATAAAGTTATGATGCTGTTTCATAAATGCTGCAAAAAATGCACATTTTCAAAATTATTTTTAGAAAGTTAAGCAGTACAAAAAGTTTGTGCTTCACACTTGCTCGTTTGATACGTTTGCCTTACTGTTAGTTATTGATGTAAATTGATGCTGGCATTCTATGTTGTTGAATAACTAAATATTGCAAAAACTGAGATGTCTAAAAAGTATGAGACCGTTTAGATAATAAAGAATACATGGCCTTTGAACATGAATGAAATTTCTTATATAGCCACTTTAGAAATATTATGATTTTGCTTTTGTCCTTTGTGCCTTCTGAGGTCCTTCGGTCCTCAGAAGGCACATACTGGACCAGGTCACATAAAGTCACATAAACAAGCACGCACACACGCACACACACACACAGCTCATGTTTACACCAAAGCTGCAGAGGAAATGAGGAGACAAACAGGAAATGAGATGAATCAGCCTTGATTTGGCTCCAAGATAACATCAATAGCAACATTTTGTCACAAAGTGGCCTAAACAAAACATTTCACAGAGCTGCTGATTGGTCTGTTTCAGGGGTTGAAGGTGGTTTCAACTTCTCCATCAAGGTCTGCGTATAAAACGCTTGATCCCTGTCTGAATCCTGCAGAGGGTTTTATCAGCAGCAGACAGACGTTTGAAACTAAAGCTGAATTTATCAAAATGTGTTCAAACAGAACGGAGCTGAGAGAAGCTGCTGAATATGAAATCAGCTGAGAGGCCGTTAGGTTGACGTAGTGAGGCTGAAGGGACAGATTATTCAATAATTTTGCTTCTAAATTGTTGAATAAATACACATATGAGCTCAATAACAGAGATGTTTATGGTTTTTAATCTGCTCTTCAACCATCAGATTGGAGCAGTGTTATTCTAGCATTCATCTTCCCAGAGTTTCTCTGACCGTTCATGGAGCTTCTTTAGAAATGTGGACTCTGACATTAGCATTATCTGCTACATGTTTAGCATTGAGATGCTACATATTTTATGCTAGAATTGCTCCACTGACAGGCTAACAGCTTTTAGCACAACTTGAACACAACAACAACGGTTTCCAGCGTCCACTCAGATCGTTCAGAAGTTCGGTCGTCCACAGCTGACTTTAGAGGACGTAGTTTGTGCCTCAGATTTACGGACGTATCAGAAACACATAAATACAAAGTTCTGTCTCAGGACATTCACATGTAAAAAATAAAAAAATTGTCAATTGTGTTAAAATCTGTGTAAGTAATTAATAGAAATAAACAAGTTAAAGTCCCAACCCTGATATTAATACTCTAACTGTTTATGTTCTGGTCAACATCATAGATTCAGAACAATCATTTATTACCAAAAACCTTTCACTTTACTTTCTCAAAGCTGAATTTTGTTTGCTTGTTTCTGCACTTGCTGAAATAAATACCAAGCACATTTCCTCCTCTGTTGCACGGCTATTTATTCCTACTTGTTTGCTCTTTCTATTCTTTAATAAGACACATTTTAAATGCAAATCTGCTCTGAATATTCACATCCAACATGGAAGTAAACTTAAGAGAAAGCGTCTCCAGCGTTGTGAGTTCTTGTGTTGGAGGCGTACTCACCGCTGGAGCAGTCCAGCCCCCCCCAGCCCGGCTCACACTGGCAGGTATCCGGAGAAACACACCGGCCGTGGACACACTCCTCCGTACACAGCGCTGCAGAGAAACAGGACGACCCAGATCAGCAATCTGGACCAGGAAAACCTCCCCGGGGGGTCGAAACTCATCAAGGCTCAGAGCACAAACAAACTGTTAAAGGAAGGTTTTATTGTGATCTTTAATGAAAAAAGTTTGACTTTTTTGTCTAAATAAATCTGCGTACTGAAGGGTAAATGTGGTTCAGGGTTAAAGTCAGAAACGTTTTGGGAGGACGAACAAAAGCAAAGCCTCTGACCTCCTGATGCTCCATGACAACCGCTGCTATCGCTGTGATGTTCCTCACTGGGGCCAGTTTTACATTAAACATTAGAAAGGCAGGGATTCATCTATCAACAACTTACTTTCTGACTGTTCTCACTATTTATTTATTCACTAAGATGCTCTAAAATCTCCCCAGTCCTGATAAGAAGTGATATCTGCATTGTACAGCAGGCAGATAAGGAAGCTACGGCGCTCATTTCTCAGCCTGAGATGGTTTCATATTTCATTATGACAGGACCTTACAGCTGAGAGCAATCAGACGCTTCAGAGCAAACAACGCCACGCTCAGAAATAAGGCAGGACGTGGTTTTATGAGGCTGCAGCGCGTCACTCTGCTGTTATCTCATAATCAGGCAGAAGACGTTGCCTGGAGAGGCATGAAGAGGAGAGGAGAGTAAAAAACTCCACGGAGGAGGAGAAGAAGAACGGATTCATCCCCCAGAGGGACATCATCTGGAAAAATAAATGTTTACTTGAAATAAAATCTGTTCATGGCCTTAAAACCGTTGAATTTATTTTTGGACAATGTGAAAATCCCTCTTATTCCAACACATAGAGGATCTTTGCTAAATTAATCAGTCAATCCAGGATTTCATGATGGTTTTTGCGATTTCTCTCAAAACATTTTGGCTTTGTGGCGTTAATTCAGAAAAATATGCAAGGAATTTTATATATATCTTGTGTCTGATGGTAAATGCGACTATAATCTGAATCAAGAAAAGCTGAGGCAGCAGACTAGAAATACCGCCACCTGCAGGTTGGAGTTAGTATTAGGAGTGACCATGTTTGTGAAAAATATGCTTTAAATTCACAATTATATAATAGAATGAAAAAATGCAAAGATCTGTTGATTTTGCGTAAATCCCAAAATCACAAAAATCTGCAGGGATCCATCCTTACCTCCATCCTTCAACATTAAACCTTTGCTTAATGTTGTAAATATATTTTTAAGTTGCTGTTTTCCGACTTCCTGCAGGAGATAGCTGTGCTACAGTGGCAACATGCTTTCTTTTTCTTCTCCAATATTGATTCTACCTTCCAGGATTTTGCGATTATTTTTGTGATTTTTTCTTTTGCAAACAAAATCACTGATTCTTTGGTGCTACTGTAAAAATATTTGCAAGGAATTTTTTCCTCATTAAACAAAAAATCTACATGTTGAAGAAAAAAGATGAGAAAAAATAGCAAGCAGGCAGACTGGACACACAATTTTATTCTTTAAAGAACTTAAAATGAATGAATGAATGAATGAATGAATGAATGCATGAATGCATGAATGAATGGAAGCAGGATCAGCTTAAACGTGTAATGCAGCTCAAATGTTTAGTAATTTTTCAGACTCTCGGTGTTTGAGTCAGAAAAGCTGTGAGAACTTCATTGGACGGTGTGTAAACGTTTCCAGCTTTAATGATTTAAGAGCAGCTAGTTTAGTTTTTTGGATTCAGGGTTGGAAAGAGCAGGAAAACTTTGAGCGCCTCCTCCGCAGCAGCCCAGAGTTGTCTAATTAACAGTTTTTTTGCAGTGTTTTTTCGGCGCGGTGGCACTGAGGACAGCCGTTTCTCTGTTTGTCAGCTGGACTCGGCCGTTTTCAGGAATCTGTAGCACTGAGGCTTTCTGGGTGTCAAACGGAGAAAAGCAATCATAGATGCTGTCCTAAGCTTCCTCTCTGTTCCAGCTCACTTTTTAATTAGTGTGCAGACAAACACACATGAAGCTGTTGACACAGGAGAAGCGAAGCTTTAACCTTTCTGAGACGAAGCTCAGTGGAGTTAGGAAGCAGAAGCAGCTTTGTCTCGGTTTCATGTGGAGAGGATGATCTAAATACTGCATCATGTCACAGATCTTCACTCTGCTGTCGTCTTTTCTCAAACATAAACCAACAAGTTGACTAGACATGCAGAATCAAACGCTGTGAGCATGACAGCCTCATGAAAACTTGAATTATTTGGACGTGGCTCTGCTGACAGTGAAGAGCTGAAGTGAGGAGTTCTGGGTTTAGACGGAGGTACGGATGGATTCCAGGGGGCTTCAGCCACTCAGGTCACTTTTACTCTTTTCCTCCCAGTCACACAGAATGGACTCACTTTTAAACGTATTATTGTGTTACTGTTATTGTGTGTGTGATGAATGTTGTCAGCGTGTTGAGTTTGTTTCGGCTCATATTTCCATTCCTGCGGGTTTTTTCACATCATCCTTCAAACGGACAGCGAGCCGAAGTCGCCGCTTCCAGATTTATTTCTCTTCTCAGGCAGCAGCGCTCTGCACAAACATGTCTGTGATCACATTTATATTCCTGTGAACTTCAGGCTTTATTTCACACTGAGCATGCTCACCGACTTCTCTGTTCAAACTGAGTCTGTGAATAATGGAAAGTTTGCTCATCAGTTCTAAAAATCGCATTCAGGAAAACCAGGATCACAAACCGGCTGCATCTCTGAGTCAGACTGTTAGACTGAGTTTAATAAAGTCATAATATTAGTAAAATAAAGATGGAAGTCATTTTAATGAGAGAAAAGCTTAGACAGACCAGCGCAACGTGTGGTCTCTCATATTGCTACAGATTTATTCTCATATTATTACAAATTCATATTTATATTACTACAACTTTATTCTCTTAATAATGCGACTCTGTTGTTGCGGATTCTGTCCATCTGGCCCTAAAACTCGTCGTACATTTCTTTGTAATTTGGTCAAATTTACAGGGAAAAATCTGTAAACGTTCAATTCTCTAAGATCAGAACCGTTTGTGACACGAAGTGTGAAATATTTAAATTCTCCTTAAAGCTGGCAACAACCACTTAGAAAAACTAAACATTGCAGAAGGTCCAACTGTTCTCCTCTTTCAGTGGAAACCGCCTGATTTATAGATGCAAATTAATCCTAAAATCTACAAATAAATTGTAAAATTAAATTTTTCTTATCGTTTAAATTCAGGACCGAAGCTTCTGGTCATCAAAAACGACCTGACAGGATATGGTTCTGGTCCAAAAATGCAAACATGTTTCTTTTTACTCTGACAAGTTTTACATCAAATTATTTCTTAATAATATTTACATAAATGAGTTTTGACACGCATCTTTGATATTAAATGCAAGAAAAGCATTTTACCATTCAGTAAATGAGCTAAAGGCTGAACAACTCGACCAAGTCCTTGTTTTTTCACAGAGTTAAAGTTCAGATCTTCATCTGAGGCAGGACTTAGACGCTCCAGTCTGAATGCTGAAGGTCCAGCAGGTTCTGCTTCCTCCACAGTAAAACTTAACTGGAGCGTTGCTGTGTGTAAACTTCAGGCTGAAATTTTTCTGCTGCCCAGCATATTTTATGAGGCCGATAAAACGCCTCGCAGTGTCGCGCTCAGATTTTAATAAGAGAGGCAGGAGCTGTGGTCGTCCTGGAGGAGAGATGATTAATCTTTAAAGGGACGGTGATCCTTTCATCCCGAGCAGAAAGCGCTCCACGCAGGATTACATCAGCAACGGCTCCAACAAGATTAATAGATATCAAATGAAATAATCGCTGCTTAATTCCAGCCATTGTCTCAGCGTGCTGAAGCAGCCGTCGGCGCCCTTGAAGCCGCTGGTTGTTGATCAGCGAGGACGCACCTGAAGTTCTGCCACCTGCAGGAGGAGCCGTCCTGGACGGACGCCTCCAGCTCTGAACCCGGTTCAGTTTGAGTTCTTTTATTTTCCTCCACAACTAAACAGATCCATCACTTAAAAAGTTACTTGTTTTATAGGGGCACTGTGTGTTTTCCATATTCCACTTTATAGCATAATCAGTAACTATGTTTCCTTCAATTGTTATTAAAATGCTAAAAACATATAAAATCTGATTTAAAAGAAATTTTACTTCCTGACTTGAAATTGGGCGTCTGTCTCTTTAAGAACTCCTGCTCTTTCTGAAGCTCCGCCTCCAGGCAGTCATCCCAATATGGCTCCTCTATTAGCCCTTTAGCAGCGTTTTTCCTGGCGTCGCTCTGAGCAGCAGCTTCATGAGCTCAGCAGTTCCACTGGCTGCTTGCTAATTGCTGCTGGCTAGTCTGAAGGAGCTGAGGCTAGGATTTCTCAAACATGCATGATGAGGGAATAACATTAAAACATAATGGAAAGTCAAACTGTCCCTTTAAAGGTTTAAAAGTTCAACGTTTTACAAATTTTAAAAGTCAGAAATCTGCTGAGTTCCAAAAACAGCAAATAAACTGCAAGAGTCGCTACCGTTAGCGAGCTGCTAGCTGCTGCTCAGCCAATCAGAGCAGGAGTCGCTACCGTTAGCGAGCCGCTAGCTGCTGCTCAGCCAATCAGAGCAGGAGTCGCTACCGTTAGCGAGCCGCTAGCTGCTGCTCAGCCAATCAGAGCAGGAGTCGCTACCGTTAGCGAGCCGCTAGCTGCTGCTCAGCCAATCAGAGCAGGAGTCGCTACCGTTAGCGAGCCGCTAACCGCTGTGACCTCCTGCTTAGCCAATCAGAGCCGGAGGTCACACCATCAAACAAAGCAGTCAGAGGTTTTCCTCCAGAGTCTCCGGGGAGAAGACAGTTGTTGTTTACCAGCAGAATAAAATGACACAATGTCCCCCCGCTGACCTCTGACCCCCAGGCAGTCCCCCTCTGTTCAGGGACAAAGCAGCTCTGAACCATAGAGTTTACCATGTAGAGTGGATAATTGATTTCTGCAGCTGAATGAAGACGAACTCTCTGGACGGATTTTACTATCGTTTTTCTCCTCCGGGTTTTTCTGTCGTATTTCTGTAAATTTCACAATTTCTTTAGTTTTATTTGTGTAGAAAATAATTCAAACTCCAACATTAAAGTCAGTTTACGGAGTTTTAAATAAAAAATCTGTTTGCAAAAATAATAACTTCCCTTTAATCAGTAATAATCAAGTTATGAAATCATTTTATTTGGATGAATCTGACAAACGTTCTAATAAATCAGAGATCTGCAACCTAAAGATTCGCTTCACCAAACGTCACGAAAAAACAACACAACTTAAAAACAAATATCCACTTTAGGAAAGAGCCGGCGTTACATTTCTGTTGTTACAATTTAAAGTAAAGATGAACATAAAAGAGGATGCAGATATTTTTCTTTTCTTTTTTAAAGTACAGATTCCAACAAAATGACAGGAAAAACATTTAGAATCACGTTACTGAGGCGGTCCGTGTCTGTCTTTGTGGAAATTCAGTTCAGATATTGCAGGGAAAAAAGAAAAATGGTTAAAAACCTGCAATTGTTATTATTTCTCTATTTAAAAACATGAACTGGTTCATTTTAATTTTTAGCCAAAGTTATTAAGAGCATGATAAAAGAAAGTGCGCCCTCCTTCAGGCCTCTGGTTTGGTCTGAAACACTGAGCTGCTCTTCGTGACTTTAACTGGTTCATTCAGAAAACACAAATAATAAAATCTTTATCTTCTCAGAAACTGACAGATTTTATGTTTTTGTGATGCGATAGTTTTTGCTGTGGCGCGTCACACATCAACAGTGAGTGCACAGCCCACACCATGACTCCTCCACCGCCGTGCTCCACATCTCCTCTCAGGCTGGGTGATGTCGCAGAGAGAAAATCTGAAATTTATTTAGCTTGTTTTCTTTTCTAAAAAAAAAAAAATTGCAAATGACAGAAATCATTTTCAAACAGCAATTTCAACCCTCTCTTCTTCGAATTGGGTGACGGATTATTAGGAACGCTCTGCCAGAAAAACAGCAGAATAAAGAACATCTCTTTTTTCAGATTTCACTGCGGATGTTGAGGCAGCGTCTGTCTTCAAACCAAACGAAGGCAGGTGCTAATCTCACTGCGCGTCGGGATTACAGCTGGACATCAGCTGATAATCTGGTGAAAATCCCAGAAGCATCTGGTTCGACACGCAGCGCCACAGCTCCCAGTTCAGCTCCAACCCAAACTCCCTGCTGCCTGTTTTCCCAGAGGCAGAAGCAGAACCTGAAGCAGGTTCGTCAAAGTGGCAGCAGATAAACCGCCTGGCGAAAACAAAACCAGCGACTGAACATCAGCAGCAGGTTTTATGTGGGAATCTCTGATGGTTTTACTCTTCATCTGCTGGAGCTTCTTCATCGCATCTAACACATTTAATCTGTTTCAGCTTTTTATTCCTGCAAATTCCTGTTGCTATGTTTTAAGTTTCAAACTCTTCACTGTGTTTTTGTGCAGTTTCTACTGTAAAGGTTTTAGAACACATTAAATAAGACAAAACTAACTGAAGAGTAACTTTTCATAAAGAAACAGAAACTTATTTTTAGTCAATAATTCCTTAATGTTGATAGAAAAGTTCTAGTTTCACTGGCAGATTATTTCACTTATAACATCTGAAATTACTGACCAAAACTAATCCCCTATTTTCTTATAAGTTAGTTTTGACTTATTTAAAGTCTACTGAGATATTTACAGCTGAAACTGGACAAAAAGACTTTTTCTGTTTTGCAGTGAAACAATATATTCAAACTGGTCCGCAGTGAGAAGTGGGTGTTACAGACTGACAGGAAGTGTCTGGGATTTTCACATTAAAAGTTTCTTTGCAGTGATGTAAACAAAGCAGCACATTGAGGATGGTGCATTGTGTTCATCTGAGTGCAGATCTGTCTTCTCTGATCATAATTCTGATATTAATGCCGACTTACGGACGCAGAGTTCTCCGGTCTCGTAGAACCCGGGGCAGCACTGCGAGCGTCTGCGGTACATCGTCCTCACGCCTCTCCTGTAGGCCGTCTTATAGCTGATCCTGCACAGGTCGCACACACACGCACACACACGCACACACACACACACACACACGCACACACACACACACACGCACACACACACACACGCACACACACACACACACACACACAAATCTGAGCTACAAAATGATGCAAATCAGACCTCAAGCATTTCATTCATAAATGTCTCAGTATAAAGCTAAATATTTAGTTTACAAAATATTTAAACTAAATATCTGGGTAATATGCAAATTGGACTACCAAAATAAAAGCTCTTCATCTTGTTTTTTTTCCTCTTGTCTTGAACATTTCAGCTGAAATCAAACGATGAGCCGTTTTAAAGGAAATACAGACGTTTTCCTGTGGATCCACAGCAGCAGTGATGCATCAGCGTTGGAGGATTCAGACTCACCAGCAGGAGTTTATGAAGAAGTTCTCATTACCAGCTTTTATTTTGGTAGTCTACTTCCTTATTGGCAAGTGAATTTGCTAAATATTTAGCTTTAGCTCAGCGCTAACTATTAGCAACATTCTGTTGCTAATATTTGGCTAACTAAATATGGGCTAGCTAAGTATGGATGGGACAGCAACTTCGATGGAACGAACCAACACAGGCTGGAGCCACATTTTCATATTTATTCATATTTTGAAGTGTCACATCAGAAAAGGTTGATCCAAACTGTAAAATTTGAAATAAGCTTCTCAGTTGTGCAAAATGTTTCTACAGCTGCTTGAGATGTTTTTTAGCTAAAGAGGAGAAGAAAACACTTTTAGCCAAATAAGTTGCAGCAAACTTTCAGATCCACTGGTTTGTCTCTGCCTTACCAGAGGAACAAAACGCTGAACATTTCTCAACCCAAACCTCCATTTCCTGAGGTGTGTGGTCCATGCTAGCTACTGTCAACATCTGATGAAACTAGACGTAGCCTGGTCGGCCCGCTCCAAACCAGCTGATGGAAACACGACAAATTTGTGTTTTCCTTTACATTTGGATGGAAACATTTGGATGGAAACATTTGGATGGAAACATTTGGATGGAAACATTTGGATGGAAACAGAGCTGGAGTCCCAAAGACAGCAGGACAGAAATGAACAGATGGAAAATGAGATGCTAGGAGATGCTAACTCAGATTAGAGCTTATTTAACTCTTAACGCTACAAGGTTCTGGGTTTGAATCCCAGCCTGGAGTCTTTCTGTACGGAGTCAGCATGTTCTCCCAGTGCATGCTGGGATCTCTCTGGGACTGTTGGGTTAACTGGTCTTGTGGCTGGTTGGGTGTGTGTGTGTGTGTGTGTGTGTGTGTGTGTGTGTGTGTGTGTGTGTGTGTGTGTGTGTGTGTGTGTGTGTGTGTTTGAGATGAACTGTGAAAATGATCTCAGAAATATTCTCAGCTTTCTGGAGATAAACATATTTTCTGGGTTATGTCAGAAGAGGCTAAATATCCAATTTAAAACGAATTCTTTGAAACCGACCGTCAGCAGAGCTGGAGAATCGTTGGTGACAGGAAAGTCTGGGATGGAAACTGAAATGTTAAATCAGTCCTCGCTCTCTTCACGTTGTGAAACACTTTTCTTATTATTTCTATTTTTACTCTG
Organism: Poecilia mexicana; assembly: GCF_051168715.1. Classification (NCBI taxonomy): domain Eukaryota; kingdom Metazoa; phylum Chordata; class Actinopteri; order Cyprinodontiformes; family Poeciliidae; genus Poecilia; species Poecilia mexicana. The sequence goes on along the minus strand of NW_028263372.1, from coordinate 36,509,149 downwards.
CTTCAGTGTTTAAACCTTGGGGTTCTGCTTGATCACAAACATTCTCTGAAAATGTCTCCAATCAGAAGAAAGAGTCTTTTCAACAGAAACTCTTTGAATGTCCATGATGAGGCCTGAAGTGCTGCGCTTGAGGTCGGCTGAACTCTGCTCGTTTTTCTGCTCATGTTAACCAGCAGTTAGAAACGTGAAATTAAAAACTCCACACTGACAGAAAACCTGAGCAAAATAAAGACACCTTCGTCAGAACGCCAGCATCAGCTGCTGACTTCCTGTGGGACAAAAACAGCCAGGAGATAATTAGGTATTTTATGGAGACTTGCTAAAACACTGGAACGTCTGAGTGGATCAATAAAGGAAGTAAAGCAGGAGCTACAGAAATAAAGTTTCACCAATAAAACGTGTCGCTCAGAGCAGCTGCAGATTCTTTCACTTTCAGCCTCAAACTGTGAAGTTTTAATGTGATTTTATGACGGATGAACCCAGGAAGCATTTGGAAGGAGACGGTCTGCTAGCAGGAGACCAAACCTGAGCCTGGACACACAGTGAGACACGGTGGTGGCAGCATCAGGCTGTGGGAAGCTAGTCAGAGTTAAATTCAGGAATATCCTGGGTTTCAGCAGGACAACCAGCCTGAACATGCAGCCAGAGATGAGAAGGGGTGGTTTAGATCAGAAAAGATTAATGTGTTAGAATGGCCTAGTCAAAGTCCAGACCTAAATTCAACAGAAATTCTGTGGTAAAACTTGAAAACGGATGTTCTGCATTCAGTCTGACTGAGATTGAGATGTTCCAGTCTGTAGACGCACAAAGCTGGAGACAGAATATAAATGCCTGCCACACTTTTTAGATTTTTATTTATTTTTGTTTTATGAAAGGAGTTTTTGTGTTTTCTCAGTTTTTTTCTGTTGGGATCCTTTAAGGGTTTCTGCAGGTTCCATCAACTCAAATTTAAAACTTTTTAAGAGCATTATGAAAGAAATTTAAGACTTTTATCTCCAGAGCAAAAAGTCTTAGACTTAGTGGTAAATTTGCACAAACCCAGTGGTTCCCAATGGCACGACGCCCCCAAGGGGGGCGTCGTGCCATTGGGAACCTCTGCACTAACCCATGATCAATGCAAAAAAGCTAGCAAGGCTATGCTAGCAGTGAGTCACAGAACGCAATAAAGATGTCTGTGTTTGACCCAAACTTTTGCCTGACAGAAACATTTCATGAGAAAAAAAAACATGATAAATATTGACAAAATGTAAAACCTGTGATTAATGTATTTAAGGCCAACTTACTGTTTTCAATTATTTTAAGACTTTTTAAGGCTCAATGGACACCCTGGCTTTGGATAGGAATTGCTCCCTCGTGTTTTTCTGGATTATTTGGGAACGTTGGGAGCATTGGGAACGTTGGAAGCATTGGGAACGTTGGAAGCATTGGGAATGTTGGGAGCATTGGGAACGTTGGAAGCAGTGGGAGCATTGGGAACGTTGGGAGCATTGGGAACGTTGGGGGCAGTGGGAACGTTGGGAGCAGTGGGAGCATTGGGAACGTTGGGAGCATTGGGAACGTTGGGAGCATTGGGAACGTTGGGAGCAGTGGGAACATTGGGAGCAGTGGGAACGTTGGAAACGTCCTGGTGTTCCTACCTGTGTTTGGTGCATTTGAACCAGTTGAGGATGTCGGTGCAGCGGGTGTAGTAGACCTGGTCGAAGGGATGGGCGTAGGATTCCTGCACGGTGACGGCGTAGCTGCAGAAGAAGAACCACCATCATGTTAGAGCAGGATGTCCAAAGTGAGGCACGGGGGCCATTTGCAGCCCTGTGAGTAGTTTTAAGTGGCCCTGGATGCAGATAAGAAACGGCACAGCTGCAGATGAATTTTTCTGTTTCTCTTTGTATGAAACTTTCAATTACAAATTTATATCTAGTATTAACTTTTAGGAACAAAACCAATGTTTTACTTCTAATGGACTAGATAGTTTTTCACATTTTTATTCCTTCTGTATTCCACAATAATTCTGTAATTTGGTAATAGTGAGGTGTCTGGTGACTGGAACTGAGCTGCAGGCCAAAGATCTCCAGTGACTTTTTGCTCAAAAACAGACTCAGTCACAGCCAATAATTAAATCCACTTAAAGGTTTTCAAAGATGGACCTTATTTTTGTTTCTGGGAATAAACTAAAAATAATATCTTGACTGACAAGTTAGGAAACTGCACAACTTTTTCTGAACTTTTTAAATTAAAATACAAGCTAATTTGTTGCTTAGCAGGTAAGAAGAAAAGAATTCACAATAAAATTATTTTAGCAAAAAGTTTGGACAGCTCAGTGTTCGAGGTTTCCGTCTGAAACGTCCAGCATTCCCTGGAAGGTTTTAGTGAAACTGAGGCTTCAGAAGGAAACATTTTAAATTCCCTTTAAACGGATCAGCAGGAAGGGAAACATGAAGAGGAAACTGGAATCATGTTTGCAGCTAATATCCATTTGGAAAATTCCCATCGATCACAGCAGCTCATCAGAACTGGCTATGGGATTTTCTTTTTTTCCCAGAAGTTCGAACTCACTGCCACCGTTTTGAATTTACAGCCTCCATCTGCCCCCCTCTGCCCGCGCCGTAAACCTTTTCCCTTCTGCATCCGGCTTTTGGCAGAACTCCCTGGCTCTGATTTGTGGCAGGGAGTCCATTAGAGCGAGGGGGGGTTCCGACCGGCGCTAAATCAGAACTGACCTCTCCCAGTGGCTGCACACGTTGGGGTCATCGGGGTTGAGGGTTCGAACCCCGGAGACGAAGCCGAGGCACAGCAGAGTGAGGCACGGAGAAAAGCCGACCCCCATCGTCCTCCTCCCTCCGTCCTGCAGGGGTCAGCGCAGACAGGAAGTTAATTTACCATACACCATGTATTAAATACAATCATATATGAACTTTAACAAAGAGAAGCAGAGCAAAGGTTTCTTCAGCTTCCTTCAAAACATCCCAGATGACCCAAAATGGCCTCCAGAACCTTCAGCCTATGAAAGTGATGATGGCATCAAAGCTCCTCCCACCTGGATGATCTTAGAAACTAAAACATGGCTTCAGCTTCAGCTTCAGATCGCATTTCATCTCCAGTCGCATTGTTTACATTTCTGTCTCTCTGATGTAAATAATGAAGAAAATCAGAAAAGAATCGACTCCATTGCAATTACTGTCTAATCTGCTTCTGATTTAACAGCCGACTGGTTGCCATGGAGATGAAATGACTTCTCAAACATGAAAGAATCAAAGAAACACTCCAGGTTTGTTATTAATGAATAAAATTATAACATGATCTAAAGATTAAAAAATAGCCAATTTTACACAAGACTGTCCCTTGAAATCATTTCCTATTGTTTGCTCCTAAACTTTTCCTCTCAGAGTAACGTTATGTCCAGAAACTAGAAAAACATTTTATTTACTGATTAAAAATGACTCACATTAGGCAGATTTTACAGGTAAAAGTTTTGCTTTTGCGGCTGATTTTGTTTCTTAAATCGACCAAAAGAAAAACTCTTCTGCTTACAGCTAAACTAGAAATTACATAAAAAGAAAAATATTCCCGCTGTATTGAAAGCAACATGAATTTTAAAATGTAATTCCAGCAATTTTATGAAAGTGGAGCAGAATAAGCTGTTGAGGGATGTGAAATTACAGGCTGCGGTTCTGGGAAAAGAAGGAAACATGAACCAGAATCCTCCAGAATGGATCCGCGCAGAAACTCTGAGACACTTTATGGAAAACATAAAAACAGAGCCGCTCATCTTCCCTTTCATTACCGCCTCGCAGTGATTTCCCCTCATGCTGATTGGGGAAATCACATCAGCGCCTTTACAGGGAACCGGGGCCGATTCAGGAGAATCTACATGCAGGTGTGGTTTCCTTCAGGCCGCTCTGCAGCCACAGAGGACACGTCAAGCAGCGCGGTGACAGGAAGCTGCGCTGGCCTGCAGACCGTGACATGTTCATGTTTACCGGCGGACATCCCATCATTAACCTGAGCGCTGCCGCGAGGCAAACACTGACGCTGTCTGTTCCCCGACAGGTGAGGCGCAGGTGGAGAAGCCAATCAGCTGCTGCATGACGAAACAACGGGCATGATGATAATAACAACCCCAACTCTTTACTTAATGATACAAAGACAGCATCTGAAATCTAGAAAGGCAGAAATTTAAATAGATTTTGGTTTAAATTTGATGCCGGCAGCAAGTTTTTTGAAAAACTTGGGACGGCGACATGTTTACCACCGCGTTGCATCAGCTGGAGGTGAAGCTGGGAGCCGCTGCTGTCCTGTTAACAGAAAAGGTTTCCAAAAACAGCAAACGTTTGGAATCATGGAGTAAAAAATGCAGCAGTTTACAAATCATTAAAACAAACGCATGTGGAAGATTGGACTTTATTTGCAAAATGAACATTAAGACGATGCATCATTAATCAGGCCGTTAATGTTCTCTTTACTGCATTTTGAAAATTCAGAGAAAATTCCTGCAGGATTTCAGTTTGTTTCTCCCAAAGATTCAATTAGAAAACAAACAGAACCGGATCTGGAACGTTCTGCCTGAGCAAAATGGAACGTGACCAATCTGCTCCAGATTCCTGCATCTGATGCTTTTTATGATAATAAAACATTCAGAAATATTAATAATCAGTAATTCGGAGCTGATTCCTGCAGATTAAATGCTTTTTACGGATTCTGCAAATTTTCAAACTTTTATCAGCAGCGTCTTCATCACCCAAGGACAGTAAAACTGCAGAGGACTGCTTCCTGTAATTAATTCCCGGCAGCTCCCACAGGTAGGAGCGTCCACCTCCAGATTCAGCAGAGATTATTGAGGATGATTAAACTCCCAGTCAGCAGCAGAAACTTGTGTTTTTACCTGAGCTCGGCCATTTTTTATCTCCAACAACAGGGCGATGTTTAAAAAGCGAACTATAGATTCTCATCCATCACAGATCAGCTGCACGATGACGAACCCGGAGCAGGAAGTCATCTGTTCAACAACCAGCCGGGAGCAGATTAAATACATATTTACAGTTTCTCTCATGTTGTAACTTTTCCTTAGCTTTTGGAGGCTGAATAAGAGAAATATATGGACCCAGAAAACCGTCCTGCTGCGGAGACGGACGCTGCCGGGCGCCTGAACCTCCAGGAGTTTAGCTTCCTGTTGGATCTCAGGAAGAATCAGCCGACAGCGGTTCTGTTCCAATGATCCAGTCAGTTCAACATTTCCAGTCTGAATGTGTCACAGCTTTCACTTCAAATGAATCCCAAACAGCTGCTACAAGCAGCTAACTGATGGCTAGAATGCTAACTGCTAGCGATGTCTCACTCTGGGTCACTGTATCCCTCCCTCCCTGACCTCTTAATCCCAGATGAGCAGCAGTAGGTCAGACTGAGTTCTGATGGATCCAAAGTTCTTCAGAACCCGGAGTAACTCTGCAGAAGTTAAAGTTAACAGATGAATAAATTCCTCAGCTGGTTTCACTTTTCCATCATGGATCGTTTTAGTCGCAGCAACACGTTTCAAATCCATCCTGCTGCTAATTTTAACGCCAGAGGAGCCTTTCAGAAGCTAGCTGCTGTTAGCCTAGCCTACCTGTTAGCCTCACTTGTCTGTTAGCCTAGCCTACCTGTTAGCCATGCTTCACTCGTCTCATCAGCTGGAGGTTTTCTTTCAGTCCGACTGTGAAGCAGCAACCAGAACCTGGGTTCTGACCCGGTTCTGTTTCCCAGCAGCCAGACTCTCTGCTGGTCTGGAGTTTTGCTGCTGCCAACGCGGCTCTGATCTCATTTATTACAGTCTGCTGTTTATTACAGTAAATGGAGAAATAAAAACTCATTTCTGCTGCTGCTCTTCATAAGCAGCAACTCAGAGCGACAGGAAGTCAATAAAAACCGGATTATTGTGGGTCAAACCGGATCCCTGCTGGAGGTCTGGGCCCAGATAGGCGTCCACTTAGCGCCTGCAGGACCCGGGACACGATTCAACATATTTACAGTAAACTCACATCATTTACTAGATTTTTCTTCAAAACATTCTTCTGATTTTGTGACTCTTAAATTGTCTTTAAATGTTATTTTTTATGGTTAAAATAATTTACCTGTGAAAAAAGAGGAAGAATAAAATCTTTAAAAGTTATTAGAAAAAATTAAGTTTGAAAAAGTAATTCAAAAAATGGAAAAATAAAATCTGAAAACATAATTTGAAAAATAAAATCCTAAAAAAAATTTGAAACAAAATTGGAAAATGAAATCTGAAAAACTTAAAAATCTTAAAAGATCATTTGAAAATATAAAATCTGAAAAAATTGGCAAATTAACTTTATATAGAACCATCTGAAAATACTCTCAAAGCACTTTTTGATTGAGAAGTTTTTCAAAGTTTCATTTTTGACAATAATTTTGTAATAAATGTGTGTAAAAACCAGATGGTCCCGTTAGCTCTGATGGTAGCTGCCTGCAGCAGCAAAGACTGTTTTAGAAAGAAAAGAAGAACTGGGATTGTCTTCCTGTTTCCTCCTGATCAGGAAAGCTCCACAGAGGAAGAATTTGAGCCTCAGAGATGTAAGCAGGTAAAGGCAGAAGTCAGCAGCACTTTAACTCACACTGAAGAAAATCAGCTTTCATCAAATGGCCAGAGCGTCCCGCAGGCTGTAATGAAACAGCAGAGGTCACGACCTCCAGCGGCGCTTCAGGAGATCCGAGCGGACAGAACCGGTCCCAGCTGGCGGTTCTGCTGCGGACCTTTAATATGCGACTCCATCGACCTGAACGCTCCCCAGCGAGCAACACGGCGCGGCGCTGACGGAGAGCGACAGCGTGCTGACAGAGACCGCTCAATCTCATCGACGCTCCGCCGCCGCCGCTGCAGGCAGGCGGGCGATCCCCAGGGGCAGCTGCTGCACTGTGGCCCAGTCAAAGTAAAGGACAGCAACTCCAACTCTCACTGCAAATACTAAAGAGGACATGGAGATTTTACTTTGGTTCTAATGGTTCTGGGTTTTTCATATTTTGTCTTATGTTTAATTAGTTTTACAGTGTGTTTGCTAGTTGTTAGTAGTTATTAAATATTAAGTTTTTCTTAGTTGTAGATTCAGTTTCTTTATACTTTGTATGAAAAAAAAGATTATAGGTAATTTCTGGAGACAGGTCCTGACTATCACCACCCAATATGAAGCACGGTGGTGGCAGCATCATGCTGTGGGGCTGCAGGAGGAACCGGTGTGCTTCATTACACAGATGGAATCATGAGGAGAGATCATCGAAGCCAAACATCAGTCAGGACGTTAAAGCTCAGGTCCAAACGGGTCTGCAGCCCCACACTGCAAAAACACTAAATATGAACGAGTATTTTTAGTTTTTAAGTGTAAATATCTGAGTGGACCTGAAATGAGACAAAATTAACCTAAAAGTAACGAAAAACTGGAGCTTGTTTTAAGTCAATAATTCCTTAATACTGATGAAAACATTTTAGCTCCACTGGAAACTTATAACATGGAAAAATGTTCTGCTATAAATGACATAATCTGTTAGTGGAACTGAAACTTTTCATCACGTTTTAAGAATTACTGCCTTAAATTGAGTTTCTATTTTTTGCTGAATTACCTTTACTAAAATAAACTGATATCTGAAACTAGATTTTAAAAACAGATGGATTAATTTAATGTTTTGCAGTGCAGAGTCTTCAGGAAAACAAAGTCCGGTTCGGAGGAACGGACCAGAACTCCAGAACTGCTGTATGTAAACTTCTGACCGTGAACACATTAATCAATCATTGATGTCATATAATTTATTCATCCATCCATTAAAACGGTCCTGAACGGTCAGTGTCATTCAGTTTATTACAAATTAATTTAATATTCAACCAAAATAAAATCTGGACAAAAACAACAAGCTGACAGAAAGCAGAACATCCAACATGGCGTCCAGCTGACCGCAGACAGAAATCAATAACTGATTAATCTGCAGATTATTTTACATTTCAACAGACAGAAAGTTTCTGGTTGTCTTTACTAATTTTAAAAATATTTCTATTTTTTGTTCAGGAACTTTCTTCATACTCTGCTGCACCACAAACTGTGACTTCCATCAAAGATCTTCACCAGATTTTATGTTTTTCTGGGTCTTTTTTCTCACCTCTACATGAATAATCTCAGACTCCACAACTTTCCTGGAAGGTTTGTTTTTCATTTTTCACCAGCTTCAGATAAACAAGAGAGCAGCAGCAGTCGCCTGTCGGCTATCAGGAAACACGCCGAGTTCACAGACGAGTCCATCATCCTGCGGCGCATCCCGGCAGAGAGGAGGCAGCAGAAACACGCTCCGCTCCGTTTCCCTCCTGAACGTCCTGCTCCTGTTCAGACATGCCGACCAAACTACCACTCCACTTCCTGTTGGAGAAAAATCTAACTTCCTGAGAAACGGATCGTCTTTAAATAAGGCCAAATCGTTTCCGATCCGAGACTGAAACCAGGAAGTTTAATTAGTGAACGACGTCTTCCTGGTTAAACGACGCAACGTCCTGCTTCTATTAGCCGTTCTTCAAAACAGGAAAGACAAGAGATCTGGTCTCCATGACAACAAGATGCTGGTTATTAATCAGCTCTACCATCACAAATCCTCAGATTTTCCTGTTTATCAGCATTTAACCGCAGAGCAGTGATGTGACGTTCAAGAACAATCCGACTGCTTAGAACGGCTCTTTACCCTGAGCAGTAGATACAAACAGTTAACTGATCAAGTTAATTACTATTTTTATTTATTCCAGTTAACAAAAATGCTCTCAATTTTGGTTTAATTGGTTTTATGATAACTGTGATAACTTCACCAGTCCAACCACTCCCTCCAGTCCCTCCAGTCCAACTAGCCAGTCCAACCAGTCCAACCAGTCCCCTGATGGTGTCTGAACGCGCTGACCTTTTCCTGCGCTGTGCCTTTAAGAGGTGCTGTCGGCCTGGCAGCGCACCAAGCTGTGAAATCACCCTAATCCGGCCGTTCACTCTTCATCCAGCTGATCAATGGCCGCCTCTGGACGGAGGAGCTGAGGATGGAAGGATGCTATCGACGCCGTGGAGCGGCTCGATAAATGGATTCCTTCAGTCCCCTCTATCTTTAAGACACGCTGCCTTTATTGATCCGGGGCTCCTTGCATCTCACTGCAAATGGTTTTCAAATATTAGCTCTTATTAAACTTGCTAAGCAGGCCACACAACAGCCAAGAAATCTCCACAGGCCAAATAAAGTCCGAAATGAGAACTTTCTCCGATCCGCTGCTGAATCTGTAATGAGCTGTGAGGCTTTAAGGAGAAGCTCGGTCGACTCCTGCAGGAGGAAACATGAAGCCAGACGTCACAACCGGGATGCAGCAGAGCGGGAAAAACCTAAAATACTCGTAGAAAACCAAAACAAACAGAAGGAGGGAATAATCCTGGTGGGAAAACAACAGATTTACAACAGACGATGCAACTGAAGGCTTATTTTACACGTCTGGAGTCAAAATTTGCAGAACGATGCTCTGCAAATGGTCGGAACGGATCGGAACCGGGCAGGATGGCATCAGGAAGCCGATACAGTCTGCAGGATCACTAGGCATCAGGCTTTATTACCCAACATGATGCAGCATTTACCCTGTGATTCATCCAGGTTTTGTTTTTGCATTTAAATATTTAAAGTCAATAAACTAATAGAAAGAAAATAAAGAAAAAAATACAGAGAGCCGTTTTCAAATTAGACTCGTTTTGATCAGAGGTAAAAACTCCAACATCTGCTCCACCTCCAGCTGCTGTGGCTCTGAGTCAAACCAACCTGTTCCCCTCCTGGCCTGTGGGGGCGCTGCACCAAGAACCACTGAAGGAAATGACACAAAAACCTCTGAAGACACTGAGAGCAACTTCCTTCTTCACCAGATGGAAACAAGATGGAGGCGTCAGATTTCAGCGGTTGGAGGATTTCTCTTTAGGCTAAAGACCAGGAGCCATTTCTGCTGCTAGCGCTAGGCTGCACATTAGCTTTGGTTGTATTTACCCAGAATGCCCTGCGCTGTAGTCCACTTCCTGCTTTTGGAGCGGTCTCTGTTCACATCGGTTGGTTTGACTCAGAGCAGAGAGGGAGAGAACCACAGCAGATGAAATGGAAGAAATGTTGAAGTTCTGGTTCCGATCGGAGCGAGTCTGCCGGACCCTCAGGAGGAAAACATCCTGAAAACCATCAAGTCCTCCGCTGACGGTTCGATTCAGCATCGACAACGAGGTTTCAGACACTTCTGCTGCAGAAAACTGGATGAAAGACAGGAAAAGGCAGCAGCAGACAGTGTTTAAATTCTGCCTCCATTTGTGAAGCTTCATGTCAGGAAATGTTTTATTTGCCTTTAATCAAATGTTCAGTTTCTACTCCGTCTCCAGACACAACAGTACGGTCTTCCCTGGGGGAGGAAGCGGCCTGGAGTCATCCAGGCTAATGTACAGTGAAGGAAACAAAGCCTCCTCCTGCTGGAGTCAGGGACAAAGCAGTGAAAGGCTTTTTAGGAGGAACACGCTCCAAAGGAGAGCGCTGAGGAAGCAGTTCTTCCCGGCTGAAAAGCATCCATCTCCATGTAAACATGTTACACAACAGCAGAGCCAATCCCACAAATGGCTGCAGCACAGAGCCGCGGCCGGCTGAATGTTCGCTGGCAGGAAAACCTCCCCAACAAACCAGCAGCTGCCGGAGAACTCGGCCATCATTCACGCTCCACTTGGAAAACATCTGCAAGGAGCAGCGGCTCGGCCGCTTCCGTTTTCATGGAGACGAAACGAAGCTGCGTGGTTTTATGAAGCTGCGTGGTTTTATGAAGCTGCGTGGTTTCATGAAGCTGCATGGTTTCATGAAGCTGCATGGTTTTATTCAGGTGCGTGGTTTCATGAAGCTGCGTGGTTTCATGAAGCTGCGTGGTTTCATGAAGCTGCGTGGTTTTATTCAGGTGCGTGGTTTCATGAAGCTGCGTGGTTTTATGAAGCTGCGTGGTTTTATTCAGGTGCGTGGTTTCATGAAGCTGCGTGGTTTTATGAAGCTGCGTGGTTTCGTGAAGCTGCGTGGTTTCGTGAAGCTGCGTGGTTTCGTGAAGCTGCGTGGTTTTGTGAAGCTGCGTGGTTTCGTGAAGCTGCGTGGTTTCGTGAAGCTGCGTGGTTTCATGAAGCTGCGTGGTTTCATGAAGCTGCATGGTTTTATTCAGGTGCGTGGTTTCATGAAGCTGCGTGGTTTCATGAAGCTGCGTGGTTTCATGAAGCTGCGTGGTTTCGTGAAGCTGCGTGGTTTCATGAAGCTGCGTGGTTTTATGAAGCTGCGTGGTTTTATGAAGCTGCGTGGTTTCATGAAGCTGCGTGGTTTCATGAAGCTGCGTGGTTTTATGAAGCTGCGTGGTTTCGTGAAGCTGCGTGGTTTCGTGAAGCTGCGTGGTTTCATGAAGCTGCGTGGTTTTATTCAGCTGCGTGGTTTCATGAAGCTGCGTGGTTTCATGAAGCTGCGTGGTTTCATGAAGCTGCGTGGTTTTATTCAGCTGCGTGGTTTTATTCAGCTGCGTGGTGAAGCTGCGTGGTTTCATGAAGCTGCGTGGTTTCATGAAGCTGCGTGGTTTTATTCAGCTGCGTGGTGAAGCTGCGTGGTTTCATGAAGCTGCGTGGTTTCGTGAAGCTGCGTGGTTTTATTCAGCTGCGTGGTTTCGTGAAGCTGCGTGGTTTCGTGAAGCTGCGTGGTTTCATGAAGCTGCGTGGTTTCGTGAAGCTGCGTGGTTTCGTGAAGCTGCGTGGTTTCATGAAGCTGCGTGGTTTCATGAAGCTGCGTGGTTTTATTCAGCTGCGTGGTTTCGTGAAGCTGCGTGGTTTTATTCAGCTGCGTGGTTTCATGAAGCTGCGTGGTTTTATTCAGCTGCGTGGTTTCGTGAAGCTGCGTGGTTTCGTGAAGCTGCGTGGTTTCATGAAGCTGCGTGGTTTTATTCAGCTGCGTGGTTTCGTGAAGCTGCGTGGTTTCGTGAAGCTGCGTGGTTTTATTCAGCTGCGTGGTTTCATGAAGCTGCGTGGTTTTATTCAGCTGCGTGGTTTCGTGAAGCTGCGTGGTTTCATGAAGCTGCGTGGTTTTATTCAGCTGCGTGGTTTCATGAAGCTGCGTGTGTTTTTACGTTTTCATTTTTATTTTTGTGAGATTTTTATCGGGTGAAATCACCAGGAACTCCAGGCTATGTTAGAACAGTTAAACATTAAATTCAAACAGAAACTGGATGTTTTTAAATAAAAAGACGTTTATTTTAACCCAAACATATTTTAAAACATAAGATGTTCTTATGGTTTTATTGCCTTTTTAACACTTTTAAAGTTGTTTGCATTTAACTTGTGAAGCATTTTGTTCAGATCCAACTGCTGGAAAAGTGATGAATATATCTGATGTTGTATTTTAGTGACTTTTGTTGTTTTATTTGGTTCATATTTCTCTATAAAACGAAGAAGACGTTCCCGTTGCTTTGTGCATGCGTCCTTCAGAGTGGAAACATTTCTCTGATCCCTGTGGCGATCCGGACCTGATCATTATTAGAAAACTATCTTCAATAAAATATTTGTTCTGTTCTCTTCCTGTTGGAGGAAGAAGTTTGTGTTGCATTATGAATTCATGGCCTGTCTCTGAGACCTTTAATATCCTCCATCTGGTCACACCTTCCTTTATTATCACCCAGACGCATCTGGTATTTTTATTCCTGCTTTTTGCTGTTTCCAACACTAAATGAGGTTTTCTGAGCCCAATCCGAACTCCAGGACCTGAATTAACACTCAAACGAACAAAACCTGACGTGCACTTTGTGCGCCGACACAATGTGGCGTGATTAGCGCCTGTGACCGCCTGTTCTCTATAGGATTGAAGTAAAAAAGCCCCACGCTTTTTGCAGCTTTCAGCGGCTTGTTTTATTAAATGTCAGGCGATCAGACTCAGCAGGAGCGCTGCACAGAAATTAGGAAGACAAAGTGCAGCCTGCAGGAGGGAAGCTGCTGGACGCGCAGCTCTGAAGGAGCTTCACAGGTTGGAGCAATTACTGGGATTGTTAGGAGAAGTTTCTGATTATTTACGCTGCTCTTTGTTAAGTTTGAGCTGCTGCCAACACTCAGCGCTAACTCCACTTCCTGCCACCGTCAGATCCCCTCCGACCAGAGCAGCCGACCCGCTTCGGCAGCCACCCACCGGCCGGTTCGATGTCGCGCACTGTAAAAACTCACGGCCCCTCGCAGAGTTAATTAATAAACAAACTGGAACACGATCGATCAGACGCTCCGCATAATCAGAGCAGCGAGTCTGACGGCTGAACCAATGGATCAGAACCGGGTCAGAACCAGATCAGAACCGGGTCAGAACCATCAGATCTTCACAACAAAGTGGCCTTTCAGAAATCTGACTCTTCCTCGTATTCTGATGTTTTTTACTGATTTATTTCGACTTTTCATTTGCATAATTATTAATTTTTATCATAATATTGTGACTCATATTTTCATGATTTTTTTATTGTATTACAACTTAATTCCCATATTATCACATTTTTGTATTGTGTGTCATAATTTTCTTCAACTGAACTAAAACTGAAGTTATTATTTTTGGACCTAAAGAGGAATGATATAGAGTTACAGATCTAGAGTTACAGATCTAGAGTCAACACACAGCTTCAGTTCTTCCAGCTGGAAACCAGAGATCAGGCTGACCTTTGACCTCTGTCCTGACCCTCCGGCTCCACAGTGGTTCTTCTAGCAGCTGCAGAACATTTTAGGGCCAGAGGACTAAAGTCTCCAGAGAAACTCATCCAGGCGTTTAGTGGCTTTGACTCCTGCATAGGTCTGTCACGATAACAAATTTTGCTGAGCAATTGTCTAAAAAATTATTGCAATAAACAATAATATTGTTTCAAGACCAGATGACACTGATTTAATGGAAATGACTAATAATGCATGCGATTTCCTGCCATAGATAGATACACTTTATTTTCAAAAGAACATATAACACTGGAAATTATAAACTAAATAAACAAAAATAAAAATAAAATGGATTCTCAGTCTCCATTAACAAAAAACGTACTTGACTAAAAACTAAACATGAAGCCAAAGTGGAAATAAATACTGCATTCAACCAAAAGAGTGCAGATTATGAAGTCTGTATTGCCCTTCAGTAATCAGTAGATTTAAATAGAGAAGACGGGCACATCCGACCACCTAATGCTAAGTTCATACCACACGATGTTTTCCCCCTATTTTCTCCTTATAACAATCTTAGGTCGTTGGCCGATCTAAGATTGTCGCTGCTGATTTCGTAACCGATCATCCTGCAGTGTGGTGAGTTTCGGTAGATCGTCGTGGCCGCTCCGATCTAAATCAGGGTTTTTTCCCGACTGGGAGCTTAACGCTGAATGTGACAGGTAGCCAATCAGAAAGCCGGATTCTCCTCCTGGGAATCCCAAACAGCTGACACGGCGCAACCCGAAGTCCAGCGGACATTGGAGATGATATGTGGAAACAACATTAATATTTATTCAACATTTTGTGCAAAGAACATAGGAATCACAAGGGGAGGAGTTGGAGCCAAATTGCTACCGCAGCTGATAAACCCGGTAAGTTTTCAGCTGTTCTTCGTTAACGTGACATAAATAGGTTATAATGATTTTCATTCAGTCAGGACTTTACGCTGACTCTAGCCACATGCATCACAGGTTCTAGTAAAGCATTGATTAATGCCTGGTTTTAAAATTAGTTAACTGGACTTGTAGCCATTATTTTGTGCCCATGTGGCTGGACACCACACGGCACGACGAACCCGATCGAACCGTTTTACCGAGGATTTCTGTCGGCTAATGTGTCTCAGGTTTTGAAAATGGGCCGACAGTCGGCCGACAGCTGGTGTAGTGTGAGCTGGACATTAGACTAAGGAAATAGGAAGGGAGGGTCAGTGGAGAGCACCGGAGCTGAGCTTTTTTCATTCGGTGTCATCAAGAGAAAGGAAGAGACGATAAAGCCGATAATTAAAATGAGGTCGATAGGTTTAATTTATGTGCGATTAATTGATTTGTCGTTTATCGTGACAGGCCTATTCCTGCAGCAGGTCTGACTGACAAACCAACGACCCAGAAGCTGCAGCTGGAGTTCTGACTAGAACCAGGAGGGTAGAGACACCACCCAGTTCTACACCACCCGGTTCTACACCACCCGGTTCTACACCACCTAGTTTTCAGAGAATAGATTTTAAATCCAACTGGTAGTTTATGAATCACTGAATGGATTAAAAATCTGCTGCTGCTGTTGGATCAACCTGCTGGTTCTGGTTCTGCTCTGCATCCAGAACCAACAGTGGAGAACCAGCATTCAGCTTCTATGCACCACAAATCTGGAACAAACTTCCAGAAAACTGAAAAGCAGCCGAAACACTGAGATCCTTTAAATCCAGACTAAAACAGAGCAGGTTTGAGTTGATTTTGAAAAAGCTGTGTAATGAAGCTTCCTGACAACAGTTTGTTTCTATAACTTTGTTTTTATGATGTGAATCTTTGAACTGTTTTGTTGCTGAACTATAAAAACAAACTTGACTGATAAAATTACAAATTTATTCTCATAATGCTGGGACTTTATTCTCATATTGGGTCTTTTCCTACATTACAAATTCTTCTTTCTGTCTTCTCTGCAGAAATTGAACCCGACCCGAAATGGAGCTGAACCAGATCAGAACCAGCGGATCTTCACAACAAAGCGGCCTTTCAGAACAAAACGGTGCCACGGCTCACAAAGCTGACTCCAACTGATGAAATCCGAGTCAACGCAGGTTCTGCTGCCTTTTGTTTTTTATTATTATTCCGACCGGAACCGGCGCCCAGAGACGAGGAGGCGTCAGCCGGAGCAGGCGTGATGCAAGCCGCGCCAGCTGTGATGTCAGCGTGATTCACGACTGACGCCGTCAGAGCCGATCGTCGCTCTGCATCGATCAGCCGAACTGCTGCTGATCCAGCAGCAGCTGCAGTCAGGCGGGAATCCGACCCGATTTACTGCCGATTACCGCAGAATGGGCCGGACCAGCGCAGGATCTGATTTAATGTTCCTGGTTTGATCTCACCGAGGCTAAATTTAGACATCATGTTTTAAGGCTGCAGAAAAACGGCATTTATATTAGCTTGATTATTAACAGTCTGCAATATTTTCAATTCAAAAACATTTTCTGCTGACAAATTACTGAATAAATTAAGATAAGAGCTCCACAGATAGATTTATGGGGTTTTTTTTATCTGTCACTGGTTTCTTCAGCCTTCAGATCCAGTGTTTCAGGAACCGCTGATCAGGCCTATCAATAAGCAATAAATCAATAAAACAAGCTCAGCTATTTCCATTTGCATGATTTATTATTTTTCTCTTTCTACCAAAAACTGGATGATAAAGTCTTCAGTCTGGTGAAGGAAAGTTTGTTTACAGATATTTCATAATTTAAAAAGTCTCAAAACAACAACATTATCGTGTCGATCATTCATGGAGAAATGAGGACTGAGGACGCCAACATTAGCTCCAACATGTTAGCAGTGAGATGCTATTTCAGGCTAGCGCAGCTTTGCTGATAGGCTAACTGTTGGTAGCGGTTGTGCATCAAATTTGTGGACGTACCAGAAATACACAAATACAAAGGTTCCGGCTCGGCACTTTTCTATGTCAAGAAAAAAAAAGTGTGGTTAATTCAGTTTTTAACGAGTTAATATGTATGTCATCAATTAATCAAAATTAACACGCTAAAGTCCAGCTCCTAATTATTAATTATTATTATTGTTGTTTTATTGCATGTTATGGAAACCTAACACTTCAGATTCAAGTCTAACAAACAAATTACCAAAAATAAATCAGCTAATCATCTTGCTGCGGAGGAACGAAAACTAAAGAAAATAAAACTTCAAGTAAATTTTTCAGTTCTCATCTTTGATTGTGATTTACTGCAGATCTTTATTCTAGAAAACTGCAGCTTCCATGTTTTTCCCTTCAGCTCTGATCCAACTAATCAGCTGATGATTAAACAGAAAAACCCTCATTTGGCTGTAAAAACACTCAGAGAGTTTTCAGGTGTTGATTCTGCATGTCTTCTTCTAATCTGCAGATATTGATGAGTTCTTTAATCAGAGGCTCCTCTGTGCTCATCGACTGCCGGTTAGCCCAGTTAAAACGGGAGGCTGCGCGTCGGCAGCGCGGCTCCCCCGGGCCGACCCGGCACACGCAGTAACACATATCAGCACTATTTGTAAAAAGTCACACACAGAGCGCTGCACCTGTCATTTAGATCAACCGGCTAATTATTGATCTGAAGGAGACCCTGCAGATGTGGAGGTATGTGGGAATCCGGAGGCGCGCAATCCGGGTCGGGTCAGCCAAACGCAGAACGCGTTTCTGCATCATGATGATCAAATCCTGGTTCTGTCAGAGACGCTGCAGGAAGCGACAGTCATTCAGCTGCTGCTCCAGAAACACATAAATCCTCACAGTATTAACAGGAGAAACTTTTTCAAATAAACTGCTTCTTACCTACATTTTTAAATTTAAAAGGATAAAAGTTTCAGTGTATTAAAGGGGGAGATTTATGTAAAATTTACTATTTTTTTATCTTTCCATCAAGTTATGAAGTTTTTCCCTGGACTGTTGCTTAGATTCTTTCATGTTTGATAAATCTTTTAATCTCCATGGCAACCATTCAGCTGAGCAAAACACCTGAGTGGACCTAGCCCCGCCTCTGAGGCGCAGCTCCTCCCCACTCAGCTCCTCTAGACTAGCTAACAGCTATTAGCAAACAGCTAGTAGACGCTGCCATTAGTAAAGGGCTGGAAATGCCGAGGACGGACGGAGGAAATCAACCCACAGAGCCACCAGATACGTTTGGCCTGGGTGCAGTGCTCATCAGAGCGACCTGTGGCCTTTTATTGAGAAACGATGTCACCTGCGCAAAACTCCGCCCACAACAGGAAGTCAACATGAAAACAATATTCAACACCCCCACTTGTTCTCATGCTGACAGAATACATTTCATTCACATACCAAAAAGAAAACATATAAATTTATCCATTCTCATTTTAGTTACAGACTTTGTGAAAATATCAGCCACCATTTCTGTTGTTGGACAATAACAGAGAGTTATTTTTCCATCAGTAAGTGCTGATCGAATAAAGTGATAACGAATATCTATGTGCTTGCATCTTTGGCGGTAGACGGGACTTTTAGAAAGAGCAATTGCACCTTGGTTATCTTCAAAAATGGTTACAGGTGTATATTCATGTCCAGAGTCCATTCCATTCATTAGATTGGCCAAGTAAATGCTTTCCTGTGTAGCAGCAGCCAAAGCAACATATTCAGCTTCACATGTAGATAAAGAAACTGTGGACTGTTTTTTAGACTTCCAGGAAACAATAGGTCCAGTTTCTGATAAACAAAAACAATAACCAGTCAGACTTCTTCTGTCCTCGTCTCCCGCCCAGTCAGCATCACAGTATGCCGTAAGTTTAAGATTTAGATCATTTTTCTTGAAACATAATTCCTGATCTAATGTACATTTCAAATATCTTAATACATGCTTTGCTGCAACCCAATGTTGTTCTTTTGGTTCAGACAAGTATTGTGACAACTTACTGACAACAAAACTCAAGTCAGGTCTAGTGCTCATCATCACATAGATCAAACTCCCTACGACTTCACGATACTTTTTATGATCAGCAAGTCGACCTTCACTGTCCAGCTTCATTTTATTTTCACATGGGGTTGATCTTGGTTTGCAGTCAGTCATGTCAAACTTTTTCAAGATTTTCATGATGTATCTTTTCTGGTTCATTTTCACTTGACCATATTTCTGAGTGAAATCAATACCTAGAAAATGTTTAAGTCTTCCAAGATCTTTAATTTTAAACTTAACAGCCAACATTTTCTTCACACTTTGAAGTATTTGATCATTACTAGCCGCAAGAATAAGATCATCAACCCAAATAATCAAGATCACCCTCTCATTTTCATTTTCTTTGTTGTAAACACAATAGTCAGCAGGATTCTGCACAAAGTCATTTTCAATAAGGAAATCATGTAACATTTTATTCCAATTTCGCCCCGACTGTTTCAAACCATAAAGTGACTTATTCAGTTTACAGACTAGTTTCTCCCCAGTTTCTGTTTTCTCCTCAAATCCTTCAGGTTGTTCTAAAAAAATCTCACAATCAATAGGGGCATGCAAATATGCCGTTTTGACGTCCATTTGGTGTAAATCCAAATCATATTGAACGGCAAGTTGCATTAGAACACGCACAGATGTCATATCAGCTGTAGGAGAAAAAGTCTCATGGTAGTCAATACCAGCAATCTGACTATAGCCTTTTGCTACATATCTCGCTTTATAAAGTGTCTCTAGAGGATTTTCTTTAACAGTAAATATCCATCTACCCCCCACTGCTTGTTTACCCTGAGGCAATAAAGTTAGGGTGTAAGTATCATTCTCTTTTAAAGAATCCATTTCCTCCTTCATAGCTTTAGCCCATAATTCTGATTGTGGTGAGCTCATAGCTTCTTCCACCGTCTTAGGTACATCACATGCAACCCTATAGCAATAATCAATGTTAACATCTGCATAATCATCCTCACATTTCATTTCATAATCTTGATCTGTATAGTACTTTGGAGATTTTCTCTCTCTCTTAGGATAACGTGCACCAAGGTTACCTCCACTTTGACCCTCATCTATGTCATAAGTCTCAGTTTTAATGTCATGTGAGACAGTTGTTTGCAACTCAGATTTTGATTGCTCACTTTCAACTTTCTTTCTAAGTGAGATATTCTCATCTATGTCATCAGTTTGGGTGTCACATTCGTTGGTACTTTTTGTTATAAATTTGACCAGTCTATTCCTAAGTACTCTACCTGTGTCAGGATAAAACACAAGATATGCAGGACTATTCTTGTCGTAACCAACAAAAATTCCCTTTTCACAACGTGAATCCAACTTTTTCTTGTTGTATTTATACGCATAACATCCAGACCCAAAAGTTCTCATTTTAGAAAGGTCAGGTTTTTTTCCAGTTAACATGTAATATGGAGTCTGCCCAGTACGTTTGTTGTAACATCTGTTACGGATAATAGCAGCCGTCTGAACTGCATATGTCCATAAATCTTTAGGCAGATTGCTCTCAATCAACATGCATCTTGCCATTTCAAAGATAGTTCTCCATGTTCTTTCAGCTGTCCCATTCTGATGGGGAGAATAAGGGGCCGAGGTTTCATGTCTAATGGCATTTTGACTGAGCAATGACTGGAACTCACTAGATAAAAATTCAGTTCCATTATCAGATCTTATACATTTGATTTTCCCATAAGGTGCCACATCTGCAATAAACTTCTCTGTCCCTTTAACAGTGTCACTCTTAGCTTTCAGGAAGTAGGTAAAAATAGTACCTGAATAGTCATCTGTAAAAGCTAGTGTGTATCTAAACCCATCTTTAGCAGCTGGCTCTATTGGGCCAGCCAGATCTGCATGTACTAGATCCAATGCACCTTTAGCTTTTCCATCAGGCTCTCTATTTCTGGTCTGAGTAAACTTGCCCTGTGTGCACACTTCACAGTTTAGATGAGGCTTTTCAGTTTTACCTTTAATTTTCATTCCCTCTACAACACTCTCCAGCTTTGACACATCTTCATAATTACAGTGACCTAATATTTCATGCCACGTTTGAATGTCATAACATGCATTGCATTTATCAACCTCATCTGCAAGAGTATTTAAATAGAACAGTCTGTCATGAACATCAATATCAAAAGTCGTACCATTTTTATGAATGAGCCTGTTCTGTCCGTCTTTGAAGATGACTGTCGCTCCTTGGGCTGTTGCGGCTTTAACTGAAAAGATGTCCTGGGAAAATGACGGGACGTACAAGGTGTCCCTCAACATCATCTCCACAACCCGTCCATTATTGTCTCTCACACGAACTCTGGCGGTGCCTTTCTTCAGCGCGATGCCACTGGCCCTCACGCCATCAGCCAACTCCAACACATGGCTCTGAGGCTTAAACGTTGAGTCGAAATCCTGGAACTTAGCCGCGTCCGTCACAATGTGCTTTGTTGCACCGGAATCAATCATGAGGCCCTTTATCTTCGTGCCATAGATCTGGGAGTCGTCAATCTGCTTCACCTTGAAAGCGAACGTGTGGTCTTCCTCATCCCTCGCTTGTTTCACCTTGTCTCGCCTTTTCCGCCGGCAGTTTGCGTCTTTATGCGTGGCGCTCTTGCAGAAACTACACCACTGTCTCGACTCTCTGCGCTCGCCCAAGGTTGAAGAACAATCCAGGGCTTTGTGACCTCTCTGGCCGCAGGTGTAACAGATGAATTTCGTGCTCCAATCGTCTCTTCCTTTAACTTTCATCACGCAGTCTTCCGCGGAATCCGCAACACTCAACTTCTCGGTGCCCTCATAGCTCCACAGCTTGGTTTTAAATTGGGCAAAAGTTAACTCTTCATCACTCTGTGTAACGTAAACAGAGAATGGCTTGAACTCATCGGGCAGTCCTTTTAAAATCATTGCAGTCAACAGGCCATCGCTTAAAACTTCTCCTGCATTACGCAACGCTGTAATTGCAGTTTCTGCTCGTATAATATAATCAGTGACGTTCTCATTGACGGCTTTCTGAAGAGACGTCAGTTCCGTATACAAACTGATCACTCGTGGCTTACTAGAACCAGCATAGTGATCTCTCAGGATCTTTAAGGCTTTTCTGCCATCATCTGCAGCATCTCTCATGACAAGGGACAGACTCTTATCATCCAAAACTTGGATTAATTCTGCATATGCCTCTTCGTTCTTGGTGGCGTCTTCTTCCGCATCATCGGGTTCGTCTTTCAATAATATGGTGCTCTTCAGCTCAAGCAGACGTAAGTGGGCTAAGAACTTGGTTTCCCACAACTCATACTTCTTCTCATCTCCGTCAAAACATAATCGGTTCCATCGGCCGCCAAGCTCCTTCCTGGGCCCATAACCTGTAGACGCTGCCATTAGTAAAGGGCTGGAAATGCCGAGGACGGACGGAGGAAATCAACCCACAGAGCCACCAGATACGTTTGGCCTGGGTGCAGTGCTCATCAGAGCGACCTGTGGCCTTTTATTGAGAAACGATGTCACCTGCGCAAAACTCCGCCCACAACAGGAAGTCAACATGAAAACAATATTCAACAGAGCTCATTATAGGAGCTGCTGCTCAGAGCAACGCTGGTCGTTAAAGGGTTAATAGAGGAGCCAAGTTGACTTCAGGATCACTTCCTGAAGGCGCGGCTTCAGGAAGAGCAGGAGCTTCTTAAAGAGACAGAAGCCCAATTTCAAGGTGCTAAATTACAAAGTCAAATTTATGTTAAGTCATATTTGACATAAATAACATTTTATAACAACTAAACGTAACATAATTCCTGGATGTTGCTATAAAATGGCACTATGTGCTTGAAAAAATTTAAATACTGTCCCTTTCAGTAAAAAGAGGCAGGAAACCAACAGAATGAACGAAATGAGATGAAATGTTTCCAACATTTAAGTGACTGTAGAGCAAAAATGGAAAAAACTTCCATCACAAACCGTTTATGGGATCAGAAACTTTTCCTTCATTTGCTCCAAACACTGAGCAGCTGCTCATCCAATAGACCAAGATGGCAGCAACAAACAAACATTAAAAACCGTTAGCGCAGTTAGCCTTGAAGTTCATTTGAAGTTTAGCATCTCCACAGCCAAAATGGCGGCCGATTAGAGGAGCCGACCAGCCGGTTCAGACAAACGATCAGTAAGAACCGATCCGGTACGGCCGTCTGGTTCGCTGACAGAATCTCCTGTGAGAGGACTGGATTTGTCCCCACAGAGGAAATCAGCCTGAGGAGGAAGAAATCCCACAGACCGAAAACAGAGCCAGCCTGAATATGGGCGGCTCACCTTGCAACGCCTCATTCCTGCTGCCTCTGGAGGTTTCAGGAGATTTTCCTGGTTTCAGAATATAAACCCAACAAGTTTCAGGTTTGCAAACATTTAGCGCTGGAAAAATATGTAGTTTATTTAGCTGGCTCAGAGCTAAATACTTAGTTTATTTAGCTGGCTCAGAGCTAAATATGTAGTTTATTTAGCTGGCTCAGAGCTAAATACTTAGTTTATTTAGCTAGCTCAGAGCTAAATATGTAGTTTATTTAGCTGGCTCAGAGCTAAATATGTAGTTTATTTAGCTGGCTCAGAGCTAAATACTTAGTTTATTTAGCTGGCTCAGAGCTAAATACTTAGTTTATTTAGCTGGCTCAGAGCTAAATATGTAGTTTATTTAGCTGGCTCAGAGCTAAATACTTAGTTTATTTAGCTGGCTCAGAGCTAAATACTTAGTTTATTTAGCTGGCTCAGAGCTAAATACTTAGTTTATTTAGCTAGCTCAGAGCTAAATATGTAGTTTATTTAGCTGGCTCAGAGCTAAATATGTAGTTTATTTAGCTGGCTCAGAGCTAAATACTTAGTTTATTTAGCTGGCTCAGAGCTAAATACTTAGTTTATTTAGCTGGCTCAGAGCTAAATACTTAGTTTATTTAGCTGGCTCAGAGCTAAATACTTAGTTTATTTAGCTGGCTCAGAGCTAAATACTTAGTTTATTTAGCTGGCTCAGAGCTAAATACTTAGTTTATTTAGCTAGCTCAGAGCTAAATACTTAGTTTATTTAGCTGGCTCAGAGCTAAATACTTAGTTTATTTAGCTGGCTCAGAGCTAAATACTTAGTTTATTTAGCTGGCTCAGAGCTAAATACTTAGTTTATTTAGCTAGCTCAGAGCTAAATACTTAGTTTATTTAGCTGGCTCAGAGCTAAATACTTAGTTTATTTAGCTGGCTCAGAGCTAAATACTTAGTTTATTTAGCTGGCTCAGAGCTAAATACTTAGTTTATTTAGCTGGCTCAGAGCTAAATACTTAGTTTATTTAGCTGGCTCAGAGCTAAATACTTAGTTTATTTAGCTGGCTCAGAGCTAAATACTTAGTTTATTTAGCTGGCTCAGAGCTAAATACTTAGTTTATTTAGCTGGCTCAGAGCTAAATACTTAGTTTATTTAGCTGGCTCAGAGCTAAATACTTAGTTTATTTAGCTGGCTCAGAGCTAAATACTTAGTTTATTTAGCTGGCTCAGAGCTAAATACTTAGTTTATTTAGCTGGCTCAGAGCTAAATACTTAGTTTATTTAGTTGGCTCAGAGCTAAATACTTAGTTTATTTAGTTGGCTCAGAGCTAAATACTTAGTTTATTTAGTTGGCTCAGAGCTAAATATGTAGTTTATTTAGCTGGCTTTGATCTCTAACTTATTAGATGCTAAATAACCAAAATTATTGTTGTTGATTTTCAACAGTAACTTTACAAACAGCAGCAGCCCCACAGTTTGGACTTTCTTCTAAATATAAGACTTGCTTTTGGTGAAAGTCCTGGACTTCATCATCATCATCATCATCATCGTCTCCAGATGGAGGGATGTTCCTCCATGAACGAGTAAAAACTTCCTCGGTGTTGTGCAGCTTTAGGTTTGAGTCAGCCGGTTGCTAACAGGATGAGCAGATTACCTTCAAGCTTCAGCCTGAAGAAATGACAGATTTCCTGCTTGAAAGTGTTTCTCACTGTTTGTCCTTGGACTCTGAAAAGCTGCAGAACAAAATGAGTCGGAGTCTGCAGAGACTTTCCATCTGCAGAAAGTCCAAAACAGACGAGACACGCAGAAAACGAAGCAGCGAGTGAGAGCGGAGTCTTGGTACGAACGGCCGTCAGCGGCTCAGCGGGGAAAACGTTCCGGAAGAAACTCCGACATGCAGAAACCTGAGTCTGCAGGTGTTAGCATGTAAATATAGCAACAGCTAGTGATGGGTCCGCCAACACCGATGCGTCGGTACATGCATCAAGCCCACAGACCAAAACCCGTTTCGGTGCGCGTATTGGTTTCAGCAAGTCACGTGGCCGATACAGGAACTGTTCCGAAATGACATTAACGCGCCAAACTGTGTTTATAAGGAAGCGAATCTGTCAAAAGCTTTGGCCAAAATAACTCTTGATCTTTTACGGAACAGCATCAACTATGGAGCAGCTTCAAAGGAAAGGTTTCCTCAGTGTGGGACCATTTTGATCTAATATTGGAAAATAAATTTTTCATTTTGTTGCTTCATCCGGTTCTCGTCAGTTTCTACTTGATCTATCTGAATCCAAATTCAGCTGAAACTGACTCTTAGTTTGCTTTCATATTATGTTCTGCAGGTTAAGTGTCGTATTTGACTAAACTGTCTTATTTAAATAAATCCTCCTCAATGCTGAGGCATCATGAGGCATGAGAATGAAGCCCCAGATACACCTAGATAAACTCAGATATGCAGCCATTCTACAAATTACTCAGGTGCTTTTTATAAATTATTTCATATACAGTGATCCCTCACTGTAACGCGGTTCTCCTTTCACAGTTTTGCTGCTACGCAGATTTTTTTGTGCAGTTTATTTTTTCACGGTGTTCTGCGTCCTGATTGACTGTATGATTGGTAAAAACAGTCTCCGCGCTTCTTCTCTCCCTGAGTGCCAATAAAGTTACGGTATTTAATACAGATTGGAAACTGAAACTTTGAATGCCAGCTGGAAG
The DNA here is from genome assembly GCF_051168715.1 of Poecilia mexicana. Classification (NCBI taxonomy): domain Eukaryota; kingdom Metazoa; phylum Chordata; class Actinopteri; order Cyprinodontiformes; family Poeciliidae; genus Poecilia; species Poecilia mexicana. The sequence goes on along the minus strand of NW_028263372.1, from coordinate 36,483,496 downwards.
AAACTGTGGCCAGAGGCAGCAGAACCGGACCGGAGACTCAGATCCGTCGCTCTGCCGTAGATCCAGCTGTGAATCTCGGGGCAGATTGGAGGAGACGCTTTACTGACACTCCGGATCACATTAAGGCCCGATTGATGAACATCCGCTGATCTGAAGACAGGTTTTGTTCTTTGGTTTCAGGGTAGAGTATTTATTTATGCTGTGGAATAACTGTCAAAAATAAAGGTAACTACTTCATGGATTTCGCAAATCACGGGTTATTTTCGGAACGCAACCAAAAACAAGGGTTCGCTGTAAATGTAATGTTTACTTTGTTTTGTTTTTTTGCAGCAGAAGTTTTGTCAAAAAAGCGTAAAAGGCTAAGTTTCAAAATGTTGTAAAAACTTTTTTTTTTTTAAATAAAAATCTGTGGGGAAAAAAAACTGTCCACAAGGATCCTCATTCAATCACATTCACTTAAATTTTCACTTTATGGTTCATGTTCACATTTTTTATTGACTGTATATCAAATATATTTTAAATTTAACTGAAGATATGACATAATACAATATATGATATTCAATAAAATACGAAGACTTGAATCTTATTGTATGGACTAGGTCATCAAATCACTACGTTACCTGTAGTAATTTTTAATGTCCAGCAGGTGTCAGTATTGAGTGACACAGAATCGACACAGTTTTGCTTTGTGTCTAAACGATACATGACGCCTCATCTACCCATCACTAGCAACAGCTTTAACCTTTGACCCCAGGAAGCTTTTATACATAAATAACTTAAACTTACTAAAAATAAAATGATTCATCTACTTGTGTAAACTTTCCATTTTTGTTCTTTATTTCCTGAGGTTTAATTCCCCTTTAGAAAAACTGACCAAACAGAAAAACTATGAAAAGTGATTTTAAAAAAAATTGGTTTTATATCATTATGTTGATATAAAGACTTAAAGATGTTTGTTTCACTGTGATGAGAAGATGAAGGAGTTTCTACTGCGCCGCAATCAGAGCATCGCTTCAATAGCAGCCTAAAGGTCAACTGAAGGTCAACTTAAGGTCAGTCTGCAGGTCAGTCTGGAGGTCAGTCTGAAGGTCAACACTTTGCTGAAACACGGAGTAGCTGCAGTGGCTCAAAGGATTTAAAAAATCCTTTAAAAAAATAATAAAACGTCCTGATCACTGCAGAAACTTTAGATTTTTAAAATTTGGCCTAATTTTTAGAATTATTGCAGCTTCTTCATGTCAGCATCTGCTCAGCACCAGACAGAACCGCTTTTCAAAACCATATAAACTTGGTACACACCTCGCTAAGCCCCGCCCCTCCAGCTCACCTGAACCATCATGGCCGACAATCAAAGCAGTTCAAACTCCACTGACACGGCTAGAACATCCAGAGTACAACGCCGTTTTAGGGCCCAGAGAGACAAAGGAGGCGTACATTTACACCAAGAACACAGAAACTCTTAACTGCTAAAGTCAAAATATGTGAGAAAAATCCATCCATCCATTTTCTTTACACCCTTGTCCCTTAGTGGGGTCGGGATGTGAGAAAAATACTTTCTGAAAAAAAAAAAAAAAAAAAAAAAAAAAAAAGGCAAAACAAGTCATTCATGAGTTAGAAAAGGCAAAACTTTTATAGAACACGTTTTAGGTTAATCTCAGAAAATTTCTAGAAAAACTTGGAAATGTTCTGGGTTTATAAAGTCAAAAATTTGCAAGAAAAATCTCAAATTTTGAAATTTTCTAAAAGAAAAAAAAGCAATTTTTGAGTTTTAGAAGTCAAAAATTGCTTAAAAATTATTTTTAGATTTGCAAAAAAAGAAACTTTTTTCTCAAAAATTTCTGAGATTAATCTAAATATTTTAGTTTTTTCCTCATAAATGTAATAATTACTGAATAGTGAATAAAAGTGAGAAAAACTTGCATAAAGTAGATTTTTCTTTACATATTTTGTAGCATCACAGGGTTTGTAATGGAAAACCCGAATTATTCACATGAAGGAAGTGAAAACATGAAAAACTGACTAAAGGGAAACAAACAAAGTAAAAATAAAGATTCTTATGTTTGTTTACTTGGATTATAACTCAGAGTTAGAAGCTATTTTCTGCAAATATTGAGCAAAATGCATTTCCAGTTTTCTTCACTGGATGTAAAATTTGTCAAAAAGTTTTTAGCATTTAGAAAAATGACCCACATGTGAATCCCAGAGTGATGGAGTAAATATGGCCTCCGCTTTGGATCCCCGTTTGTTTGTGGAGCACCAGCTGGTTGCTAGGCAACACAAAGGAGCCGCTGCCTGCCGGAAAAGAGGAAGAGGAGGCTCTTCGTCCAAGTCTCAGAACTGAGAGACGTTTCAACGACCGCAGCAGGAGCTGGACGAAGCTCTGGGTCCGGCAGAACCTGAGCGACGTCGGCCATCTTTGATCAAACAGGAGGAAATGATTCTGCAGATTTTCATCTTAAACTCTCACTGTGGAGGTTTTTATTCATCTCAAACGTTCCTTAAGTTGCTTTGGTGGAGCTTTTTTAGGTTTTTGTAGCTCATTTTAGTCTTTCCTGCTCTGACCTTTGATGTTGGGTCACATCCAAGTTTCTACTGGTCCGACTTTAAACCAGTTCCCCTGTTTATGATCATAATAAACATCATAGCTATCAATGAAAATGAAATAAACTTCATTTTATAAACATTTCTATGAAATTTAGAGGAAAATCATAGCAGAAGTCATCAGATCGACATCATTAAAAATCTTCAACCTTTCAACCTAACAAGTTTCAACGTTAATACTGCGTTTTACACACACACACACACACACACACACACACACAGCTCCGCCTGCTGCACGCTCACAGACCCCGAGTTATTAACGATGGTGGAAAAACTTCATGAACTGACGCTGGCAGAGGAACCAGGGATCATGAACTGGACTGTGAGCGGCGAGCCGAACTCATTAATCAGAACCAGGCGACTCGGTTCCTCCTTAGGCGGCAAATATCAGATAAAACCTGCAAGAAAACCCAGAAAGGAGCCTGACAAACTCAGACGCTACATCAGGTTCAGAATCGCCCTGAAACATCAGATAAATATCAAGAATCAACTGTTTAAAACGTCGCCAATCAGCCGTTTAAATATCGGGGAAGAGGATTTAAATATCAGCAGTCAGCAGATTGAATATCAGATTTTGGTGGTTTAACCTTCTAGGCTGATGTGTGGATGACGATGGAACCGAATCTGCTGCACCATAATTCGATGACACTTTGCGCCGTGTGAAAAATCCCAGAGGTTTCTGAAAGCTTTCCAGCCGACATCGGGTTATTACGGTAATTTAACTCCCGCCGCAGCAGGAAGTGAAATTAATCTTGAAAATTCTGGTTGTTATGGATAAATAGGCAAATATATATTTACTCACAAGACATTTAAAGAACTTCATATAATTAAAATATCCAGGTGGAGATTTGAAACTCAAAGGGTTAAATATTGTGAATCAACGGTTTAAATATCGGATGTTGATGGTTTAAAAATTATATAAATATTGGATTTAGAGACATGAACGGGATGGGAGGGAATTCCCGAATCTTTTCCTCCTTTATTGACCCCATCAGTCCAAACAACCCTGACGCGACCCCTCCCCCGCCTGTTTCTGTCCCTCATGGCCTGCAGGGATAAACTCAGGAGGTTTTATAACGGTCCACTCTCTCTCGCCCCTCCCAGCAGAAGCACTTAAAGCTCTTTCATGCTGCTTTTCTTGTCTCTTTCTTCTTTGTCGCAGCCTGAATGCGACGGCGGGAGCCGCCGGCTGCTGGCCTTAATGCTTCTCCACCGACTCTCACGGCCGCTGCTTTGTTGCTGCTTCGTCCTGAGAAAACGCCGTCCTGACTGAAGTCGCTCCATAATTCATCAAACACAAACCACTTCTGCTTTCCCTTCATTTCCTGCATCTTAATCAGCTGCGGTCAAAAGGAGACAAACACGTTTAATGAAGTTCAGCAGAAAACTTTGGTCTGATATTAACATCAAACCAAAGAGGAAACATAGATTGTTCTGATTCCATAACGACGTCACTTCATTAATAATCACGTTTCTCTTCCTGGTTTTATTTCGTTCAGGTTTTCTTCTGCTTCTCTTCTGTGTGTCAGTTTGCTTTGATTTCTTTTATTCAGGTGATTTTTTATCTTTTTTTTTGCTGTTCCATCAATATGTTTTTTTCTGGATTCTTCCTAAATTTTTCCGTTTCCTTCCTGCTTTATACGGAGGACTGACCCTGTCAAAACTATCAATAAGTGTATAAATAAAAGTAATTCTTGAGAACAATGTTGCATCCCAAAAATAAAAAATAAGAACTTTCCCAATTTATTTTATTATTCTTTGTGACAAATTCATATTAATATAACTAATATATTACTTATTTTTCATTTTTATTCCTAATCTAAGTGTTTTGTAAATTATTGTCCTTTTATCTCTTCATTTTCTGTATTTAATATATAGTTTTTGATTTCCCATTACATTTTATTTCAGTATTTATTTTCTATCCTGTATTAATTTTGTATTTTTTTATGTTTGCAGTCGATCTCAGAAAACAGAGCAAATGAAAGTAAATTTTTAAAAAAAATCATGAAATAAATAGGGAATATGAAAAATGACAACAAATAAATGAGAAATAAACAAGGAAATATAATGTAAAATTAAATATTAGTGATAAAGTTAAATACCATTGAAAATGACAAAAATAAGCATTTTTCAGATGAATCATTTACTTTAACAAGCCATATACTTATTTCCATATTTTGCATCTGCTTCTTAAAGAAGACTGATCCTGCCAAAACTGGCAATAAATGAAGAAAAAATGTCCTAATAAAGTAAATAACGTGACAAATATTGCCAGTTTTGGCAGGGTCAGTCCTCCATAGGATTTCCATTGATTTCATCAGGTCAGAATTTTCTCTCTAAAATCAAAATGGCAGCAGGATTTTGGTTTAGATGTTGCTGGGTCGCAGGTGAGTCCGGTTTGTTCTGGTTCTGGTTGTTTTCACGGGTCGGTTTGTTGGTTGGTAAACATTCCCTGACTGATCAGCTGATCACACATATTGATCCGGAGGATTCCCAGTTTGAAAAGGTCCAGCAGACAGGAACCAGGGGCTCACAGTGCGGCTCTCAGACTGCGACCCAGAACCAACCGGGCCACAGTTCTGATGATCGGAGATGAAAGTGAGCCCTAGCTGCTAACGAGGGGCAGCGGCAGACTCCTGGTTCAATTCAGGTGAGATTCTGGAAAACATCAGAGAACGCCTCGGCTTCCTTTAATCGATCATTTCTTCTTTTTCACTTCAAACGCGAGCAGACGTTTCTCCTTCCTGCCTAAACGTTGTACGTCTGGCTGCAGTCAGGCACAGTCTGCCGCTCAAACCAGATCAGAGGAACCGCACCGTTCACCACTCTACCTGCCGGTTCTGACTCTGACTCGATCCGATTCATTTTCAGCTACAAAACAATAAATATGTGGCATAACATGAAGGAATAAACAGATTGTGGCACAAATATAAGCAAGTGTTTGTATTTTAACTCAGTTTTACAGCTTGACAAAAAACAGCATCAGCAGAATAACAGCAAGGCTGAAAAGTTTGCTTCGTTCCTTAAATGCCTAGAGGTGCATGTTAGCATCAAAGCTGAATTTACACTGAATTCTATCTGATTTTTCCTCAAATTCAGAAAAAGAGCATCAAAGTTCAGGCTGGTGGTTGAAGCAATTATTGACTGGAACCACAGAGAGGAACAGAAACATGTAAACAGTTTAAACCAGAGAGAGATCATTCAGATCAAATCTCAACAAACCAATCAGAGGAGCCTCTTACAACGGCACGCTATGGCAAAATATGGACAGAAAAAATTTATAAAATTCTGTCAAAAAACTCTGAAACTTTGAGATTAATCTCAGAAGTTTTCTAGAACCCCCCCCCCCCCCCCCGCAAATTTCTGAGTTTGAAAATACTTACATTTTTAGGTTAATCTGAACAAGGTAATTTCTGAGCTCCAAAAGTAAAAAAAAAACATGCAGGAAAAACCTAAGAAAAATTTGGATTAATCTAAAAATATTTGAGAAAAAAAACAAGCTTACAAAGTGGAAAAATGAAACTCATTTCCAAGGTTTTTTTTCTAGAATTTTTTTCATTTAGATTAATTTGTTTCATTTAGAAATGTAGTTCTTCATAACTTCCTTATTTACTTGTTACAGTAATTCAAAGCCAACCAGGAATCACGCAGTGAATTAAAGGTCCAGATTCCTCCAGAACCTCCGCAGGTTGAGGGAAACTTTTGTCCCTGAGATGATTTTTGAAGCTGATCTGTTGACCCAGCAGCAGCAGCAGCAGCAGCGCTTCAGTGCATCCTCTTAAAAACAATTTAATTAAAGTAAGAGCTCAGGAAGCATCAGCAGCTGCATTACTTTTATTGCAAGGCCACATTTGTGACAAATGTCTCGGTGACACATGGCTGCAGTGCGCTAAGTGGCGCTCAGCCCGCAGCTTAAATTACTCCGCTAACTGGATGCGGCCTTCAGACCCGCACACACGAGCGGCGGCGGGATCACCTGCAGGAGTGGACCTGCGTGCTGCTGTGCGGCGCCCCCTGCTGGCGGCAGAACGAAGCCCGCTTCAGGGCATCGATGGAAACAGCAGCAGCGGCGATCAGCCTGACCTGCTGCTTGATTAAAACACCAGAATATGAGCGCGGACTGGGACCGGACCGGACCGAACCGATAGGAGCGCTCAGAGCAAACCGCTGCAGGACGTTCAATAAACTGGAAATGTGTCAAACTTTTAATAACCGCCTTTTAGTTTTATTCATTAATTTCTCTGCTACAAGATTATTAATTAATTAAAGTACTACAAATAGAAATAAAGCTCTGTGTATATATTTATATAAAACAAAAAATATCAGCTTAAGTTAAAAGTGCCTCCACTCTGCTGGTTCTGGTCCCGGTTTGCTTCCAACATGAGTCCAAATCGCGTTAAAACAACAAAACAAGCTCCTGGTTCTGCTTCGCCAGCTTACCTGCAGCGAGTTCGGTCCAGAACAAAGTTGGGTCTGACAGCGGCGGGCGGCGGCTCCTCTCAGATGAAGGTTTTCCCCAGAACAAGTCGGTCCTGAAGCGGCACCAAAGTCCTCAGCATCGCTGCAGTTTCCAACTTGACTCTGAGCTCCGCCGCAGCTTCTCTGCGCGGCGGAGCCGAAGATCAGCGGGCGGACCAAGAGGATTCACTCCCGCTTCCCTCAACCCACTGCAGCGTCTGCAGGCGACGCAGCCAAAGACCAGCAGAGGCGCCAAGAGGACACCCTGCCGTCAAAGAACCGATGCTGCGTTCAGTGAGTTTCGGGAAAGCTGGGTTTTCTATTTATTTTTGCTAAAGCGTCTGATAATTACGACGGTATATTAGGGTAGATAGAAAAAAATATATTTTCTGAGATAAATCTCAGAAATCTTCTAGAAAAAACAAGAACATTTCTGAGCTCAAAAAATAAAATAAAAATTACAAGAAAAAAATTTGAAATTTTGATGAAGCTCAGAAATTTTTCAGAAAAAACTTCGAAAGTTGACAAAAGTCAAATATGCTTGACTTTTGAAACTCAGAAAATTCCATAATTTTTTCTAGAAAATTAATCTAAAAATTTCAAATTTTTTTCTTGCAAATTTTAATTTTACCAAGATCAAAATTCCCCTTATTTTTCCCCGTTCTTCTAGGAAATTTACAACTTTTATAACTCAGACATTTCCATGTTTTTTGCAGAACATTTATGAGATTAATCCAATAAATTATGTTTTGTTTTGTTTTTTGGCGGAAATTTATGCCACCTTCTTCCCATCTACAGACAATTACGGGATTTCAACATGGCGACGTAAATAAATATGATACGCTGCCTTTTACAAACATAATTTCAAGCTTTACTTTCCACAAACTAATATTACTAACAGTTTAGACCTGCAGACTCTGCATTGACTTCAGACAATCTCTTACTTGTGTGCCTTGTAAAATCAACATTTCAATCAAGTTTTCTGCTGTTGATGCCAGGAGCAGCCATTTTGAAAAGCAAAGTCGGCCTTACAGGTCCGTAGTACACGGACTAAGTTAGCTAATGCAACTTTAGTCAATCATAAACAGTAGTTGCCCTAAATGAGCAACATTGTATTTATTGGGAAAACACGCTGCATTCCAGTTACCTCGGAACTCGGGAATGTATTTAACATCACACCCAAGGAAACGGCGTTCCTGTAAGATAAAAGAAGAAGAAGAAGAAGAAGAAGAAGAAGAAGAAGAAAAAGAAAGAAATTTCCAACATGGCGATGGATTTTCTCAACAAATTTGATCAGTGGAATCAATTATTAAAATCAAAATATTTTACTTTGGTACATGCATTTTATAAGATATGGCAAACATTAAAAATACTTCTTTTTTTTTCCAAAAAATTATTCAAATATTTCACTTTTTTAAAATTATTATTTTAATTATGTTTTGTTTCTAAAGACCAGAGATCAAGTGTTCGTACTCGGAAGACCGACAATCCGACAGCACTTGAATGCAGCAGAACGCGTAGAGCGTCATGACATCATGACGCTCTTCCTGCCTGGAGTCCGCCAGATTCGGACTTGTTTACATGTGAGAGTTCCTGGTTGAGCCGCGGCTCCGCAGCGGAGTCCTCAGGATGATCAAGACCGAGAAGGTTCTGCACCTGAAGAGCAGCCGAGGCCGGAAGGTTCGGGTGGTTCGGGAGCACTACCTGCGGGAGCGGGTCCCCTGCTTCAGCGCGCTGTGCCAGGCGGGCTGCGAGAACGGTGAGGTCCGCGGGAGCTCGGTTCTGCTGGAGGCCCGGGTTCACTACGGCATGTAGGACATCTCTGGTCTGGTCCGTAGGATAAGACCCACAGTCCGGACCGGAACCAAAACTAGACGGACAAAAATGTCAAATCAAATTTCCTGTTCGAATGAAATCAATAAGTAAGTTTATCGATCAGTCAGAAAGTTTTCCTCAGAGTTCTAGATCCATTTAGAGGCATCCATCCAACACCCATCCATCCAACATCCAACAACCATCCATCCATCCAACACCCATCCATCCAACATCCAACAACCATCCATCCAACACCCATCCATCCAACAACCATCCATCCAACATCCAACAACCATCCATCCAACATCCAACAACCATCCATCCAACATCCAACAACCATCCATCCAACACCCATCCATCCAACATCCAACACCCATCCATCCAACATCCAACAACCATCCATCCAACATCCAACACCCATCCATCCAACAACCATCCATCCAACACCCATCCATCCAACATCCAACAACCATCCATCCAACACCCATCCATCCAACATCCAACAACCATCCATCCAACATCCAACACCCATCCATCCAACAACCATCCATCCAACACCCATCCATCCAACATCCAACAACCATCCATCCATCCAACACCCATCCATCCAACATCCAACAACCATCCATCCAACATCCAACAACCATCCATCCAACATCCAACAACCATCCATCCATCCAACACCCATCCATCCAACATCCAACAACCATCCATCCAACACCCATCCATCCAACATCCAACAACCATCCATCCAACATCCAACACCCATCCATCCAACATCCAACAACCATCCATCCAACAACCATCCATCCAACACCCATCCATCCAACAACCATCCATCCAACATCCAACAACCATCCATCCAACATCCAACAACCATCCATCCAACATCCAACACCCATCCATCCAACATCCAACAACCATCCATCCATCCAACAACCATCCATCCAACATCCAACAACCATCCATCCATCCAACACCCATCCATCCAACATCCAACAACCATCCATCCATCCAACAACCATCCATCCAACATCCAACAACCATCCATCCATCCAACAACCATCCATCCAACATCCAATATTCATCAATCATCCAACAAACATCCTTCCATTTAAAGATTAAACCATGAACCGGACCTCCTGCTGACCCTGAAAACAAACCACAGAATCTGCAGCCTCACATACAGGCAGCCTGTCAGAGGAGTCCAGAACCACCAACCAACGATAACGTCAGGCTTTTCTCTGATCCACATCAAGTTTTTATTATTTTCTCCAGTTTATTTTAGATCTGTGATGTTTTTTTCTGACCCAGATGGTAAAGTTCTGCCTGGAGACCTAACCCACTACGTGGTTCCGGACGCCGAGGTGGTGCTGAACTACCTGGAGGTTCTGGAGCTGGTGGAGCTGCAGGGGGTCGTGTTCACGCAGACGGCCTGTCAAGCTCTGCACAGCAAGGGCCGCAGGTAGGAGAACCGAACCAGAACCAGAACCAGCCCAAACCTCCATAACTCCCACTGACTCAGCAGCCTCGCCTTCTGCGCAGCGCTGCTCCTTGATCACCTTTTCTATCCCTGCAGAACTCTGCAGGAGCGAGCCGGGTCGGCCTCATTAGACCCGGTTCTGCTGACTCAGCTGTGACCCGCAGGAAGCCGTTAATAAGGAACCCTGCCTGACCCGCACTTCCACTGCGGTTTGGTTCTGGTTTCTGCTGACTTGGTGGAGGGAAATGTTGCATCATTAATGTGCTGTTAGGTGAGGGAGCTGCAGGTTCAGTCCAGAACAGCGTGCAGCGGTGACCTTTGACCTCCTCTGGCCCCAGATTCACCCAGAATGTCTCCCCCTGATCGACAAATAGAATCTGAGTTCGGTATCCAAGAATATTTTCCTAGAAAGTTGAGTGGAAGGAAAAAATGTGTGCCAAATGTCATTTTCCAGGTTCCACCAGGGGGAGCTGTAGCTTGTTGATGGAAGGTTTTTTGGCTAAAATCTGTTATTTTTTATTAGAAGAACCTGAAACATGGCAGAGTTCTGCTCCTCTGCAGGTTCTACAACCGTCTGAGGAACCTGCTGAAAGACCCGCGGCATGACTGCGTCCTGTTTGCTAACGAGTTCCAGGAGTTCTCCTACTGCCCCCGAGAGAAAGGAGAGAGCCAGGAGAAATGGCAGACCAGGTGAGTCCTCCCAGGTGACCCCCAGGTGACCCCAGAACCAGCAACCTGTTCAGGTCAGAATTTACTGTAAACACAGTGTAGGATTATAGAATAAAAGGTTTAAGTCCAACTTAAAGGGATCCACGATGACTTAATGTAAGCTTGTGCTAATGGTGTTAGCGATAGCTAATATAGTTAGCTCTACATAACGGCATTAGCTTCAGGTAATGGCGATAGCTCCAGCTATTAGAGCTGGCTCCAGCCAGTGGCGTTAGCTACTGCTAATGGTGTTAGCTCCTGCTAATGGTGTTAGCTACTGCTAATAGTGTGTGTGTGTGTGTGTAGGTGTGTGTACGCCGCCGCTGTGTGGTACTACAACCACCTGGCTGGGATGATGAACCTGGTGATGATCACTGAGGACCTGGACTCCGTGTCCCGGTTCAGCAGCCTCAACTCCGGAGTCTACGTCATCGGCGTCCAGGTGGGGTTGCCCGGTCGCCATAGCAACCACCCAGGTGCAACGCTCACCTCCACTTTCTTAATTTTCAGGAGTACCTGCAGAGCTTCTGGCCGGCTCTGCAGGCCGCCCAGGATCTGTACGGATCCGTCCGCCAGGCGCTGCAGGAGAAGGAGGCCGACGGCTCACAGAGGGAGTTTCCAGAACATTTACCTGCTCAGGTTCTGGAGGCCGGGATCAAGTCCGGACGCTTCGTCCAGGTCTGGACCTGCAGGTATTCTGGTCCAGGATGTGCTGATGGAGCTCCTGATTGGACCATTTGTCCTGCAGGGAACCCTGAACGTGAGCAAACACCGCGCTCAGAACGAAGCCTTCGTCACCAGCGACGGTTTGTCCTCCAAGAGCCCAGGTGAAGGTCGCTGAGGTCAGGTGAGTTCCTCCAGGTGAAGCTCTGAGGTCACCCCTCCTCTCCTCCTGCCTCAGACCTGAGCGCCGGCGTGCTGGTGGAGGGTTCTAAGAGCCGGAACCGGGCCGTGCACGGCGACCTGGTGGCGGTGGAGCTGCTGCCCAAGGCCGAGTGGCGAGGGAAGGTCACGGCTCTGAGCGAGGGGCCGGCGGACGAGCGGAGCGGGGATGACGAGACCAAGCCCATGCCGACAGGTGGGGGGGTTCTGCCGGGCCGGCCGTGTGGGTCTGTGTGGGTTCTGACCTCTGACCCCGGCAGGTCGCGTTGTGGGGATCCTGCAGAGGAACTGGAGGGACTACGTGGTGACCTTTCCCCCCCGGGACGCGGCGCAGGCCCAGAGCCGGGCCGCCCAGCGCGTCCTGGCCGTTCCCTGGGACCGCCGGATCCCCAAGGTCCGGATCAGCACCCAGCAGGCCGACGCGCTGCAGGTCCGGTCCGCTTACAGAACCAGAAAATATCTGCTCGTTATGCCTGTTACCATAGCGACAAAACCTTTTATTCTGGTTTAATTTTGGTGTTAAAACCAGTTTTAAACCTGGGATTAGCCCTGGATTTATTATTGTTTTGTTACTGAGTTTTAATCCTAGTCTAATCCTGGTTTTATTCTGATATTATCAATCTAATTATTAAGTTTAGTTCTGGTTTAGTCGCAGTGAAATTATGGTTGTATTGATGTTTAAATCCAGCTTTAATCCTAGTTGTCATGTTTTATTTAGTATTTAATTCTAGTTTTATTCCAGCTTAATTCTGGTTTAGTCCTGGTTTAAATTGGTTCAAACGTCATTAATTTATGGTTTTCTTTTTGTTTTATTTTTTGGTTTTAATCCTAGTTTTATTCTGGATTAAATCCAGATTTAATTCTTGTTTCACTCTAGTTATTTAATCCTAATCTAAGCGGAGTGGAGCTCCAGCAGGTTCAGCTACATCCCAGACTGTATAGACTAAGTTAAAGGTCAAAGGTCATGTCAGCCCAGTAAGAAAAAGAAACCATTAGTGATTAAAGCTGGTTGTGTATACAGGAAGGAAGCTCCGGTGTAAATGTTGGGATTTGGGTTCTGAAATCAGCCGGTTCTGGTCGTTGAAGCCGTCCGGTTCGGTTCCCCTGCAGGACCACAGGGTGGTGGTTCGGATCGACTCGTGGCCCAGCACGTCACTCTATCCCAACGGACACAGCGTGCGGGTTCTGGGCCGGGCCGGGGAGCTGGAGACGGAGGTCCAGACGGTCCTGATAGAGAACTGCATCCACGTGCCGCCGTTCTCCGAAGCCCAGGTGGAGATCGGAACCGGCGGTCAGCTGCTGACCGGGCGCCATCGATCTGAGCGGGATGTTTCCCTGTGGTGTGGCAGCTCAGGGAGATGCCGGTGAATTCCCCGGAGAAACCGTGGGCGGCGGATCCGGCCGAGGCGGCGGCGCGCCGGGACCTGAGGCAGACCCACCTGGTGTTCAGCATCGACCCGCAGGGCTGCGAGGACGTGGACGACACGCTGTCGGTGCGGCGCCTGGCCGGCGGGAAGCTCCTGGAGCTGGGCGTCCACATCGCCGACGTCACGCACTTCGTCAGGGAGGGATCGCTCACCGACCTGGAGGCCCGGTCCAGGTAGGACTCCGGAACCGGCGGCATGATTAGCTAACAGCAGCTAATCTAACACAGCGATCACTCGTTCACCACACAAACTCCTGAAGTTTTGTTAAAGTTTCAGAAGTTTTTTATTTAAAGAAATTGATTTGAAAAATATTTCTCATTTTTTTATTTATATAAATTTATTTTGATCCTTGAAATACTCAAATTTCCACTTTGTAATCTGTCTGATGTAAATTTTAAATTATTTATAATTTGATCAGTCACTCAGACTTTAACAAATACTTTTTTACTCTTACTCAGGTAATTTCTTGGCTACTTTTTAAACTATGCTAAGCAGTGCTGCTCTTACTTTAGTATAATTTTTGGGTTCCCGTCTGGTTACCGTTTACATCCTTATTATGTTGTATGAATAAATATGGTTCAAAAATTCAGTTTTGTGGATGAGTTGTGTTCATGTTTCCCTCTTAGAGCCACCACCTACTACCTGGCGGACCGCCGCTACGACATGCTGCCTGCCGTCCTCAGCGCTGACCTTTGCTCCCTGCTGGGCGGGGTCGACAGGTCGGTTCTCCCTGCTTCTCTGCTCACCGCCGACTCCATCAGTCCCAACGCCGTCCTCTGGTTTCCAGGTACGCCATGAGCGTCATGTGGGAGCTGGACGCTCAGAGCCTGGCCGTCACCAAGGTGTGGTTCGGCCGGACCCTGATCCGCTCCTCCTACCAGCTGCACTACGAGCTGGCCCAGGCGCTGCTGAACGGGGAGGAGGCCCAGGTTCCTGAGCTGGCCCGGCTCGACCCGGAGGAGCGGGACGCCAAGCTGAGCGAGCTCATCCAGGCGCTGGAGACGCTGACGCACATCGCCAGACACCTGCGGGCTCAGAGGGACCGAGGAGGAGCGCTGGAGCTGGAGGGAGTGGAGGTAAACGGACGTTTCTGCTGGGTTTCTCTCCTTGGGGGGTCATGAGATTTCTGATTAAATACATTTCTTATGTATATTATATAATCAATTATATATTTTGTTTTTAACTCAAAATACACATCAACATGAATCCAACTTGCAACAAACTGATAAAATGATTTGTGATCACATTGTTTTGTTTATTGATAGGTTCGTGTTAAATTGAGTTGTAATACTGAGTGTCACCACCGGGTGGCGGTGCATCTGTTGCTCTGTTTTTCCAGCCATGGAGGACAGAAGCAGTGAATGTAATGTGTGAATTTCAAAAACAATAAACAAAAAACTATATAAATCAGAAATGTACCTCCAGGTTGAGGACTTCTGGTGAAGCATCAACCTGAAATGATTCTGGTTTAAACCCAGCAGCAGAAGGTCAACCTTCATTGAGATCATTTTGAACGTTAATCAGTTTTTCTCCAGCAGAAGAAGAACGATCCGGTTCTGTCCTGGTGGATCACACGTTGCTCGTTCCTCCTCCACAGGTCCGAGCCCAGCTGGACCAGGACAAGAACATCACGGCGCTGGTTCCTCGCCAGCCCCTGGAGGTCCATGAGACCGTGGCAGAGTGCATGATCTACGCCAACCACTGGGTGGCGCGCAAGATCCAGGAGGCCTTCCCCTACCAGGCCCTGCTGAGGCGTCACCCGCCGCCACGCCAGGAGCTGTTCAGCCAGCTGGTGGACACGGCCCGGGCCGCGGGGTTCTCCATCGACACCAGGTGGGTTCTGGTCCGCTCCCCACCCGTCTGCCGGCTCACCACCTGTCTGGAGGTGGAGACCAGCAGCAAAGGAGGAGTTTGATGGATGTTCATCCGTCCATCCGGCCTGAGTTCTGACTCTGCTCCTGCAGGACCAACAAGGCCTTGGCCGACTCTCTGGACCGAGCCGTGGACCCCGAGGACCCGCTGGTGAACAGGCTCCTCAGAATGATGGCCACCCAGGCCATGTCCCAGGCCTTGTACTTCTCCACTGGTGCTCAGCCTGAGGACCAGTTCTACCACTATGGTAAACCAGTCATTCCGCTTCGTAAACCAGTTCTACCACTACAGCAGACCAGTTGCTGATGGTCTTCAGGAAGCAGTTTGCTTGGCTCTTCCTGATTGGCTCATTTCTGCCCATCAGGTCTGGCTCTGGACCGCTACACTCACTTCACCTCCCCGATCCGCCGCTACGCCGACATGGTGGTGCACCGCCTGCTGACCGCCGCGCTGCAGCTGGAGCGGGGGGCGGAGTCTGGCAAACCGCCGGCCGGCAACAAAGACATGGAGGAGCTTGCAGAGCACATCAACAGCAGGAACCGGGTGAGCGGCTTGTTGGGTCGGGGCGGTTCTGTGCTTCCTGAATGTTGTCTGAGTTGATGTGATGTCGGCAGGCGGCCCAGCGGGCCCAGAACCTTTCCACCGGACTCTTCCAGTGCCTCTTCTTCAAAGAGCGCGACCCGGAGACGGACCCGCGCTGTGTGGCCGACGCCATCATCTACTCCATCAGGGACAACGGCGTGCTGGTCTTCATTCCAGAGTAAGGAACGGGACGTCTTCCTCCATTGGTCTGCTGTTCCAGAGACAGCAGAACATTTTCTCAGCATGATTCTGCCACCGCCATGCTGGACACTTAGTTCAATGTTCCTAGGTTTAAAGCCTCAGGAACTTTTTTCCTGGTAGCATGACTTCTGTCAAGTTGGGTCCCACCGAATGAAATGGACTAAATTTTACAGATTTCACTTCACTGTTTCATCTGGGATTCATTTTTCACATTATTCATTCATTTATGTCAGTTCCAAACTAAATATTTAATTTGCTAGCTGAATATGTAGTAAACAAGTTAAATATAGTACATATAGGTTGCTAGCTAAAAATTTAGTTCCAAGCTAACTATGTAGCTAGCAGGCTAAATATTTAGTATCAAACTAAATGCTTAACTTGCTTTGCATGTAGTTATCAATCTAAATATTTATCTTGCTAAATAAAAATATTTAGTTGCAAGCCAAACATTTAGCTTGAAACTAAATATGTAACTTGCTATCAAAATATTTATTTTAGAGTCAATTATTTAGCTTCAAGCTAACTAGTTAGCATACCAAATATTTAGCTTGCTAACTAAATACTTACTTTGAAACTGTGATATTTATGAATGAGTAACAGGGTGAAAACTTCACTTTAAAAAACTTTTTTTTACTCGCAGCAGGTTCTAAATAAGTGATATTATTGCTGTTACTTTAGACTGACTTTAAAACGGCCCCCACAGCGGAGCTCTGACTGCAGGTGTGCTGCTGTTTTTACAGGTACGGAGTGAAGGGTCCCGTCTACATGAGGAACAAGGAGGGCCTGGTGGTGGCGGCTGGCCCCGACGGTACCTGTGAGTGGCAGAGCGGCTCCGTTCGCCGCCACTCGGACCACATCACCACCATGTCTGGCCGTGGCAGCGCCACCTTCAGGCTGTTTGACCACATCACGGTGAGCCGACAGAAACACCTTCATCTGAGCAAAGAGGCGCTACGCTGACCCAACAGCAGGGGGTCTTTCCAGGTTTTGACCTTTTTTAAAATGCAACACCAAACGCAGTTAAAGCTCTGATGATCCTGGCGCCAAAACCTTTTAATCAAAAAATTGGTTTCAAAGTTGGTCTGTTTCCATTAAGCAACTTCACTTTTGAAATGGTTGTACAAATATATGGTCAATGGAAACGCAGCTCCTGTTGATTATCTCCAGTAGCAGTCAGTGTTGCAGCGACTCTAAAGAGGCCTCTGACTTAACATGCTAACAGCTCAATATCTGATCTTCCACAGTAACATCCTGGATGACACCATCTGCTGCTAATCCGCCTCATTTGCTTTTGCTGCTCCTCTTTAAATCTGTCTGGTTGTTTGGTTAGAAGGCCGAGGAGACATGCTGGAGTAGGGGATAAGATCAGTGAAACTCTGGCTGGAGTCTGTTTTTGGGTTTGAAGTTCATCCAGTCTGTCTGGCAGTAGAGCTGGGCGTTTATCGTATTTATCATGTTGAATTTCTTATAAGAGTTTTAATTTATTATTGTCACAATAAATTCCAATTAATGTTTAAGCTCCACAAAACTGTCCTTCCTGTCAGGATTGATAGTTTTAATATTTCCTCCAGTTGGTTCAATAAATGTGAAACCATGGTTACCATCTGCAGCTCGAGCTGCTTAGTGCGTCTGGTGTCCTGAAGAAACGTTTCACACATGGGAACGTTTTTCAAGAGCTGGTTTTGTGCGTGTAGGACTGTAATTGCTGTGACACAGTTACCTAAAAAAGATGTAATAGTTATTGCAAAATATTGCCAGATATCTCCTATTGCTCATTATAATGAGCTACACGGGACTTGGGGTCAAAGGTCAAGCGTATCTTCAGACTCACTGTTAGGAATAAAATGGAATAAAGCTTTTATATTCCAGACGGTCAGAACTCTCTCCGTCCCGTCTCCAGGTCCGGATCTCCGTCCTGTCCACTAACTGCCACGCCGACACGCTGACCCTGCAGGTCATCAGCAACCAGCCGCACCTCGGCGCGGCGCCGCAGCGGCCCGGCTCGCCGCGCCGCAGCCAGCTGGTGCAGGAGGTGGTGCGGCTGGCCGGGGAGGCGCAGGAGAAGGCGGCACGCCGACCCGAACTCTCCAAGGAGGAGCGGGAGTTCCGGCAGAGCAGAACCCCCAACCTGTACTCCCTGCTGGAGGAGATCCGGGAGCTGGCGCTGATGGACCCAGACGCCGCCGCGCGAGCCGGCACCGTCATGGCATAGAGGACGAGCCGCCACAGAGCGACTCGTGAGGTTCTGACCCAACGGTCCAGAACCGACAGAAACCAGCAGATGGGATGTGGGAACTGTTTTTAGCTCGTTTTGGGAGAAATGTTCTGGTTCACCATCAGAACATGAACTCTGACCCGGTTTCATTAAAATCAACTGTTTATTATTATCGGACATTTTTATATTAAAATAACTCGAACACAGAACCGGCCCGTTTTGGTTGTTTCCTATTAAAACAGAACCTGTTACAGTCCACTCTTCTGCCCTGGACCAGAACCGGACCAGAACAGAAACATCCAGCTTTAAAGTTTTTCAGGCTCCCGCTTAGGAACCAGTAAGGTTCTGTAGTTTGGTTCTGGTAGAAGGTTCTGTTGCAGAGATCCAGGTTTTGACACACCTCAGGGTTGGGAGCTTGGACTCCTTTCTTTCTCATCCTCAGCAGGAAGTTCTGCTGGAGAGTCGGGTTCAGAAACCTCAGGTGGAGGAGTCTTTGTGCTGCCGGACGGATCCGGGTCCAGATGTTCTCCTGGCTTCTGGTTCTGCTCAGTAGACCCGTTGAGATCTGCTGTGAGGTCACTTCCTGTTGAGGGCGCCGTGTCAGCCTGGGGCGCTGAGGGATCTGAGGAAGCAGAAAAACTTCCTGAAGCATTTTTCGGCCGGGTTCTGAGCGCCCTCTAGTGGTTCTGGGTGGAACCGTCTCACCTGTCTGCTGCTGCCGGGCCAGTCGCCTCTCCAGCGCTCGCTGCCGGTTCTGCTCCATCCGCCGGCACTGCTCCTCAGTCAGGGAGGGAGGAGCCGGAACCGGAGCCAGAGCCGGGGTGGAGTGGACCGGACCTGGAGGATCGGTAGAGGAGGGCTGGCTGATGAACGGATCGGGATCCTGGAATCCAGCCGGCAGCTCCTCCGCTCCTGGAAACAGAGAAATCACCTCAGATCCAGAGTGCTGCTAATTAGCTATGGTGCTAATTAGCTGTGATGCTAATTAGCACCATTAGGCACATGAGGAATGAAACAGAGTTCAATCTTACATTTTACTGATGCTGCTTTTGCTCAAACAAAACTTTAAAATACAGTTAAAAATGTTTGTGAACAACCATTGCTTTATCATTGTTAGTTTTCTAAAAGCAGATGAATTTATTGGCTGCAAAGTATCATGAGCTCCTGCCGTGTTTTTGCAAAATGAAATCAGTTTCTGAATTTCAACATATATTTTTGAGCAGCCATTGGTGTTTCCAACAATAAAACTTGGAATAACTTTGAATTGGGGTCACATGTTATGTGTTTTATTATATCTTATATAGACGACATTATTTTGCCTAAATATATTTTATTGCACACTTTAGCTCAGAATTAAGATTATTTACTGAGTTTATCAGTTTCTGGCTGTCGGCCCATGAGCTGCATGTAGTTTAAACTCCAACCACTAGAGGGCATCAGAGCACTTCAAATAGCAACATTATGATGAGAAGCAGATGCATCAGCCAACAATATTTATACATCTCCTGTGAAGGAGGTAGAAGCTAATTAGCTTCACTAGTCCATCAGGGGTTAAAGGTCAAAGCTATTTAAAATGGACTGATTTTCATATGTAAAACAGACATGAGAAAAGTTTGGACACTTTTTAAATCTGGCCCAGTGAACATCAGTCACTGTGACGCCCCTGAAGGTCCAGTCCGTCTCACCTGGTTTGTCCATGAAGTCTTCGTCTGTGAGGGGCATGTCCAGTCGGATCCGTTTGAGGCAGGTCTGCGGCGCAGAGGAGGAACCCGTTAGAACCCGTCCTGCACAGAGGACCTCTCCCTTCCTGCTTCAGCCCACCTGAACCTCCTTCTTGCTGCCGAGCTTCTCCACCCTGTCGATGAAATCTTCAAACTGCAGTTTGGGGAAGAGCCGGTGGGCCCAGTTCTCCATCTTCTGCATGAGCAGCCGCAGGTCCTCCGCCTGGCCAAAGAGCCGGTCCAGACGCCCAGCAGAAGCAAAGAGGATTCAATTAAACATGTGATCAGAAGAACAAAGCCTTTTATAGATGAGACATTTTAGATCCAAAAAAAACAGCTGGGTATGGAGAATTTTAAAGGGGTAGTGTTGTGTATTTTATAATAACTATGTTTTATAGCATAACTGTTACCTTCAACTGTTATAAAAAACTGAATTTGTAATTTAGCGCCTTGAAATTGGGCCTCTGTCTCTTTAAAAGCTCCAGCTCCTCCTGAAGCTCCGCCTCCAGGAAGTCGTCCCAACATGGCTCCTCTATTAACCCTTTAATGTTTTTACCAGCGTTGCTCTGAGCAGCAGCTGCTGTAATGAGCTCAGCAGCTGTTTGCTAACTGCTGCTGGCTAGTCTGAAGGAGCTGAGTGGGGGAGGAGCTAGGCCTCAAAGGCGGGGCTAGGTCCACCCAGGCGTTTTGCAACTGAATGGTTGCCATGGAGATTAAAGGATTCCTCAAACATGACAGAATCAAAGTAGCACTCGGGTTTGTTTTTGATGAAGGAAAAACTTTACAACATGATTGAAAGATCAAAAAGTCTGTTTTCCATGATACTGGCCCTTTAAGATGTTTATTTTTTAGCTCAATGATGACTAATCAAACCTTGTTTCTCACCTCGTGACCTTTGCCCTTAAAGCGAGCGTTAGCGAACAAGGTCCGCAGAGCCGGCAATCCTCTGTCTGAAATGAGCCTGAGAGGAAACGACATCATGAGCGTCTGGATTAACCACCGGAGGAAAACCACCTGTTATGAAGATGGGAACCTCTGGGAGTCCAGCTTCGGCTGCGGCCTCTTCACTCCTTTCCTCTTGGCAGCCGGAACGTCAGCCAGCTTGGACACCTCGCCTTCCTCAGCTGCAGCACAACGACAGGTGGCCGTCACCAGATCGTCACGTTTATCTCCGCTGATGTTTAGAAACGAACTCTCACCTTCTCCAAACGGGTCGTCCTGCGACTGAGCTGCTCCAGGGGACAGAGGGGGAGGAAGAGGAGGGAACGCTTCATCCTCCAAGTTGGACAAGTCGCTCATCCCGTCGTCCTGTTGGTCATTCATGGTGACTGAATGCTGAGAGAAAACAAGCATCTGTCATCAACTTTAAGATTTAAGCTGCTAAACTCTACAGTCGAATATTTACAGCTTTGAATCAGGTTTTTATGTTCAATCACAGTATTAGGAACCATCTGGAATAAATATGACGCAAACAAACTGAGTCGATAGTATATCTGACCTGTTGGATGGAGGAGACGCTAGAAAAACAGTGATGAGAAAGTGATGAAATACGAGGAAAACAGATGAATATGGAGTCACGATATTCAGTAACTAGTTTTCTGTATGTTGTGCCGCTCCAGTTTCATTTATATAATTTACATATTATACATACTTTTAATTAATGGTTTACATATTTAAATATTTCATTATTCATTTATCTGTTTGATCTTTATTTTATACTACTTATTTGTGCTTCATTTATTAATTTTAAATATTCTTTATTATATAACTTCCACAAAAATAGTTTGTTACATTTACTTATTGTATTATTTTTTATTTTATATAATTTATTTAATAATTTTCTTACATTTATTTTCTTTCTTTTTTATATGCTTAGTTTATATATTATTTCTTTGGAATCTTTACATTTTTCTTTACTCCATAAAATGTTTATTTCTACATTTCATACTTTTATTCAATATATTTTATTTATCTATATTGTTTTGTTTTGTAGTCTAATTTTATGTGCTTTGTTTATTTTAGAAGTTTTTATTTGATTGTGCTGTATTTGTTGCTGCCTCTTTGCCAGGACTGCCTTAAAAAGTTTTTTTAAATCTCCATAGGGATATATATCGGTAAAATAAAGATTAAATTAAAATAAATAAATAATATTATTAATCTTTTATTTTATTGTTATCTTATGTGCTTCAGTTATTTTTGAGTAGCTCAAATAACTTCTGGTTTCAACCAGAGAAAACGCACATCTAATAAAACAAGGTTTTACACTGTAATTCCCTTCCTGCACTGTAGAGGGCGGTAATACACCGTTGGAGAGTCCCCAGAAGAACAACGAAGGCGGTAAACACACAAAAATAAACAAAACAAAAAGACTAACGTGTTAACCGGACACAGAGCCGATATTTGGGTTAGTTCTGATAACTCGCCTCAATACGGTAGACAGGACGTTGTTAAAAGTAGTCTTTGTTTGGCTGCTGAACCGAACGTGACAGTAATTTAGACACAAACTGCGGATAAATGAGGTGAAATAAATACCAGCGGCGGCCAGAGAAGATCTGAAACTAATACAACTTTCAGTCTTGACCCGGAAAAGATCCTTGAGAGAACTAAAACTCAATGAAATAAAACTTTAACGTACCTTTTGATGAGCTACAGCGCCAAAGAACTAGAGGACCCGCCACTGATGCGCCTTCTTCTTCTGCAGTTCACATGAGAAGCCTGCAGCATTGCTGCCACCCGCTGGATTCATCAGGTGTTACATGCCAGGACAGAAGATGAATCCCAGCATATATGAATGCGGTTACCAGGGTCTCCAACTAATTAAAAATACCATCAGGCTTACGAAACCCGACCTCAGAGTTCATTCTGTCACCGTTTATTATTCTTGTCCTACAGACTGCTGAATTTGTCCACATCAGGTTGGATTTAATTATTCTGGAACCTGCTGATAAATTTTAAGAAATTTTTATTATGTCAGGTTTAAAACCTGAAGGGGAATATTTTTTTTCCATGAGTGAATCTGTTTCATTTTTTTTTCACCGAGTGAAAAATAAGTGATTATTACACTCTGGAAACCTTCCAACCCTCCTACTGCAGAGGAGTGCATGAACCTGGTAAATGAGCTGTTTGATGAAAAATAAATAAAATCTTACATTTATATACTACACAAACTCTCTAAATATTCCTCAGACTTATTATGCACATTTAAACCACTTTATTGTTATATCAAATTTAGAAATACAGCTGGTAATAAAAGCTTAAATATGGTGAAACTCATAATATAAAGTTCAGCCTGGTTGTTTGTTCCAGTCAGAAACAGTTTGAACAGTTCAGTCCAATTTTAGTTCAACAGTAAACCAGGCTTACTAATCATGTATTGATTAATAATCATATTCTGCTTGTTCTGACTGTTTATTGATGACCCGACTGGAACAGAAAGGCAGGGCGGTCAACAGGAAGACGCCGCTCTGATTGGTTCCTGCTGAGCTCTGCTTCCATGGAAACAGACGAGGCAACCTGGGCGTTCCTCAGAGGCGTCGGCGCAGCAGAAACATGAAGAAGACGGCGCTGAGGAGGATGCAGAGCGTGCAGACGGTGGGAACAACGATCTCTGTGACCATCTCCATGTGGCCAATCAGTGGATCTGCAACCAGCAAAAGAGAAAATACTCAAACACTGAACTGGAGGAAACAGACACAAATATACAAACTAACATTTTACTTGAGTAAAAGTAGTAAAAGTGCTTGTTTGTAAAAAAAACTTGAAGTATTGAAAGTTAAAGTACTTGTTCTGTAATGCAATGATGTAGAATGTTATGTGTCTCTACTATATATATATTTTCTTTAGTTTATGAATGCTGTTCTGCCATTTTCATGAACAATGCTGCAGATAATGCATGTCTTATTGTGTTTACACTTGGACTTGTGACTTTGTGGATCTGCACACTTAAATGCCATCCATCCATTTTCTTACACCCTGGTCCCTTAGTGGGGTCAGGAGGTGCTGGTGCCTCTCCAGCTAACGTTCCGGGCGAGAGGCGGCCGCAGGTCAACACAGAGACACACAACCATGCACACACACTCACACCTAGGGACAATTTGGAAAGGCCAATTAACCTGACAGTCATGTTTTTGGACTGTGGGAGGAAACCGGAGAACCCGGAGAAAACCCACGCATGCACAGGGAGAACATGTAGACTCCATGCAGAAAGACCAGGGCTGGGAATCGAACCCAGAACCTTCTTGCTACCAACCGCGCCACTGTGCTGCCAAAATAAGAAAAAGGATGATTGAATCTTTGAAAGTTTTTATTTAACACAGTCTGCCTAAACATGGGCAGCAGATAAAGGAATAGCTGGTACCGATCCTTTCCACTGACATTTCAACTCTATGTTGTCATCAACTCCACAGCTGAATAAATATCGTATATTCAACCTTGTAATGGAGTCAATATTTCAGTTTCCTGAAACTAGAATCCATTTTTAACTGGTTAACTCAGATAAGTCATTGATTTCAAATCAATAAGAGCAAAAAAATGTAATATGACGTAAATCTAAGGTATAATTTTTACCCTGTAGAAACGTAGTGAGGCCCAGCCAAAGTACCAGCGATTAAATCTACTTAAAGTGACCTATTCTGCTTCCTTGAACAGGTTAGGATGGATCTGTGGGCTATAAAGCATGTTCATTACTCTTTTAGTACAAATTCATTCTCAGAAAATGAGCTTTTAATCTGATCAGTTTTATTGTCTCTGTCACTTTAAATCCACTAATATTCTGCTGGCCACGCCCCCCAACTCAACATTTACACTCCCAGTGAAAAAGTCTTCAAACAAACGCACAATTACTCAATTGTACGTCTTTAAAAAGCAGAAGTGGAGCCTCCTGCACAACCGTTTAATTAAAGACTTATTTACTTAATTACATTTTCAATGTACATAATTACATAAACAATGTAATTAATCACATTAAGGAAGAACTTTGCTACTTTAATACATCCCACCAATCAGAACCTTCAGAACCTCCCCAAGCAGGAAGTGTTTCATTCCTGCATGCTCCGGTTCTACCTGGGCCTTTCATGCCACTGACCTGCAGCCAGCAGCTGGTTGCTGGAGGAGCACGTCTCCACAGCCTTCCTCTTCCAGCTCTCCACCTGCAGGCACCAAACAGAGAACCAGAGTCAGCAGCTGCTTCTGGAGCCGGCTGCGCTGCTGGGCCTCACCTCTCTCTGGCTGGGGAAGCCGTTGGAGCTGATGATGCGTTTGTAGAACTGGACCGAAGCTTTTGGGAAGCGAGGTTTGTTCTTGTTCCTGAAGTCCACGAAGTAGAGTCCGAAGCGCTCCGAGAAGCCTTCGTCCCACTCGAAGCCGTCCAGCAGAGACCAGGCGGTGTAACCCTTCACGTTGACGCCGTCTCTAACGGCTGAGGGTCCAAACAGAGACAGACGTTGAGGCGACCCAGCCAGCTTCCTGTTCCACACAGAGGAGAAACCGTCACCTTTCAGCAGCTCGTTGATGTATTCCCTGAAGTACTGCATCCTCCAGTCATCACACAGGTCGGTGCACAGCGTCTTCTCCGAGACGCCGTTCTCCGTCACGTAGATCATCGGGTTTCCGTACTGGGCCTGTCGGTAAGATCACACGAAAAATTCAGGGTTAGATCTACCCATCCAGAACCACAGAACCTCCTGATCCGGTTCTTCTTTCCTCCAATTACAAACCAACCAACCGAGACCTGACAGATGATCATCCTGCAGATTCTAATGTTCCTTTAAGATTCATTCTGGGGTTAAATCCTATTTTCTGTTCATAAAACTGGTTTTGGATTTAGATTTTTAAAAACATACAAAATCTACTTTATGATGGTGATAATAGAGGAAACAAAGTCCAAACAGTAAAACCAGTTCATATTTACAATGTGCTGGTTAGAAGAAACAGATGATTTTGTTGCTTCACCTTCACAAAGTTCAACAATCTCCGGAACCCCCAGGGAACTGAGTAGAGCCACTCAGAACCGGGGTCGGGCCACTTTGGGTCCACCAGCTCCGCCAGGTCCCGATCTGCAAAGTAACTGTCCCCGAAGCCGGACGGGTAGTTCTTCTGGGTGACGTAGCGGGTGGTGTAATGTCCGAGGCCCAGGAAGTCGACGGTTCCTCGGACGTAGCTCTTCTCCTGAGGCGAGAAGACGGGCAGCCGCGACGCGCCCAGGCCCTGCTGGCCGCTCTTCCTGCCTGGACATCCAGAAGTCAGGGATGATCAGTTCTTCTCCAGGTTTTCTAATGTCCAAGAGTTTAACTTTGGCATCGAAAAAACGTGAAAATAATCCGATTCCTGCTGCAGACACTGAATGAGTCGGACCGTCAGGGCCATCAGAATAATTTAGGCTCAAAGTGTCCAAACCTTTGTTAACCCTTGTGCGTGCGAGGACTGAGGCAAATGATACAAGTTTTACGTGTGTGGGGTCGGTTGGACCCCTTTTCTACACAAAAGGGTTAAAATGCCCGTTTTTAATGTCAAAATCAGTTTATTTTAAATCATTTTGACCTTTGATCTGTAGTGCACTACTGAATCGGCTTAATAAATATATATTTTAACTCAATTTTAAAATTCTGTTTGACCTAAAAAGGGATCAATAAAAAAACGGTAAGAGTGAAAAGTTTGCTTCATTCCTTAAATGCCCAGTGGTGCTAATTAGCATCATAGCTGATTTACAGGAATGGTGGTGCAATGCTTAAGTTTAGAATCTCAAATTTATAGGCCATAATAAGCAGTAAATCAATTAATTGCATGATAAATTAAAACAAATTCAATCATTTCCATTTGCATAATTTATCGTTTTTCTCTTTCTACCAAAAACTGGAAGATAAAAGTTTTCAGTCTGGTTCTTTGGTCTCAAATAAACCTTTTTTTGAAGAACAATTTTGTTTACAGAGACTTTATAATTCATTTTATTTGTTGTTTCTGCTGTTTTGTTTATTTTAGACATTTAAAATGTCTTCCTGTTCCAGCGTTAATGGCTCATTAGAATTTATTGCATTATTATGCTATTACCATAATATTACCTGAAAATGGTCTCAAAACAACATTATCGCAGTAATTTGTCGTCCAGTAAAATGTGTTTTTGTGGCAGGCCTACTAATTTATTTAACGTCTGATTAAAAGCAGAAACAAGTTTTCTTCATACAACTGGATGTAAATTCAGGCACTATGGTGTTAATGTCTGTTAATGTTCAGTCGGCCATTTTCTGAGGAACGTCTAAGGAAACCCAAAACCTGTTAGCTGAAAACTCAGTCAGGTAGCCATGACTGTATCTGCTGGAGGAAACGGAGCGGGGCGTGACGGTACCGATGTATTCCTTCATGACCGCTGGGTAGTCTCCATGGAAGAGCGGCGTGGCGAACCAGCCCAGGTAGAAGTGGATGTAGCGCTCTGCTGCTTCGACGTCCCGCTGGTTGGACACGTCCACCGGTTCGCCCCAGTCAGCGGTCAGGGAGATCCCGATCAGACCTGGGCCGAGCTGAAAACCTGTTAGCTACTGACCAGAACCGCAGAGCCAAACCGTCGGGTCGGTTTACTCCGTCACCTTTCTGCTTGCTCCTCCACTTCATGTCGTAGGTGTGCCAGACTTTAGCGTGGGCCTGGAAACAGAGACGAGCGTCAACAGGAAGTACCGACAGTTACTACTAAAAAATAAAACGAAGATGTATTTATTATTCTGTTAATATTTTAAATAGTTTTTTATACCTGGACATTTCTAAATATGTTTGATTATGAAACGTTTAGATCAAATTATTTCTGCTGAACACAAAGCTCCACTTTCTGCTACTAATTTAACCTAAAGGTTGAACACCGAGTCTGAAATACTCATGTGAGGAGGCAACTTCACAGCTCAGTAGAAAGACATGTTCACAAGTCACTTTTTCCAAGTCCAAGTCAAGTTTCAAGTCACTGCAGGCTAAATCAAGTCTCAAGTCATTCAGGGCCAAGTAGTTAATTCTCAAGTCACTAAGGGGCAAAGTTCAAGTCAAGCCAAATTATTAAGAGCCAAGTCAAAACTCAAGTCTAATGGAACAAGTCCAAGTTGAATCTGAATCTTGTTTTAGCGAATTAAGAGCGACTCGGTTTGGAGTCTAAACTCTAAACGATCAAACCCTGACAGACAGATCAGCAGCTTCAGTTTGAAACTCAAAGCTTTTCTTTAGTCGCCGTCATGTCGGATCAGAACCAGATCCTGATCTAACGGCTGAACCTCCAGGTTGAACCCACGGCGTTGCGTTCAGGGTCATAATGGGTCCAGATCGGCATTGGAGCGATCTGGACCCAGACTGACCTTGATGATGTGGTGAGCCGCTTTGTAAGCTCCGCTGCCCCTCGTCCTCAGTCCGGGGGCGTGCTCCCCTGTTTCGTATCCTTCCACAGAAATGGACTGAAAAGAAGCAGACCCCTCAGTGAGATCCCAGGCCAGACATTCCCACGGCCAGTGAACGCACCATCGACTCACCCAGGGGTTGTTGAAGGTGATCCAGTGCTTCACTCTGTTCCCAAAACGTTCAAAACACAAGTTGGCGAATTCGTTGAAGTAGCCGACCATGCTGGCGTTCTGCCAGCCGCCATATTTCTCCTGCAGCACCTGAGGGAACGCCGACATCCTGGTCAAGGCTCCGCCCACGCGACGCGTCTGACAGGCGGGAAGAACTCACCTGAGGTAGATCCCAGTGGTACAGAGTGACCACAGGTGTGATCTTACTGTCCAGGAGCAAATCGATCAGGTCGCTGTAATACCTGATTCCTTTCTCGTTAACGTGCTCACCTGCAGGAAGTTACATCATCATCAGCCATTTATACATTAATACAGGAATACAGGGATTTTCATTCACTGACCAAACGAAGCAGTTTCATGTCAGAAAACAAACAAACGCATCCAAAAACAAGGAAAACGTTAAAGTATTTAAAATACAACCAACATATTTCTGGAATATTCTCCAGTCTGCAGACAAAGTGATGACAGGTGAAGGTGTCCTGTCTGAGTTCTGTTTGATTCTCCAGTTCATGATCCTCCAAACTGATCAGAGTGACAAACACACCTTCCCACAGCAGGACAAGGTGGTGGCAGCATCATGCTCTGGGACAGGGAAGCTGGATGGAAGGAAACCCTGGAGGCTGCAGAAGAGCTGAGCCAGGGGCGAAGGTTCACCTTCCAACGGGACAACCAGTCTGAACACAGTCTGAACAGGTATTATGGGATGGTTCAGATCAAAGCAGAGTCAGGGGTTAAAATGGCCTAGTCAAAGTACAGACCTAAATCAAACTGAGAAGCCAGTAGTGAAATACCTACAGATTTACCTGCAGCCAGAGGTGGATCTACAAAATACTAGAGCTAATTATAAATGCACACCACACTTTTCAGATTGGGCTGTATTAACACCAGGAAAGTCCTTTGGCCCAGAAAAGTACGCTTCATTGTTTTCTTTTGGTGCATTTTTTTTGCAAGTGGACTATAATTTGTAAACAAAGCCATGACAATCTTTGCTCCCATTGGACAGAAAGGATGTGGGGGCGGGACAAAGGACAGACCAGGAAGTAAACAAAAATGGAAATCCTCCTGCTGCATTTGAGTTTTCATCACCTTCAACTGCCGCCAACGATTCTGCTGATTGGAGAAGTTTTGGTTTCCATTAGTTAGGAAAACGTCTGAAATGTCTTAGAAATGGTTTGATTTTCATGTAAAGTGGCCAAACTGGGTTTTTACTTCTCAGCCCGCTGGGTAAAATCCTCGGCCAGGAAACAGAGAAGCGATAATGACTGAGCTTCATCTCCTTCATCAGGTTAATATCATCCTAAAAGACAAAAACAGACAAAAAACATCATTTCACATTGATTTTCTGATCCAAAACAAACCAAGAATGTTTTCAAGCTGCTTTTAAATGTTTGTTTCTGTTATGGATGACATAATGAGAAAATTAGCTGCATTTCTGTATTCACTGTAAATACATTTCTGGTCCATCTGGCCTTCCTCTGAGCATGACTCTGTTTCCTGTTGCTTTTTGTTTTTCTGTTTTGAAGTTCGTGTCATTCTTGGATCTGCAGCGTTTTGTGTTGATCACAATAATGTTTTCATTCGACATAAAGAACTGACTGAACATTTACCTGAACATCAACATCTTTAAAGGTATTTAGCAGCATTGAAAACTGAACTAATGTTGCATAATTCAGAAATAATAAGAAGAAACATTTGGAGAATCATGTACCCACCTTGAACTTGTAGTAGCCTTCACATGAAGAGTCTCCCGTTTCATTTGAGGAGATTTTTCCTTTTTTATGAGCAAAAACATCCCAGATGCTCATTCCTTTCCCGTCTGTATTCCACGCTCCTTCGGTCTGATAGGCTGAGCTGCCGACTCCCCAGGAGAAACCTGCAGGTTTCAAACATTATCAAAAATAACAGCAACAGTTTTAGAGCTCCAAATAAAATAGGTTAAACTTCAGCTGTTAGAGAAAACCAAATAAATGTTCTGGTCCGGGTTCACGACCCCAATTAGCTGAGTCATCACTTCCTGTTTTGGTTCCTGGAACTGAATTAAATATAAATTAATCCAGACACACACAGAGGATCCCAGGTCTGATTTAGTCCAAAGTTTCAATCAAAAAAGACCAAATGTCTGAGAGATGATTGGAATATTTCTCCCAGAACATCCTGAAACCACTCGGCTGATGAAGATGGAGATCAGGGTAAAATTATTACCAACATAATTTTCTTACCATGGAAAATATTCAGCAGAACTCAAAGTATTCACCTTTTTATAACTAAGCTTTTATAATCAGTAGAAACACGTTTATCAAGAGATTTGCACTGGAAAACCAACTTTGCTGCAGCCAAATCAGCTTTTATTTCATTCCTTAAACTCGACTAAACACAGAAAGCGTTTTTAAAGGAAGTTACTCAAACCTGT
This sequence comes from Poecilia mexicana, assembly GCF_051168715.1. NCBI lineage: Eukaryota > Metazoa > Chordata > Actinopteri > Cyprinodontiformes > Poeciliidae > Poecilia > Poecilia mexicana. The sequence goes on along the minus strand of NW_028263372.1, from coordinate 36,452,587 downwards.
TCTTATCCTCAGAACAAATTTGTTCAATCAAATCCAAAATAATTTGAAAACCAGATGAAATTTTTCATACAGAAAGTGTGCAAAATCATTTTTAAATCTTAACAAAATTCATTTTGTACAAAAAAAAAAACTTATATTCACTTTCTTTCTTTTTTTAATTTTGGTCAGCGAGAACTTCTGATATTGTCCAGTCTAACCAAAGGTCTGGACAGCCCTGCTCTAATAAACACATAATGAAACAAAGATTTGGCCTGTTACAATAACAGAAGCTGCTGCACGATAAATCGTCCCAGAAGTTATTGTGATAAACAATAATCTTGTTCTTTTGAGACCATTTTCTAGTAATATAGTGATAATAACAAACATTCTCAAAGATCAATACACTTGAAATTATAAACTGGAACTGGAAGACATTTTAAATGTGTTTTGTATTAATATGAAATTAATACAGAATCAACAAATAAAATGAATGATGAAGCCTCTGCTGACTGAGACCAACGAACCAGACTGAACACTTTTATTGTGTTCAGTCTGGTGGAAAGAGAAAAACCAATAAATCATGCAAATGGAAATCATTGAGCTTGTTTTAATTTATTATGTGATTAATTGATTAACTGATTATTGCAGCAGGTCTAACAAAAAAAATTTCATCTGAATTTTCTGCAATTGTTGGTTTTGAAATTTTCCAGACAGAAATGACTCTCATGTTTCTCCATCCTACCAGTTCGTACCAGTTGGGAAGGTGCCGTAGTAGAAAGAGGTTTTCTCATTCTTGGTCCAGTCAAAGTCTCCACCAGCTGAAACACACAGCACCAGCGCCAGAAGACGGATTCCTGTCCGCAGCATCGTCCCCGCTCGCTTCCTCACACCTGCAGGACAGGCAACATGCAGCCGGACTTAATCACCGCCAACCAAACTGCCAGAAAGGCCAGAAGAAGCGGACCTCTGCCCTGAAGTGTGTCGCCATGGCAACAGCAGATTTATCTGAGCCAGCTGTGGGACAAACTGGGACAGGAAGTGGGACGGTTTGTCCAACAGAGACATTTCACGCTGCTGGCCTCTCTTCTGCTCTAGAATCTAACTGAAACAGGAAAATGAAGGAGTGTGTGTTGGGTTTGAGGTGCTGCCTGACTCTGAACACACACACACACACACACACACACACACACACACACACACACACACACACACACACACACACACAAGTCTGACCTGCTGTGTTTGTCTTGTCTGTCTCTGGGACGCAGGAAGAGTCCTGAAGCTTCTGGTTCGCCGCCAGCGCAACAAAAACACAACAGAGTGAAACATCCAGGACGTTTTCCACTATTCATCACACACACACACACACACACACACACACACACACACACACACACACACACACACACACACACACACACCCTCTGAATGGTGCGGCATTGGGAGCCGGCGGAGTGTGACAGTAAATCTGCTGGACAAACACATCTGATGGAGAATGGAGGGATTTTAACACTGTAAGCAAACTGGATGTCTGTGTTCATTCAACATGGCTTCATGCTCTGCAGGCCTGAGGAAAAAGAAAGTACACCCCTTCCACTTCCTACTAACTATCTGATCCTTACCTGACAATAAGGTACCTAAATCATACCTGAACAAAAATCTCTCCCTCCAGGACTTTGAGTCTGTTTTTGTGATTTTTGCAATCAAAAAATGTTTGAAATGAATTTTAAGTTGCTGTTTTACTCACTTCCAGCAGAAGCTAGCTGCGCTACAATGTTAACATGCTTTCCTTTTCTTCTCCTAGTAGTACAGTCAGTCAATTGTTATAACATGACGTCATGTCAGGCTTATCTACCTAAAAGAAATACTGCCACCTGCAGGTGAGAGTTAGCATCACTTAACAGTTTTGACATTTTTTTGCGGAAAACTGCAATAAACTTACAATTATGCATTAGCGCAAAAATATCAATGTTTGGTATGTTATAGACACAACGCATCAAAATACTTCACTGTGTGTAATAATTGTCATAACATACGAGTTTCACTGTTTTAATGAAAATACTGACGCATATTAACTCTTTACAGTATCTTAATAAATAAGGACTTAGAGGTAAATGTGAAGGTTTGTCCATATATGGTCAACAGGACACTGCAGGCACAAATCTCTGCCAGCAGGGGGCGCAGATGTGGCATTTATTGAAATGTCCCACCTGGAGGGAATATTTTCTTCCTGTGTACCAAAAATTACTCATTTTGATCTTTTATTTTTGAATGTATTATATTAATAAAATGATTTTAGGAGAAAAATAAACCAACTGTTGATGAACGTTAAGTGATTAGATGTGATGATGACTCCGTCAGACACAGGCTGACCTGGGGTCGGTGCAGTCAGGACGTCCTGCGGCGTTCTCCAGGCTTCCTGTGAATAATCCAGGCTCCAGGAGCAGCGGGCCCCGCCGCCATCAAGGCCCTTCTCTGCTTTGTTTCAGAGAAAATGCTGAAATGTTCAAACCCAAACTGTTGGCGCTGCACTCCGCGCTCGTTGTGCTTCTGTTTCATTCATTCTGTGACTCGGGGGCATCAGGAGTGTGTGTTTAGCATATGAATGGCCCCACGGGCCCCGGCGGCCGCATCAGGAGCAACCTGAGCCTTCTGGTAGCTCTGCGCTGCATCAACGCGCCATATTTAAGGCGGTTTCCGGCTGCCTCGCAGAGCTGACATGAACATCTTCACTAAGGTCCCAGGATTGACCCAACAAACCAGGTACGTCCCGAGGGCCGGGGCCCGCCGCGGGGCCGCCAACAGTTCCACCAAACCACCCAGACTGAGGATGAGGAGAAAAACACCATGAGCTAAAGACGGTTTTAGAGTCCAGTTAGGCTCCAGAACATGAAGAGAGTTGAATATTGGTCTGTTTTCTGAATAAAACGGTTTGGGTTTGTTTGTCTGCAGCAAACTGGGGTCTGTGCTCCAACGTGCCTTCTACGGGTCCACTGGGAGGGTGAGTCCAGCCGAGAAGCAGCGCCACCTTAAAAAATCTGAAAAGTTAAACTTCATTTATCTACATTTGTTTAACATGACAGCTTAATTTGATTACTTCTAACAAGTTTATCTAATTTGTTAAAGTTGCATCACCTGTTTTCATTTTTCTGCCTTCTGTTGATAGCTTTAATAAATGTATCGTGTTTCTCCTCATCACTTCATTTTGATAGTTTACAAGGTTAGAAACTGGAGCAACTCGACCTCCTGACTAGATAATTTCGGATTATTTGATCAGATTATTCCTGTCCAGCATCTAGAACCCAACCTGTGACAGAAGAACCAGAACATTTAGAGTCCGAACAACAGAACAGAAACGTTTCTAAATAATTGGAAAAAATTGGTCATTTTAGTTTTAACGTTTGCAGAATAGATTAAGCCTGCCTCTTAGTAGAAGAACTTTGGTTATTTGATTCACCCATTTGGACCCAGGAGTTTAAGCAGATTACAGAAACTCCTGGTTGTTTTAAAATCATTTCTTTACATTTTCAGACAGAATTTCCTAAAGTCTTGGAGGTTCTGGAGAGTTTTCTGTGGATCTTGTCTTTCTGTTCAGCTCGGGACATTTTCAGAGGAATATTCTGAACTGGTTGAGATACTTCCAACAAACTTTGCAATGAAAAACCAGCTGATAGTTAAAGAGAAGCTGAAAAAGATCCAAAAGTTTGCAGAACCGCTGATCCAGAACTCTTTGGAACTGCTGAATGAAACCTGAGTGCCACTGTTTGACCTTGTTCTCTGCGCCCAGGTGACCCTTTTCGAGCAGCGAAACTTCGCTGGCAGACGACTGGACCTGAACTCCGACTGTCCCAGGATCAGCGACAAGAACTTCCCAGAGAGATGTAACTCCGTCCAGGTGGACAGCGGAGCGTAAGTTCGCCTTTTCAGGCAGAAACTGAAACGTTGAGAACACTGTGGGAACTTCACAAAGGTTAACGCCAACAAGAATTACTGACCAGAACCGGTACTGTCTCCGAAAACAGTGTTTTTCAAAGGGAGGGCCGCTAGGGGGCGCTAACAGAGAAAGATGAGAAAAAAATAGGAAAAAAGGAAACCCAATAAAATTTTAAATCATAAATTGAATTGTTTTTAATAAATGTAATCTGTATTTCAATCATTTTTTATAAAATATATGGTAAGTTAAGATAACTTCTTGAAGACAAAAATAGCCTTTATTGCCCTACAATAAAGGCTATTTAATAAGTAAAATAGCCTTTATTGTTAAAAATGCTAATGTCATGGCAAACGTTATTTGCCATGATCGTCTTCCTGATTGGCTGCCAGTGAAAACAGCTCCTCAAGCTAGCGTAAGTAAGAATGAAATTCTGTTTCTTTATAGATTTTGTAGCTTTGTCTGAGTTTTCAAAGGGGATGTGAGAAAGTTTAGGAACTACTGTCTTAAAATATCGGTCTCTAGAAGAAGAGAGGAACTTCTTTTCTTCTAGAGAAGTTCCTCTCTAGAAGGATGATGAGTTCCTCTCTGAGGAACTCATCATCTTCTTCTTCTTCTCTGTGGCGTGTCTGGCAGATGGGTCGGGTTCGAGCAGGAGAACTACCGGGGCCGTCAGTACCTGTGGGACATGTCCGACCGCGGGGAGTACAACTGCTACGACCGCTGGTGCGCCCAGGTGGACCACGTCTCCTCGGTCCGCTCCGTTAAGCAGGTGAGCCTCTAAAACATCGTTTTACCTGATTTCTAAATGTGTCGGCTTCCTCACTGATCCGCTGCGTCTCTGGTCCTCAGGACAACAATCCTCCCAGGGCGCAGCTGTTCGAGCGAGCCGGTTTCTCCGGGAAGAAGATGGAGATCCAGGATGACATTCCCAACCTGCTGAGCCGCTACAACCTCAACAGAGTGGCGTCTATCCGCATCCTGGGAGGAGCGTAAGTGCAACGTCCTGACAGGTCCAGTTCGGGTTTTACGTCAAGAAAGGCTTGGTTTAATAAGAAGCTGTGATAACTTTCACCTTTGGGTCCAGAGATCTGGGCTCTCTCTCTTCAGGAGGTTCAATCCTCCAGAAAGACCAGATGATGATTCCTGTCGGAGATCACCAGATTTTATTTAAAATGTTGTGATTTTCCCAAAAAGTTCATAAAGTCCTGCATTCTAAGACCCCACAGCATCACACATCCTTTACCGTACTTACAAAATGTTTGTGCCATTTTTATTTTATCTGCTCAAAAATAAACTAAAGGAATATTTTAAATTGTTGCAGATACAAAATCTAAAAAGGTTTAGCATGATTGCGCTATAAGAAAGGTTGGGGTTGATTATTTCTTTATTTGGGCTGAAGTCTTGCATTCAAGTAAAAGTAGGTCAATGTTTGTCAAAGTAGTTACTCCAAAGCGAAGATGAATACAGAAATGTTGTTCATAGGGTAGGGTTAAATACTTAGCTTGAAGCTTAATATTTAGTTAGCCAGCTAAATATTTGGGTGGCTAACTAAATATTTAGCCAGCTAAAAAATTAATTACATTTTAAATTTAATATTAATGAAGAACATATTTGGCGAGCTAATGGAATGTTAACTTACTAAACATCCGTATTTAGCCAGCTAAATATTTAGCCTCAAACTGAGCAAGCTAAATCTTTAGCTAGTAAGCTAAATATTTTTGTCTGAAGCTAATATTTAGTTAACCAGCAAAATATTTAGCCTAAAACGAAATAATTATTAATGAATACATAAGGTGAAAACATACATTTGAATGGGGTTCCCAGGAAAGCTGGAAAGAACCAGAATCACGTAAAGAAAGAACCTCAGGGTGTTCTGGACCTGACCGACCCGTTCTGCTGTCACAGCTGGGTGGTGTACCAGGAGCCCAACTACAGGGGGCAGCACTACGTCCTGGAGAAACGGGACTACCACAACTTCAACGACTGGGGCAGCCAGAACAGCACCGTGGGCTCCATGCGCCGAGTCCGATTCAACTGAGCCAGAACCAAGACCCGACAACCAGCACGACTGGAGCCTGTCAGCTCTACACAGAAAATAAATACTATTTTAGTAATAAACTTATGTCTTTATTGGTCACATGTAATATTCGTTAGAAACATGATTCAGGTGCATGTAAATGACTTTATATAAAAAACTTAATAGAATGAAATCCGGAAAATGCTGAGAAATTTGCTTCATCACATGTGGCGTTTCTCAGTTCACTTCTGGATGGAGACGCTTGTGGTCTGATTATTCATTACCTGACCTACCGAGTGGCTGGGTCCTGTTAACGGGTCAGATTTACCAAGTTAAAGCATAAAATTGTTTGCATTTGCCTTAAAGATAAGCAGGGTTTGAAAGTAAAATGAGAAATGTTGGAAAACAAACCAGGATGTGGAAAAAGGCAACATGCAATAACTACTGAACTTGTATTTAGAATGATTTTAATACCAAATTTCTTTCAGGAAATAAAAAAAAGTAGATTAGAGAAAAACTGAAGGAAAAAACCAAATGCTAGCTGTAAAACAAAAATAGAAAGTCAACATTTTGTCTGTCAAGAACAGTTTGTTTAAACCAATTTAAAATGTTGCTTTTCTTTTTTGGTGCCAACATTAAAGATCACAACAATCCCAGAAACCAAGTTTTAAGTTTACATTTTAATACAACTATTGAATTAGTCACTTAATTAACTCTAGTCTTGTGCATAAATGGTGTCAAATTAAAATAAACGGCCTTGCAAATACAGAAAACAGACTCAGTTTTTAAAATTTTATTTCAGTTTAACAAAAATTAAACCCAACTTCTTGATTTAAAAATAAAATAAGTCTTAGAGTTTGTTTCCACAGAAGTTGCTTGCAGACAAACTTCTGCAGCTCATGTTCACAATACAGTTTAAAGCACAACAAGATCCCTAAGTACAACATTTTGATGAAAGTTTATAAAAACATTTTAATAAAAAAGCTCCACAGCAAGAGAACAAATCCAAAACTAAAGTGCAAAAAGTTAAAGTCCAGGAAGACGTTCCGGGTCTCAGGACTCCTTTAGCAGAGGAGCCGCTAGCTTCTGGATGATGGAGGAGTTCAGCTGAGGAAGGAGGCTGATCTTCATCAGTTTGCTGCTGGAGTACTTCTTCCTCACCGCCTGCAGGGTGAGAGAGAGAGAGACACTGTCCCTCCAGCCAGGGGACAGACAGAGAGAGAGAGAGAGAGACACTGTCCCTCCAGCCAGGGGACAGACAGAGAGACACTGTCCCTCCAGCCAGGGGACAGACAGAGACTGTCCCTCCAGCCAGGGGACAGCTACACGTCTTCAACTCACCTGGAACTTGGTCCTCCCCTCGTTCACCAGCACCACGTTCTTTGCCAGCTGCTGCATGATTGGCTGCAGGTGGGCCTCGTCGTAGGTGGAGTAGTGCTGCTGCGTGGGCGACTGAGGAAAATTAACGTTCATTAGTCTAGAAAACGGGAACAAACATTTTGTCCCATTTACTATGGTCCCAAGACAACTCTAACCAGCTGGGTTTTAGCTTTAACTCAGCACTTCAGCCGTTTTGCAGTTTCCTGGAAATTTGTTCTGGACGAAGAGCAGAACCAGAACCTGAGGTCTGGAGGGTTGGTACAACAGCAGATCTTTAATCCGTTCAGTGATTTATAAACTACCAGCAGTAGTTTAAAGTCTCTTCTCTCAGTCAAGGACCGTCAAACCGGGCGGCGGCTCTATCCTCCTGGTTCTAGTCAGAACTCCAGCAGCAGCGTTCCGGACCTTTGATCTGTCAAGACGCTGCTGCAGGAATCAAAGCCACTAAAGAGAAACACCTGGATGAGTTTCTCTGATCCTGGAAATGTTCTGCAGCTGGTAGAAGGTCCACTTTGGAACCAGCTTTATGTGGCTCTGAGGTCAGAGGTCATCCTGATCTCTAGTTTCCAGCTGGAATAAGTGAAGCTGACAGACGGAGGGACAGGTAGGGCGACTCACCCAGGGCAGGCCGTCCACCAGCAGCTGGGACAGACACAGGGAGGCGGCGGCGACCTCAGAGGGCCGCAGGTGGACCATCTGGTAGTCCAGGAGGGTCAGCTCCATCAGGTACTTGGCCAGAGTGTGCTTCTCTACGTCGGTCTGAGACACAGAGACAGTCAGAACCACTGATCCAGTCTGGATCAGAACCCTGGAGAACTCCTGATCCAGTCCATTTCCAGGAAGGAAGCCTGGAGAGCTTTGGATCCAGGCTAAACGATCGGTGGGAGTTTTCTGACCGATCAGTGATCTTTAAAACGCAATTAACAGTTAGCTTAGGAATCGATTTAAAAACAAAAATCCAACAGACAAAAGGTGTAGAACATCAATTCAATTCCTTCAAAATAATAAAGTTATTGCCTAAAATGCAACACAGCATAAGCCTGTCACAATAAATGGTTGGGAGAAAAAAAAATAATTCTGAATAATTGTTAGAGATGCTCTCTGTTCAACATTGTTGAAAAGTCACCATTTTGAAAATAAATGCTGCAAAAAAATTGAGCCGCAGTATGATGTAGTTAGTTTTAACTTCTGCCTGCCTTTTTCTCTATTCAAGACAAAAGGATTAATCATTTTTCAAGCAAAATTTGGTTAGAGAGCTTAAGTTTGATCTAAAATGCTTTAAAAAAGTTAAATCCTAAGAAATTAAGTTTTATCTGAGAGGGTGTTCTAGCATTATGAGCTGAAAATGGTCTCCAAAAAGAAAAACCAATAATTTCTGGGACAGTTTGTCACCCAGAGACATCGTTATGGCGACAGGCTGCTGATACTCAGCTGTCAGTTTAACGGAGCGCCGCTACATGAAGTCTGGAAGCGATGGACCGATCAGGAGTTTTCCCAGAATCCCCTGCAGCTCCAGACTTACGTTTGCCACCTTGGAGGCTCGGCGCAGGAAGTGCAGCGGCAGCGGGCGCCCCAGCTGGAAGCCGAGCCTCCTCAGCACCAGCTGCTCCATCTCCAGGATCTGGGCCTTGCTGAAGGCGTCATCCGTGATGTAGGCGAAGTCTCCCACCTCCGGGCAGAACATCTCCTCGTACTTACAGGCCACCAGCATGGCGGCCACACCCACCAGCTGCAGCTTCCTGCGGGACACCGGCTGGACCTGCGGCAGCAGCAGAGGGTCAGACCTGGAGGCGGGAGGAGGTTCTAGTGCCGGTCCGGCTCACCTGCAGGAAGCGGTCCAGAACGGCCACGGTGAGGTACAGCGTCTCCTGCAGCAGCTGGAAGCGGGAGTGGACCTGGATCAACCAGTCCACCAGGATCGCCCTCATGGCTGATGTGACCTCCGACCCCTTCAGGTAGTCGGCCCGGATGGCCTGCTGCACCTGGAGACATGCCAGGGGTCAGAGGTCATAGCAGTTTGGTGAGAAAACGGGTACATAGTGAAAAAATTTCCACTGGATTTTTAAGTTTGTTTTTTTTAATGTTGAGCAACATTTTTAGGGTTAAAAATTTATATATATATATATATATATATATATATATATATATATATATATATATATATATATATATATATATATATATATATATATATATATATATATATATATATATATATATATGTGTGTTTTATGCGCATGCATGCAGTTGGAGCATGCCCATTGCTGCTCTTCAGAACACCAACATACATGTTTAATTATACATTTTCTACAAATATTGGCGTTCCACAGCAATATATTTAATGAATGTTAGTGACATATTTAGTCTCCGGCCATAAACATGAGGCAGAAAGTACAATGCCTCACTGATAGGGGCAGTGCTGAGCCACATAGGCACAACAGGTGCTCTTCTTCTATGCTTTTAAAACAGAAGAATGTTTACAGGAAAACCGGTCCAGGTTTTTCATCTCCAATTAAGCTGCAGGATTTTTAAAAACTAAGTGAAAAGATTTTTCTGTCAATGTTTTAAACATATTCATGGAGAAGGACAGGTTTCATTAAAAAATATGATTTTTCATTTAAAGGTATCAATTTTTATTTATCAAATCTTATTTTTCTTGCCATCGTTAAATTTTACAGAATTTATTAAAGCTTCAATCAATTAAGGCCAAAAGTAAAGAGAAATTCCTGTACTGGATTTTCAATTTGGCTATTCAACTCCCTGTGCGTCACTGGGTCAGAGGTCAGAGCCAGTGGCGCAAAATGTGGCTGTGCGCTATATGCAGCATAATGGGCGCCAAAAAAACCCAAAATGACTTCTAGTCAGAATTTTCTACATTCAACAGCTGTTTGTGTATAAATGATGTAACGTATAAAACAGAGGAGCGCCTCCGCAGACACTTCAGAAAGCAAGAGTCGCATTCCGGGTCAGAGGTCAGAGCAGGAGGAAGGAAGTTACCTCCAGACTCCGCAGGTAGGCGTAGATGTCCTTGACGTAGTGAGAGCAGAGCTGCGGCTCCGCGGCGTCCTGCTCATCCACGTCCGGCACCGGCAGCAGCGTCTCGGAGAAAGCCCGGCACAGTTCCCGCTCCACCTCCAGGGACGGATCCTCTGGAAGAGCCGGGAGCGACTCCGGGATCCGGGCCTCGGCCTCCGGGAGCCGGCTGGGTTTCTGGGAGCAGGACGGCTTGGAGGACTTCTTGGTTGCTCCCGTCCTCTGAAAAACAGATTTAAACCGAAATTCCTCATTTCTACCACAATCTTTGCCAATAAAGCTGATTCTAGAACAACAAATTTGCCATTTCAAGATGCCTCAACATAAAACTAGAAATGACAAAGATCGGGATATGACTCCATCTACAGCCAGAACCGGTTGACTTTCCTGGATCCATGGACAGTTGAGGACTTTGATGCAAAGCACAGAAAATAAATATATTGCGCCACTTTTAGCATTTTGGAGGTGAACTTTTGATGCGTTTTCCCGCCCTCACCAAATTGAACAATCTCCCCAATCAAAACTTCTTTAATTTTCATTTTATTCCAATAAGTCAAACGCATTCACCTGTTCTCAATTAGGTGAAGATTTTCCTTGATCGGTTAGCTTAAATATGACAGCAGAAAGAAACATAAGAATGATTTTAATCGTTTATGTCCCAGATTGCTCACAGAAATAATCCGATAAAACAAAACGACGTAGGAAACATTTCTTCTCCCAGCCCATCTAAATGCATTAAGAAAACTTCTACAAACGTCACGTTTGTAATAAAACTTATTTTTAAGAGCTCGTGGTTTAAAAACCAACAGAGCAAACATTTATTAGGTCTATATCCGGGTCACCTACAAGTCAAAGGCCAAAACATCGGTTTATTAGGCTTTGGGACGTTGACCTCTATTACCTGACGAATTCAATTAGGTTTCCATAACGACACACGATTCAAAGACCCAACATTTAAGCCGGTTCGGACCCAGAACCAGCGGGTTCTGGTCCCGGAGTGTTACCTTGGTGTCGGCCAAAGCTCCGGTGTTGTTGGTGATCTCCACGAGAGCAGCTCTCCTCGGAGCCACTGCGGAGATTTTCCCCTTCTTCAGAGGCTCATCTGCGGCCTGCAGCGGCTGCAACAAACCGAGACACGTTGGACAACGAGGACAGAGACACGGAGACAGACGAAGACATGTTAACTCACCGCAGCTCGAAGCCCCACAGCGGACATGTCGAGAAAAAATCCTGAAAACTAGAATCAGAACCGGAGAAGATCCACAGCAGCTGAAACTACAGAACACGATTCATGCAGGACGTTCAAATAGCGCTGCGGGGAATCTGATTGGCTATGGCTTAGGCTAAGAGGCCGCTCATTGGCTGCAGCTGAGGCTAGGAGGCCGCTGATTGGCTAAGAATAAGAAGTCGAAATCAGATAGGTAAACAGCAGAAATACTTAACACTAGTAGCGAAATCTACTACTGAAGATCAACAGAACTTCAATATGTATATATATAAAGAAATTGTAAAAAATATATCACATTATCACAAAGTAATAATCATGTTAAAATCTGTTTTTCACAACAAAAAGCCTGTGAAACCTGTACTTTCAGTTGCTAATGTACATAAACTAGAACAGTGCAAAGCAACAAAGCTGGTGTGTGTAAACAAGAGCTCTCACTCAAACATAAATTGTAGTTTCTGGGTTAAACAGTTAAATGTGCATGAATACATAAAAACTTAAAAAGGCAATTTGGTGAAGATAAAAGGGTTCAAATTTAATCTTTTTAAAAATGAAGATGTAGACTAAACTATGTTCCTAAAATGGGGGATTTTTAAGGTGCAACACAACGTATAATTTTTTTAGTCTGCATTTGAACGTAAATTTAATGAACTCTGAAATGAAGCAGAAAAAATTCATAAAAATCTAGATCATTTGAAACATCAGAACATCATGTGCTGCTGTTTTGTTTTAACCAGGGAAAGAGGCAGAACCTGATTTATATTCAGAAATACTACAAAATTACATTTTTTGCAATTTTAGTTAAAAAAAAAATCAAAATGTCTATTTAGTACAACTTTATTTAAAGTTTAAAGTTTCATAGTTATCTCAAAACAATATTTTTTGGTTCCCAGATGTGTCTCGGATTGTCAGCGACCTGCATGTGGAGCAAATTACATCCGACTCGGATTATTCCTCATCTGTTGGATACATGAAAATAAATTATTCTTGAGGAGTTTCTGAATGATGCTTCTGATCTGAATGAGTCTGTATTGTCTGAAATAAAGACACCACCTACGTCTGATTGGTTTTATTAGAGCATCTTCTTCACAACCTGCAGCTGCACCTTCACAGAACCACGAGTTTCTAATAAATCAGTAGAAAAATACAAGCAGTAATGGATGGATGGTTGATTAAAAAAGCCTGGCTCTTCCTGTCAGATCTGCTGATGTTCCCAGGATCCTGCGATCGGAACATCCTGGGATTTATCGGCAGGACCACAACAAATACAAACTCAGTCCGTTTTCACAGACACAACACCGGGACAAGGACTGGGGAAAAACGGGCCTGGACATGTGGAAAGCCGTTATTATCCATCTTATTCCCAACAGGACGCTTTTATCCTGGGAACGTTTTTCCAGAACCAACATGAAAACTTGGAAGCTTTTCTGACAACAAATCCTGAGTGAGTTTTCCTCCTCCGCCTTTTTCAAATCTAATCAAATTAGTGTCAAACGTTTGTGCTGCTATCTTTTCAAATATATTAATAAATGTTTCCAGAAGTCATGAATGTTCAAACCCCCCATTTTCCTCAAATCAGTGGAACCTGCTGTCAATCAGCTCCACTACATTTATGCTGCTTAAAGATATCACTGACAGAGGTCAAAAGGTCAACCAGCCCCGCCCACATTACCCAAATCTATTGTTGTCAAACATTTGTGCTGCTATCATTTTAATCCATCCATCCATTTTCTTTACTCCCTTGTCCCTTGTGGGGTCGGGAGGACTGCTGGTGCCCATCCCCAGCTAACAATAGGCACTTTAATCATTTTAAATATATTAATAAAAATATAATACAAATGTTTGACACCAATTATTAGGTTTGAGGAAGGTGGAGGAGCTGGCTGACCTCTGATGACCTCTGGAAACATTTATTTATATCTTTAAAACCATAGTGGCAAAAACTAAAAATAATTACGACAAAGCAGCAAAAAGAAACGGATTTGACTGACACCAAATTTGTTTAGTTTTGGAGCGACCCCTGGTTGACCTCTGATGACCTCTGGAAACATTTATTAATATATTTTGAATGATAGCCGCACAAACATAACATTGGCACCAATTTAGTTTGATTTGAGGAATATGGGGGGGCTGGTTGACCTTTTGACCTTTAAACTTTTATTAATATGTTCAAAGCAAAAGCAGCACAAATGAAATTTTTCCACCAGTCTGGTTAGATGTGAAGAGGGTTTGGGTTCAGCTTCCCAGGTTTTCCTGACTCCAGTTTCCTCGTCTGTTGGAAACTCGGCGTTGCAGTTTGTTTGAATCCGTTTACAAACGGATGAATGAATGAATGAATGAACGGCTGATAGGAATGCATGATGGAAACCGTCACAGATGAAGTTCATGAGTTTGATCCCAGTCTGGAAACGAAGCGGCAGTGGCAGCCGGGTTCTGCTGATGGAGAAAACGTCCCTTCTTCCACACCTTTCTGGATCTGATCAGAGGAGAATAAAACCGAGTTCGCTGTTTTCCGAGTCCCTGCTGAAGCTGCGTCAGAGGGAAGTGGACTCTCAGTTCCCGTTCATCTGCAGATACTCGCTGTGGAGCTTTTCCTGAGCCTCGAACAGCTTCCGCAGCTTCTTGGCTTGGCCTTTGCTCAGCTCCTTTCCTTCAGCGTCATGAGTGGGAAAACCCTGAGGGGAGGGAAACGGGACAGATGCCGGGTTTTCAGAACAAACACTCAAAACATCTTCAAATGAACCAAAACCTTTTTGGCTTCGTTTGGAAGGAGTGTGAATGTTCCACTTACCGTCTCGTCAAACCTGGAATATTTGTCCGTTTCTGAGCGAAACATCTCACACGGAGGGACTTTCATCTTGGCGAGTTTCGCCATCTGAAAGAGAGAGAGCAAAGTGATTATTGGGCGAACGAGACGGTGAATCCAACCGATTCAAAATGTCTGACGGACCTCCTGCTCCTGCTTCTTCCTGGCAGCTTCCTCCTTCTTCCGCTTCTTCTCCTCCTCCATCTGGGAACGAAGGAAAAGTTTCAAAATCATCATCAGTTCAAACTGTATTATTCAGTGAAGAACTGATTCACTCTTTCATTTTTACTCTGCTTCAGGTCTGGAGCGATCGTCACATTAATAATCAACTGATTTAGTTACTGATTAATCGTTAGCTGGAGCATACAGGCTGAAAACTGGAAAGTTCCTGAACAAACATCACAGTCAGAGCAGAAACTAAACCAAAACTAAACATTTTGTTGTTGTTAGTGACTTTTAGTCATAAAATGGCTATTTTCTAATTTTAAAAAAGTTAATTGTTAGTTCGTTTGCATCTTTTAATACACTTTTATTTTTTTGGCCTTTATTTGATAGTTAATTGACAGGAAGGTGGGTAACGAGAGACGGGGGAAGACATGCAGCAAAGGTTGGCAGGGCCAGGAATCGAACCTGTGACAGCTGCGTTGAGGCCTGAGGCCTCCATATGTGGGTTGTGCTGAACCCCTGCACCACCACAGCACAACCCATTTGCATCTTTTAATGTATTTCTAATATTGCATAAAAGGCTTAAATGAAGAATCTACAGAATGTGATTTTTTTATGATCATCAGAATAACCAATAACCTGATAATTATCGGTCATGATCAGTCGGCCATGAATGCTGAGGCCGTTAGTTTGGCAGATAAATTCATTCTAACAAACCGTCTGCCTGTGGATCAGGAACCCTTCATCAATCTGAAGGACTTATTAAAACAAGTTACTTATTAGCAGAACCAGGTAGTAACTAGTTACATTTACTTGAGTATTTTTTAATGTACTTTTAGGAGCATTTTTTACTACGCTGCACTTTTTACTTTCACTTCAGTAATTTCATTATGAAATTACTGAAATGAAATTAATCAGGAGATTATACTTAATCTCCTGATTAAGTATAATTTCTGGATTTTCTACCCAGTGAATGAAAAATAACCTTGTTATAAGTTTTTTATTGAAAGAAACGGATTTAGAAACATTTCCTTTGGCCTGATTGTTAGTTTTTGTAATTTGTATAAATTAACAAATTCTACTTAATGTTACATAATGATTGATATAAAGTTTCTATTTAACTTCATATCAATCATCTTAAATATTAAATGACTGATAATTTGATCCGTCGGTCAGCACTAGAGACTTTTTACTCTTAATGTTTTGGATGGATTCTCTACTTTAGTAAAAATGGAAAGTGATTCTCCTCTTACTTGAGGTTTCTGCTCAGCTCTGTTTATAAGTTAGTACACTAGAAATAAGACAAAACTAAGATATTTGCAGTAGTTTGGACCAAATGACTTGGTAAGATTTTGTTTTTGCAGTGCAGGTTATCTGTCTCATAAACACGAGACACAGACGACATGTAAAAACTTTTACAAAGGTTACATAGAGTTTATTTGCCTGACCTTCTTCTTCTCCTCTCTCTCCCTCAGTAACGTCTCCTTGTCCACCAGCTTCACCACGGTGGGCTGACCTGAAACAGATTCTCAGTTTGACCCGAGCCGCTGCAGACTTCCTGTTGGACCCGTTTTAAAAAGCTGCGTCACCTTCGTGGTCCTCCAGCCGGACGCCCAGCTCCGGCAGCGTGTCGTCCCGGACGGCGTCGCAGAGCCGCAGCAGCGCCGTCACTGGACGGGTCGGGAGAACACAGTCAGTTCTGGAAGACGGGACGGGATCGGGAACGTCGGGTTTGGGCCTCACCTTTCTGCTCCCGGGCGATTTTCCGGACGTCCTCCCTGAAGTCGGACAGAACCGCCAGGTAGGGCATCACCGTGCTCTCCAGCTGCAAAGATCGGACCAGAACCGGGTCACTGCATCGGTTTTTTCCGGGTGGGTTCTCCCAACAGATCAGCCGTTTACTCACATCCACAGCTTGTCCTCCGACTGGAAAACCGATGGGATCGGATCCTTCGATGGCTCCGAATATCTGGAGGAGAGCCAGAAAATTCCCATTAGTCTAGATCCACAAACAGCTTTTAAATCAGCAAATTATAAATACGAAAAATGTTACGATGTAATTTACTGTAAGAGAAGAGAAACATGAAAGATGAAGGAATAAAAGTAGAAAAAAATCCAAGAACAAAAATGATTTTAGTATTTATGTCTGGAAACTGTTTTTCGGTTTCTGAACATCTTTTAGATTTTTTATTAACATTTTGTTTATGGATTTAAATAAGTCAGTGGAATAAAATAAATAAATTAAACCCCATAAAAATGAAGTATTTTTAATCATTTTTTACAGTTATTTAAATGGATATTGATAATTTCAGTAATTCATTTATTTATGTAATTAATTGACATATTAAATAAGAAATATTAAGCAAATAAGTTATTTATTCATAACCTAATTTATTTATTGTGTTTTTAATTAATTATGTTAGGTCTTCGTCCTCCATCATCATCACCACCACCTTCAACATGGCGGTCAGGTAGGAGGCGATGCTCTCCAGCAGCAGGCGGTTGGGCCTCAGCTTGGCGCTCTTCCTGCCGGCGATGTAGCTGTTGCTAAGGCCGACCAGAAGCCTCATCTCCTCCATGGCGCTGCGCGTGTCCATGTTGTCACACAGCGCCAGGTGAACGGCCCACTTCCTGTCGTAGAAACTGGAACACACACACACACACACACACAGGTGCTGTAGGAGCAGAGTGTGTGTGTTGAGGCTGAAGCTGCTTCCTGTCCTCTGATGCCTCACCTGCTGTTAAGCTCCGCCTCCTCTGCCTCCCACTTCTCGAAGCGTCCGGTGAGATCGCTCGGCGCACGCAGGACGTCTTTGACGTTCAGGAAGAACTCCTGCAGGACAGGAAGAGAACCGGCAGCTTTAGACCCGGCGAGGCGGCGGGGAGTCGCCCGAAGCGACGGCGACACCTACGTTCATGAACTTCTCATACTGGACGGCCGACTCCATGGTGTTGGCCGAGTAGTCCAGCGTGTCTTTCCAGGAATGCATGAGGAAGGCCAGGCGCAGCTGGCGCGCTGCGGGAGGAACAGCTCACGTCAGCAGGGGGCGCCAGCGGGCACACGGTTGCCTAGCAACGCAGGCACACTCACCTGTGTTCTTCGCCAGGGCGTCCTTTATGGTGATGAAGTTTTTCAGAGACTTGGACATCTTGCAGCCAGCGATGGTCAGGTGGCCGGTGTGCAGGAAGTAACGGACCCAACAGTCGTTCTGGAAGAACGCCTGAAGAAAAAACAGCTGGGCTCAAACACGGCCAAACAGAACCGCCCATCAGAACCGCCCTGCTCAGGGATCGGATTAATCTGAATGATTTGTCTCATTTCGGTGCATCAGGGTCTCTGTAGGTAGAAAACAATCAGAACAATTCTGGTAAAAAATTTAAAGAAAATTTCCTAGGAAAGACGACGGGGACTTTTCTGAGTTTCAAAAGTAAAAACAAATTCACTTTTGTAAATTTTCTGAGTTGAAAAAGTTAATATTTAACTTTTCAAACTGAAATTTCAACGATTTTTAATTGAAAATATCTAAGATTAATCTCAAAATTTCTGAGTTGTTTTGGCAGAAAGTGACTCCTCCTTTCTTTTTAACCATCCACATGTCCCTGAAACACTGCTACACGGATCTGATTCCTGATTTTCATCTATTAACTAACTTCTTTTTTAAAAGATAGTTTCTGAAAATGTTTTTTTCTGTGAATGGTACGACAGAGTATCAGGGCGGGGCTACGAGAATTTATGTTTAGCTACAATAGTCATAATATTAGCTTAATAAAGATGCAAACTTTGATAAACTTTTTGTTGGGAGTTTTTATAAAATTACTGCTTCATTCTCCCAGTATTGTGAAATTGTTCTAGTGTTATTTTGATTCTGCATTCCTGTGAGATTATAAATTAATTCTCGTAATTAAAGATATAAATTGTAGCCTGACTTATATTTTGAAGCCGTAAAACATGCTCTAAAACAAGATGGCCGCCCTGACGTCACTCTGATTTATGGAAACACAATGAGTACAAAAGTGAAAAAATAAAATCCAAATGTTCCAAAATTTAAATCTTCAGGAACCAAAAATTTGATAAATTGATAAAATCGATTTATGAACCCGACCTTCTGCGGAGCTGGTGTCAGATTTGGCTGTTTGGAAGCAGAACATGAGCAAGAAACTGACAGGAAGTGACAGGAAGTAACAGGAAGTGACCTCGGACTGGGCCAGCTCGTTGTCATGATGGGGGAAGCGCAGGTCGAAGCCTCCTCCATGGATGTCCATGGACTCTCCCAGGATGGAGCCGGCCATGGCCGAACACTCGATGTGCCACCCGGGCCGACCCTGCCGCCACCGCCGCCGCAGGAGGACACAGACTCGCCGTTATTAAAGCGTGGAACATGAGGATCAGGAGGAAAATGGCGGCAGCCGCTCACCTTCCCCCACGGAGAATCCCAGGACGGCTCGCCGGGCTTCGAGGCTTTCCACAGAGCAAAGTCGTTCTGGGACTTCTTCTCACTCAGTCTGTCTGCTGAGATGCTCAGATCGCCTGCAGAGAAGACCAGGACGAAGACGAGGATGAAGACCAGGACGAAGACGAGGATAAAGACCAGGACGAAGACGAGGATGAAGATGAGATTAGAAACAATTCGGCCGCTACTTGTCCAAATTAGAGAAACAGACAAACGAGATTTAATCTGAACAGAGAGATTCACTGTGAGGAGGTCGACGTCTGAACAGAAACTGGGAGCAGCTGAAGGGATGAGAGTTTAAAAACATCCTGATGGATGGAGGGACAAAGGAATGGACAGACAGATGAACGGATGGATAAACAAACAGTTCTGCAAGTTTCAATGCCTCCTAGCACTAGCCACACCAAGTAGCATCGCCTCCTGGTGCCGGCTCCAGGTGAGACGACTCCCGGTGCCGGCTCCAGGTGAGACGCCTCCCGGTGCCGGCTCCAGGTGAGACGCCTCCCGGTGCCGGCTCCAGGTGAGACGCCTCCCGGTGCCGGCTCCAGGTGAGACGCCTCCCGGTGCCGGCTCCAGGTGAGACGCCTCCCGGTGCCGGCTCCAGGTGAGACGCTTCCCGTTCCGGCTCCAGGTGAGACGCCTCCCGGTGCCGGCTCCAGGTGAGACGACTCCCGGTGCCGGCTCCAGGTGAGACGCCTCCCGGTGCCGGCTCCAGGTGAGACGCCTCCCGGTGCCGGCTCCAGGTGAGACGCCTCCCGGTGCCGGCTCCATGTGAGGCTCTCCGCCTTACCTTCTCCCTCCTGCAGTGCCTTCTGGTCTCCCACCGCCTCTGGGACCAGCTTGCCGTACGAATGCTGCGGACTGGTATCAAACCTCTGTGTGTCGAAGTAGACGGACCCGTTGGACACGTACCTGCAGACATCCCAGAACCGAACGGATCAGAGGCAGCTGCTGCTGGAGAACCTTTCAGATGGTTCTGTCCTCACCCGTAACCATTGGAGACGATTTTCCTCACAAACTCCACAATCTCCGGCACGTACTCACTGACTCGGGTCAGAACGTCGGCAGGCAGAACCTGAGGGGCGTGGAGTCAGAGATGAAGCTCTCGCCCAGCTGATCGGGCAGAGGGGGCGGAGTCTGCGGCTTACGTTCAGGGCCTCCATGTCTCTGTGGAACTCCCCCTCCCAGAACTTCGGCAGGACGGAGAAGATGGAGTTCTCTGTGACTTCGCTTCCAAACTGCCTGTCCAGCCAGTCGGACAGCAAGTCCTTCGAGTTCTCCAGCAAAACCTGGGAAAATAATTAAAACAAACTGTTACAGAGGAGCTGTGGCAGCAGCAAGCCGAGGAGTTCTGCAGCGTTTCGGGCCGTCTCACCTCAGCCAGAGGCTGCAGCACGTCAGCTGCTGTGTTGCTCTCCATCGCCCCCTGCAGGGGCTGCAGAGCGGCGGCAACGGCGGCGTCCAGACGCTCCAACATCTGCTTCTTATCCGGGTCCGTGGTGGAGGCCAGCTGCTCCCGGAACGGCTGCAGGGAGATGGAGGAAGAAACTGATCCCGACCAGACTGGACCGGACCGGACTGGACTACCACGGCGTTCCTGATCCGATCTGGACCGCCGCATCGCTCCGTATCCGATCTGTGACTCACCACTCGTGCGTTCAGGACATCCTGCAGGACCTGAGCCGCCTGCGGCCGCTTCTCTCTGTACTGCTCCAGGAGGAAGTTCTGCCGGGCCCGTTTGATGATCTGAACCAGGAGGAGAATAAACCGTGAAGAACCAGATGCCTGCATCATCCAACTGCTACATTCGTTTGTTAGCAGACACCCGCAAAAAAAAAAAGATGGCATCAAACTCATAATTATGCATTTGTTAAAAATAATGTGAGGTTCTGGTTGGTTGAGTGACTTCAGTAATATTTCAGGAGCAAAATCCAGAAAATGTCCAGAAACATTTAAAGATTTAATTTGCTCATTAAATTTAGCTTATTGAGCTGCAAAAGTGCAGAAAATCACCATATTTTTACAGGGTGATTATTGTTTTTTCACTTTGCTGTTGAGAAAAAAACAAACAATAATTTAACTATTTTTTGCTTCACAAATCAAAAGGATAAATTAAAACTCATTGAGGTTTAATTTGATCAAAGTTAATTTGATCAGTTTCAAGATTTCAAAAGTGGAATTTTGGAAATAATTTTTGTAGATCTCAGTTTTCACTTTGACATTAAAGTTTTGTTGATCAGAATCAATTTTTAAAGGCAGTAAAAAACTGGGTGAATATGTTTTGATTACTAATGAGACGTTCCAGTTTACCTGCAGCATGTCGGACCGTTTCAAACCTTCAGAACCTTCCGGAACCGGTGGATTCTCACCTTGTCGTCGATGTCTGTGATGTTCATGCAGTAGAGGACGTCGTACTTGAAGTAGTCCCTCAGGATCCGCCGCAGGATGTCGAAGGAGATGTAGGACCTGGAACAGAGGCGGAGTGGCTGGTCAGGTCGGAGCGGTTCTGGCTTGGTTCTGGGCTTCTGGTTCTGACCTGGTTACCTGGCGTGTCCCATGTGTGAGGCGTCGTAAACGGTGGGGCCGCAGCAGTACCACGTCACCTTGTTGCCCTTCTGGGGAACAAACGGCTCCTGGAACGACAATTAAACAGAACCGGCTGAGGCTGCGGGGTTCCTCAGGGCTCAGCGATCGGACCAGCCCCGTTTCCGCTCTATTTGGGGTTTTTCTACAGCAAAACTTCACAGCTTCACAGGTGACTTTTAGACTTAATGGCCTTTAGCAGCAGACAGACTAATTTAAAATGTTACTGTGTTGCCTGTTTAATTTTTAATCTTGAATGTAAAATGTTTATATTTTTTGTATAATTCTGGCTTAATTATTGCTCCGAGTTTGTTGTTTCTTCATCAAATGGTCTTTTTTTTTTTACAGTATGTAAACTGTATAGTTAATGATTAATCAATTTCCAAATTAGCTGAAGATTATTTCATTAAGTGATTCATCACGATTAATCACTCCAGTCCTGGGTTGTGATTATTTGAGAAAGTGAGATATAAATCCTTGTGCCACTATATTTTTGTTGTAATTCCTGTAAATAAATGAGAAATTCTAAATTTCTTGATGGATCCTTTAAAGCTCTAGTTGTGTAACTTTTATAAAATATATATATACTGCTCAAAAAATAAAGGGAACATTTCACTTTAATTTTGTGTGTGGCTCCAAATCCAGGCCTCCATTGGTTAATAAATTTGATTTCCATTGATGATTTTTGTGTGATTTTGTTGTCAGCACATTCAACTTTGTACAGAACAAAGAATTCAATGAGAATATTTCATTCATTCAGATCTAGGATGTGTTATTTGAGTGTTCCCTTTATTTTTTTGAGCAGTATATTTTGGGGTGGTCATTCTCCACCCCAAAGGTGGTGGAGAATGACCGAGCAGGAACAACATCAGACATCTCAGTCCAGAAATGTGCAGTTCTAGGCACAGCCAAGATACTGCGCAGAACCCTCAAGCTCCCAGGCCTCTGGTAGAGGACCCGAGCTCAGAGGATGAAAGAGACCACCCGCGGAGGGTGAGAAGGGAATTTTTATATATATATATATATATATATATATATATATATATATATATATATATATATATATATATATATATATATATATTCTTTTATTTACAGAAAAAAAACTGTCACCATGTTATGACAGTACAATATGAGATAGATGATCTGTGAAAAAAAGGCGAGATCCTCTGCCTTCTCCCAGTGCTAACTAAAAACAACCAATCAGAACAAGGGGCGGGTCTTAGTGCTGCCAATCACCCTTGCATACACGGTCTCATCCTCCTCTTCCTCTCTGCTACGCTGCAGTTTGTCCTGTTAGCAGATCAGATCAGATTACGGTGGTTTTTCTGCAGCAGTGAGTTGTTCCTCTGCCTTTAGCACATTTAGCAGTGACTATACAAGGATGATTGACAGCATGAAGCACCACCTCCTGGCCCTGATTGATTGTTTTTCTTGCATTTCTTCAGATGCAATAATAACAGGGAAGATAGTCACAACATGGTGACAGTTTTAACAGATTTTTCTGTATTAAAGTTACATTCTGCAGTTTTAACCTGTAGGCAGGTGAATGTTTTCCCATTTTGAACCTGTTTTCATCTGTTCATTACGTCCAGATTAGACTCCTGTAACTCTGATATTTCAGTTTGGATCAGTACTGTACTACAGCATTTTTTTGGAGCCGCTATGAGGGCCCCATTCCTTATCCAGAGGGGGCTTTGGCACCCTTGGCTTCCCCCCAGCGCTGCCACTGCTCCTTATTTTTTAGTTTCTTACACATGTGAAGTGATTTATGGACCATATTCTGCCAGGTCAGGTGAACATGCCGAAGTTTTAGCACCTGAAGGTGCAGCGGCTGCTGGGTTCTGCAGCCCAGAGTTACCGGTTCTACGCCGTACCTTGGTTCTGGTCAGGCTGTTGTAGAGCCGCAGCTGAGGGACTTGTGTTCCCGCCGGTGGCGACCATGGAGGCTGGACCCTCTTCCCCTTCACTGCAATAAAACCAGAAACTGGTGACTTTCACACCAGACGTGGCAGAGGAGACGAACATGATCCGCAAATAAAACTTCAGCTTGTTTTTACCCAAGTAAAAGTAAAAAGTAACCGTCCCAGAAATTACTGAAGAGTAAAAAAGTAAAAAAGTGAATCGAGAACTGAGTAACTGATCAAAACATCAATCATTTAACATTTAAAAAGACAGACCAAAATATAAAGTTATATGGAATGTTTGGCATTTTAAAGACCAAAATGAAATAATTCAGATGAATATCATAATTACAAAAAACAAAATCAAAATAAATTTCTTTGAATATGAAATTTAACAAAAACTAACAAGAGCAGAGCTACTTCACAATAAAATTACTCAAACAGAAGTTATTTACTTGAAGCAAAATCCTCCCCCAAAAGTTACTGAAATGTAACTCGGGTAAATCTGGTTTCTGACGTTAAAACAGCAGAAATCATTCAGATGTTTGTGAAAAATGTTTAAACATGATGAAAAAAAGGTTGAATCCTGTTTCATCCAAATATTTTACATCTAAAAAGATTTTATTGATTCAGTTTAAACACATTTTAGATGTAATATCTGCAAAACTAAAAGGTGGAAGTTTTGACAGCAAAATGAAAACTTTGAGGAAGATTCATGAGGTTTTGTAAAAATGAATTGATCTTTTGTTGCATCAGCAGAACGTCACACAGAACTAGAGATGAACCGACCAGATATTGATATATTTGCATCAGACCAGATATCGAAAAAAAAATCTAGATCGGATATCGGTGACAATCTATTCAGTCTAATTCTACGCTTTCATGTTTGTCTTACATTATATTTAGAATTTCTAAATGCATTTTCTGAACCATATGGAAGACGGTTTGTTGTAGTTTATGTTGATCAGTTTCTTTATTGTTATTTATTTTATATTGGCTGTTATTCTCCTGACTGTCTGAACAGATTAAAGTTGTTTTTGCATCTTTGACCAAACTGGTGGAGCTGCTGGTGTGTTCCAGTGAGCTGGTGCAGAGTTACCAAATAAATTTAAAATTCAGTTCATTTATGTCTGTGTTTAAATAAAATAATCGTTTTAAGTAATCAGCTTTTTTTCTCTATCAGATCGGTATCGGCCGATCGGTGCATTCCGACACAGAACGACCCGTTCTGATGCTGTGGACTCCAACACGGATCCCACAGCATCACAGAGCCTCCGCCGTGTTTAGCAGTGGAACCAGCTTCATCCCAGCAGGAGGTCCAGCAGGGCTGATCGGACTCAGCATGTTTACGTTTGAGATGGTGGGACAGGAACTGCTGTGTAACGGTTGTCATGGTGAATTCTCAATTTTTACTCATTGCATTATCTTTGTTTTACTCGTCTAACATTCAGCTTTTATACTCATTTCATTCATTATATTAAGAATCATGTAAGTACTGATTACAGTATTTTTGATTTATAATTATATTCTTATTGTTTTTTCCACTTTTTGTCCATTTGACCTTTTACTTCCAGATCATAGTTTGGTTCATGTTGACGGTTGGAGTGAAACGTTATAGCATTTATAATATGCTATAAAGTTAGTAAAGATAAGGGACAAACAGTTCTAAGTGTTTAAATCTGTGCAAGTCTATTTAGGCCTGATCATTTCCTTCAGAAGTCTGATGACTGTAACTCATTCCTCCTCTCATTGATCAAGTAAAAATATCTGTTTCTGATTGGTTATGCCTTGAATTTTTCCTCAATACTAATTTTTCATTGAGACATTCTGCTGATGCATTAAAGATTTATTTATTTTTAGAGATTTTTACAGCAGCTGCTGTAACTGAGTAAAGAGGAAAAGCAGAAAAAGCTGAAAGAAAAGTTTCCAGAAAGGACCGATGATCTGGTAGGACAACATGCAGTGAGTGGACAAACAGAAGCAGCAGCTGTGATGTTTCTGGGGCTGCAGGTGTTCCTGACCCTGAGCTGTTTGAGCAGCGATAAGCCGCTGCGCCGCACAGCGCCACCCACAGGCCGGAGCTCTAACTGAAACTCTCCAGAGGAACTGTGGGGTCATGCTTCTCTCCAGAAACCTGCGTCACATCAACCGTCTACTCACTGCTGCCGTCTGTGCTCAGGTCCTGCTGCAGGGCGGAAATGTGTCTGTACCAGCGCAGAGCATGGATGTGCTGCGGGGCGGGGGGGCAGGGGAGGAGCCTAAAGGCTCTCAGGTCGGCCTGGGAGGGGCCGAAGCCCGCCAGGTAGCTGCGTGAGGTCAGGTAGTCGTTGAGGGCCGCCGTCAGCGCGGCCTCCTCGTTAATCTGCAGCAAGGAGCCAAACTCAAAGGCTGCAGAAACAAGAGGGCAGACATTAGCAGCCAAGCAGCTGCAACTGTCCTCATCCTCTGGAGAGAAAAAAATCAGAGCAAAACCTCTGATCAAATCCTCATTTCCTCACAGAAAACCGTCCAGCAAGCAGCTAAAGTCATCCTGATCAATGCTTCTCAGGATTTTAGAGAGATTTACTGCAAAAAATGTATAAAATAAGGGGCTAATCATCTTCAGGAGGGAACGACACTCTTCTAGTGATACTTTCCATGACAATTAAAACCCTGAAATATGAGCTGAGTGGAAACCGGTTTAAGAGGTCAACTTGGGTTTAACTGATGCAAACCATCTGCTGATTCCTAACAAGATGTGTTTTAAAAAAAACTAAACAGAACCATAATCAAATAAAGGAGCCGATCACATCTAAAATGATCAGAAAATTCATAAAACAAAAAGATGATGCGTTCACAAAGAAAACAGGAAAGAGAAATTCAAGACAGGAAATGGACAAGATGAGGATTCAACAGCAGAACAAAATGAAAGAGAAACCATGCATGGAGATGAAGGATGCTGAAGCTGAAAATGGAGGGGAAAAAATTTACACGTTTGAGTAATCATGCAGATTGCAGAAGACGTTAATATTTTAAAGGATGAAACAAACCTTTTTATATGACATACAGGGTATGTTTTATTAATGTCATGATTAATGTCATAAGCAGATTAAAACTGAGCAGCGGAAAAGGAAAACTGAGGACATAATTAATAAAAACATATTCATATGTATGAGTCTCAGTTTAAATTCCCAATCAGCTGCCCAATTCACTTAAGTGAATTCTGTCGGAATAACATTATAGATTTTGGTTTTAAGAAACACTTTATTTAGTTTAATAATTATGCCGAATTGAAAATATTCAGGTATTGTTAAATTATATTTCCTTTGTTCATTTCTTTGTTCTACAGAACACAAACACTGACATAAAGAGTCTTCAATGACCGTTTCTTAAACAGAGTTCCGCTGATGTAGCCGAGCTGCTTGCTAACAGAGCTAACAGAGGTTAATTTAGCCTGACAGCCCCTGAAACATTAAACCGACCTGCCTCTGCTTCTTATCAGCTTCATATCTGAGGAAATATCGATTATAATAACAGGTAATAAGCGGTAAAAACTGCACCTGTCTCCGGTGAGCTCGACATGGCCACAGGTCTGAATGAGATGCTGATGCAACAATAACCGGACCGGAAGCAGAAACAGGAATCAATGTGTCAGAACACCTGTAGCGGAGGACACTAATAACTGTCGGACTCACTAACACATGTGTCGCAACTGGTGTTTTTCAGGAAAAAAAAATCATTTTTAACTTTTCCACCTTTACCTTCCACTCAACATTTTATCATGTGTAGGCCTGAGCCATCCTCGCCATAATTCTGTCATGTCATGTATAGAACTTACATAATTTCTGTCAAAAATATTTTTTATTTGTCTTAGATTAGTTTATTTAGATTTTTTAAAATGCTAATTTTGTGTTTTCCTGAAGTAAATATTATTTAGGGGATCTATGTTTAAAATTACATTTTTGAATTCAATATGTTAACTTTTTTGGCGATTCCAATTTATGACTGCGCAGTGACAAAAATCAGAAGCTATAGCGGACTACATCCGATAGAGGGCACCACAGCAACTTTTAGGAGGAGAAGAAGAAGACTCAAAAGACGCGGAAGTTTGCTTGTTTTTGTAAAATCTGATGTGAAAGTGGAGAAAACTGAGGTCGAATGTAAACCGGTCGGCTGAAAAGGGAGTTATTGTTTTAGTTTGAGTTGAAATGCCGAACTTTAAGGAATCAATCGATGCTTTAAGTCGCGTTTATGAGCGATATACGGAGTTTGTTCGGAGGAATCCTGCAGCTACTGCTCAGCTGGAGAACACGGTGCGAACCCTGTCCTACCTGATAGCAGGTGAGTCCAGCTCAGGATCCTCCCTAAAGTATTCACACCCCTTGGAGCTTTGCTCCTGTTGTCTCATTCCAGCCACAAACCTCGGTGGTAAACCAACACAAAGAACTGTAAAATAGAATGAAAATAATAAATGGTTTCGAATTTGAAAAGGGTCATTGTAAATGGTCTTTGTTTTGATGCCACCAAATACATCAACAGAACAACTATTAGCTGCTAAACTTTTAGGAGATGCACAATTTATTTCTAATTATAATGAGATCATTTCACCGTCCATCATCTCTGACATGGGAATATGTTGTTGACATCTGTCAGAAATCATCCATAAAACAGACACAAGTGAAAAAAAAACACCATTAACAAACATAAATATAAAAGTAAAGCAACAACTTCATAAAGTTGAACTAATAAAAGCATTAAACCATCATTAAGATGTGCTTATTTAAATTTGGAGGATGAATTTGCTGGTGCCCAGGAAGAAGAAGATTCCCAAACAAGGACAAAATGAGTTTTGAGGAACTTTGTGGAGTCCAAGCAAACTGCACTAACACTGAACATCACCTGAACGCACCATCCCTAATGTGAAGCATGGTGGTGTCAGCATCATGCTGTGGGAAGCTGCTTAGATCTAAATCAGAACAGTCCTGTAAGAAAACCTGTAGAAGAACTGAGACTGGGGTCAAGGTTCAGCTTCCAGCAGGACAACCAGCCTCAGGTATTATGGGATGGTTCAGATCACAGCAGAGTCACATCATGTCAGACGGTCAGATGAAAGCTCGACTGGAAGAGTTCAGGCTGAGGAGGAAACTGACATGTTGCTGCTGGACAAACTTCTTCTCCATCTCTCGGTTCTGTGGGAAAAGTTTTCATGTCTGCAGGAACTAAAATGTCTGCTGCTTTCATTTCAGGGCGCTTCGCTGATTCTCATGAGATTTCTGAGCTTGGTGAGTAAAGTTCTGCTGCAGCCGTCTCTGACACACCA
Source organism: Poecilia mexicana (assembly GCF_051168715.1). Lineage (NCBI taxonomy): Eukaryota > Metazoa > Chordata > Actinopteri > Cyprinodontiformes > Poeciliidae > Poecilia > Poecilia mexicana. Next base: position 36,423,811 of record NW_028263372.1, on the reverse strand, counting down.
ACACCTCAGAGGACCCCTCTGACCTCTGACCTCAAACATGCACTTCATTCATTTCTTCTTCTTCTGTCTGGAATCACATCTAACGTGCACTTTGCTCCGTTAAACTGGATTTTAATTTGTGGAAAACAAATTTAACCTGAAGAAGATTTTTTTCTTGAACCAATCATAAACCTCGTTTATGTCAGACGGTAAAAATCTTTCATTTGGTGCTTTGGAGTCCATGAATTTGCTCCTGATTGGTCAGGACAGTTTTTCTCTATAATCTTTGTTTTCCATCATATTTTCAGTCTATTCTGCCTCCAACCTGCTGGTCCTGTTCAACGACAGCATCCTGCGTAAAGGCCTGCGATGTGCCTTCTCCGTGGTGAGCTCGGCTATAATTCACCTTCCTGCTGAGTTTTCATCATTTCCTGACCATCAGGCAGATTAAAATGTAACTTTTTATGACCTTTTCCCTCCTGCTGCCTGTCCAGCCTCTGTCCCAGCAGAGACTCCTCACCTGGCTGTCAGTCCTGGAATATGTGGAGGTTTTCCTGGAGATGGGAGCCGGGAAGCTGTGGGGAGAGGCGGGCCGCTGGCTGGTCATCGCACTCATCCAGATTTTCAAGTAAAAACCTCTTAATTCTCTACTATCAGCATTAAAACTATTAAAATGTTGAAGAATTCCTGTAAATTTTACTATAATCAGGAGGCAGGAAGATGGTTGTTACAGATGAAGGAAAACTGGCATTTTTAATTAAAAAAATAAAACTATAGTAAAAATTGTAAACGAGAATAAAAGCAGAATTTGAATTTTTCTCTAAAAATTAAATCAAATATCAGTAGAATGAAATTATTAGCTTCATAGGGGACCATGCTGGTCTGCTGGGCTATTTTGTAAACAGTCACAAATGTCAGTTTAAAATTTCAAATATTCACACATTTAAAGAGCCTCAGTGTTTATTATTCTAAACTATTTGGTTTATGTCTGACTGTGTCAGGCTGAGATGGAAACGGCCTTTAAACCATTCAGACCAAAACAAAAGAATCAGTCAAAACTGTCGGATCATTTATTACCAGATGATAATAACTCAGAAATAGTCCAAATAGTTTGGATGTATTTTTTTCTTTCTTTCCTATCAAAAGTTTCTGTTTATGTCGTAGGTTTGTGGTTCATTTCTATACCAAAGAAAAAGGTATAAAACTTCAGATATTTCACGACGACATAACATTCATGGAAAAACCTCACATTACCTCATATAATAGCAGGAAGGCCACCGTAAGACAGACTTACAGGATCAGTCATGCTGCATGAACTGATCAGTACGTTATTGAGAAGGAAAGCAAAAGAAAACAGGAACATTCTTGTCCGCTAGAGGCCTCCGTATAAAATAAATACAATTAGCATTTCCCCATGAAAATAAATCCAATAAAAAATAAAATGGTACTAAAAAAATAAGAAAAATAAAATTGGCATTTTTGCATAAAAATGAATAAAATAGTAAACTAAATGAAAATAAATTAATAAAAAGAAATTGGGGCTTTTTAAAATAAAAAATAAGTAAAACAAAATAATAAAAAGAAAATGTGTTTTTATATAAAGAAATCAAATGATAAGTTAAAGGATTGGCATTTTTAAAATATAAAATAAATAAAAATAATATAATGAAAATAAAGATAGTGGGCATTTTCTATATATAAATAAAATAAATAAAAATATGAACAAATAAATCAAACATAAGAAAGAATATCATCATTTTGCTCTTAAAGCTGCAGTATTTCTGTTCCAGAGCTGCTTTTCGTCTCGTTCTTCTTCTGCTGTATAAATCCGGCCTGCAGACTTCACCTCCCATAATCCCCCTGGACAGAGGCTCTGAATGTGTCTCTGAAGGTCAGACTTATTTACGTTTTTTATCACTGCTTATAAGAAAACCAACAAAAATGTTTCTTCTGTGTTTTTGTGAATGTTTTTATCCTTCGTTGTTTTGTAATCATTTTAAAATGGAGCAGGTTTGAGAACACAGCCCAGTGGGACTCCTGCAGGGTAAATGTTGTCTGATCGAGGTGTTTTCCTCCACAGACAACTCCAGCGGCGAGGATGATGCCTGCTTTGTGGGTCAAAGGTCAGGCCGTGTAATCAGACCTCTGGGCAGCGGTGAGAAACTTTTAATGAGTAAAATCCTCTAAAAACGCCGTAAAGATAAAAATGATCCACATGTTGGGATCTGGAGGTTTCCTCTTTTCCAACGTCTTCACTTTAACTTTTTATTTCTGTCACGTTGTTTGGTTGCTTCTCATCCCATAATAGCTCAGCTATGGGATGAGAAGCAACCACAACTGGTTGCTTCTATAGATACATTTTTACATGTCATAAAATGTAACTACAGACTAAAATGCAAAATAATCTGGAAAAGTTTCCTGGTTTTTATGTTTGTTTGAGGCATAAATTATTAACCAAACTCCCCAGAAAAGGTGGGAATCACCATGGCAACCAGCAGCATCGTCTCCCTCATAATTTCAGGTTCAGGTTAAATGTGTCAGAACAGGAATTAGTTGTTTCAGACTAAAGGAAAGTTTCAGGAGAGATTTCAGAGTAACATGAAATCTGCATGTTGTAGCGCCGCCCCTGCAGAGCCGGCTGTGGGGCACGGCAGCGCCGGCGAGGAAGAGGAGGAGCAGCCTGAAGGAGAGCCGCCCGCCGACCGAGCTCAGCTTCCAGGAGACGCTGGCCGAGTCGGTTTACGTCAGCCGGCCGCTGGTTCACCGTATCCTTCCACCGACTGAAAGCAGATCCTGTTTGAAGCTGCACCGCTCCATTACACCACTAGAGGGAGCTGGCTCTGTCTGCTGCTGCTCACAGAGTTAATGGTTCAACTGGTTTCAGCTGAAGCTTTATGTGAAGAAGAAGTTATGGAGGAGGATCCTCGATGTCTGTCGTCCTTCCACCAGATTTTACCACCTGAGTTATTATTATTAAGTGAGAAGTAGCTGGTGTTTTCCTTGAGTTTTCCGGATGACAGTCCTGTGTCTCGGAGTTTGTGGGAAGCGGTCGTGGAAGCCGTGGCTCGTCTCCGCCGCCCTGGAGCTTTCCAGGTAAACAAACTGCTCCAATAACTTCCTCCTGGCTAAAGCTAGTCTAGAGGATAATCCTGGATGCTGCCGTTTCTTTCATGATGTTTCTGTTAATTCATATTTTTAGGCTTTTTGTTCTTATTTCTTCATGTGAATTTGATCGAATCTTTCAGAAAACAGGATTTTATCTTCAATAACGTGAAAAACGGAAAAATTTAATGAGATGATTGTTTTTTTCCTGTTGAAATGTTTTATCAGTAAATCGAAGCTCAAACCGATTTATCTTGAGATAAATAATCAGCTCTATGGAGCTAAATTGAGGCCATAAAGTTTTTCCCCCTATCAAAAAAAACTGGAAAAAAATATTAAATTAACAGGAGACTGGGTAAAAACAGATTTGCAATTGATGGAAAAGGGATTTGAAACTAAACTGAAAAAAAGGATTTGCAAGTGGAAAAAAAATACACTAAAAGAAGTCCCAAACTACTTTTCATATAAAACATTTTTAAACATACATTTTGGCCCTGATTTAGTTCCATATAAGTGAGTTTGCCTCACTGCAGGATCGCAGAGCGACTCCCCCTCCGGAGTGTGTGTGGAAGCGTTTCACTGGTTCCTGTGGTTTCTGCAGCTTCGCCGTCCTGAGCGACGCCAAGCTGGAGAACCGATGGGAGAAAGCCGAGATGAAGAGGCGGGCCTTCCTGTTGTGCTACTACCTGCTGCGCTCGCCGTTCTACGACAAATACTCAGAGTGAGTCAAACATCCAGACGACCTCCGGACCCAACTAAACGCCCAGATTAGTGAAAATCAACTCTTCAGTTAAAAAAAAAAAAAGATGAGATCCAACAAAATCCACAATTCAATTTATCATAAAATCATTTTTCTTCAGTGAAGTGAAAACCTGATTTGTGTTTTTCCCATTTTGTCTGCAGGGAAAAGATTATTTTCCTGCTCAGACTTCTGGCAGATCACGTTCCGGGAATCGGACTCGTGGCGCGTAAGTACCGCAGTCGGGTCACGATGAGACTTTTCAATCGAAACAAGGCTAAAACCGGAAGTACGAGGGTCAGACTGAGAATTTTTTGTTGTTGAAATTACAAAAATAAAGTCATAAAATGAGAAGATTAAAGACTCGATGTCAGCTGAGTCGGTTCATGGACCTTTATGCTGCTGAGAATCTGATGCTGATATTAAAGGATGAATTTTTTGGCACCTTCTGCAAAACTTTTACCAAACATTCTCATTTTATTGTTCTTTGCATAGAGATAAAATGACTACTTTCTACTGATGTTACAACTTTAATCTGGTAATATGAGTTTATTCGCATATTACACATTTTTTCTTGCATTATTTCGTATTTATTTCATTATTTTGACTTTTTTCTTGCAACACTGACTTGTTCTGGTAACATTAGTTTCTTCTCGTGTTTGATGCAGTAACTCTGCAGCGAGAGCAGATGGATGCTGGTGATTCCTGGTTTTGTTCTTTGGGTCGTTTTGCTTCAGAGAAACATCTGAACCCGTCTCTGCGTGTTTTCAGGCCCTCTGATGGAATACCTTCCCACCTGGCAGAAGATCTACTTCTACAACTGGGGATAAGCCTCCATGGATCCGACTGGAAGCTGGACTAACATTCCCACTGGAAACGGAGACATTCAATTCCGCACACTGCTCAGACTGAAGTTGTGTTTCTGATCCGGTTTGGCGAACAGCGAAGCGGTCGGGCACGCGGCATTTCTCCATTCCTGCAGCCTGTGATTTACGCTGCGTCGTCACGGTGACAGCGTCGGATGATTTGTGGCCGGACCGCACAGATTCGCTCCGTCCTGCAGTTCGGAGAGCAGCGACGCTTCCCCAGAACCGCTGCTGCTCCTCCAACCATAGAAAACTCTAATGTGAATCATTTCCCTGCAGAAATAAAATTGCAGCTGTGAAGAGAAACGAGAAACTCTGAGGGTTTTCCATCTTTATTAACATACTGGATACGGTTCTGTTTGTAGCCTACAAATAAATATCTTGATCCTTTCAGTCCACATGTGATTGGATTCTATCGGGGCAAAGAAAACAAACATCTGCTGAACGTCGAGTCTGCTCAGGACCCGGCGGCCCGGTTCAGTGACCCGGTCCGGGTTCATCACATCGAACCGTTTCTGAAACAGAAACAATCTGAGAGGTTTTAGATTTAAAACTAAAAACTGAATCTGAGGTAATTTATAGCAGACTTGAGGTTCAGACAGTCAGGATGCATAGTCAGATCCACCATCCATGAGCTGTGACCTCTGACCTCTGCTGGGCCAACCCAGGCTAAGCTGTTTGTCAGCAGAGGTCAGAGATGCTGTATGGAGCTAAATAAGGGCCATAAACCTGCTTAAAAAAAGGGAAAATAATTTAAAAACTGGAACAGAAATATCTATTTTTAACTGAAAAATATTTAACATAAAAAGTTACTGAAAAAGAAAGATCTGAAACTGGAAAATTAATTTGGAAACTGAAAATAATTGGGAACATTTTTTTAACTAAATTTATTTCAACCAAAAAAAAAAAATAAAACAAGATTTTAAACTAAAAGAATTACTTTGAAACTGGTGGAAGTTCAAAACTTCTCGTTCATTTTAATTAATTTTTTTAACAAACTTTCTGGCCCTGATTTGTCTCCGTATTGCTCGGCTGTCGGCTCAGGACTGATCTGAAATCAGTGCTTCTTACAGAAGAAAAACAACCAAACAACTGAAAGTCAGCAGCTTTTAAACATGATGGATTTATGAAGAAAACACGGCGCCTTGTTTTCAATATCACAATAAAACAAAAACTTTAAATGTTATGAATCAAAATCACATTAATTTCTGGATAAAGAAATAAAGATTTAAGTCCTCAGGTTGAAAATCTACGACCAGCAGGTTGTGGGCAGAAAAACGGCTGTTTTAGAAAAGATTCGATACTTTCTGATGGTTTATGAAAATAAAAGTCAAGATTCTGCTAATGAGGGAAGAAATACTGTCTCTAGTGGAGGACAGGACGGGGGACGCCGTCTTTCCCATGCAAGCCTTCCCGCGTCTCGCCCGTCTCCTCGCCCCAAACGCGCTCGTCCGTTTGGAGCGATGCCGGATGGTTCTGCCGGCGCGGCTCAGTACGACCCGTAGCGGTCCTGGGAAACAAGGCCAGTCTCAGTGAGGAGAAGAAGAACAGCGATGGAGATGCTAGCGAAGCGCCGCATGACTCACCTGGATGGTGTTCATCACACCGTTGGCGAGGACGGCCATCTTCCCCGCCACGGTTTTCACCCCCTGCTTGAACTGGGCCATGTCCGGGCCGGAGGGAAGAACGCTGTCTAAACCCGAAACCCGGCCTGCGGGAGGAAGCACAGCGCTGAGTCCGCCGCTGAAAGTAGTCCCTGTTAGCCGATCGGAGACTGATCGGAGCAGGGACGATTTCTGTGCTGTTACACCGTTTGGACCGACTACAGCTGGAACTGGTACCAGAAGATCAACTGGATCAAGTTAAATACATTCAGTTCCAGAATCAGGAGAACTGTTCTTTCTGCGGACAGCCAACCAAAAATGAATCAGATCAACGTCCTATCAAAACACACAGGAAGCTAGCCAGCTAGCATTAGCATCTCACTGACACGTTTGCTGAAGACTTTAGAAACGAATGAATGTTAAAATCAGTTGGAAGGAAAATTTCTTCCCATAATGTCGTTTTGTATCCCTCCTGTTAGACGAGATTTTTTATCTGTATTCTCAGAACTTCAGCTGTATTTATGTGAAATTAATAAAAATTGACAATATTGTGTCTTTTTTGGGGGAGTTTCATTTTTTTAGTCTTAATTTATCATGAATTAAGACAAAAGAGACAAATCTGAGTCTGTTGGACATGTTTTCTTCTGATGACTTAAAAATCTACTTATTTCCATCTTTGTACAAATAAATAAAAATGAATCACAATCAATGTTGGCCCCAGGCTCACATGATAAAATCTGAGCTGTTCCTAAAAATGCCTTATTACCTTATTGTAAACGTTTACCATGTACTATATCCTATTTTACCAAGTGGGATTCAACTGGCTAAAACCAATATTTTTAACCAGAACTCAGTTGGAGCAAATTAAAAGGTTTTCCTATTTTTGAAAGGAAACATGAATTGTACAAAGAGAAAAGCTACAATGTGGAACTATGGCAGAGGCAATAACAGGTTGTTGGAAAGAGCCGGAGGCCGGATCTCTGGTTTCCTGCAACTTCCTGTGGGATCAGTAACCGGGTCGACTGCAGGTTAACTGGTGCCTGGAGACACTTTGGCTTCGTTCACACAGCCTTCTAATTAAATCAGACTTCTGTGTGAACGGTTTCCGACCCCAACGCGACCCGAGTAACAGCATTACTCAGGTTGCTGGCTCCTGAACGCAGCAGAGTCAGTCGGGTCGTCGGCTCCTGAACGCAGCAGCATCAGTCGGGTCGTCGGCTCCTGAACGCAGCAGCGTCAGTCGGGTCGTCGGCTCCTGAACGCAGCAGAGTCAGTCGGGTCGCCTCCTGAGTGCAGCAGCGTCAGTCGGGTCGTCGGCTCCTGAACGCAGCAGCGTCAGTCGGGTCGTCGGCTCCTGAACGCAGCAGCGTCAGTCGGGTCGTCGGCTCCTGAGCGCAGCAGAGTCAGTCGGGTCGCCTCCTGAGTGCAGCAGCGTCAGTCGGGTCGTCGGCTCCTGACTGCAGCAGAGTCAGTCGGGTCGTCGGCTCCTGAGCGCAGCAGCGTCAGTCGGGTCGTCGGCTCCTGAGCGCAGCAGCGTCAGTCGGGTCGTCGGCTCCTGACTGCAGCAGCGTCAGTCGGGTCGTCGGCTCCTGAGCGCAGCAGAGTCAGTCGGGTCGCCTCCTGAGTGCAGCAGCGTCAGTCGGGTCGTCGGCTCCTGACTGCAGCAGAGTCAGTCGGGTCGTCGGCTCCTGAGCGCAGCAGAGTCAGTCGGGTCGCCTCCTGAGTGCAGCAGCGTCAGTCGGGTCGTCGGCTCCTGACTGCAGCAGAGTCAGTCGGGTCGTCGGCTCCTGAGCGCAGCAGCGTCAGTCGGGTCGTCGGCTCCTGAGCGCAGCAGCGTCAGTCGGGTCGTCGGCTCCTGACTGCAGCAGCGTCAGTCGGGTCGTCGGCTCCTGAGCGCAGCAGCGTCAGTCGGGTCGTCGGCTCCTGAGCGCAGCAGCGTCAGTCGGGTCGTCGGCTCCTGAACGCAGCAGCGTCAGTCGGGTCGTCGGCTCCTGAACGCAGCAGAGTCAGTCGGGTCGCCTCCTGAGTGCAGCAGCGTCAGTCGGGTCGTCGGCTCCTGAACGCAGCAGAGTCAGTCGGGTCGTCGGCTCCTGAACGCAGCAGAGTCAGTCGGGTCGCCTCCTGAGTGCAGCAGAGTCAGTCGGGTCGCCTCCTGAGTGCAGCAGCGTCAGTCGGGTCGTCGGCTCCTGAACGCAGCAGCGTCAGTCGGGTCGTCGGCTCCTGAACGCAGCAGCGTCAGTCGGGTCGTCGGCTCCTGAACGCAGCAGCGTCAGTCGGGTCGTCGGCTCCTGAGCGCAGCAGCGTCAGTCGGGTCGTCGGCTCCTGAGCGCAGCAGCGTCAGTCGGGTCGTCGGCTCCTGAGCGCAGCAGCGTCAGTCGGGTCGTCGGCTCCTGACTGCAGCAGCGTCAGTCGGGTCGTCGGCTCCTGAGTGCAGCAGCGTCAGTCGGGTCGTCGGCTCCTGACTGCAGCAGCGTCAGTCGGGTCGTCGGCTCCTGACTGCAGCAGCGTCAGTCGGGTCGTCGGCTCCTGAACGCAGCAGCGTCAGTCGGGTCGTCGGCTCCTGACTGCAGCAGCGTCAGTCGGGTCGTCGGCTCCTGAGTGCAGCAGCGTCAGTCGGGTCGTCGGCTCCTGACTGCAGCAGCGTCAGTCGGGTCGTCGGCTCCTGAGTGCAGCAGAGTCAGTCGGGTCGTCGGCTCCTGACTGCAGCAGCGTCAGTCGGGTCGTCGGCTCCTGAGTGCAGCAGCGTCAGTCGGGTCGTCGGCTCCTGACTGCAGCAGAGTCAGTCGGGTCGTCGGCTCCTGAGTGCAGCAGAGTCAGTCGGGTCGTCGGCTCCTGAACGCAGCAGCGTCAGTCGGGTCGTCGGCTCCTGAGTGCAGCAGCGTCAGTCGGGTCGTCGGCTCCTGAACGCAGCAGCGTCAGTCGGGTCGTCGGCTCCTGAACGCAGCAGCGTCAGTTGGGCCAACCTGAATGGCGTTGGGTTGATCTCCGGGTCTCACCTCTGCTGTCGCTGCCGTCTCCGAACAGATCGGCGGAGCTGATGGAGCTGCTGCCCGACAGACTCTCCAGCTTCGTCTTGGCCTCGTACTGACAGGAAGAACACAGTTAGTTGACGGGTTCTGCTTCATCAGAGCGGGTCCGGTCCAAACGGCCGCTCACCTCGGCGTTGCTCTCTCGACCGAAGAACATGTCGGAGGAGATGGCCTTGGCGTTAGCGAACTTCTGCCTGGCCTCGCTGGACTCCGACCCGGCGGACGACGCTTCGGCTTTCCTCCGGCTGGGCAGCCTGAACCCAGAAGGAGAAGCAGCATCAGAACCGGAGCCGATCCGGAGAGTCAGGCTGCGTGAGGATGAGTGGATACCTCTCTCCGATTGGCTGGATGCTGGAGATGGTGACTTCCTCCTTGGGCTCGTCCTTCTCCAGAGCCCAGGCGGTGGTGAACGAGGCGGTGCCGCCGTCGGCGTCCCACCGCGACCCAAACCCGTCTCCCACCATGAACGGGTTGTCCTTATACCTGGAGAGCAGAACGGGTCAGAACACGCTGCTCAGCCGGTTCTGATTAGAAATACACCGATCCAATACTAATATCTGGATCGATCCCAAAACAATTCCAGACCGACATGAGCTGCGTTTCTGATATGAATATGAACAAAACCAATGTAGAAAGAACCGAGTTTTCTGCTTCCATCAAATAAGAAATATAATTAAAATCACATGTGAATAAGTTTGTTCACACCATAAATCATTAAAAACATTCTCCACCGTCGTTCTCCTGGTTTCTTCTTCGTCTGCTTGTTGATCATGTGACGCAGAAAAAATGCTTCCATTGCAGTTTTACAAAATAAACCAATTTCAATACAAAAAAATAAAAAAACACCTTGCTAGCACCAAAACATTTTATCAAAAATCTTTTTTTCTCAAGATTGTTTCAAAATATCAAACTGGATTCGATCGGTGGCCGATCCATAAGGACAGATCTACTCAGCCTAGTTCTATGTGTTGTGCTCTGACAGACGTCATACTTTTTATTTCATGTTTATTATTCCTAACTGAACTTTTTGCTTGTTGCAGTTTATTTTTGTCAGTTTCAGTTTATTATCTGTGTAACTAACTGCACAAACTGAACAAATTAAAGTTGTTTTTACAAGTTTGACCAAGTTGAATTTGTGCTCCATCATCAAATACATTTATAATTCAGTTCATTCATATCTGTGTTAAAAATAAAACGTTTTGAGTCAATTCAGCTGTTTATGAGTTTTGGATCGACACCAAACCTCAGATATGAGCATCTGAAGTGAAAAATGGATCTCTAATTTCCAACACGTTGGTTAATTGTTGAAATTAACCAATATATGAATATATGAAAATATATGAACAATCACAGAAGAATCTGAGTCTATAATGACTATATATTAATAACAGAAACCAAATAAAATACCTAAATAAACCTGATCGTAATTATTTTGTCTGTTGTCTTCAAATTCATCATTTAGTGGAATAAATACCAAACAGTAAAAAACTATGAAAATATGTGAGGAAAGGGCAGGTGTGTGTCTGTGTGTGTGTGTGTGTGTGTGTGTGTGTGTCTGTGTGTGTGTGTGTGTGTGTGTGTGTGTCTCTATGTGTGTGTGTCTCTGTGTCTCTATGTGTGTGTGTGTCTCTGTCTGTGTGTGTGTGTGTGTGTCTGTGTGTCTCTGTCTGTCTGTGTGTGTGTGTGTGTGTGTGTGTGTGTGTGTGTGTGTCTCTATGTGTGTGTGTGTCTGTGTGTGTGTCTGTGTGTCTCTGTCTGTCTGTGTGTGTGTGTCTCTGTGTCTCTATGTGTGTGTGTGTCTCTATGTGTGTGTGTGTCTGTGTGTGTGTGTGTGTGTGTGTCTGTGTGTGTGTGTCTCTATGTGTGTGTGTGTGTGTGTGTGTGTGTGTCTGTGTGTGTGTGTGTGTCTGTGTGTCTCTGTCTGTGTGTGTGTGTCTCTGTGTCTCTATGTGTGTGTGTGTCTGTGTGTGTGTGTGTCTCTGTCTGTCTGCGTGTCTCTGTCTGTCTGCGTGTCTGTGTGTGTGTGTGTGTGTGTGTGTGTCTCTATGTGTGTGTGTGTGTCTGTGTGTGTGTGTGTCGTACTTTGGGGGTCCGGAGGTGAATCCCGGCTCGTCAAACAGGTCCAGTTTGGAGCGGGACGACGTCTTGGCTCCCGCCGGCGTCTCCTGCTCGATCACCTGCATCTCTGACATCACGGAGTGAGACACGACGCTGCGACAGGAAACCAGAGTCACGTTTCAGTCCAGAACACCGGCACAGACTCGAGCAGAACCCGGACCGGACCGGACCGGTTACCTGCGGCCACCGAAGCCCATCCCCAGCCGCTCCGCCTGCTCCCTCTTCTTCCCCTCCAGGTTCTGCAGCTTCTTCTCCTCCATCTTCCTGTCGATCTGCAGCTCCTGGTAGGCCAGCCGCATGGACGCCACTCTGCAGCGGAAACGCAGCGCCGTCACACGTCTGCGCCGCCTGACTTACCGGCGACAGGAAGCGGGAGCGGCTTCCTCACATGGACTCCTCGGCTTGCTTCTTGGCCTCGGCCACCTGCTCCTCCCTCAGCTTCTCGGCCACCTGCGCCTGCTTCTCCACCTCAGAGAAGCTTTTGCTGCTCACCTTCTGCGCACCCAGACCTTTCTTTGCTCCGAGCTGCAGCAACAGATGCACACCGCACTAATCAGATTTACATTTGTAGAAAAGGAAAGTCTTGAATCATTTTTTACTCCACTTCATAATTTTGGTTCCTCACATAAAATCCCAACACAATTCACTCAAGTTGGTGGTTGAAAAAACTGTGGAAAAGTTACAGACTTGAAAGGAACTGAGGCACATTTACAGATTTATGCAGAACGATAAAGTTACAGCAGCCCTGATCCTCATGATTCAGCCGTTTATCTCACTTCAGTAAATAACTGATCAAGGAGCTGACAGAGAAATGTGCTGCAAAAAACATAAACGAGACAAAACACAAACAATGCAACAGAAAAACTGCAAACAAAAATGTTCCAAGAAAACAAACAAAAAAAATGAAAAGATAAAATGTTGCAACCACAGGAAATAGAAGTAAAAGGAAAGACAAAAACAGCAGCAAGTTTAAAACGCTTCATTCACTAAACAGAAGTCCTCCAGACCACTAGGGGGACCCATCTGGGATCGGACCGCAGTAAAGACAGCATGTCAAAGAGAAAGTTGGAGGAAGAAAAAAAAAAGTGAGTTACACTCCGTCTCCATTTCAAACACAAGTTTTTACATTGTAGAGCAGGGGTGTCAAACTCAATTTCACCGAGGGCCACTTCAGCATATTGGCCCCCCTCAAAGGGCCACATTGACGGTACAAATCAGGAGTGCCCAGCTGCAGTCCTTCAGACTGCAACTTTTAGATGCATCCCTGCTAAAACACACCCCAGGCAAAAGGTTGACTTCCCTCATTAGCAGCAACTCAGTTCTGTAGAGCCTTATAATGAGTCAATGATCCAGGTGTGTTAGAGAAGGAACGCATCTTGCAGATGGTAGCTCTGGAAAACTAGACTTGGACACCCCTAGCATAAAATGTATGAAAATACAATGTTAAAAATAAATTGAACACCTCATATTGTTAAATAACTCTTTGGAGCTTCTGGTTAGGAAGCGCATTCAAAACCTTTGTTTGAAATGGCGCGTTAAATTCAAGTCTCCATTACAGACCAGACAAAACTAAAGAGAATGCAACTTTGTGTTAATCCATTTGAGGAGCCGGCAGTTTATCTTGAGGAAATAAATGACGATGCAAAAGTTAATTAGATTGTAACATGCGCAGTGCGCTGCTCAACCACTGCGGAGGCAGTTACGCTACGCCACTGCGAAGAATTAAAAACCGCTGGGAGAAACTCATCCAGCGGATTTAACAAATGGAGCCTTCTGGGTTCACGTTACCCAGGAGAGCGGCGCTCTGGAGGAGCTGCAGACGTGACATCTGTCCGTTTCGGAGAAGCGGAAAAAAAATAAATAAAAAAATCCTTAAAGCGCACACCGGACCCCGCAGGGTAAAACACTCAGAGTTCAGTTGATCTGTTTGGATCAGACAGATCCAACTGACTGATGAATTAGCGCAGATTTTTCTGCAGATGGGAACCAGGAGGAAGTGCGTTCAGACCCCAGTGGGTGAAGTGATGCTAATTTAAGTGAAGTCGCTTAATTTAATTTATTAAAAGTTATTGGGGCCTCAGTCAGTGGTTTTTTTGTCACTACGGAGAAAAATGTAGATGCGTTTATCTGCTTAATTTGTGATGGGATCAGGATTCACGTTGAATATTCACTAAACCGCATAAAATGCGGCTAAATAGCCGATGTTAATATGATTATAATTTCACGGATAAAAATAGTACGGGGCCAATTTTTTTTTTTTATGTTGTCGGTCAAGATAACGTCTAGCGCCACCTGCCGCCCTGACACCAACTCACACACATCTTCATTCACAGTCTTACTTGTAAATCGATTTTTCTTTTCTTGGACGTTTTGATGTTAGCTTGTCGAAGTCTCAGTTTTATTCGCTGGTAAAATCAATAAGCAGCTTAAGGTGACTCTGCTGCTCTCTAGTGGCGAGAAGCCGTAATGTTGGCTGGTAACAATCGGAATGCATTATGGGAGATGTAGTTTGTCGTCAATTCGTGCTCAAAACCTATTTTAAGTCAATCATGGACCTATAAAACGCTGGGGGGCCACATAAAATGACATGGCGGGCCACATGTGGCCCGCGGGCCTTGAGTTTGACACATGTGTTGTAGAGGATCAGCATTTTTACGTTGGTAATATTACTGACTCCAGACTCCGCCTAGTGGTCTGGATGACTTCATTCATCATTTTTACTTTTGATTCTATTTCCTGTATTTGTTACGACAGAGTACCAGGGCCAGGCCAAGAATAAAAATTATTTTAAAGAAAAAAGAACAGAATAAGATCCTGGTGTCACAATTCAGAAATATACTCAAAATATGACAAAATGTATTATGAGAAAAAAAGCTTACAAAGTCAAAACAATATGAGAATAAACTGAGAATATAACAAAGTCACAGTAGCAGGATGAAGTAGAGATTTCATAACTTACAAAAATAAACTATTACATCTTTGAACTGTTTAGGAAATCAATAAAAACTGTAGTCATGTTTTGAATAATTTTTAAATTTACTGTTTTTGTATTTTTTTCTTACAGTAGTGATTTGTTATGCTTGTAACTTTTTGTTCTCTTCCTCTGACCTGCTACAGATGAAAATTAGCCTCTTGTGATTCGTTCATGTTGATTGATATGCATTGTCTTGTTAATGGAAAATAAATAAATCTAAAATCATAATCTAGTGTTTGATTCTCACCCCTTTTTTAGCAGCCATGGGTTTCTTCTTCCCAATGATGGACGGCTTCACATCTGCAACACAGCAGAACGTCTCAGCATGTTTTCATCAGAGAAACAAAGCTTTAGCTGTAGATGCTTCTTTAATTCAGTTAATTGTGCAACAGCGGCAGTAAGAGGTCAGCTGAGGTCGTCTCCGCAGCGCAGCGCAGCGCAGCGCAGCGCAGCGCAGCGCTTCTCCTCCGTCTCCTGTAACTTCATGGGAACCAGCGAGACGAGGAGAAGGAATTTAACTGAGCCAATCAGCTGTCACAGCGGGGATTGTTTGTGTCATTAAGGCGGCAGGTTTCTGTCAAAATGCTCCTTTTGAAAAGCTTCAAGCTGAAAACCGATTATTACCCACACAAAGGCCAGAGGCACAAAGCCGTTTCTAACACACAAAGCAGCCGGGTTAAGATGTTCTGGTCGGGAAGAAACAAACATCTGGCCACACGGCAGCATGGAGGCTGAAACGCCAAGCAGCAAACCTTCACCTGCAGCCGGCGGGCCGCTCTGCGGGGACAAACGCATGGAGTCCGCTACGGTACAAGATGGCCGACAGATCCATCGTTACAGCACAGACAGAGGAGACTCAGCAAACAGGAACATCTGAGCTCAGATAAAAGCTCCAACCTGACTCTGATGGGATTTAATCAATGGAAACTTCTGCTAAATGTGTTAGAGCTGAACTGATTAATTGATTATTGAAATAATCATCAGCTAACTTAGTGGTTTATCCACTCGTTACCTGGAGTACACAGAGCAGCAGTTAAACAAAAACTCCACAAAATATACCATTTTGCACTTAAGATAAAAACCAACCTTTTCATAGTCAGGATTTTTAACTACAGATGCTACAAATGCTCAAACGTTCACTAAAGGAATGCAGTTATTGCATTTCAGGCAATGAAATGCTTATTGAAAAAGAAAAAAAGAAAAAGAATTACTTGCTTGCTTGCATCTTTTAATGTCTTTTTTTAAAAACCCAAAGTGGTTAAATGAAAAATGTGCAAAATGTGGAACATTTTTGTCCAAGTCAGAATAATTGATGACTGAAATAATGGTTGGCTGCAGCCGTATGATGTTTTCCCTGTTTTCCCAGCAGCCAGTTGTTAATATAACTATATTATATAACAACAGTTTTAACTGTGTGATTGTCAGGAACTTTTAGTAAAACAGATCTTTGATGTCATTAAGTGTCATCCTGTTTATAAAAAGGTTTAATAAAAAGAAGAATCGCGTCCTGATGAGGCCGTTTCAGGCTTTCTCACAGTTTCCTTCTCACCTGTCCAGTCCAGAACCTGAACATGTTATAATAAATATTATTTTTACTATGATTTATGATTTATTTCATCCTAAACTCAAAAGATGAACCAGTTGTGTGTTGACTTAGGAAAGTGTCTGGTTTTCAGTGTCACAGAGTTTTTCTCAAACATAGAATCATATTTTAACACCAACCAGAAGGTTCCCAGAGAGTTTTCACCTGAAACTTTCTGGCTCAGAAACTGGGAGAAGCTCTGAACTTCTGAAGCATTAAATCAGAAGATATGAGGATTTACTCACCAATGGAGGCTTTGGGCGACGTGCTCAGGCCGTCGATGCTCGGCCCGTCCTCTGGTTCTGAAACAGGACGGATTAAACACGACTGAAACAAAAAGAAACACTCACATCCAAACTGACTGCACTGATAATATACAGTCATAAACATAACAGAAGACATAGGAATCCAACTGTCTACAGCGACATTAAAGAGGTCCAGTCAAAGTAACGACTCCATGTCTAACTGCATATGAAGAAAGATTCTTCACAGATGGATCAACGTCCGTTTGCTTTGACTCGATTCCAGTATTTTTGTATATTTATCGTCGTCTAACAAAGAGGTGAACATGTATGTGTGACTGTTGACATGCAGAATGTATGAAAATATGAGAGAATAGAGGAAAATTACACTTTAGGGCAGAATCCGTTAATCATGATGAGGACTATTGAAATAATCATGAACTAATTTAGTAATCAATTAATTCTTAACTGGAGAAAATAGACTCAAAAAGACCATTTCCTGAAAAAACCCAACATATTCAGAACTGTAATTAAGACAAAACTACAAAATACAAACATTTAGCATTAAAGATTAAAAACTATATTAACTAACTACAGTTAGTTGCTATTAGACAAAAATAAAGTGACTGAAAAATTATTTTTTCTGTTTTATGTTTTGAGTCAAACAAGTTGAATTTTAATTCATCTGAACTGAAAACTTCATGAAAGTTGAGAGAGCAGAAGCTCCTGCTGTGTTTCCACCCTGTGATTAAACATGTAGGTTAATGTGAAACTAAAGGTTTGTGTGTTTGTTAAAAGCTTAGTGCTGCTTGTTTTTCTGATATTCCTGCTTCATCTCCTGTAATCCGGTTAAATCCTGGGATTAAACACAGAGGATAAACACGAACTTCTGCATCAACAGTCCGACTGCTGCGCTTCACTTACGGCCGTCATCCTGGGCTTTAGGCGCCGAGTCGGTCAGCTGGGGGGAACTGGCGGCTCCGTTCTGCTCTGCAGGGGGCGCTATGCTCCACTCATTAGAAAACTGAACAGAGAGAAGAAACGAATGGCTGCTGATGAATAAAGAGATGCACAGATGTGCTAAACGATTCAGTTCCAACCCGTCTGACAGGCTAATGATGTAGCATGTTGTTCACTGAAGCTTTAACCGCAATAATCACTGCAGCCGCCTGCTGGGCTGTTCGGGGTCAGCTGGATGGACTCTGACTGAAACAGCTGATTCACAGATGGCCAGCCTGATTGGAGAGAGCTGGCAACTTTAACTACAACCTGACGTCACATTAATACAATAACTAGACAAACAATAACTAGTTTGTCTAGCTTCTCGTAATCCTGCGATCGTGGAAATTCACGTAAATTCAACAGATCGCTGCAAAAATCGAGCTATTCTCGATTCTTTTAAAAAATAAATATATTTTTTGTGTCCAGTCTGCTTGATTTTCCTCTCATCTTTTTTTCTATATGTAGATTTCATAACAAAGAAAAAATATTACATTTCTTGCAGATATAAAGTAGCGCCACAAAATCATTGATTTTGATTGGCAAAAACAATAAATCCTGAAGGAACTGAATAATACTGCAGTTGCATATTCTCATAGTATTTTCAGCTCTAGTGTATTCTGTTTACAGATGATTAAAAATGTTTTTATTCACCATTTATTCTCAAATCCTCATATCAGCTTCCCAAATTCAGTCTAATACATTTGAAACTAGATTTTTAAATATAGTGTATTATTATCATTGTTATTGTTACTATTATTAAATGTGAAATAAAGTTAGGAACAAGGGGAACCTGTGAATGTTCAGCGAAGAAGTCGTCGTCCTTCTTCTCGGCAGCAGTAGTCGTTCCTCCTGCAGACGAATCGATCCACAGCTGCAACGGCAGCAGCAGTTTATTACTCACTTTTCTTTTTATTCTAATGTTAAAGATGTGTTTATTATGTTACTGTAGGGATTACACACCCTGTGTACTCTGGACAGGATGTGCAGAGCTGCCACACACACACACACACACACACACACACACTAATAAATGTCTTTATCAGCATTTGGTAACAAGTCAAAGATCCTGTTAGCTCAGGTTGTATAAGCAGACAGAAGGAGATGAAGGCTGCTTCTTCTCTGCATTGCCAGCAGATCTGATGTTTGCTTGGATTTCTCTAGAAGGTCAGATTTAGCCCCGGCCATCTTGGTTCTCACCTCGGTGCCGTACTTTGACAGCGCCGCGTTAGCCAGCTGCCGGATCTTCTCCCGGTACATCTGGGCTGCGCGGCTGTTGTACTTGGCGTTGGTGTCGTTGGTGGAGCAGCCGTGCTGACGGAAGAAGGCCGTCTTCAGGAGGAAACAGAAAGCGTTACCATGGCGCCAGTAGCCCAAACATCAGCTGACCTCCGAGCAGCGAACTTACCGCGTTGGCGTTCCCTCCGACCTGCATGCATCTGAGCTGGAACCAGTTCCAGTTGGAGTCTAACTCTGTGGATCTGAGGAGAAATTAAGCGTGTGTCAGACTGAAGCCGCTCATCGGCGTTTACACGCTGAAGCTGCTGAGCTGTGGCGGTCAGAGGCCGACCTGATGAAGCTGAGGTGGACGCCCAGCGAGCGGTGGATGCCGGAGCAGTCGATGCACAGGAACACGCCGTACGAGATGCTGGCCCAGCTCGGGTTTTTGGCAGCGCAGTCAAAGCAAGCCTGCACAGAAAACACAAATTCATCCCGTTGTCCTGCTGAAAGCACTGAGAAATGGCAACAAATGTAATCTAATAAAGTTGCCCAACGTCCAACATTCACAGAGGAAAATTCACCAGTCAGTCAAACAGAAAACAAGAACATTTAAATGGTGACGTATGGTCAGGTCTGTCACTACAACAAATTCTGCTGGACGATAAATCAACCCAGAAATGATATTGTTGTTTTGATACCATTTTCAAGTAATATACTGATTTGCTTATTTGTTAGAAATGCTGTTAGTTCACATAAAGTGGTTATTAATCTTCCATGAGTCCAAAACACAAAAATATTCAAACCACATATAGACCACTTTGACATTAATGATGACATCACAAGATTAATCAGACATCATATTTGACAAATTACATATATAAAGCTAGATTAAAAAAAATATTTAATAAAAATAAGATTTCAGTGCTTTTTTAAAAGAATGTACTTTTTAATGTAAAGTCTTTAGGTAATTTAATTCACTCCTGAATCGCTCAGATTTTTGTAATAAGTTAGTTTTACTTAATTTTGTCTCTTAAGAGCTATTGGTAAAATGATTATGTATCTGATCAGATCAAAGACCAATAAACTTTACACTGGAACTGACATATTAAATATCCAAAATAAAACATGACAACCAAAAATAATAAATAGAAAAAATAATTTCTGTAATTTTTGTCCATTTGCTTTGTTCTTTTCAATGTTTTAGTTTGAGAAAGTCAAGCAGAGTCCAGGCCTCTCATTTGATGTGTTATTATTATTCACCAAGTTCATTTATTATCCCAGTGAGTTTTTTTTTTAACCATATTATAATCATTTTAGGCATATTTTTGAACTACAAGATAGATAAACCTGCAAACATATTCAAAGGTTTTCTGGATGAAATGAGAGGATTGTAGACAGACCAATAATTATTTGATGATTTGTACAACATAAAATGATAAAAATACATACATATTTTTTTACTATATTAATGTAACTTTAATACAGTTTATTTACGTAGTTCTGGCTCAGAACAAAGTCATCTGCAGAAAAACAGAAATACATCACCAGTTTCTTCACTTTATCTTGGTTATAATGCTTTAAAGTTTTGTTGTGTCTATTATGCTATTTAGTAAAATGTTAACAAAAACCAGTTTGATTCATGGATTCACTGACCCTCCTGAACATGCATGTGGTGACAGTGGGAATGAACGTTGCCCTTTCACAGCAGAACCCACCAGGCTCAGTAACAAATGCAGAGTAACGATTCAGGAAATTGTTAAGTAATAAAACACAAAGTTCAGCTTCTCAGCCTGTGGTTGGGGGAATAGATGCTAAACGAAACCAGTTTCTACTCTGAGCTGAATCCACCTCAAAGTCAAACATCTGAATGATGTGAAAGTCAGCATTAGTATTTGTGGAATGTCTTCATCAATGTGACTGACTCATTCCTAAATAATTTAAGATTCCTGTGAGAACAAGTCAAACCGGATTCAGTGAACAGAAATAAACTTCCTAGCAGACAATAGAAGATCTTTGAAAGTAGCAAACAAACCAGAAGCGTCAACTTCAAGAACAATTTCTCACGTGGATCAAGATGTTAAGTCGCCCATTAGGGTCAGACAGTTTTTGTTCCTCACAGACTGATGATGTATCTGATTTTACAGACTGATGGTAGAAACATTTAGAAACATGTTACAAAACTACCAACACAGTGAGTGACATAAATGGCTTGATGAGCGACATGTTGAGGTCAGATTCTGTTTATTTTTCCTTTCTCAAATTGCAAGATTATCTCCATTTATGTATCATCCTAAGTTATATTTTTTTTAATAAACAAAGTTAATTAAACAACATACTTTTTACATTTGATTAGTGACTCAAAAGCTGGAAGTGTTCTGCTTTGATGCTTTGGATGAACAGAAATGTTTAAGTTTACACTAACCAACAGATTGGTGCACCACGAGAAACTTTTATCTCTTAAACTATATTAATAACAGCTGTTCCACCTTTGCCTGCTAAAATAGTTGCTAAGCTGACAGAACTCTGAGTCTGTCAAACTAACTTATAATTATCAGATTTAAAATATTTGTCATGGTTCCAAGTCACTGTCAGGGTTTTAATCTATGAAGGACATACGGCCTTTACCAGGTAGAAAAGGTTTAAATCTAAACTCGTGTCTAAAACCAAATACCACAGATTATATAGTTATTATACCTGAAAGTAGAAACTTCAGTAAGTAAACAACAAACAAACTATAACTATAATCTAAAACTGTTTTTGCAAGCAGCCAAAAACAAGCCTTTTAAGGAATTTTTTTAAAAAGTTAGCTAAAAACTCACAGACTCAGCATGAATGTATCCCAAATGGTGAATGTGGCCTTGAGTAGACCAAAATATATATTATATTTTGTAGGACCAATCACAGTTAACTTACGCAACATCATATTTCTGTTTCATCTGGTCATGTTTCAGTGAAGCAATAATATGTGGTTTATAAGCGTTGAACTGGGATGAAGAAATATCACAAATACAGATGAAGAAGAACAAATGATAAAAAATGTGTGACAACTTTCAACCTGAGGTTTTAAGAGCTGTAACATATCAGACACAGCTTGACTTAACTATTAGCAAAGCGATCAATGCGGCGAATTAACTCGATATTGCCGTTCATATTTGTTTTCTGTGACTGACAAAAACAATATTCTATTAAAGCCGATAAGTTTTTCCCGGTGACAAGGCTTCAAAGAAGCGAAGCTAACAGGTTTTCTTCCAGAGAAACACAAACCGTTTACGTGGCCTTTGGGTTTGACTCGGGGACCGGCAGGCTAGCAGCTGTTAGCTCCTGTTTGCCTTTAACTCCGGTTCTCCGTAGTTTTCAATGGGAAAGCATTAGCGCCCGCTAGCTGTTAGCTGCTGTTAGCTCCGCTTAGCAGAAGATGCTAACTGCTACTAACCAAATATATAAATTAAACCAACGTAAGCCGGTTAAAGGTGAACTCAAATAACAACACAACACAGATCAACGACATCGAATGCCGTTACCTTGTTTGTGGGAATTGATCTCAATCTTTTGAAAATCGTCAGGATTTCGGTCTTATTTGGTTCCGTAGCCATCTTGCCACTGTGGGTGACAAGTTCCACGAGCTGACGTCACTACAGAAAGTCGCGTGGACCATGGAAAAGCGAAAGTTCTTCTATAATTCTTAATATATATACACATATTAAAAAAGAAAATAAAATAAAGCAAATCTATGCATCAACAGTTTAGTTGAAAATACTCGTTTCAGAAAGAAAATTGTTTAAATTTATTAACGGTTTCCAAATAATAAATAATGTAATTATATTCAACCTATCAGCATTAATACACGTTTAATATTTAAATGTCATATATCAGTGACGTGCGGTCAGGGGAGGCAGGTGAGGCAGAGCCTCAAAAAAATAATATATAATAATAAAACCATTTATAAAGATATTTTTACCCTGTGGTTTGTACTATAAAGTACCTATTTTTCATTTAAAAATAAAAAATAAAAAATTCCCTTCTCACCCTCCGCGGGTGGTCTCTTTCATCCTCTGAGCTCGGGTCCTCTACCAGAGGCCTGGGAGCTCGAGGGTTCTGCGCAGTATCTTGGCTGTGCCTAGAACTGCACATTTCTGGACTGAGATGTCTGATGTTGTTCCTGGGATCTGTTTGAGCCACTGCTCCAGTTTGGGGGTGACTGCCCCGAGGGCCCCGATGACCACAGGCACCACTGTGGTCTTTACCTTCCAGGCCTTCTCCAGTTCCTCTCTGAGGCCCTGGTATTTCTCCAGTTTCTCATGCTCCTTTTTCCTGATGTTGTGGTCACTTGGTATTGCTACATCCACCACAACCATTACCATCTTGTCTGTCTGGATCTGGAAGTCCCACAGGATCTTAGCTCGGTCATTCTCCACCACCTTTGGACCTCGGGGCTTCCAGTCCATATTCGGCACAGATGTTCCTGTGCCGAATTTATCTCTTCCATTGGCCAGCTAATTATTCCGGCAGGGTATCTGATTACTGGTAAGGCATAGCTGTTTATTGCACAGATCTTGTTCTTGCCATTGAGCTGGCTTCTCAGGACTTGCCTTATTCGTTGGAGGTATTTGGCTGTGGCTCCTTTCCTTGTGACCTCATCGAGGTTGCCATTTGCTTGTGGTATTCCCAGGTACTTGTAGCTGTGCTCTATGTCTGCTATTGTTCCCTCTGGGAGTGAGACCCCTTCTGTGCGGACGACCTTCCCTCTCTTTGTAACCATCTGGCCACACTTCTCTAGTCCGAATGACATCCCAATGTCAGTGCTGTAGATCCTGGTGGTGTGGATCAGTGAGTCGATGTCTCGCTCCATGGATGACATCAAGCTGTACGCCAAGAGCGTACAGCTTGATGTCATCCATGTAGAGGAGGTGACTGATTGTGGCCCCATTCTTGAGTCGGTATCGGTTCAGGCCTATGCAGAACAGCAGTGGGGACAGAGCATCTCCTTGGTATATGCCACATTTGATGGACACTTGTGCAAGTGGTTTGCAGTTGGCTTCAAGGGTGGTTTTCCACAGCCCCATCGAGTTTGCAATGAAGGCTCTTAGAGTCCTGTTGATGTTGTACATCTCTAAGCATTCAATGATCCAGGTATGTGGCATTGAGTCATAGGCTTTCTTGTAATCAATCCAAGCGGTGCACAGGTTGGTGTGTCGGGTTTTGCAGTGTCGGGTTTTGCAGTCTCGGGCGACTGTGTGGTCTACAAGGAGTTTATGCCGATGCCCTTTTGTGTATATATGTGTATATATATATATATATATATATATATATATATAAAAAAAAATTCCCCTCTCACCCTCCGTGGGTGGTCTCTTTCATCCTCTGAGCTCGGGTCCTCTACCAGAGGCCTGGGAGCTTGAGGGTTCTGCGCAGTATCTTGGCTGTGCCTAGAACTGCACATTTCTGGACTGAGATGTCTGATGTTGTTCCTGGGATCTGTTTGAGCCACTGCTCCAGTTTGGGGGTGACTGCCCCGAGGGCCCCGATGACCACAGGCACCACTGTGGTCTTCACCTTCCAGGCCTTCTCCAGTTCCTCTCTGAGGCCCTGGTATTTCTCCAGTTTCTCATGCTCCTTTTTCCTGATGTTGTGGTCACTTGGTATTGCTACATCCACCACAACGGCTTTCCTCTGTTCTTTATCCACCACCACAATGTCCGGTTGGTTCGACATAACCATCTTGTCTGTCTGGATCTGGAAGTCCCACAGGATCTTAGCTCGGTCATTCTCCACCACCTTTGGGGGTGTCCCCCATTTTGACCTCGGGGCTTCCAGTCCATATTCTGCACAGATGTTCCTGTACACTATGCCCGCCACTTGGTTATGTCGTTCCATGTACGCTTTCCCTGCCAGCATCTTGCACCCTGCTGTTATGTGCTGGACTGTCTCAGAGGCCTCCTTGCACAACCTACACCTTGGGTCTTGTCTGGTGTGGTAGATCTGAGCTTCTATTGCTCTGGTGTTTAGGGCCTGTTCCTGGGCGGCCAGGATGAGGGCCTCTGTGCTGTCCTTGAGTCCAGCTTTCTCCAGCCATTGGTAGGATTTCCTGATATCAGCCACTTCAGTTATTTGTCGGTGGTACATCCCATGTAGGGGCTTGTCTTCCCATGATGGTTCCTCCAGCACCTCGTCCTCTGTTCCCCATTGCCTGAGACATTCGCTGAGCACATCGTCCGTTGAGGCTTTGTCCTTGATGTATTTATGGATCTTAGATGTTTCATCCTGGACAGTGGCTCTCACACTCACTAGTCCTCTGCCTCCTTCCTTACGGCTCGTGTACAGTCTCAGGGTGCTGGATTTGGGGTGGAACCCTCCATGCATGGTTAGTAGCTTCCGAGTCTTAACATCCGTGGCCTTCATCTCTTCCATTGGCCAGCTAATTATTCCGGCAGGGTATCTGATTACTGGTAAGGCATAGCTGTTTATTGCACGGATCTTGTTCTTGCCATTGAGCTGGCTTCTCAGGACTTGCCTTATTCGTTGGAGGTATTTGGCTGTGGCTCCTTTCCTTGTGACCTCATCGAGGTTGCCATTTGCTTGTGGTATTCCCAGGTACTTGTAGCTGTGCTCTATGTCTGCTATCGTTCCCTCTGGGAGTGAGACCCCTTCTGTGCGGACGACCTTCCCTCTCTTTGTAACCATCCGGCCACACTTCTCTAGTCCGAATGACATCCCAATGTCAGTGCTGTAGATCCTGGTGGTGTGGATCAGTGAGTCGATGTCTCGCTCGCTCTTGGCGTACAGCTTGATGTCATCCATGTAGAGGAGGTGACTGATTGTGGCCCCATTCTTAAGTCGGTATCCGTAGCCAGTCTTGGGGCTGTCTTCCACAGCCCCATCGAGTTTGCAATGAAGGCTCTTAGAGTCCTATTGATGTTGTACATCTCTAAGCATTCAATGATCCAGGTGTGTGGCATTGAGTCATAGGCTTTCTTGTAATCAATCCAAGCGGTGCACAGGTTGGTGTGTCGGGTTTTGCAGTCTCGGGTGACTGTGTGGTCTACAAGGAGTTGGTGTTTGGCTCCTCTGCTATTTATCTTAGCTGCTATGATGCCTGACATGAGCTTCCATGTTGTAGAGAGACAGGTTATCGGCCGATAGTTGGATGGGACTGAACCCTTTGAGGGATCCTTCTGGATCAGGATTGTGCGCCCTTCAGTTAGCCATTCAGGGTGAGTCCCATTCTGTAGCAGCTGGTTCAGTTGAACTGCCAGTCGCTCATGGAGGGCAGTGAGTTTCTTTAGCCAGTAGGCATGGATCATGTCAGGCCCTGGTGCTGTCCAGTTTTTCATACCCGAGACTCTTTCTTGGACATCTGCCACAGTGATGGTTACCGGGGCTTGTTCAGGGAGGTTGCTGTGGTCCTCTCGTAGAGAGGTTAGCCACTGTGCATTGCTGTTGTGGGACGCCTCCCTTTCCCATATGCCTTTCCAGTATTGTTCAGTCTCCAGCCTTGGTGGGTCTGCTCTGTTGTTATTACCCTGCCATTGAGAGTACACTTTAGCTGGTTGGGTGGAGAAGAGCCGGTTAATCCTCCTGGCTTCATTCTCTCTTGTGTATCTCTTTAGGCGGCTGGCCAAGGCTTGGAGCCTTTGTTTGGCAGTTTCGAGTGCTTCAGGTATGGGCATCTGGCTGTACTTCTTAGGTACTGGTCTTTTCATTGTTATGAACTTCCCTCCTTGTTATCTTGATCTTAGCCTCTAACCGTCTTTTCCATGATGGATATTGGGTCTCATAGTTGCTCTTATAGCCGAGCATTTCAAGGATCACTGATGCTGAGTTGTATATCAGCTCATTGGTTTCTGTTATGGTGTTGGTAGGGATTGTTCTCAATGCTGCATTCACATCTTGAATGAGACTTTCTGATGGTACTTCACTCAGCCGTTGTAATTGGTTGCCTGGTGTTCATTCGGGCCACGATTCTCTCTCTCAGGTCAGTTGCTGTCTCGTTCAGCTTTGATAGTTCGTTCATTACTGGGGCTGCATACCCAGTCTCGGGGTGGGGAGTAGTTAACTCCCCCCTGACCTTATCTTTGGGCTCCTCCCTTTTGCCGTAGCATTTGTGTTGTACCTCGTCAATCTCAAGTTGTGATAGCAGTTGCCGTTTGCGGATGTTGGAACACTGAGCTACTAGTTGTTTGGCAGTCATTGTAGACTGTGGGTGTCGAAGTAACCATTCCACCCTCAGTCTTTGCATGTAACCCCTCTGACTAGGGTTACTTGAGTAGTAGCATTCCAACAGATCCATGTTTTCGTCTCTCGCCCATTTCCGTCTTGTTCCAGTAGCCCATTTTTCATCAAGGTGCTCTGGTTCCCCAGCACCTGACGCAGACCTTGTTTGGCCGGGCGACGTCTGAGCCGGCATGTTATGCGTATCAATGTCTCTCATGGTATGAGGTAGGCTATATAGCTCCAAGGGTCTTGCCTAAGGACCCACACTGCATAGCTCAATTGCACAATTGCACTGTTGTAAGTCGCCCCAGCCCGGATTCGAACCCCGGTCTCCCGGGTGGTAGACTGGTGTCTACCCACTGAGCTATACAGTCAGCTATATATATATATATATATATATATATATATATATATATATATATATATATTATTGTGTTATCCTTCATAACTCTTGCAAACATAATTTCTCATGCAGTACCGAGATGAATATGGACGCCATGTCCCACAGGATTTTTCAGCATTATATCTGTAACATACGGTGGCCACCGTAGTAACATGACATAAAGATGTTTAAGTTTTATTTGGTAACAACTACTGGTCAGCCATATAATGTTACAAAGATGCAGCAAGTTTTAGATAGATTTGTATCATGTGCTTGAAAATAAATAAACAGATAAATAAAATGGAAGATCTTTTCAGGATCTCTTGTTCCTGGTTAAAATGGCAGGAGAGCAAAAGAAGAAACAGAGATTACAGAGTAAATTAAATTAATTTTAAATCCAGTACTTTGGAAAAAGTACTAGATTTAAAAGTTTCTTCTAGTTTAGCCTATGTGTCATTAATACATTTTTCAAGAAATTTTATTAGCGGAAAAAAATACTGAAAATACAAACAAAAAGCAGGTTTCAATCAATCAATCAATCAATCAATCAATCAATCAATCAATCAATCAATCAATCAATCAATCAATCAATCAATCAATCAATCAATCAATCAATCAATCAATCAAGATTATTTGTATAGCACATTTCAGGAACAAGGCAGTTCGAAGTGCTTTAAATCATAAAAATACAAAAATAAAATGTTATAAACAATCATACAGTCACCAGTTGAGAAAACCAGAAAACAAACATTACATTTTGCTGAGTGCCATCATCAAGATCATCAATACAGATCAAATAAGTCGATCAATATTCCATTCATTATGGTTCAAAAGCAAAGTTAAACAGGTGGATTGCAGCCTTGATTTAAAGGAACTCAGGGTTTCAGCAGATTTGCAGTTTCCTGGAAGTTTGTTCCAGATCTGTGATGCATAGAAGCTGAAAACTACTTCTTTATGTTTATTTCACTGATCACCCTCTGGCCTGATTACTGCCGGACCCATAGAGTCAATAAATAAATGAAACAGAGCCAGTCTGACAAGATGAAGTAGGACAGAAGATTTCAAACAGCAACGCAGCATGCCCTAAACATGGTGAATGTTCCAGTTCGTAACCTTAAGATTAAACTCTGTTGGTCCAGAACACACCTGTAAGGCTACATCTGAGTGGCCTAGTTAAAGTCTGGGCATTGAAATTCTCCAAAATGACTTTAAACAGATGTGAATCATAAAAGAAAGCAGAAAAAATTGAATATTTTTTCCCATGGACCTGTAGAGTGTAACTTTAGGCTCAGTTAATTACATCTCCCAGCTGAAAAACGCTTTGTCACTACAGTATTTTACTGCAACATGAAAGGTTTGAAGTGAGCTCAGATCCAGTCAGACCTGTTGGATGAACTCGGAGGGAACCGCCTCCTGCGTCTGCGGCGCTGAAAGTGTCGGGCTGGGCTCTGGCACCAACAGATCCGACCGGAGAGGCATCATGGAGGCAGGAGCAGCTGTGCTCCTGCTGGTGGCCCTGCTGGGGACCAGTTCAGCGAGCAGCTTTTATGGAGACAGCATCAGCCTGGCGCCGCTGCAGCAGAACGCAGATGGGACGTACAAGGTACAGAACATCACTAAACACAGAGCTGATTCAGATTCTGAATGTTTCATTTAATTCAGTTCTATCAAACTGAAGACAGGAATAAATCCTGAAGCTTCATTAGCCAGGACTAAAACAAATCATAAAGGATTTTATGTCACATTTGAAGTTTCAGTTTGTTGGAGATACTACAGTCTGTTTCCTAACTGGAGAAAGGAAACGGCCACGTCAGGTAGACTGGGAAATAAACAAAAGGAGTGATTTTTGGCACGCTGAACACCTGTGTCACCCATACCTGCTGTCAAGCATCTAATGACTTATGTCAACAAAATGTCTTTGAATCTTACTCAGCCTGTTGAGATGAAACCTAAACTGAAGGAAAACAGTTTAGGTTTGACCTGGAAGCTACTTCCAGGTCAAATAATTTATTTTACAATCTCTGATGTAAATCTAATCAGATTATGATTGTAGTTGTGATCAAGCTCCCGTTTCTCTTCACTTTCATTCCTCTAATCTTTTAAACTGCTCTTCATCATCAGTTGTCTGAAGATTTTCTCTGGACTTGGCTTGTTTTTTTATTCACTTTGAGTTCCTAAACCTCATTATTCCTCAGCTGAACCCATTTAGTCTGACCTGTTCTGCCTGATGATGCTTAAAAAAGGGGGCAAAACCCAGAAAAGTCCTGAGCCAGAACCCAGCAGCTGCATCATAAATCATATTTTCTGGCTGTCCAACATTTTCATATTTTCATAGATTTATCTGACTGGTAACAAACAACCAAATATCTAATTTATTGGGATAAACTGAGTGAAAAAGCAACAAAATCCTAAGAAATAAATCCAAGACATCAGGATGAAGTTTTCCAGAAACACCTGGATGTTTAGTTTATGTTTTTCAAACCCTGCAGGTGACTTTCTACCACCGACAAAACGGCAGAACCAGCTGTCAGAACCAGTCGGCTCTGCTCTGTGATGGTGGGTTGTGTTCGGACCTGGACCGGTCGGCTGCGGTCCAAACAGACCAGGATTCTTTGGGCAGATGGTGCCAGGTTGAAGAACGCACAACAGCAACGTTCCAGCCCAATGGGACAAGTTTCATTCTGAGGTGAGTCCAGATCTCACCAAACAGAACCAAAACTGACCAACCAGAACCAGAACTGACCAACCAGAACCAGAACTGACCAACCAGAACCAGAACTGACCAACTAGAACCAGAACTGACCAACCAGAACCAGAACTGACCAACTAGAACCAGAACTGACCAACCAGAACCAGAACTGACCAACCAGAACCAGAACTGACCAACCAGAACCAGAACTGACCAACTAGAACCAGAACTGACCAGTTCTCTGATCCAGGTTTATCTGCATGTTTCAGTTTCCTGCAGAAATCGGTGACAGCAGATTAGCTGCCATACAGGCTGTTGCCCAGGGCGCCAACTGCTGAGGGGCGGCTGCTTCAATGACTCAAAAAATAAAGTACAATGAACAAAATGAAATAAAAAACAGTAGAAATGCACAGCATGACTATTTTTGTATTGAAAGTGAAAGTACAGAAAATATAACCTCAGTGAGAAAATAAAAACTAAACCTAGTTACTGTTGAACTACAATCAGCTGATCCAACATCAGTAGGCAAATAAAGATTTAAATGAATTAAAGTGTTTATATTTTTAATTCACATCAGATTTATTATTATTTACATGTTACAGCTTCTTGATGCCCCAAAAGGCAGAAGGTTTATCATCTTATCTGTTGCTTTCATAACTGAATACGAGTCTCTGAATGGGAACACTGGGAATACTAGAAACACTGGAAAGATTATATCCCAACTTTTAACGACTTCTCTGTTGTCTTAAATATTTTCACAAAATAATCTGTCACATTAATAACAGAATAGAATAACTTTGAATAAGCGTCATGAATTGGCGGTGTGTAGTGGTGAGGTATTCGCAGGCAGACCCAGGTTGAAGATGAATGATGATTTTAATAATGAAAGGTTCATCTCAGAGCAGTCCAACGAGCAGAAGGCAAAGCACTAGACAATACAACATATGACATACAACTGGGATCCGACAAGAGACAACAGGTGGCATTTGATTACATTCAGTTTATTCATGTTGTATAAATGCACATGTCATCTGCAGGCGTTTCATTCCAGATTCTGGTTCATCTGATATGATCATCGTTCAGGTTCAGCTTATTATTCAAATCGGTTTCATTTTATTGCATCAAATCGCTGACTTAGCAGCAATCTCTCATCCTGAGGATGCATGTGGCGACAGTGGAAAGGCAAACTCCTCATTAACAAGAAGAAACCTCCAGCAGAACCAGAGCCAGACTCAGTATGAGCAGCCATCTTCTTTGACCCACTGGAGGTTTGAGAAAAGAGAGATGAAAACACGAAGAAGCCCTGATCCAGGAGTACTTTCTATTTCAAAGAAAGCAAAGAGTTTAAAGTTGCCACACCCTGAGAAATGCGGTGGATTGTTGCCCCTCTGAGTTTCCATCCAACTCAGCGTCACATCAACACCTGAATGTCTTTGTTTGGCTGACAGCTTTGGCAGAACAAAGGCAGAGAATAACAACAGCTGACGCTTCCTCATATTTACAATTTACCAGAAAGCTTTCAGGTCATGCAGATCTTTCTTTTGAAAACTTCTGCAGAACATTTTGTTCTCTGACGACTCAGTTATTATTACTGGTATTAGTATGAGATGGTTTATTAGTTTAAGGTAAATTATGACGTTTAGCTTGGCCATACATTAAACTGCTCGAGTTAAAGAACATTTTCCTGCTAAGTATTGAGGCCAAAAGAGATTTTCTTTTAAAGCTGTGAGGATAAAGCCGTTAAAATGTGTTAAAAGATCCAGTGTATTTGTAAAACTGATTCCAAAGAATAACTTTACAAGATGCTCAACATTCCTCTTTTTAATGCTTTATTTTTCATGTTATCATAAAGGTACTATTTCATTTTCATTTTTGCTTTATTCTCATAGTTATTTATTCTCCATCATTTTACATAAACTCCATGTTAATATAAAATATGTATAAGACAGTAAACATTAAATAGGATAGAAATATCCTTTACTTTTTAAAGGAGCAAAGTAACAGGCAGACAGAAGGATGTAAATTTACAGAAAGGTATGAATGTGAAAACAGAAAAATAGGAATAAGAGAGTATATAGGCAAATTTACAGGATTAAAAAACAAAGCTGTGTAGTTATTTAAAAGGTAGCATACAATAACTAAGTAACTAAGTAACTAGATAGAGGAATTAAAACATACAATATGTTCGTGCTGATAGTGCATTAAGCAACAGAATATTTACAATAATTTAAATTTTAATGGCTTGTTGAGATTTTTGGGAGCAGTGATGGTTCTGACAGCTGCTGAGGTGGAAGGATCTGTGATAACGCTTCTTTGTGCACCACGGATGGTGCAGTAAATGTGTGTAATATGCAATAATCAAAACTACTAAAAATCATAATATTCATAATAATACAATCAATGTTTTAGTGACTTTCTGCAAATAAACTGAAAATATTGATGTCTTTTATATGATATATTAAATAATGTCATTCCATGTAATCCAACCTTTTTTAGCTTAATATACGTAATACACAAAAAATAATGTTTGTCTCCTATGTTGGCCGCCAGGGGGCAGTAGTAGAGTGACTATCAGTGACTGGATTTATTTGGAGAAATGAAAAGAAAAACTTAAAAAATATATAGTGTTTAGATGAACGATGATGATGTTTTCACATCCTGGTTTTGACTTCTTTACTCTCAGAGACTCCGGCTGCTGCTGGGACAATAATCTGGAGCACAAATCCAACTGGGAGAGCCACGCAGAGATGGACCTGGGAGTCAGATCAGACTCCTACCGCATCAACAACTGTCCCGTCACCGCAACCGTGGCTTCCTTACGGTACCGGAAACCGTCTGGTTTCATCTAACACGGCTTGTTAGGGAAATGTGACTGAAAAGTACAGAGTTTGACCTGATGGGGAATGAAAATGTTCCTGCAGGGTTTCTCAGAACTGCTTCACCCATCTTCGCCTTCTGGCTCATGATCCAGATGAAGACGTGGTGAGATGCCGCTTCGCTTCCGGCGCCCCAGCAAACTTCACTCTGGACGAGGTAATCTGACCCGATCTGATGTCGGATAGTTTTCAACCTCACAGTATTTTATACATAGAGTTTTACAGATAGAACCATCAGATGATTGTCAGCCATTTTTCATTTTAAATACTCATTTTTCAGAGTACCTGTACGCTGAGAGGCTCAGGTGAGCTCCAACTTGGCCAACACGTGTTTGAACTGACGGTGGAGGATTTCTCCACCAAAAACGTGACGCTGACGTACGCAGACGGAAGCACGGTGACCCGGGAGGCCTCCAGCACCAGCCTGCCTCCGCTCTGCAGGCTGAAGCTGCAGTTCGTGGTGGACGGTGAGGAATTCACCCGCTGAACAAACGACTCATTTAGCCAAATAAACCACTAAAAAAGGCAGTGAAACAAATGACACATCACTGAATTCTCACTAATATCCCTGAGTTGTTTTCATGTACAGATTACAGTATTAAATGTATTCATGAATAGTGATTAAAGGCAATTCATTAAAAAAATACTTTATTTTGCTGAATAGTCTCTGGTTATATTAAATATAAATTATTATAATTATACTACATTATATTGTTTGTTTATTTATTTTTTATTTATAAATAAATAAAAGAACATTTTATATCAAAGGCTTTAAGCTGAATAAAAAAGGCAGCAGAAAAATGGAGAAGGTGATATAATCATATTTGATCTAAAACATTTCTTACATTTATAACATCGAACGGCTTCATGGTTTTTGACCCATTTGTCACTTCTGATTAAATCTTTTCTGTGTTTTTGATTCAGTCCTTTCTCCGACATCGAGCTGCGTGGCCGGTGACCTTCTGCCCATGTTCCTGTCCCGGACGCCGTCGCACGGAGACGTTCTCCACGCCAGCGTGGGTCAGACGCTGCAGCTCTACGCCGAGGCCCAGGCTCAAAACGCGCAGTACGGACCGCCGCAACGCCGCTTCCTGCAACATTTCTGCATGCTGTTACACACCTGTCCTGTTTACTCCTCTGAAGGATCCAGGGCTTCCAGGTCAGCGGCCCCCAAAACATGACCAAGGAGTTCAGAAGCGGGTCGGACGGGAAAGCAGAGGTCACTCTGCGCTGGACCCCGAAGGAAAGCGACGCCAACAAACTCGTCCCGATTTGTTTCGCTGCAGAAACGGCGACAACGTGAGTAATTTCATTACACAGAAACGTCCTGGTTTTCTCTGCAGCTGCTGTACAGCAGACCAGTGACGTTCAGGATGAGAGTTTTATCATTTTTAATTAAATTTTAATCTCATTAGTTCCTTAAACACCTTTGGATATGCATAAAAATCACAGCTAACACTAACTAATTAGTGATTAATTTTTAAAAGATTAGCATTTTTCTAACTGCGTGTTTGGACCATTATAGATATATAAAAAAGGAGAAGCAAGAAAAAAAACAATGGGAGATTTCTGAAAATTTGTCATTTTTCAAACTCTGAAATTAAATTTTTTTAGAAGACTTCTGAGAAATTTTCTTGGAAATGTTTGACTTTTCAAATTCAGAAATTTTCCAGAAGTTTTATACAAATTTTTTTAGATTAATCTCAAAATTTCTGAATTTGTTGTACAAAAGTGTACTCCTTTTTTACAATGGCCCTGATACGTCATTGCTGAAAACATAAAAGTATAATTCAAAATACTGCTGTACTGAACAGTAAACAGCTGCAAAATAATTAAACACTCATGTTGTGGAAATAATGCAAATACTGGACAGCAGATAGATTAATATTAGAGAATAAATTAAGGTTAATAAGATGTGAAATTGTAACCAAAAAGTTTGGTGCCAAATTTTCAACATATCATTTCCAAATATAAATAAATAAAGTGTTAAATTAGGAGCTTGAACTGATGTTTAAATGATAAAATCTGAAAATGTCTAAGAAGTAAATTTGACTCAGTGACTGGACTGAGGCTGTTTGTAGTCGAGTCGTAATGTTTCATAAAACAAAACAAAAAGTTGTCATAATTATGATCAAAACTGATCTGAAATCTGCTAGAAAACAATGGCTGTAGCTTTGGTATCTAAAAATGAAACTGAAACAAAAAGTCCAAACTCACCAAGCAGGACTCATTTTTTCCACGTTATTTAGATGTTATCTAACTCTACTGGTTTCAAAATGGCTCCAACTTGTTTTGTTTTCATCCCACAGCCAATCAGAGATGAGATGTGTCGTTGTCACGGTGACCCATACCGCCGTCCTGCAAGGTTTGTTCCTAATAACAATAAAACATTACACACACACACACACACACATACACGCACGCACACACACACACACACACACACACACACACACACACACACACACACACACACACACACACACACACACACACACACACACACACACACACACACACACACATACGCACATAAACCAGAAGGATAGCAGGGACCCATCATCTTCAAGAAGAAGATGATCTATCTATCTATCTATCTATCTATCTATCTATCTATCTATCTATCTATCTATCTATCTATCTATCTATCTATCTATCTATCTATCTATCTATCTATCTATCTATCTATCTAGTTTAAAGAGAGCATAAGCAGGAAGTCGTAAAGAGGTGAAGATCCATGACGAACCAAATGTAAATAAATTCTAGTGAACATTTAACACTGGAATTGGAAGATATTTAAACAAAACAACAGAAACAATAAATAAAATGAATCATAAAGTCTCTGGAAACAAAACTGTCCTTCAAAAAAAGGAATCAGTTGAGAGCAAAGCACCAAACTGAAGAGTTTCATCATCCAGTTTTTGGTAGAGAGAGAAAAACAGGAAATCATGCAAATGGAAATGATTGAGCTTATTTTAATTGATCATGTGATTAATTGATTAATTGCTTATTGTGACAGGCCTAATGATCACATTATTCCTGTGATTTCCAGGCAGAGCCTCTGTTACCTGCTTGCCCAACAAGATGACGGTGGCCTTGGAGAAAGCCTCCATGCCAGACATCAGTGAGGAGTTTCTGTCACTCAGAGACCCGTCGTGCACGCTCACCACCAACGGCACCCACATCGTGGGAACCATGTCCTTCAGCACCTGTGGCACAAAGCTGGAGGTGTGGAATAAATCAGAACCACCTCGGCCTGATTCCTCTCTGCCGCTTCGCTTTTTTCACTCTGATGTTTCACCTGAAAACAGGACAAAGGAGACTACATCGTCTTTAAGAACGAGATCCACTCCATCGTGCGGTCCAACGAGATCATCATCCGGAGGAACAATGTCAAGATCGACTTCTACTGCGAGTTTCCCAAAACCATCAGCGTCTCCAACTTCTACAACCTCCACCAGGCCGACTACATCTTCACCGAGTCCAGCTTTGGCAGCTTCGGCTACAGCTTCGAGATATACCAGGACGGCAACTTCACCAGCAGGGTGCCGCCCGACGCCTACCCGGTGCAGGTCAAGATGATGGAGATGATTTACATGGGCATCCAGGCCGTGTCGGAGCTGCCAAACGTTACCTTGTTTGTCGAGTCGTGCAAAGGAACTCCAGACAACAACCCTGACAACCCCATGTACTACGACCTCATCAAGAACGGGTGAGTCCTGCTGCTCAGAAACACTCGCTGAGGACGCTCAGAGAAACGTTTTTCATCTGTTGTCTTCCAGGTGTGTCAAAGACGAGACGGTTAAGATCCACCCGTCAAACCAGACGAACTTCAACTTTGAGATCCAAGCCTTTAAATTCAACGGAAATTATGACCAGGTAGGTCTGAGAGGAAAACCCAGAGCCTTCCAAACTTATACCATCCGGCTACTGGAACTTTGTTCTCTACTAATCCATCCACTTCATGGAAAACCCTCCATGATGCTGCCACCACCTCAACTTCACCACCTGACATTTTTGACACTGTGGCCAAGTAACTCAACCTTCGTCTCACTGTCTACTACAATCCTATTTGACCCAAAGGTCTTTATTTCTCAAATTTAATCCATCCACACTGTGATTAATCAGATAAACGCCTGAAAGCTGACGCCAACTTATCGTCCTCAAGAGATTCCACATGCTAGCTGGACATTCATCCCAAACAAGCTTACTGGAGTGGAAAGGATTTGTTAGTGAAGGCAGTTCAAACATCAGTCAACAAAACCATCAAAACATGTCAAATATGTTGAACAAAGTTCCAGTTGTTATGAATCAGAGGCAACTCTAAACAGGCAGGTTTTTAGTCTAGATTTCTGTTTCTCCATGTTTAGTTCTGTTTCTGGATACAGATCAGAACCAGAACCAGAAGACCTGGTCAGGAAGGTCGATACAACAGCAGCAGGTGTTTAAGTTGTTCAGTGGCAACAATTTTTTAAAGTCTGTTCTCTGAGCTACAGGAGGATGAGGGTCTTACTGGAACCTCAGCCTTTTAATCCTAGAAATGTTCTTCAGGTGACAGAAGGCTGACTTTTTAACCGTCTTTATGTGTCTCTGAAGGTTCAGGTTTGAGTCTTTCACTACACCCAGGTGGATGCATTCAGAGTCACCCGGTGACTTCGTAATGTAGAGCTTGTAGACACTGAATATGAGGGGTTGTCGGACTGAGCCTTGTGGTATCCCACATGTGACTTTTGCTTGTTCCTATTGACACAAAGAAGTCTCTGTTCTTTAGGTAAGATTTGGACCAATTAAGTTATTAATAAAAAACTTTGATTGTGAGGAATGTAGCTGCTGGAGATGCTTGAATTGTTTGGTTTTGATCCTATTAAACTATAAATGTAAACTATGAATCACATCAAAATATTTTTAGATCCCATCCTGAGAGTGGCAACAGGACAACCAAATCAAACCCCAGAGATCCTTTGGTCAACAGTAAAAGAAATCCTTGTTTTTGTTTCCCGTTCTTCACATTCCACCTCAGGTTTACATCATCTGCAACGTCATCCTGTGCGAGCCTGGGAATCCCTTTTCCCGATGTGCGCAGGGATGTCTGAGCGAGCCGTCCCGCCGTCGCAGACGAGGGCTGAGCATGGAGACCACTGGGCACTACATTACCCAGGGTCCTCTGCAAGTGCTTGGGCCGGCTGGTCCCAGTTCTCCAGCGGAGCACAAGAAGATAAATGCAGCTCCGAAAAGTGACACGGCTCCTGAAGGTTAGAGTCTGAGCGACCTGACAGTCGGGTTTCCTGTGTGAGTAAAAACTGAACATTTCCTGATGTCTTCCAGGGAATTTTCCAGGAGCTGTTCCAGAACCCAGATCGGACGGAGAAACCTGGAGGTTCAGGGAGGTGTTTGCCTCCAACATCACCACGGTGGTTTTCGGCAGTGGCTTCGTCCTGTCGCTGGTTCTGCTGGCCATGGTGGTCCGCTACTTCAGCAGGAGGAGGAGAGCCGAAGACCAGAGCTTTCTCATTGAAGACGAGTTTGAGAAATAAACGGCTCCCTGAGAGCCTCTGGAAAACAGATGAATTAAAGGAGACAAACTAAACCATCTTTTTTACCCAACCAAGGTCTGAGATCAGGTTTGATCAGAATCAGAACTCAGTTCTTTTCTTTTTTCACCTGGTTTTACAGAAAACAGTGAAAAGTTTCAATCCAAACCACTTTTTAGTGTAAAAACCAATTAAGATATTTTGTTTCTAAGTACAGAAATAACTGTAATAACTAACTGTTAATAACTGGCCCAATAAGTTGGGCCATATTAACTAGTAACTGGGTTATTACTATCCAAAAAGACAGCTGACGCAACAATCAGAAGTTTGCTTATTTCATGTTTTTTTTTCACTCAGCATTTAACATTTTATTCCTCTCCAGGAAAAAAGGATTTCATTTTGCTTAATGTGTTTTTAGATCAGCCCAGAATTAGTTTGTATCAAATAAAACCTGTTTTCTGATCAGATCCAGTTTCTTTTAGCCAAACAATCAAACTGTATTTCAGTCACTAACCAAAATGGCCGATTAGCTCCAACTCAGTCTAAACTCCAGATTTCAGCTGATCACTGAGATCTTTGAAGCCGGACGCCTCTGAACAAAAATAAAAGCTTCTTTTTTGAGCTCAGACCTTCAACTATCAGGTTTCAGTAATGTGTCTCCTTTAATTCATATTTCCTTTTTTCATGCAGCCTTAAGATATTTTATCTAAATCTGACATAATAATTTGGGAGTTTTTATCGGTTAAATCAAAACTTATTTTGCTTTGCAAACAATATTTTAGAGGAACTTCTGAGCTAAAATTGCTTTCAGTGCTTCAGATTTACAGATTACAGTTTTCTTGGCAGCAGAAGTCGACAGATGTAAATGAATCAGCTGCTTTCAGATGCTGAGCGTGAGAAAAACCAGCTGATCGGATCTCCGACCCGGTTCCACTTCACCTGCAGCAATGCTGCTGCTCCTGAAACGCGTTCAGCTGGATGCCTTCATGCTGCTTCCTCTGCTCGTCAACAGCTCCAAATGTTTGTATGGCCTGATTAGGTTGTCTGATTATGGAAACTAAATCCAGCATCTTAAGGGAGTTCATGTTATTAAGATTTACATTTTTCCTACAGTAAAAAGAGAAGGGCCTTATGTATACGTTCGTTGGTTATGTAATAAAAAGCTTCTGGGAGCCTGTGTGGAGTGTTTAATGCTTATTTCATGTTTCTAATTCAGTTGAATTGAAATTCTGACAATAATGAGATTATTTGGACATTTGGAGAGAAAAGGAATCCCAACCTGAAGATCTGAACAGATTCTACCGAGCAACAAAATCTGATCAGGTTTTGTTGATATTGTTATCTTAAGATCTAAGTATTGGTGTATAAATGTATAAATGTGTGTGTATTTGTACGTGTGGATGTGTGAATGTGGCTTCAGTGAAAGTATGATGAAAAGTACTTCACAAAAATACTACATAAATCCAGTCCATTTACTTAAGAAAAATCAGACGCTGTTTTTAACTGTTATTTTTCATTTACTAACAAAAAAAGTAATGTATGGGATTCCAACTGTGAAGCTAAACAAATGAACAGCAATAATTTGGGTTATTTTTTTCTGTTATAAGAGAAAAAAATGGTGGTTCATTTTCCACCATGTTGTTCATTCATAAATGTCAGTTTCAATCTAAATATTTAATTTCTAAGCTAAATATTAAACCAAATAGTTAGTGAAGCTCCATTTTTTTCTGTTATGACAATAAATAACCCAAATTTTTGCTGTTAATTGTCACTGCTGTAGCTCTTACATTGAGTTTTCCTCCTGCAATTACAAGCCTTACTGTTACCCCCCACAGGGCAACAGTAAGGCTGTTACCCTCCACACTGCCTCCACCAAAAGCAGCTTGGTGAAAGGGATTTGGCTAATCTTTAATGGAAGCAACAAACAAACTCGGCTCTGCAAACTAAACACAGGCAACTTTCCTTACAAACGAAATGCGACACTATTTAATGGGAAATAAACAGGATTTCTAGTAGCATAAAATTTAGCCAAACAAGTTTAGTTATTTTTTAAATCAAATTCATATGATCAACTCCGTCAAATGTCTTATTTATTTTAGCTAAAACATAAAAACTTCTGTTTTGAACTTATATGTTCTCTAAATGCCTAGAAGCAAAGGTATTAAAACTAAAATCAAACAAATTATTAATTGCTGTTTCCTTAAAATCCAGTGAAAACTAAAGAAAATATATGTACCCATTACAATCTGCAGCCACAACACCAGGGGGCGCTGGAGGTCAGAGTAATGTCTGTAGCTGCTCATTGCGACACATCGTCACTTAAAGCGAATATTTTTATCAGGTTTGAAGGCACTATGACATTTAATTTGCACATTTTCTCTTTAAAACATAACAGAAAATAGAACACTGTAAAAAAAATTCTTTAAGCCTCTTCATGCAAAAGGCAATAAAAAAAAACGTTTTACATAACATAAAAACCAGGAAAAGCAAAAAGAAAACTGACAAAAAAATTAGTTAAACAAGGAAAAGCATGAGCAAAAAAAAAAAAAAAAAGAATTAAGGAAAAACTAGAGGTGGTCACAACATTCCTACAGATTAAAATAAATAATAAATAAACTGAATAAACTAAAATCTACATTTAATTCAAACACCCATTATGAAAGCCTCTAAGTTATTCCAGGATGTAAAAGCTTATATTTATAATAAATGATTCTATCCTTGCTTTGACTGAACACCTGCCATGTGTATAAATTAAAAATTAAATCATGTTTGGGTTGTGCTGTGGTGGCGCAGGGGTTCAGCACAACCCACATATGGAGGCCTCAGTCCTCAACACAGCTGTCACAGGTTCAATTCCCGGCCCTGGTGACCTTTACTGCATGTCTTCCTCTCATTACCCAATTAACTATCAAATAAAGGCCACTAGAGCCAAAAAAACATCTGCTGAACAATTCTTGACATATTTAAAATAAAAAAAAATCATACCCATTTTTGGAATATTTTAAACTGATTTCTACACCAACAAGGTGAGAAAAAGGAAAAAGATCCAACCGAACCACTTTTACTAGTTCAGTCATTTCATCTCTCAACTATTTTATTGACAATATTTAAATATTTATTTTAATAGCTAGAAATTAATAATCTAATTAGAAATATATTTGATAACAGCAGATAAGATGAAAGATGTAGTTTTATTTCAGATTTTAGTTTCTTTCTTTCGATGTCGTATTTTTATACAAAAGAAGCAAATTATGGAAATGGAAACAAACCAACTCCACATTGATTATCAGTTAAAAATAATCAAACTTAAAGATCTGCTGTTGCTGAATCAACCTTCAGGCCTCTCAGGTCTTCTGGTTCTGGGGATGCAGAACCAGAACCAAACATGGAGAAGCAGCATTCAGCTTCTGTGCACCATAACTCTGGAGCAAATTTCAGCTGAAACACTGAGCTCCTTTAAACCCAACCAGTTCAGAGTTGCTTGGATTAGTAACCGTAACGCTGTGTGAAACCTGCAGCTGCGTCTGCTGTCAGCTCTGCTCTGTTTGCAGCTGCATCTAAACTCACCTCAGTTCTGAGTCCTCAGGTTGACCGAGGATCGTTTCCTGGTTTCTTCACAAACGTTTGATACATGCCACGTCTTGGAATGTGTTTGCTGAGCCGAGTCAGCAACTCTCAGTAATTTAAGGTGTGTACACAATGCACCTGCAACAATGAAAGTATTTATGAGCACAGATGAAAAACTCAACAGACATGTGATTAAACATCAGCTGTTCTTGCACACACAGCTTTTATCACAACAAAGAAAACATTTGCCTCCACTTTGTTTTTTATTTTTAAAGGAGGCTTACAGAAGCCATAAATCACTTACTGAATGTGAAGCTTTTGTTGCTTGTTGAAAATAGAAACCAACTCTTCAACCTGAGATGTTATTGATTGATTTCTGATCTGGTTGATAGATCAACAGCCAGCATTGATTTTCATATTTAATTTTCTCCAGCGAACGTTTCGGGCGAGAGGCGGGGTCAGCTGGACGGGTCGCCAGACTGTCGCAGGGCAACACAAACGCCTCAGGCACTAATTACACCAAAACACAACACAGGAACCTGAATCCTCACACTTTCACCTTCATTTTTATTTTTTAGAAATTTGTGACCAATCAGTTTTTAAGGTGTGTAGAATTGAACAAATACCTGGTTTTCATGCTCATTATTCCACAGCAACCAGCAACAGTTTTAATTGCTGAACAACTAATGGCTTCATCAGAGTCGAGGAGTTGGAGCAGTTTTGGATTAAAAAATCAGCTTTTGACACTTTAAACTATGACAGAAAACATTAAATGTTGTAAAAGTATCCACAGAGAGTCCTTATGGATATTGACGCTGTGGGCTTGAAGGATTTCCAGCAGCAGTCAGTCTTACAACAAATCTGTTACAACAAATCTGAAAAGGCCTCTGACTGAAGGCTGCTGCTATGTGACAGCTTCATTAGTGTCATGACAGGCTAGCAGCTTAATATCCAGACGGCGAATAGCTGATCAGTTGTTGAGCACTGCTCATCCACCTCCTTTGCTTTTGCCACTCCTCATCCCATCTCTGCCTAGAATGATGCTGGAGTAGGGGATGTGATCCTTGGACATTATGATGGTTGGAAGTGATGGAAGGAACTTCCTCATTGTTTCTGCATCCATGAAGCCTCTTCAACTCAGTTTTACATCATAAAAACTGTTCCGGATGAAAACAGAAAAAAAATCCTTCCAGCTGAACAGCATCCAGAAGAAAAGGGAATAACTGATCAACCATGCAATGGCTCAACTAAATTAATATGAACAAAAGTCTGGAAAAAATCCCAAATCAGAACTAATGTAACGGCGATATTTGAACGAACTGCCACTGTGTACATAACTCATACCTGAACCATTACGTATGCGTCATAAATTTGCCAGATTTTTGTTTTCAGATTCTGTTTCCAGCCAACAAGGACATTGGATTTATTTTTACACAGCCTTAGTTTTTCTACTTTTCTCTGAGTTGCTGATCTGTGATTTCCAGTAATGTTTATATGTAAAGATGAATATTCAAATCAAACAAGTCTGAGAAGGAAAATATATTAATTTTATCTTGGATTGTCATTTAATATTCAATGAAAAACTGAAGATTTAAAGCATGTTTTGAAAAAACAAACCTGCAAACTTTCAGCCTAATTAGACTGTCTTCTACTTCATCCTCATTTTACCATTTTAATCACCAAAGACATAACTATACCTTATTGTGGGAGCTGGTTGCCTGCATGTTGTATTAGATCTTCACTATATGGTGCAACGTGACTAATAAAAATGTGGCCAGCCCAGATATTTATCTATCTTAGAAGCTCACCACAGCCACGTACCTGGGAGGAATAGTTACCGTCACACTGTGAGACACTGGAATGTAATTATGTCTCTGAAGTGATAGTATAACAAACTTTTTACTGAGCATTGCTGTTGCAACACTTGCTGTGTGAACAATAGCTGATGGTTAACACCAAAGAACACAAGGTTCCCGGACATCAAGCTAATCTTAGGATTTAAATATTGCCCAGCAGGAAACTGGATGTTGTTTTCTGACTAAGAACAAACCCTTTAAAAAAAAAAGCTGATCAATGAAATCTGTGAA
This sequence comes from Poecilia mexicana, assembly GCF_051168715.1. Classification (NCBI taxonomy): domain Eukaryota; kingdom Metazoa; phylum Chordata; class Actinopteri; order Cyprinodontiformes; family Poeciliidae; genus Poecilia; species Poecilia mexicana. The sequence goes on along the minus strand of NW_028263372.1, from coordinate 36,380,013 downwards.
ATAAAACTAAATCTGAAATTGCAACACACATTAATTGCTTCTACATCTTATAATGAGATTATATAAATACATTTTAAATTCCATTTTGTCACCTTCTAAACTCAAATCTGAAAGTGTTTTATCAGGATTTCGTAAATCAGACCAGCCTGAAGTGGTGCTTTAAATGTAAAGGGAGATGCATTGCATTCAGAAGACTTTACGTTGATCCCTGACATAAAATGCTGTGGAAATTCTCTTAAAAAGTCAACAAATTAGTAACTAGAGTCCAGCTGTGTGTGATTTATTCTGAGTGTAACTGCAGCTGTTCTGGTTCTGGTCTCAGGTTCCTCAGAGAACGACCAGCATCATGGAAACGCCCGACCCCAGCAGACAGGTCAGGGAGAACCTGGTGGAGAAGCTCAGGTAGGAAAATCTGTCCACATGACATCAGTAAATCAAGTCAAGTTGATCTGTTTAACACACTCCAGCAGCAAGGCAGTTCAAAATGTTCCACACCATGAAAACAAAATACAGTAACAAGTTACGAAACAATCAATAATACAGTTTGTCAAAAACCATCATCAAAAACATCAAGCAGATAAACATCAAATATACTGATCAATGTTCCAACTAATATGAACCAAAGGCATCTCTAAACTCTAGATGTATGGTGCATAGAAGCTGAATGTTGCTTATCTATGTTGGGTTCTGGGGATGCAGAGCAGAACCAGAACCAGAACCAGAACCTGAGAGGTTTGGAAGGTTGATGCAACATCTGTAGATCGTTAATGTATTGTGATGCTAAACCATTTATAAACTACCAGCAGCAGTTTAAAGTCTCTTCTCTCAGTGAAGGACTGTAGAACTGGGTGGTGTCTCTATCCTCCTGGTTCTAGTCAGAACTCCAGCAGCAGCGTTCTGGACCAGCAGCGTTCTGGACCAGCAGCTTCTGGACCGTTGGTTTGTCAGTCAGACCTGTGAAGACGCTGCTGCAGGAATCAAAGCCACTAAACGCCTGGATGAGTTTCTCTGGTCTGAGGCTTTAGTCCTCTGGTCCTGAAATGTTCTGCAGGTGAGAGAAGGCCCACTTTATGTCTTTATGCAGCTCAGAGTAAACCTGAACTGAATGACCTGTGTGGAAAGCACTGTGACTTCCAAAAAACAAATTCCTCATTACATTATTGTTGAAGGTGTGGAGGCTGATTGCTTGACACGTTTTTTTCCTTTACTGGAACTGAAATTAAAAGTAGTGAGGTACACCAGCTGCTGAGACATGAGGCTCCTAGCTTTCAACTGTCAGTTTATGTGCACTCAGCAACATGTAAGCTAGAGGTTAAAGAGCTGCTGGCAGCTATCTGCAATGACGGCCAGTCAAACGTTCAGTTTGATGCCTTTAGAATCAAGCTGACTCTAAAGGCATCAAACTGAACATTTGGTTGGCCAATCGACCCACCTCACAGGTTCCATCCAAACTGACTGGCATCAGTTTGGATGGAACCTGAGGAGGGTCTCCTGTCACCAAACACCTGAGCGATAGCTTTAATTTTTAGCATTCAGCAGCTTTGTATTCCTTCCTGTTTGCTGTTTTTGCTATTAATGTTGCTATTCTATCTTCCAATACAAAATTCTCTAGTTCACTCAGTTCTATATTTTTAGTGTTGATATTTTGTCAAATCAGATCAACAGGATTGAACTGCAGCTCCAATTTGCTTAGCTCAACTTGAAATCTCAGTTATTTTTCCAAATCATTCCACCTTCCTGATGGACTGACAACCTGTCCAGTGCCTCCTGCCTCTTGCTCAGTGACTGCTGGAAAATTGCAATATTTTCATCAAGTTTTTATTTGTTGATACGGTATCTGGTTGAGAGTCTGAAGGTTGCATCTTTAAAGTAAAGACAGAAGGTTCAGATTTGCTGAAGGGTTTGCGAGAACACAACTACTCATCCCAAGCTAAAAGTCTCCTTCACTAAGTGCCATATGTATTTGCTCTTACTCAGTAATGTGGATTTTTAGACTGCTAGAGTATTCTCTGGAATATTACCTTAATTCTGATACCTGAACCAGTCGAATCAACAGAAAGTAAAATAGTGAGGTTCTAATAATATCTCATGAATACGTCACAGGGGAATTTTTAAATACAATCTCATGAGGTTGTAATTTGTTTTCAATAAGGCAACAGTGCTTTGAGTCTCATTGTGGTCATAATCTGGAAAAGATTAATGATCATCTTTGAAAATCCCAACAGGTTAAACAGGTTGAGCTCCACCGGTGCTGCTTTCAGTAAGTGATGCAGGTGTTTCCTTGTTCAGGTATATAAAACATGGACCGTTTTGGTGCAGGATGGAGCCTCATCAGGATGGCGACTGCGCTGCTGCTGCACCTGCTGCTCATGGTCACTACTGCATCTGCACTGTCCACCAACTACAAGTCCTACGGTGGCTCAGTGGCCTTCACTTCCAAAGGAAGGAATTCAGATGGAACCTATGAGGTGGGTCTTCTGTCACATAATTTAGATAAAAGTCATCTCTTCTCTAAATGCCACATTATTTTTGCTTTATATTTACAATTTGCAATAAAATATACAGCATTTTACAGTATTTGGAAAGGGGTTTATGATGACTGTTTGCAGGTTGAACTTCGACAGCGCAGTACTCCATATCTCAACCACCATTCGTATACTGAGGGAGTGTGTTTGAGGGGTAACTGTGGATCTCAGACGCAGCGCTCTGTGGACACAGTCTCCACTGGCTCTTATGGTCTAACCTGGAGACAATATGAGGTGACAACCAACAGGAGACTGACCAGCAATCTGCCCTTTGACATGAGGTGGGCGATATCTCTGAAAATTTTCTTACATAAAATACAAAAGTTCATGAAAGTTAAATTATAGACAAGTTTTAATGCTTGTAAAAGATAATACCAATCTGTATATCAATTTGCATGGTAGTTATATATTTTTTCTTATCTGGAACAAATGTATACAAATAGTTTAATACACTGTGAAATGTAACAAATGTTTTGGATTCTTTATAATTTATCTTAATCATAAATGTTGTCAAACAGATTTCCTAATAGGAATGAATACTCCTGGGGCTTTGGCTACTGGTTTCCTAATGTGAGAGGTTCCTCCTTAAAGTGGAGGATGATGACACATGTGGACATGGGAATCCGATCAGACACCGGTGAACCCAACAGACCTCCTGCCATCGCCACACCTCATATTCTCAGGTAGCCCCTCCCTCACTGTCTGCTTGTGTCTTTACTCTCTCACCATAACACTGTTACATCTTGAAACATATTTTGAGACATGTTCAAGCATATTAGATTTGCTAATTGTTTCTAATTGCATAACAATGGTGTCAAGTATTCATGCTGTTATTGGTAAAAGGTTCTGCAGGTAAGAAAAGTTTTTAACTTTACAGCAATCCCTCATACTGAGCATGTATGTTGCGACAGCGGCAAGAAAACTTTGCTGCAGTTATTACAATGAATTTCAGTTTGAAACTCCTGACCTCTCTGTCCTCAGCAGTCGTATCCGTCTTTCATTACAGGGGCTTCAAAGCTTAAAGGGCATGGAGGCTATTATGTAAAATTTACTTTTGTGAGCTTTAGATCATGTTATAACTTTATTCCCTCCTCAAAAACATTGCTTTAATTTTTTTCATACATGCTTGAAGAAACCTTGAACTTCTCATGTCAACCACTTAGAGGTGCCTAAACGTTTGCTCCCACAAAGCGCTGCCTTTTTCCACAAAGTTCCTCCAGCCAGGCTTCCGTCTCACAGAGCACCTGTCACCCACATGGCTCCTCCAGACTAGCGGCAGCAGCAATAAGCAAAAACCTGGCAGTGACTCCTTACCCTTTCCCTTCTTTAGAGGTCTACTATAAGAATGGTAGACCTCAGTGTTATAGTTAACTCACCTCTTGGCTGTATTGAGCTTCTACTCAATACAACCCTGAGTCACATTCACTGCTCACCTGAGGAAGCATCATTCCTTTGTAGCTGAAGGCATTCAAATGATCCCAGTTTGGGATTTGAACTTGAAAATCCATACCTCTATTTGGAAAGCTGAAGAACTTCAGTGTCCTACAATCAAGAACCAACCTGCAGATTGGCCTCTGAATCAGTCACATTGTTCATATTTCTAATATATCTCTAAAATGTGTAATCCACAAAAATACCAAGATTTTTCTCCAAAGCCACAAAAAAGGAAATAGTAATAATATATCTAATTTCTTCAGAAGCAAGAGTTCCTGAATGAGTTTTATGTGACGTTGCAGAGTCCCGAGGAACTGCCCCCGAACATTCAGGATCACGACATTTGACCCTGATGGTGACAGCGTGAGGTGCAGGATACCAACTAGCTCCAGCACATATGAGTGTGGGATTTGCAGCCTTGTCAATGGTTTCTCCTTCGATCAGGTAATAATATAATTTATAATTTTACTTTGTTTCTCTGGTGTAATAATGCTGGATGTTTGGGTAATGGTTGATTATGAACTAAATTAAAGAGTTAATAATTTGCAGAAGAAAACTTTACACAGTTGTAGACATCTCTCTTGTATTTATGTCCATCAAAATTTTATGGTCCTTAACATTTATATTCACTTAATGATTAATGTATTTTGTTGTAGAAAATAATATTAAAACCAAAACTATATAAACGTATGTCTTGCTAGAATTCCTGTTCCATCACATACAATCCAAGTCAAACAACTGGATACCACCCAGTTGAGGTCATGGTGGAGGATTTCCCCAACAAAGATATCACATTGTCCTACTCTGATGGATCCTACACCACAAAGTGGCCCCAGACAATGACACGGCGTAAACGTCAAGCAATCACTACCACAGCTGCCCCAACCACTACCACAGCTGCCCCAACCACTACCACAGCTGTCTTAACCACCACAGCTGCCACAACCACCACCACAGCTGCCCCAACCACCACTACAGTTGTCTTAACCACCACCACAGCTGCCCCAACCACTACCACAGCTGCCCCAACCACTACCACAGCTGCCCCAACCACTACCACAGCTGCCCCAACCACTACCACAGCTGCCCCAACCACTACCACAGCTGTCTTAACCACCACAGCTGCCCCAACCACTACCACAGCTGCCCCAACCACTACCACAGCTGCCCCAACCACTACCACAGCTGCCCCAACCACCACTACAGCTGCCCCAACCACCACTACAGCTGCCCCAACCACCACTACAGCTGCCCCAACCACCACTACAGCTGCCACAACCACCACTACAGCTGCCCCAACCACTACCACAGCTGCCTCAATAACTACCACAGCTGCCCCAATAACTGCCATAGCTGCCCCAACAACTACCACAGCTGCCCCAACCACCACCACAGCTGCTCCCACCACACAGTCTTACCGATCATCTATTGGTCCTCTCAGCAAGCTGCCCCTGCAGTTCACTGTTCGGGGTATGTAACACTTTCCTGAATGTTGATGTTTTCCAGTTAACTTTCTCTCAGTAAGTATTTTTCACCCATTTGTTGCCTGATTTTCAGTGGACTCACACAGTGCTCCTTCATGCCTTGACGGTGACTACTTTCCCGTTTTCTTGGCACCAACTCCAGCTGATGGAGTAAATCTTCCAGCGTATGTCAACCACACCCTTGAAATCAAAGTTAGATCCAAAGCTCAATACACAACGTGAGTAATCTATTAATATCCTTGCATGTGCTTTAAAAAGTAAATCAATACTTTCTTCACTTGCTCGGGCTTATTTCACAGATGTGCAAGACTTTTTTAAACATCTGCTCTTCATCATTTGTTGGGTTTTTATGTAGGATTCGTGACCTGGTTGTGACAGGACCACATGGTATTTCAAAGCAGAGTGTTTCTGCAGATACTTACATCATAAAATGGACACCAACTGAAGATGAGCTGAATGATCATTTTCCTATTTGCTTTGTCTCTGAAGGCAGAGATGGGTGAGTTTCCAAAAGACAGTGAGCCAGTTAGATATTTCACATGTAGCCGTTTAATAAAGTAAATCAATGGATAGATTTTTTTGAGTAATTAAGTAGTTGATACAGTGTGATTTCTTTATTAATATCCAGGTACAACAGAGTTTATCACTCAGAACTTCGTTGTGTGACCATAGATGTTGGTCGTCATGGTGAGTCAATCCAAAAAGCCATGGACTACTGTTGACGTAAAGGCCTATGTAACTATTTTTTATGCATATGAACCTAAATTTAGAAGATGTTAATAGTAAAAACACATCCTGGAACTCAAAATAATTCAACTTTCATTTTTTTTTTCTTTCCGATGGACTGTCACAATCCTTGGATCCATCAATAAATGATATAAGGATTTTTGACCATTCCTTTTAGTGCATTCTTTTTAGATAGTCCATAGTCTTTGATGTCATTTCTAAGTCAATTCAACCATATGTTGAGGTCATTGTCCTGCGGAAAGATTCAATGATGACATATTTTCAGTGTTTTTGGATGGAAGCCACCAGGCATTTCAGAGAATTCCAGGTACCATGCAAGTTTTGCAATATACCAGGACTTTGCAATTAAAATGCGACCCACAGCATCACAGATCCTCCACCATACTTAAGAATGGGCATAAGGTGCATTTTTTGGCTTCTTTATATCTGAAAAACTACATTTCAGAAACAACCTTTAGTTGTCTCTGTACTGTCACAATTCTTGGATCCATCAGTAAACAATATTCACCAAGCCACTTCCAGTGCTCAACAGATGATGAATCAATTCCTTCATGCCTTGATGGTGTCGCTCCTTCTGACTGACCCAACTACTCGGTCAGTCTCATTGACCGTGTAGTTGCAAAACTCCAATATGTTTCTGATTACAATTGTAAAACATAAAAAGCACTGTGCTGGTTTGTCTTCCAAACAACCAGTAGATATTACCTAGTGGTATTACCATGGTTGCTATGGAGATGTCCCAAAATGACCCAAAAATGTCTGTCTTTGCTGTACGTCCCCTACCAGCCGTCCCCCTCTGCTGGAAAGAAAACCATGGCTTCAATCCCATTTACACAATATGTTTTATAATCCCATTACAAAAAAAAGAGACAGTTCCATTAAACTTGATATTGCATAATATTTCATGTAGTTTGAACTTTAAATTGTTGCAATCTGCTTTACCATTTCAATAAAACCTTGCTTCCATTAATGCAGTAACTTTATCAAATATCTCGTCATGTGTAGATGCTGTTGTGACCTGCAATGAGACAACCATGACTGTGGAAGTTGCAAAGACCTACATCATCAGACGCAATGAGAAAAATTTGCATTTGAACGACTTTACAGATTCATCCTGCAATTTGGAAAGCCGGTCCAACGACACCCACGTGGTTGCTGTCATGTCACTCGGTGCCTGTGGGACTCGTGTTGAGGTACATAACACAAAATGACAAACGACTCCAATAAAAGATAATAAGAAGCCTAAAAGCATTCAACTGAAAAAGTTACAATATTAAATAACATTTAACACAAAGTTGTGAATGTGCCAATTGTGCAAACAAAATGTATTTTTGTCCAAAAGGAGAACAAAAGTTCACTTTAATTTCTTCATAAGAAGTATAGCATATTTGCATTGCATAAATAAAAGAAAGTCTTTGTTTGGAATGACTGATTCTGTTTATTTGATATAATTTTTAGGAAGATGACAACAACATCTACTTCAGGAATGAGATCACTTCTGCTGACCCTAATGAAGTCATTTCCAGGCAACATGATGTTGAAATTGCCTTTACCTGCTCCTACCCAAAGCGGACCAACCTGACTCTAGGATTCAGACACAAAAACCCGTACGCCTTCAGAGAGAAGGGCTTTGGTGCTTTCACCTTCCAGTTTGAGTTCTTCGAGAGCCAGCGTTTCAGGAAGCAAGTGGATTCCAGCAGCTACCCGGTGGAGGTTTACCTGAAGCAGATGATCTTCATGCAGATCGAGGCCACCTCGTCCATCCCAAACACTGAGCTGTTTGTGGAGTCCTGCAGGGCGACTCCCTACGACAACCCCAACTCCCGCATCAGCTACACCATCATCGAAAACGGGTACTGAAAGAACAGTCTTCCAGTTTAGATCAAATTCTACAAATGGGGCCTGCTTTGCTGTGTGTCTAAAAGATTTTAACCATTTTCCAGGTGTGTGAAGGACAAAACGGTGCAAATCTTCCCCAGCTCCAAGTCGCAGTTCAGGTTTGGCATGGAGGCTTTTGAGTTCATCGGAGCTCACGAGGAGGTAAAGTTCTTTTTTAAAGCTCTTTTCTTTACCAAAAACAAAAAATTATGTTGTAATGTAAACCGCTCAACAGGTTTTATTGCACGTAAATTCAACTTTAATGATTTAAATTGCACAACATTTTGTAAATTAGTGTTTAACAGTTTACAATCAAAAAGATAAAAAAGAAAATAGGCTGCATGTGTGTAGACCCTTCAATACAATTTTATTAAAAGGAAAACTTTTTCTTTATTCTTTACAAAGTATAAAAATGTTACTTAGTTCTAAGAAAGCACCACTGAAATACAACAATTCCCCTAATTTTTCAAAACCAATGGCTTCAGCAGTTAAATCAATTCACGCAGAACGTTGCATCTGCAGTTTATGCACCAGCCACTAGGTGGTGTAGATGAGCAGTAAAACAATCACTGTTATGCACAGTGGCCAACATGAAAATCAAAAAGCTAAAACTGCCTCTTCTCCATCCAGCCATCCTTCCATTTTCTGTACACCCTTGTCCCTTAGTGTGGTCGGGAGGAAAACTGTCTCTTAGAAGCAAATAAAAATAAATCAAACAAAAATCATTGGCAAAAGACAGTGCCAATAAAGTGTCCCCATTTGCATTCATGTCCCCTTAAGTAAGAAAAATATCAAGGTTCTGACAACAATACGAATGCAAACGCACCCTCAGATTCGAGAGTTGGTCCCCCAGCAGCTCAAACCTACAGCAGTAAAACTAAAGGTTTGGCACTTCTGCATGGCTACAACATACTCATAGTTTAACTTCTTTTCCCACAAACAAACCTTTTATCAATGTCATAATTTTTTATCATGTTACTCAATCCATGGCTTATTTGATCATTCCCCTTTAGGACCCATTCGTTTTATCTTTTCATTATTATCAACTTTCTCATGAGCTATATCAATTAATGCATTTTATTTGATGCTAATTTAATTAATTTATTTTAAATACACTTGCATTCTTCATTGAAAAGTAATCACATTTCTTCTCCCCGTCTCTGCAGGTCTACATCACCTGCTCAGTTCTCCTGTGTGAGAGCGGCGTTCCTGGCACTCGGTGTTCTCAGGGATGCACCAACTCATGGAACAGTCGCAGGAAAAGGGAAATGCCTTCTCAAACTAACAGCCACTCCATTTCCCAGGGACCACTGCAGCTTGCTAAGACCTCTGACACTAAAGGTGGGCATGCAGGTGTTGTAATCCTCAGTGTTACTTCAGGTTATTCAGTGTTTTTTTTTCATTCTTATTTAATCAGATGTCAGTAATTTTCTGTACAAAAAATTAATGTGGTAAGAAAGTGTGCACCTTAATTGACCTGCAGAGGGTGCTTATGATTTTGTGTAAAAATAATTCTGTTTTAATGTGATTTATCATACATTCTTCTGTTTTATCAATTTCAGCATCTGGCCCTGGCCTGAGTTTGGGCCTGAACCTGGTCTTCATTGTCGGCTGCCTGCTCACCTGTGGAGCGGTCGTCTACCGATCAAGAAGAGCCAGATCTAAATACCAACCCCTGCCAACCTCCGAGACTGACTAAACCAGATCTGATACTTTTTAACCTAAGCTTCTTTGCAGCTTTGGTGCTGTGATTTATTATTATTTACTCTGGACCATGCAAAACTCCAAGCTTCTTCAATAAATTAATGCAACATAAAAATGTGCTGATACAATTAAAATTTTCTCAAAGTTCTGAGATTTTTGGTACAATTGCTGAGCCATTTCTTGAGGCAATTATCAACTAGTTTCGTTCTTAAAAATACATTATCATCTTTCTATATGTTTTAAGTTGTTTGTGAGCCGACACACCAATACATTTGTGTTATGAACTGTCTAACCTATTATTAATGACTGGAAGGAAAGTGGGGATCCATGGTCTGTGAGGAAGAAATGTGGTTGGACCACTTAATGTTTGGTGAAATCAAATCAAATAACAACAGTACAACTCTGGACTATAATAGTGGAAATAAACATTTCAAACCTGTGTGAAAGGAACTCAAAGACTGACTGAACAGTGGAGCTAGCTGGAGAAAAGGCTATATTTTTGAGATACCATAAAAATTGCACTCTAGAACAATGGAAAGAGGTCATGTGATCTGATTAGTCCAGATTTACCCTCTTCCAGAGTGATGGGCACATGATGCCACATGTGTCTCCTGTAGCAGCCTGGGTGCAGTTTGGAGTTGCTGCAGTTGATCAGGTTCAGGTCTATGAGCCCAAAGAATGAGCTCAAGTGACTCCCTGAATATACTGAATGACCAGGACATTCAATAAATTGACGTTTTTCTTGGCCATATTCCAAGATGACAATGCCAGAATTGGGTTAGGAAGCATGAGACATAATTTTCACACCAGAGTTTAGATCTTCACCCTACTGAGTATCTCTGGGATGTGTTTTAGAGGACTTTGCACAGTTAGTACCTTGTGGCACCTCCTTTTGCAGCCATTACTTCAACTAAACGTCTTCTGTAACCACAAACAAGTGTCTCACATCTGCTGTTTGGGATTTTTGTCCACTCCTCCTTGCAGAACTTTGCCAGTTGAGAGAGGTTGGAGGGACATCTGGCATGTACTGCCCGTTTCAGATCTTGCCACAGCATTTCTATGGGATTGAGGTCTGGACTTTGACTGGGCCAATCCAGAGTGCAAAACTTCTTTCTCTTAAGCCATTCTTTGGTACTTTTGCTGGAATGCTTTGGGTCATTGTCTTGTTGCATAATCCATTTCCGTCCCAGCTTCAAGTCCTTGACTGATGGCAAGAGATTCTGGTCAAGAATTTGTTGATAGCCCTGGGAATTGATGGTTCCCTGGATAATACGGAGTCGTCCAGGTCCAGAGGCAGAAAAGCAGGCCCAGACTTTCACATTTCCACCACCGTGCTTCACTGTTGGGAGGAGGTTCTTCTCTTTAAATTCAGTGTTTACTTTTCTCCAAACATGGCGCCTGTGATTGTGGCCAAATAATTAAATTTTGGACTCATCCATCCAGAGAATGGACTTCCAGAAAGCCTCTGGTTTGTCCAAGTGTTCTCTGGCAAACTTTAAACGTGCAGCTTTGTTCTTTCTTGAGAGCAGAGGCTTCCTTCTCGCAACTCTCCCATGAATGCCATGTCTATTGATATTTTGCCTGATTGTAGACGCATGTACATTTATCCCAGACGCTGAGAGAGGTCTGCAACTCTCTGGAGGTGATGCATGGGTTGGCCTTTACCTGCATTATTATTTTTCTGGTGCTTCTTTGTGAAAGTTTTGACGGCCGTCCACATCTGGGCAGAGTTGCAGTGATGCCTAGTGCCCTCCATATGTAAATGATTTGTCTTACAGTGGATGGATGAAGCTGGAATCTTTTGGAGATGGTCTTATAGCTTTCCCCAGTCTGATGGGCTGTCACCACCTTCTTCCCGACGTCCTCAGATGTCTCTCTTCCTCTCGGCATTGTTGATCTGGTCTTTATGCCTTGACACAACAGTGGTTTGTTTGGTTTCCTCTCCCATTTAACCAGTGCACCTCCAAACTTTTCCCAAGGACGTCTCATTTGATTGGTCTGCTTAATTGATTACTCAAGCACTAACATGTGCTTCACCTGAGTCTTTTACCTGATTGTCTTTATCAGTGCAGCTGTGGTTCATTTACTTTTGCAGATGCTCTGATTCTGTTTTTCATTTAGTTTACTTTCAACTCCCACATTTTCCCCAAAACAAATGAATGGAATTGATGAACATAAACCTGACATTTCACATACAAAAACTGGTGATGAGAAAATAAGAAAAGCATGGTAAAAATAAAGAAAAATCTAAACTACTCAACTAGTTCACAAACTTTCAAGCAGCACTGTAAATAGTAGTATTTATACTTCAGCCATGTTTTCCATAAAAGTTTCTGAACTGGTAAAAAAACAGCTAAGATGTAAATACTCTAGTCTAATAAATTGACAAACGGGGAGCAACAGTTTGCTTAAAAACTCTAAAGTTATAAACAAAAACTAACCTGTGTACTAAAAATGTGTTGCATCAAGATTTGGATGAACATGCTCATTCAAAACAAGAACAAAATACATTTCCAGAAAACAAACTTAAACTTTGTTGTGTGCAGATGCATTTTCAGCTTCATCTTTCCTTCAGCTTGATCAACTGGTTTCACAGGTCAACATCAGCAGAGGAACACATACCTGTGGTGTCTGTCATGAAACACGATAGCACCATACACACCCAGTTTCCAGTAAGAACAGCATACAACTTCCTCCATATTTGTTTGCTGCCTTTAGAAGTGAGAAAATATTTCCTTGCAGTAACATAGTCTCACTCTAAAAAATACAAAAGCACAATGTTTGATTTTTTTTTATTTCAAACAAGGCAAAATAAAAAAAGACTGTGAGGAGATCTTTTGGTTGGTATATTGTTGGGGGAAGCCCTGATGCAGAGGTAAAGTAAAAATGCTTCATGATCAAGCAAAACACTTATGGCACAAAGAGAACACATGCAAACAGCATAATGCAAGAATCAAGAACTGAACAAAGGCAGGCCCGACAGCATGAGTGGGCTTTGGGGGGTACTTGGGCATCAGGGGGCAGTTTTATGCCAGTTTTACACCTGTGCCGCGGCGAAGGATGTGTTAAAATCATGGCAGCAAAGGCAAACACCTTTGCACAGTTTTTATCCCCAAACTAACCGAGTGAGTGGAGTAATGCTGTTGGATACAAGTAATGTTAGATGATGACTAATGACAATATTTCACGTTACGCTTGTAAACAAGTACAGGCTACTAATTATGGTGTCAGTGTTAATTTACTTGAGTACTAATAAGTAGTTTTACTGCACTGTACTTTTTTCTTTAAAAGTGCAGTGCTGAAACAAAGGAAAAGAAGTCCAGGACAAAAAAATAAACTAATAAAATGAACAAACAGAAAATAATTTTGGATTGAAACACAAAGGAATGAACCGATGAACCATGGCCTAACCACAATAAAGAACATAAAGGAGTAAAGCACCCTGGAAAAACCCAAATGATAATTATAAAAAACTTGAGTGAAAACCAAAACCCAGACAACAATAAATCATGACGATCACCTGTCACAATATTAGAGCTTACAGAGGCTGGGTTTACAGAGCATGCTCATGCAACCCATATCTAACTTCTTCACGACAGTCTGAACAACCCAATTTCAATCTTTTCACCACCAAAAATTCAGATCAGATTGTTTTTTAAAAAACAAGCAGCCCTCTGTTCATCTCAGAGAACTGCTCTGAGATGTTTTCTAGAGGCTTTAGGTCTGAGATGATCATGGAAGAAGGTTGCCTTAAATCTGCTGAACCATTTCAACATTTTATTTTCAGTTTGTGAGCCACTGAAGACAGTTTCCTGGTAGAGGTCAGTCACGTTTACCAAAGAAGGTCGAGTGTGAGAGGGAAAACCTGTGGTCTTCCTCAAGAGTAACCATATAAAAAACAAAATGTAATCTACTGGCAACGTCTGTGAACAGAAAAACAAACATGTTTACCAAACTGGTGACTTTTATTAAATAAAGCAAGCCACCTTCCTGCTTCTAAGCAACAGGAGTTGGTCAGTGGCTTCACTACTTTATTTAGTTAATACAGGAGTCCTAATTGTGGTAATTTTTAATGCATTGTATGGCATTACTGAGGTCAATTAAACTTGGCTACTGAGCTAAATTCAAACTTTTCCACTGAGTTTTGAATTATGATTTTGCAAACAATGCTTCCTGTTGGATTATCATCTAGACTGATAAAAACTGACAAAATGCTGGGGACATTCAGCCTACCAGAATTTATTTTGCTTATCTCCAACACAGCTGTTTATTTTCTGGGGCAGAACGTTTTTCCTTGTACTCTGATTGCTAACTGATTCTCACAGTCAAAACCAATGAGGCATAAAAAAGGACCCACAAAAAGACCAAGGAACTTAGAAAATATTCCTGAAGTTATTCTGAGCCGTTTTCTTCAACTTGGAGATAATCATTAATGTGTGATGATTTATTTATCCTGCATTAATTAATCATCTGTCAGGGAGGGTTTATCTTTGAGATTTTCAGATTAGCTTTGTATTCTCTCTCAGACACGCACAGAGTCTTCACACTTTCAAATGTGTGATTACCATCTCGTCAGGGAAGAGTGACCGACATGTTTTTGGACATGGGAGAACTGCAATGTGATGGATGAGACAGATTAAACGACTGAAGCCACAAGAAGATGAAGCTGTCAGCTGTCCAAGCATTCTGTGTGGAAGCTTTCACTTTGCAGTCTGACTGGAAAGACATCAAGACTTTTTAAACAACAACTTTCTGTCTTTGTCATGCAAGCCTGTCAGACAGGCTTTGGCAATAAACTCTGGCTTTGGCAGGTGCAACAATGGAAGATTTTTCTTACAACAAGCAGGTAAAACTTGCTGGTCTTGCTGAACTGTAGAGCTCAATGTGGAACATGGTCTTCCCATTAACATCCAGGAAGGAAGATTTTATTTTCAGAAAAAGAAGAAATTCATTTAATGCATATGACCTTTATTTTTCACAGAAACTTGCTAATTTAAACCAAATCTGAAATAAATATTGCTTTAGAAATTTTTACTACAACAATTCAATCTGGAAAGACTCAGACGGACAAAAGGGGAACAATTAAAAGATTTAATGACAGGAATGAATAACAGTTCTTTGGCGCTCGGACCCCGGCAGCAAATTCGAGCTGAGATTTGATGTGAACTCGATGAACATCCCGATAACTGATTAGGGATGCTCTCTCCCCGGGCCCGACACTGGTGGTGGTGGTCAGGAAAGGGTGCTATCCTAGAGAGCTGAAGGATGAGGGTGGAGAAGGGGAGGTGGTGGGTTGAACGCAGCTGGGAAGCGGCTGACGGCTTGGGTGTGGATCCTTTATGCCAGGGGTGTCAAACTCCAGTCCTCAAGGGCCGCTGTCCTGCAGTGTTTAGATGTGCCACAGGTAAAAAACAGTGGAATGAAATGGCTTAATTACCTCCTCCCTGTGTGGATCGGTTCTCCTGAGCCTGGCTAATGACCTAATTATTCTTTTCAGGTGTGCTGCAGCAGAGGCACATCTAAAAGTTGCAGGACAGAGGCCCTTGAGGACTGGAGTTTGACACCCCTGCTTTATGCAGAGCCTGATTGCTGATTGAACACGCCGGGTGAGGTCCAGAGCTGAGGTTGGAGATGAGCATGACGTCGATGGGCGAATGGAGGGGGCGGAGTCTTCCAGTCTGAACTTCCGCTTTAGCTCCATTTCAAAGCAGTGAAAGTGTTCTTGGTTCCGATAATCAGGGAGGATCACTGATGATGGAGAGCTTCAACCTTTTCACATTTTACATAGCTGTATATGTTTTTGGTTTTGCACTGTAGGTAACCAGAGGCAATCATAAAAAGTATGTTTTGTTTGACCAAACGTGAAGAGCTGACACACAGAGCCTAAAAATGAGTGTGCCATTAATGTTTAATTCAAAATGTCTGAACATCATTTAGTGGGTTATTATTTTGTACACAGATTGGTTTCCCACTGAGCCTTCTAGTGCCACCCATCTACATCGATAGGAATCACTGTTTTAGACGACTAATCTTCAGGATGACTGAAACCAAGATTACAGAATTTTTGTTTGTATTTTCTTCAGAAATTATAGGCAGGTCTTACAGGTTGTTGTGTATTTCTGCTGCTTCCAGCAGGTCCTTGTTGTAGGGCAGGGGTCCCCAAGCTACGGCCCGCGGGCCGGATCCGGCCCGCCACGTCATTTGGTCCGGCCCCCTGAGCAATGCCGGATCCGGCCCGCCTGCTCATACCAGAGAGCATTCAGTGTTTTTTTTCATATATTGTATTTTCCAGTTTATATGTGGATTTTTCTTCAACCACCAGGGGGCTTGAGCAGATGTGAAACTTAGTTTCCCTCAATGGAATATATACTAGTCAGTCCCAGTCACCGTTTCACTCACGGTTTTTTCCATTTGCATTCTGGGTAAAAATCTATCTAAAAGCGCAAATATGTGTCGTCGTCGTCGTCGTCCCCCCCCCGCTCGACAGTTTCAAAGACAGAACAGTCGACAAGAATTTTCTAAGGTTTCTTTCTCCAAAAACTAAGACCGGCCCCCGACCAGAGAAAGGAACAGCTATGTGGCCCTCGCAGGAAAAAGTTTGGGGACCCCTGTTGTAGGGTATAAAATGAAGCAGCCCTTTGTAGGATGGACCACTGGTCAGGATGGGTACCATCACTGTACTGCTGCATGTGCTGCTGATGGTCTCAGCTGCAGTTAAATAACTTCCAAACTATAACCAATCGCTTTGACTCCTCCAATCAGATTTTCAGTTTCACCACAGTACGGAGACTGGCCTAGTCAAAGTGTTCAATGATATCCATATAAACATGGTCTGTGGAAGAACTGTGGTTCTTCCACAGTTTTTCTACAGTCTGGTTGTTTACAGTCTACTGGTTCTGTCGGACCTCAGTGCAGCTTTTGACACTGTCGATCATAACATTAATAACTCGCCTGGAGAGTTGGGTCCAGACTCTCTGGTCCAGAACTCAACTGTCCATCCATCCATTCATTTTCTTCCGCTTATCCGGGGTCAGATCAGGTTGCTAGCAGCTTCAGAAGGGAGGCCCAGACTTCCCGCTCCCCAGCCTCTTCTTCTAGCTTCTCTGGGGGAATCCCAAGGCGTTCCCAGGCCAGCCAAGAAACATTGTCGCTCCAGCGTGTCCTGGGTCTTCCCCGGGGCTTCCTCCTGGTGGGACGTGAACACCTCACTAGGGAGGCGTCCAGGAGGCATCCTGACCAGATGCCCGAGCCTCAACTGGCTCCTCTTGACGTGGAGGAGCAGCGGCTCTACTCTGAGTCCCTCCCGGATGACCGAGCTTCTCACCCTATCTCTAAGGGAGAGCCCAGACACCTTACAGAGAAAACCCATTTCGGCAGCTTGTATCCGGGACCTCGTCCTTTTGGTCATGACCCAAAGCTCATGACCATAGATGAGAGTGGGAACGCCGACGAACTGCTTTTTGACTCAGCTCTCTATTCACTACGACGGACCGGTACAGCGCCCGCTTCATGGCAGACACTGTGCCAATCCACCTGTCGATTTCCCCTCTTCCTTCATTTGTGAACAAGATCCCCAGATACTTAAACTCCTCCACTTGGGGCAGGGCGTCCCCCCCTGACCCGGAGAAGGCACTCTACCCTTTTCCGGCTCAAGTCGATGGCCTCGGATTTAGAGGCACTAAGTCTCATCCCGGCTGCTTCAAACTCGGCTGCAAACCGCTCCAATGAGAGCTGCAGATCACGGCCTGAGGAAGCCAACAGGACCACATCATCTGCAAAAAGCAGAGATGCGATCCTAAGGCCACCAAAACGGATCCCCTCAGAATGTCTTGGCTGCACCTAGAAATTCTGTCCATGAAAGTAATGAAGAGAATCAGTGACAAAGGGCAGCCCTGGCGGAGTCCAACTCTCACCGGAAACAAGCCCGACTTACTTCCGGCAATACGGTCCAGGTTCTGACACCGGTCATACAGGGACCTAACAGCCAGTATCAAACGGCCCGGTACCCCATACTCCTGGAGAACCCCCCACAGGACTCCCCGAGGGACACGGTTGAACGCCTTCTCCAAGTCCACAAAACACATGTAGACCTGTTGGGCGAACTCCCAGAACCCTCCAGGACCCTGCTGAGGGTGTAGAGCTGGTCCAGTGTTCCACGAGCAGGACAAAAACTACACTGCTCTTCCTGAATTCGAAGTTCGACTATCCGACGGATCCTCCTCTCCAGGACCCCTGAATAGACCTTACCAGGGAGGCTTAAGACTGTAACCTCTCTGTAATTGGAGCACACCCTCTGGTCCCCCTTTTTGAACAGGGAGACCACCACCCCAGTCTACCAATCCAGGGGAACTGCCCCCGATGTCCATGCGATACTGCAGAGTTCGCCAACCAACACACAACCCTTCAGCATCCAGAGCCTTAAGAAACTCCAGGCGGATCTCATCCACCCCCAGGGCCCTGCCACCGAGGAGCTTTTTAACCACCTTGGCAACCTCATCCCCAGAGATTGGAGAGCCCAACCCAGAGTCCCCAGGCTCAGCTTCCTCGATGGAAGGCATGTTGGTGGGATTGAAGAAGTCTTCGAAGTATTCTGCCCACTGGCCCACAACGTCCCGAGTCGAGGTCAGCAGCACACCATCCTCACTATAAACAGTGTTGGTGCTGCACTGCTTCCCCCTCCTGAGACGCCGGATGGTGGTCCAGAATCACCTCGAAGCCGTGCTGAAGTCTTTCTCCATGGCCTCTCCAAACTCCTCCCACGCCCAAGTTTTTGCCCCAGCACCAGCCGAGCCGCATGCCGCTTCGCCTACGGGTACCCATCAGCTGCTTCTGCAGTCCCACAAGCCAGAAAGGCCCGATAGGACTCCTTCAGCCTGACGGCATCCCTCACTGAAGCTGTCCACCAACGGGTTCAAGGGTTGCCGCCACAACAGACACCAACAACCTTGCGGCCACAGCTTCGATAAGCCGCCTTGGCAATGGAGGCACGGAACATGGTCCACTCAGACTCAATATCCCCCACCATCCCCAGAACGTGTTCAAAGTTCTGCCGGAGATGCGAGTTAAAGCTCCACCTCGCAGAGGACTCTACCTGATGTTCCCAGCAGACCCTCACTACCTGTTTGGGCCTGCCAGGTCTGACCAGCTTCCTCCCCAACCACCAACTCACCACCAGGTAGTTGTCAGTGGTCAGCTTCGCACCTCTCTTCACCTGAGTGTCCAAGTCATACGGCAGCAGATCCGATGAAATGATGACAAAGTCAATCATCGAACTGCGGCCTAAAGGTGCTCCAGGTGCTGCTGAAAGCTCCTGGGGCATACCATTTTCATTTAGGAGGGGTAATGTTCTGAGTTATATGAAGTTAAATTTATTCTTTGATCTTAGTTCTAATAATTTGCGTGCATTTAAATATGTGTTGGTACCATTTATTGTTTTTGTGTTCGGTTTGTGTAAGCCAGAGGTTCCCAAACTGTGGGGCGCGCCCCCAAGGGGGGCGCCGTGTCATTGCAGGGGGGGCCGTCTGGATGAAAAAACAAAACAAAACATGAACACTGTATGCGCTGGGTTTTTACCTTAGAATGGCCAACTCTCTGTTATTCCTATGTCAATTTGATACAGTAGAGGCTTCCACACTTCCCATATTTGTGTCCTCTGTCACTTTTATCAGCAGTTAAAACTGTTTAATCCGTTGTTAACATGTTGTAACCTGTTTTTTCGAGCCGTCTTTAAACGCAACATGAGCGCTACGACGCTCGCGCTGGTGAAGAGTTCTTCAAATAAAACAACCTTACAACAGCCTTGGACATTTAAAAATTACTTTTTATTCATCTACTGCTCAATTTAACAATATTAGTATGCTCTTTTCTCAGACAAGGGAAAAATTCCAACTTACAAGCTTCATGTCAATCATTTTAAGAAAGTCAATAAATAATTGAGATATTTAGATCAGACGGACGCTGAGGTTGGAAGAGGAAGACCAAAAAAAAAATATTCATGGATGTAGTGAAAAAGGATGTGGTGTTAGTTGGTATGAGGGTAGAGGATGCAGAGGATATGACTGACAGAACTCGCTGTGGTGAACCCTGAAGGGAAAAGTCAACATAGAATAATTTAGATATTTTAAAAGCTCCCTTTACACTACATTACCACTCCACTGCTGTACAGTCTATAGCAGGGGTCCTCGAATCCAGGCCAGTGTCCTGCGACTTTTAGATGTTTCTCTGCTTCAACACACCTCAATCAAATGGCTGCATGACTTCTTCAGTATGCAGTTCAGTTCTCTAGAGTCCTGATTATTTGACTAAGCTTTGCTGAATCAGCCAAACATCTAAAACCTGCAGGACACTGGCCCTCCAGGTCTGGATTTGAAGATCCCTGGTCTATAGAATCTGTTGAGATATCAGATTTCTGTGCTTCCACCTCCATCATCAGTTTCAGGCTGCAGAAGAGAAAGCATTGTTGGTGTTTAAAGTAGATTAACAGCAGCATGAGAGGAAGCGGGTGAAGGGGTCTGCTGTACAATGAGAGTGAGGTAGCAGCATTTTGCACAATCATGTCTAATGGTGCTTCACAAATTTCCAGGTGAATCATGCAGAATCAGGCACACAAAATCTAAAATGTGTGTTTTACTCTCATCAATGTCTGAAGCCCAAAATTGTCTTTATGACAAAAGGATGTTCTGGGATAGATCACAGGGCAAATAAGCAAACCCCTTACAGGCCAAGATTTTAATCTGGGACAAGTATGTGAAGCTAGGCTTCACAGTCAAAATCAGTTATATTACATACAAAAAAGCAATGAAAACTACAGCTCAACCCTAGTGAAATGGTCAGTTTTTTTAATCTTACCTTGACAACTTTAGCTGCTCAGTCCCTAGCACCAAAAAACTTTTATATATTAATCTTCCAAAAACAAACAATTTACCACTGCTTAGTAAAACACAGCAAAACTCTTTTTGGTCAGTCATTCTGCTCAGTAAGAGGGACAGACTTTGAAATACACCTGACAGCATTTTCATCTGCATCTAGAAATATGATAGAAACCCTAAAACTTAGGACAGATTTTGCTATTGGAAAATTTTCAGTTAAAGTGACTTACTGTTGATCAAATGTATCAGGATGCCAGATTGAACAAAACTTAAGACAATTAGTCATTACTCCAAAGTCCCAATGAATCCTCAGTTTCCTTTAGACTCACAGCAACCTTGTATGCGCAGTTTGGAGGAGTGTGCTCTTTTCCCCAACTGGGAGCCATGTTCCATGGAAATCACCATCCATATCAATCTCTAAGGTCAAAAGGCAACAAAATCACTCTGAAGAAGACATAAAAGCTGTTATTTTTCCTCAAAATCACAAACCTGTAGAACTCCAGCACATGGAATGTGTTCAGTAAATTTGCTCAATTGTACTTTTCATTAATTTTACTAAAACTATAACAGTATCATTATGTAATTTCTCATTCTTTATTAAAACCCCTGATTTAACAGACACCCAATTGGCTCCTACGACAACGACGGCGATGGTTACTGGTATCCAAATGTGAGAGGTTATCGTCTATTGAGAATGATGACACACGTAGACATGGGGATCCGATCAGACACTCAGGAATCTAACAGACCTCCTGTCATTACCACCCCGAATATACTCAGGTAAGTAATACTCACTTGTTTACTGATGAATACATATCAACTTTCCAGGTATGAATCCACCAACCACTCTGGTATTATATTTAGAATATTTTTACAAAATATGTTTTATTTTATCGTAATAAAACACATTTTATTTGGGTAAATACTAAATAATAAGATGGATGTCTGTTGACAAGAAAGTCACCATTTATTTAAGTTTGACCATATATTTTATTATAATTTCTATCAGAATCAATACTTAACACTTAATCTCTCCAGATCAGAAAATCATCTAAAGATCATAGATAAAATCCATAGCTGATCAAGCAGGAAACCCTCCTTCCAGGCATTTGCCCAAATCTATTACCTCTACAACCTGCCATTTTTAACTGGGATTTTGTCTCATTACAGAGTAACAAGAAACTGCCCTCGATCATTCAATATCAAACCTGTTGACCCCGATGGTGACCATGTAAGGTGCAGACTACCGACAAGTTCTAGTACATATGAGTGTTATATATGCAGCCTTCTCAATGGCTTCTCTTTCGAACAGGTAAGAATCTATTTATACCAAAAGTTAGAGGAAATTGTGTATGATGTTTTTCCTTCCTATCATTTAACAGGACCTCTATGTAAATTAATGACAATGTAAATAAATTAATTTATTTAAAAAAAAGCTAAAGATGACCAAATTCAACAAATTTCATATTTAAATGTGGTAAACAGATATATAACTACATCCATTTACCAAATGGATATGAAGTATTTTTCCAGAGGCAAGAAGGAAGATCCTGGTACTGAGCTAGACTCAACCCAAAGAAGGAACTCGAAGACTTTCTACAGTCTCATCATCTGCTCAATCAGTATTATCTTTTAAATGCCAGTGGAGCTCCTCAAGGAGGGGCAAGGGTCGCCGTGAACCATCAAAAAATGCTGATTATTTTTATGAGATGTGCCACCATAGCATTTTACTACCCTTGTCTCATCACCCCAGTGAAAATTTTCTGGGTGTGCCATTGTACACTAGGGTTCTTTGCAGGCAAGTATAATGTTGGCAGGAGAAAATTCAGTAACTCTGTGTATAAATGGGCATCACAATAAATCTGTGAAGGGGTCACATAATTATTGCAATGCCCCAGCATTTACAATATAATTGTACTTCCAGAATCCATTCCATTTCATTGATGAGAGAACTCCACTCTGATTTCCTAGTTACTTACAACAGCTCATCACACTTCATGATCTGAACACTAACAACAAGACTTGGGCAGGTTTACACCATATGTACGTGCTCTGCTAATGAAGAAACATGACTGGTGTAGAGGTGATATAACTTGGTGGTTTAACTCTGCCAGTGGTTCAGTTGAAGTAACAGCAACAGAAATTGATGAACTGCAGACGTGTAAAGTGTCTCTGCTGGAAAGAAGCCAAACAGTGGCAGAAGTTGTTTTTCAAAGTAATTTTCCCCCAAAATATAATACTCCACAAACTGCAGTTAAAATGAAATCAATACAAACGAGTCAAGTCATCATGAGCCTCACAGGGGAGAGAGAAAAGCCATACGCAGCTCATGAGGCCACATTACAAATGTTTCTGACACCCTTGGGTGGATAGATGGAGTGATGGACAAACAACATTCAAGACATTTCTCTTTCTTGTCAGAATTCCTGCACCCTTACATATACTCCTGGAGCGCAAACTGGATACCACCCAGTTGAGCTTGTGGTTGAAGACTTCCCCAACCAAGACATCGCACTAACTTACTCTGATGGATCCTACACAATAAAGTGGTCCCATACAATGGCACGACGTAAACGCCAGGTCATGGCAGCTTACCCAGGAAACACAACAGCTGCTGTGACCAACACCACAGCTTATCCAACCACCGCAGTTTATCCAACCACAACAGGCTATCCAACCACAACCACAACTCCTCCAGCCACAGCAGCTCGTCAAACCACAACTCCTCCAGCCACAGCAGCTCGTCAAACCACCACAACTCCTCCAGCCACAGCAGCTCGTCAAACCACCACAACTCCTCCAGCCACAGCAGCTCGTCAAACCACCACAACTCCTCCAGCCACAGCAGCTCGTCAAACCACCACAACTCCTCCAACCACTGCAGGTCGTCAAACCACCACGACTCCTCCAACTACTGCAGCTCGTCAAACCACCACGACTCCTCCAACTACTGCAGGTCGTCCAAGCACCACAACTCCTCCAGCCACAGCAGCTCGTCAAACCACCACGACTCCTCCAACTACTGCAGGTCGTCCAAGCACCACAACTCCTCCAGCCACAGCAGCTCGTCAAACCACCACGACTCCTCCAGCCACAGCAGCTCGTCAAACCACCACAACTCCTCCAACTACTGCAGGTCGTCCAAGCACCACAACTCCTCCAGCCACAGCAGCTCGTCAAACCACCACGACTCCTCCAACTACTGCAGGTCGTCCAAGCACCACAACTCCTCCAGCCACAGCAGCTCGTCAAACCACCACAACTCCTCCAACCACTGCAGGTCGTCAAACCACCACGACTCCTCCAACTACTGCAGGTCGTCCAAGCACCACAACTCCTCCAGCCACAGCAGCTCGTCAAACCACCACGACTCCTCCAACTACTGCAGGTCGTCCAAGCACCACAACTCCTCCAACCACTGCAGGTCGTCAAACCACCACGACTCCTGCAACTACTGCAGCTCGTCAAACCACCACAACTCCTCCAACCACAGCAGCTCGTCAAACCACCACGACTCCTCCAACCACAGCAGCTCGTCAAACCACCACGACTCCTCCAACTACTGCAGGTCGTCCAACCACCACAACTCCTCCAACCACAGCAGCTCGTCAAACCACCACAACTCCTCCAACCACAGCAGCTCGTCAAACCACCACAACTCCTCCAACCACTGCAGGTCGTCAAACCACCACGACTCCTCCAGCCACAGCAGCTCGTCAAACCACCACGACTCCTCCAACTACTGCAGGTCGTCCAAGCACCACAACTCCTCCAACCACTGCAGGTCGTCAAACCACCACGACTCCTCCAACTACTGCAGCTCGTCAAACCACCACAACTCCTCCAACCACAGCAGCTCGTCAAACCACCACGACTCCTCCAACTACTGCAGGTCGTCCAACCACCACAACTCCTCCAGCCACAGCAGCTCGTCAAACCACCACAACTCCTCCAACCACAGCAGCTCGTCAAACCACCACAACTCCTCCAACCACTGCAGGTCGTCAAACCACCACGACTCCTCCAACTACTGCTGCTCGTCAAACCACCATGACTCCTGAAATTACTGCTGGTCATCCTACCACCACAACTCCTCCTACCACTACTGCAACTGCCCCAACCACACAATCTTACCGGTCATCAATTGGACCTTTAAGCATTCTCCCGCTACAGTTTACTGTTCTGGGTATGTAACACTTTTCCTAAAACTTACTCAAATAAGTGTCTTATTTCTCATTCATTTGTCATCTGATTTCCAGTGGACTCACACAGTGCTCCTTCATGCCTTGATGGTGATTATTTTCCCATTTTCTTGGCACCAACTCCGACTAATGGAACAAATCTTCCTGCATATGTCAATCACACCCTTGAAATTAAAGTCAGTTCAAAAGCTGAGCACACAACGTAAGCAATTTTCTTCTTGTTTATTACCTTCATATCTTCTTTAAATTCCTTATCATATACATTTACTGGCTTGGACTCATTTTATAGTAATGTGTGTGCCTTTCCATTCTGCCATTAAACCATTTGCTACTCTATAGGATTAATGACCTTATTGTGACAGGCCCACAGGGCATTTTAAAGGAGAGACCTTCCACAGATACATACATTATAAAATGGACACCAACTGAAGATGAACTGAATGACCATTTTCCTATTTGCTTTGTGTCTGAAGCAAGAGATAGGTGAGTATTAAAAACATAGCCTAGGTAAGCTAGGTGTGACTCATATTGAATAGCATGGCCAAAGAATAAATAAATAAATTAATAACGTTTCTTCCACGGTTCAAACTATTTCCTCTTGTTTGTTGCAATTCAGGTATAACAGAATCTATCACTCAGAGCTGTGGTGTGTGACAATTGATGTTGGTCGCCATGGTGAGTCAATAAAGCAGCTTATCCATGACATTACTAATCATTTTAATCCTTCATTAATCCATCAGCTTTAAAAATAATCATAGACTTTAAATGATTACAGTTTTTCACACATTAATCACTACTCATAACGATGTGAAAATAAAGTGAAATTTACCCTGTGAACATTGCAGAGGCTGTTGTGACCTGCAATGAAACAACTATGACTGTAGAAGTGGTAAAGACCTACATCATCAAACGTAACGAGGACAACCTGCATCTAAATAGCTTCACCGATTCTTCTTGTAACCTCAAAAGACTCTCCAACGAAACCCATGTGGTGGCCGTCATGGAGCTGGGCGCATGTGGGACTCAGGTTGAGGTACAGAGAGAAACAACATATATAAACAAACCAAACACTGTGGCAGATTTAAACAATAAATGAAATAATTAAATTACACAAAACACTAAACCAAACCAAAGAATAAACGTGTTTCTGAAAACTGCTGTACATATCAGATCTTCTATCTGAACATTTTCCTTTAGGGTCAGGCATGCATATTTATCAGGACAGGAAGTTTTTGTAACTGTAACAAACCATTTTTTCAATGAGTTTAATTCTTTTTTTCCAGGAGGATGAAGATAGAATATTCTTTCAGAATGAGATCACTTCAGCTGACCCAAATAAAATCATTTCCAGGCAACATGATGTTGAAATTGCCTTTACCTGCTCCTACCCAAAGCGAACCAACCTGACTCTAGGATTCAGACACAAAAACCCGTACGCCTTCAGAGAGAAGGGCTTTGGTGCTTTCACCTTCCAGTTTGAGTTCTTCGAGAGCCAGCGTTTCAGGAAGCAGGTAAACGCCAGCAGCTACCCGGTGGAGGTTTACCTGAAGCAGATGATCTTCATGCAGATCGAGGCCACCTCGTCCATCCCAAACACTGAGCTGTTTGTGGAGTCCTGCAGGGCGACTCCCTACGACAACCCCAACTCCCGCATCAGCTACACCATCATCGAAAACGGGTACTGAGAAACAACATTTTTTTTACTGGTTACTACAAACTGTTTTTCTGTTTGTCTAAAACATTCTAACCATGTTTTCAGATGTGTGAAGGACAGAACAGTGCAAATCTACCAAAGCCCAAAGTCTCAGTTCAGGTTTGGCATGGAGGCTTTTGAGTTCATTGGCGCTCACGAGGAGGTAAAGTTACTTTTTCTGAGTGTTAGAGGACCCAATGTTAGTGTTATTAAATCTACTCAAAAACTACCTTTACTATAAAGAATGTCAAGAAAAACCCAACCTATAATACTCTTATCTATCTGGAAAACAAACTTAGGATATTTACAGATCTTCAGCAATGTGGCATTGAAACAGCTGCCAAATGTGAGAAACCAAAAACAATTAAATAAATTAAAAACATCTTTTTGTACATGTCTCAGTACATCCACAAACAGTGACAACTACTGGCCTTGTATGGAACCCAAAATTGTTTCATCCATCTATTATCTAACAAGCTTATCCTTGCAGGGTTGTGAATGGGGTTGGTGCCCAACTACAATATTGTTTCAATTCAAGTATAATATTGCATCTAATTTTCTGAAAATGTAAGTTTTTAAATGCATTGACAAAAAAGATAAATCTGACTTTCCTCCACGTTTCTGCAGGTTTACATCACCTGTTCGGTCCTCCTGTGTGAGATCGGCGTTCCTGGAACTCGATGCTCTCAGGGATGCATCAGATCCAACTCATGGAACAG
This sequence comes from Poecilia mexicana, assembly GCF_051168715.1. NCBI lineage: Eukaryota > Metazoa > Chordata > Actinopteri > Cyprinodontiformes > Poeciliidae > Poecilia > Poecilia mexicana. Next base: position 36,352,759 of record NW_028263372.1, on the reverse strand, counting down.
TCGCAAGAAGAGGGACGCTCCGGCTGAGACAAGCAGCCACTCCATTTCCCAGGGTCCTTTGCACCTTGCTAGGACTAAAGATGCCAAAGGTGAGAATTCAATTTCACTCATGTTGGCTCTCCAGGCTCCCACTGAGACACTGCCACCCACATTAACTGACTCGTCATATGGCTTTCAATGACATCTTTTTTGCTTCATATGCATGACTTACTGAACACAACAATGGGTTTTTACTGTGTTCCCTTCATTTTAGCAACTGGACCAAGCCTGAGCCTGGGCCTGAACCTGGTCTTCATCGTCGGCTGCCTGCTGGCGTGTGCAGTGGTCGTCTACCGATCTAGAAGAGCCAAAGCTAAATACCAACCGCTGGCAACCTCTGAGACAGACTGAACTCAGATCTGCTGCTTCCTTAGTTTCTGTCTTTTCCCTACTGGTGGTTTGAATGATAATTACTCCATATAATAAAAAAGTAACATGATCTGAAAATAAAACAACCTTACGTGATGGATGAAATAATGTGGGTCTTTGTGGATTTATGTCTGATTGTTTTCAACACAAATTTAAATCATATTGAAAATAACAATGCTGAGCTATACACCAGTAATATCCTTGATTCTATACAAGTTATTTACTCGTAATATTTTGACACTTTTTTACATATGGCAAATACATGAACTGCTGTGAAAATGAGTGGAATAAAAAGTTTATAAAACTACTGGAAACTATGTGTTATTTGGTCTCTGAGTGGCTTAAGCAAGAGATTCTCATAGCAACATTTACCCTTTACTGTGGTAATACATTTGATTATATTATTCTTGTATCTATCTTTCTCTTGCGCATTCAAATTTACTTAGTATAGACTGGCAAAGGGCAGAGCAAACATTTTCAGAGATTTGGAGAGCCAAACCAATCTACATGAGTTTTGTAGACTTGGAGTCTACAAAACTCCCAAGTCTGTAGTTTATACTACTGTAGTTTGACAGTATCCCCCAGGAAATCCTGTGGAAAGTATGGGGCATGTTGAGACACTTTACCAAGGTCGAGAAAGAGCTACATTCTGTTAGACCCTAAGGCCCATTCCTCAGAAACAGAACCTTATCAGGCCACAGACATGCTGTGATTTCAGTCCATATAATCAGCTAGCCTCCTCCTCCTCAGACGCTGCACAGACTTTATTAGAAACTCTTCTCGAATGTAATGGTAAAAGCGTCTCCTTTTAGCGCTGAAAGTGAATGAAATAAGTAAAGTCTGAATGATTTTGTTGGCTGATTTTCTGTTCCGTGTGTCAGTACATTTTTGATCCATTGGTTAGGGATTGTCCATCCTTAACAGGCATCAGGCCTTTTGATAAGGGCTCTGGGTCCCAGCCATGCTGCTCTTCTAAACATATCAATATTATGCTCAGTGATGAAACCATTAAATAAAAATGACTTAGTTGTTGATAAATCTTCAATTTGAGATTGCTTTAGACAAAAGATAATTGATTTTAGACTAGACTGCGATGTTTTATTTTTTACTAGGTGTGTTTCTGGTAGTCATTTGCACAGGGATTCACTGCTTGCTGGTCTGCTCAGTAACTGTCTGTTAGTCTCTCCATTATGTTGAGTCACTTCTAAGCTTGTTTCATTCCAAATCCTCTGTTGACCTGAACATCCACCTCCAGTCAATAGCTCTTCATTTTTATTACTTCAATTCATTGTAGAAGCTTGTCAAAGTCCTCAGTGCTTAACAGAGGCATCTTACTCTGGTTCAGCTTATATATCAGAAAATTAGGCAAAAATGTAAAATTACGTTTCACATTCCTGGAAGGAAATCTACCATTCTACCTTGAACAAGTTAAAATACATCTATGGGCTATGCAAAACATGGTCATTGTATCTTTGCACAAAATCATTTTCAGATCATGAGATTTCAACAGGTCAGTTCTGCCAATTTTGAGCTTTCAGAAGGAGCTGATTGCATCTTCATCCAATAATCTCCACAACTACACTACAATTTTGCTTTCAGATATGGTTAATTGTTATTATGTGATCAAAGGTTTTTAGTTCAAAAAGTTTTAAGTTTGATTCCCTTTTAGAGCTTTTCTGTGTGATACTAAATTTTCAACAATCCATGCTCTCAGTCACAAGAGTGACTTACAGTATGGTGTTTCAATAAATCCTAAGCTATGAAGGTCCTCCGTAATTTAAAACAGAATGTAAGAGGGTAAAAAAATAATGTAGCAATTAGTAAAACTGCACTGCACAGACCATGAAAATAAATGCCAACACAGAAAAACAGAAGGGCAACAAACAATAACACCAATTTAAGGGGAAAAAAAATCATAACTATGTTATTGAAAAACAAAGAAAGAGGAAAGGAACTGGAATGTTTTGTATACTGAATCATATCCAAATATATAAAAAAAAAGTTTGAAATGACAAAAGCTTCAAAGGCAAAGGGCTGGCATTCTGGTGAATTCTCAGGAAGGCTCATCTTGGTACGAGAAAAAAAAAACGCTCATCTGGCTCTGCTTTGATAGAACCGTCAGAATATTTGCTTTCATAACACCAATCAAAAAACTAACATAACAGGTCCCACCACATCCATACTGTTTTTTGTTCCTTGTGAGATCCTATTTAAAGCAGGCTTGATATGTCTGGGCTAGAATATTCAACAGAATGGCTTCACTTGGACTGCTGCTGCATCTGATGCTCCTGGTTGCTTCTGCAGATACCTCTTATCGCTTTGATATGTACTATGGAGGTTCAGTGAACTTCTCTCCAAAAGAACAGACAAACGGAAAATATAAGGTAGGTGATTTTATTGGGAAGAATGTATTTTTATGATCATATCAGAGTATTATGGTCACCTAGAAGAAAGAGAAAAATAGGAAGCACTTTTGTTGAGGAACTGCTTTAGGATTAAGTTAACCAAAATACTTGATCTCACAGACATTCTCTTGGTCTACATGGAGGCCAATCTTGGCATACCAAACCTGATCCCAAAACAAGTCTAAGAATTTCAGTTTGTACTTAAAATCAAACGATTGACTTTATTCTATATATTTTAACTTCACTCTGTAACAGAAAGAACAAAACTGAACCATTTTCTTTTCCTTTCCCCAAAACTCCCTACTATCAATAATTGTGTTTATTGCAAACATATTTTTAACTGACAGAAGTCAGAAAACGTACCTGAATAGCCTTAATTTGAGCTGCTGTTCAACTTTTTCATTATTTGGATAATATGTTATTGTCTTTCCAGACTGAATTCCGTCTCAAACAAACAACGTTCCTTTATGCCGTTGATGATCCTGTATGCAGAGCCGGTGATTGTGGGACTCAGATCAACAAATTCAGTGTAATATCTGCACAAACCTCCGATAATATCACCTGGAAGCAGTATGCAGTAACATCTACTAGACAATTTGGCACCAACCTTCCTTTTGAGATGAGGTGAATCTGTTTTGTAATAAATACTCTGACACAGATCTGAAAGCTCTAGAAATGATTGGTTCAACTATTCCTGACAGTTTCTTTAAAAATATTACTTTTTTTTGCTTTTAGTCCCTTAAACTTCATAGATGTTTAACAAAACTGCAATTCAGCAGGCAGCGTTGATAATATTTGTCGTTCCCCTCATCTTGTATTCTTTCTACCAACCAGTCTCCCTAACTGGGTCCACTGGTGGTGGGGAGCAGGTTTCTGGGAAGAAAACATTTTTGGCAGCCATTTGCAGTGGAAAAGTTTGTTACATGTGGACCCTGGAACCCGATCTGATACTGGTGAATCTAACCGATCTCCTATTTTCACCACACCCCCCGTTCTCAGGTAATTTAACAACTCCTACAGATTATTTTCTTAATCTGTGTAGTATTCCATCAGAAATGCATTCAGTATTTATGTTACTGCTGTGGGGGAATTTTTCTGCTATAATTTGAGAGCACACATTTTCAGGCTGAAAGCAGGATTTCATGTCTTTTGTACTCAAAACTTCTCCTCGCTCTCAGAACTTGTCTCTGTTCGGACCTAATCTCTGCTTGCAAAGCTCTGTTCACTTGCTTGCTTTTGGAACAAAAATGCGCCATTGCCTGACAACCTCTCGGTCAACAGAATGTGAGTGTTGTAGTGGGTGCGTTTGTTTCCTTGTAGTGAGTGTACCTGTGTGGCTACTATTGATTGTAGCCGTAGACATAATAAAAGAGTAGAGCCCGCCTTGTTCTCGATATATTTTGATAGATTTTTACCCAGAAAGCACATGGACAAAAAACGTGAGTGAAACGGTCACTGGGCCTAACTAGTATATATTCCATTGAGGGAAAGTAACTAACACAGTGGTTCTTAACCTGGGTTTGATCGAACCCCGGGGGTTCGATGAGTCGGTCTCAGGGATTCGGCGGAGCCGCAGAGGTAAAGACACACTTGTGTAAAGTCGTGATGACGCGCATATGAAACTGGGGGGTTCGGTACCTCAAAAAAGGTTAAGAACCACTGCTCTAACATCTGAATTCCTCATATGTTAACATAAAGGCTCGTTTTGAAGTATAAGCTGCTACTAACAGGCATCGCTTCGAAGAACTCGACCTGGAATGCGGCGTTCATAACAGACACGTGTTCATCTGCTCTACCGCTAGCAAACAACCGAACTGATTAAATAACATAAAAGTCAAGCAGTTCCCTAAAAGTCCAACAGATGGCAGCAATGCACCGTGCAAAACAAAACACCCACAGTTTACAGGACACACTTCCTGCTAAAGAGCCCCCTGGTGGTTGAAGAAAAATACAATTTAAGAAAAAGAAAATCTGAATGCTCTCTGGTATTGTTCAGGGGGCCGGACCAAATGTGGAGGCGGGCCGGATCCGGCCCGCGGGCCGTAGTTTGGGGACCCCTGAGAGCCTTCCTTTCCTAGTCCTTTAAGAGTTTACCCACAGCCAGAAAAGGCAAATGAGTTGTGCACGTTTGCTGAGAGGTCAGAAATGGTTTCCCTGCCGGACAGCTTAGATGAGCACTACCTTAGAAATAAAACATTATTATGTACATTATGTTATATTCACAGCAAAGTTTACATAGGTGGCAAAGACTATTATTAATAACTCACAACTAATGAAAACCCCAAATTCAGTATCTCGGAAAATTAGAATATTTATACAAAAAAATGTTTTGTAGAAATGTTATACAAAAGAGTTTTTTAGAAATGTTAGCCCACTGAAAAATATGAACATGAAAAGTAAGAGCATGTGCAGCACTCAGTACTTATTTGGGGCTGCTTTTGCCCAGATTACTGCAGATATGTGGTGTGATGTGGAGCAGATCAGTCTGTGGCACTGCTCTGGTGTTATTAGAGCCCAAATTGATTTGATATTGATATTTTGATATTGGAGGGAAACGGACAGGGCTGTACAGTAGATGACCAAACACTATGATCCAAGTGCTGGAACACTGAACTTGCTGGAGACCACTGATGAGCAACATGAGGAGTTATTTCAAGTGAATGAGACCCCCGACAAACACACACACACACAGACACACACACACACACACACATCTGAGTTGTTGGGTCAGGTGTATCACATCTTTGTCTTCATAATTGTCATGGTGTGCAGTGGTTGGAGGTGAGGAAGGTGAACCCAGGTAGTCATGATGAAAATTATGTTTAATAAAGAATCAGGAAAACAAACTCAAAATCACAGGAAGCGCTGGGAGCAAACAGACAACGAATGAATGACATCAGACGAGGGCCCGACGAGACAAAGACAACAAGTGGGCTTAAATACAGGAGGAGGGTAATCAAGAAACTAGACACAGCTGGGATCAATCAACAGGGAGGACAGGACAGAGACTCACAGGGAAACAGGACTAAACACAGAAAATATCAAAATAACTACACAGAAAAACACAGATCACAACAATAATAGCTCATAGATTTTTTTTTTGGAGTTCAAGAGAGTCACCTGGCCATTTAAGAACAGGAATACCTGTTCTTAAATGGCCAGGTGAGGATTCATTGTGGGGGTGAATCCTCACCCCCACAATGCGAAAGCGCCTGAAAACAAGCATACCCAAAATGAATCAGGTGCTGCTCTTAAACCACTTGGACTACATGCAAATGCTCGGTGTCTTTAAAAGTCACAAATTTGGCTGTGCAGTCCAATTTATTGTTCTGGTAACTAGGACTTCAATAACAAAGTTTTAATACACAATTTGTGTACATGTTTCTGGAATAAGGAGGTATTGACTGAACAACTAAAGAACTAACAAAAGAAAACGGGGTCGGATCAGCAGATTAACTCAAACCTGTTGATTAAAAATAATCAACGGGTTTAATTATTTCTAAGGTGATTAAGGTGTGTATGCAATCACACGTATACAACTAGCTGCTCAAAGGTGAGCCGTGTAAATGTGGAGCGCTTTGGCTCTGATGGAGAACATCGCCAATGGAAGGATTCAGAGGAAGCGATTGATCAGAGATTATATTGATCTGCTGGGAAATGTTGATGATGGTTTATTATCGTTTAGATTGCCCAACTGATGATCCTGGAGCTCTGAGCAAAACTTAAAGAAGGAGCCATGTGGTACCGGTACCGGTCCAGCTGCCTTCAGTCGAGCCGCCTGCTTTATGGACAGAAAGCATCTTTATTCTGTAAATGTACAATATGCACATGGTTTTACTATTTAGAATAAACATCCACATTCCCACTCAAATGACTCCCACTTTTCTAAATTTGTCCATACGCCAAGTTTTAGTGTGAAACCTGGGCACTCTTATCCATGAGGCCCCAGGTGTCTATCCAGTTTTGGACACACAGATATAAAAAAAAATGGGTCTTCATACATTTTAATTCTAATCAACCCCCAGATCTATTATTCCTTTTCTCTCACTCACACACACTCACACCCCGAGAGAGATGGAACCACAAACATTAGTGTCACCATGCAAAACCAATCCCCACTCCACACACAGGCAGAACAGAAAAAAGTAGGCCAAAGCAGTCCCCACCCCAGACAGGAAGCAAAACATTTGACAATACCTCTTCATTTGACTACAAATTTTGTAATTTAGACATTTCAAGGTCTGAATAAGGCATAACACATACATTTCCTAAAACAAACAAGTCCCACACCAAACTCATCGCAGTATGGAAAAATCCGTCTCACACAGCACACATGCACACACACACCCAGGCAGGCCACACAAAAACACCTTCAAAACATAATTTGAGTTGAGGGAGAAAACCAGCGACAGAAACTAAGCTTATCTGTATAAAACAGGTTTTACTTTCTCAACAAGGAAAAGAGCTGCACTATGGATTACAGCTTATTCTTCCACAGAATCAAATTTGGACCGGTCGCTTTCTTATTCGGATTAACAAAAGACACGAAATCCTGCTTTCAGACCACAAAAGTGTGCTCTTGAGTTATGGCAGAAACATTCCCCCATATACTGCCTTTAGCATCCAAACAACTTTAATAATAGGATTCTTTCACACCATTGCTTCTCAAAGTAAAGCTTAAAAGTCAAAAACCTTAAATAAACCAAGAATTATATAGTCATTGTGGGTGTATCTACTTTAACTTGAATACAGATGGCTAATTTTCCTCACTCTAATTTTCTGCATCTGTAACTACAATAAATGTCTGACTGTCGTATATATTGGTTAAAGTTTTTTGTTTTCATTTATACAGAATAACAAGAAACTGCCCTCGAACATTCAGAATGGCATTGTTTGACCCTGATGGTGATGATGTGAGATGCAGAGTACCGACAGACAGCTCATCTGAGTGTGGGATGTGCAGACTCGTCAGTGGTTTCTCTTTTGACCAGGTATGGGTTTTGTATTGTGATTTCCTGTCATGTTTTACATCAAATGTGTTATACTACATAAATTACTTTTGTGTTATATTAATATATCATAAAATATAATATTTTAGTAAGTAATTTAAATATGATTAAGGCTTATTTGGACAAGTAGTGGATTTGGGGAATCAATCCAATGAGGGCAGCCTCTTTCCAAGTCAACCAATGAATGATTGGTGTCCATTATTATGCCATACAACTAATGTAATGTAACTAAAAGTAGTGTAGTTTTAAAAAGACATTGTTTTATAAACCTGCACCAAATAAAGAGGAAAATCTGAAGGCCATATGTGGTTAGATACATTTATGCTGTTGTCTCATGAAACACATTATTCCTCATCAGCGTTCCTGCTCCATTACATATAACTACAGCAGTTACACTGGGATCCATCCGATTGAACTTGTGATTGAAGACTTTCCCACCAAGCAGATAAACCTTTATTACTCTGATGAGTCCTACACAACAAAGCACCCCCTTTCATTGATGAGACATAGACGTCAAATTGCATACCCAGTCACCACAACGGTAGATCCACTCAGGACCACCACATATCCTACTCCAACAGCATCGGCTCCCGCAACAACCACCACAGTAAATCCAACCAGGAGCACCACCACCACTGTAAATCCAATCAGGACCACCACCACCACCACTGTAAATCCAACCAGGAGCACCACCACCACTGTAAATCCAATCAGGACCACCACCACCACCACAGTAAATCCAACCAGGAGCACCACCACCACTGTAAATCCAATCAGGACCACCACCACCACCACTGTAAATCCAATCAGGACCACCATATATCCTACTCCAACAGCACCTACTCCCACAACCACAACCACAGTAAATCCAACCAGGAGCACCACATATCCTACTTCAACCGCCACAAGCAGCAGCACAATGCAATATAGGCCATCAATTCCTCCTTTAAGCAAACTTCCTCTGGATTTCTCAGTTTATGGTACAGTATACATTTTTTGGTTTTAAAAACTTGTGTGAATATGAAAGTAATTTTCTTATGCTGCTTGATATCTCATCTGACTTTCAGTGGACTCGCATCATGCTCCTTCTTGTCTTGACGGTGATTACTTTCCTGTTTTCTTGGCACCAACTCCAGCTGACAAAGCTTATATACCTACATTTTTAAACAGACCCCTTGAAATTAAAGTCAGATCCAAAGCTCAATTCACAAGGTAAGCTATTTTTTTATTCTTAAATTAGGGTACATCTGTACACCAATCGGGCATAATATTATGTCCATCTCTTTCACTGCCAAAATATTCTTGACTCATTGGCAGGGGCGCCATATGGGGGGGAAAGTTAGGACAATTCCAAGATCCCTTTCATATATATAAAAAATTCCCTTCTCACCCTCCGTGGGTGGTCTCTCTCTCTCTCTCTCTCTCTCTCCCTCTCTCTCTCTCTCTCTCTCTCTCCCTCTCTCTCATCCTCTACCAGAGGCCTGGGAGCTTCAGGTTCTCCTCCAGTATCTTGGCTGTGCCTAGAACTGCACATTTCTGGACTGAGATGTCTGATGTTGTTCCTGGGATCTGTTTGAGCCACTGCTCCAGTTTGGGGGTGACTGCCCCGAGGGCCCCGATGACCACAGGCACCACTGTGGTCTTCACCTTCCAGGCCTTTTCCAGTTCCTCTCTGAGGCCCTGGTATTTCTCCAGTTTCTCCTTTTTCCTGATGTTGTGGTCACTTGGTATCGCTACATCCACCACAACGGCTTTCCTCTGTTCTTTGTCCACCACCACAATGTCCGGTTGGTTCGCCATTACCATCTTGTCTGTCTGGATCTGGAAGTCCCACAGGATCTTAGCTCGGTCATTCTCCACCACCTTTGGGGGTGTTCCCCACTTTGACCTCGGGGCTTCCAGTCCATATTCTGCACAGATGTTCCTGTACACTATGCCCGCCACTTGGTTATGTCGTTCCATGTACGCTTTCCCTGCCAGCATCTTGCACCCTGCTGTTATGTGCTGGACTGTCTCAGAGGCCTCCTTGCACAACCTACACCTTGGGTCTTGTCTGGTGTGGTAGATCTGAGCTACCACACCAGACATACATACATTTATATATATACATTTATTTATATAATATTCCTTTTTTTACAGAAAAGCACACATCCATATTTGCACTGAATCCCCCCCTCCCCCCTGTTCCTGCTTAGCGCACTTGATGGTGTTCAGCAGCAGTCAGTACTAGAAGACAAGAACGACTGTGGCAGTTACTATGCTGCCAAGAAAAATAATGAAGTCAGGTTTTCAAAAAATGGAGATGAGAGAGAAAAAGACAAGTGTGAATTTGTAAATTTTTCTCCAAGAGAGGTGAGTAGACTGTGTGAGCTTATCAACCATTTAGCATAGTTAGCTTAGCTACAAACTACGGTTTGCCTCCATTTCACTAGCGTTTGATGAATTAAGGAAAAGAAATACCAAGATCTTCATATATTTAACTACTTCATAGCGCTTGAGGAGGGTGCTAGAGAACGGTTGGCCGAAATTAGCGTTCATAAATCAACCTCGAGCTAAACTCCATTTGTTAACTCCACTTGTTCGGTGGATATTGGAAAATCCAATATCAAACTTGAAACTAACTTCACTGCAGTTGGTAACACAATAAAACCACTGGGATAAAGTTTGTTTTGGTCTGTGGCCTGCAAAGATGGGACCGAGTGAATGCACCTAAACGCCCCCACAACGTCTGAAGCAGTGCCGCTGGTTCCAAAGCTCTACTGGCCAACAGGAGACATAGAAGGCAGCTTTTGTCATTAACATAACGATGCAGCAGAAAAACAGGAAACGGAAATACAGCGAGCAGAAAAGGGGGAAGCAAAACAAGACAAAGCAAAAATATTTTTCTTGACAAAAGCGCATGTTTAGGGGAAATAAAGAAAATATATACATTACTTGATGGAAACTCATGTGTAAGTAAAAGAAAAAACTAAATATGTATTTATGCTTTTCTTTCTTAATATGCTGGTTTTGGTCCTCCATAAAGGTGTACCTGAAGTGCAACATCTTTTAGGGAGGTGGTATATACATCAAAGTAATGGCATGCCCTAAAGATTTCCCAGCAAAACACTGCCCAAATCATTACACTGCTTGAGTTGACTTGCCTTTTTCCAAGTGGACATTTTGTTTTGTTCCCCATTTAAGTAACTCTTGAGTTAAATCAAAATGTCAACTCAAGTCAGTAACTTATCTTGGTCCATGTCCTAGTTCTGTTGCTGCCATCCCCATTATTAAGGGTTTGTGGAACTGGTGTCTGTAGAGTAACCCTCACTGGTCTGCAACTCCATATACTAGACTGAACTGCTTATGCTTCATCACATTTCCATCAGTCAGCATCAACTTTTCTTTCAACTGGGAACACCACACTGTCTTGGAGATGGTGTCAGCCAGTCCTCTAGCCAGACAAATAGGTCCCTCTACTAAATGCTAAAATCTTTGTCCATTTGTCCTTCTTCCAACACATTGGCATTTAGAAGATTGCCAACTATACCCATAAATACCTGCAAAGGTTAAGTGATAATCACGGCTACTCATTTTTCTCCTAACTGGCCATTAACTGATGCCATACATGTGTAGACAAATTGAGGTTTTGTATACGACTTATTATATTTTTCCTATTTGTAATTGTCTCATTTAACCAATTGTGTTGTCTTCTAGGATTCATGACCTTCTTGTTGTAGGACCAGCTGGCTTATTAAAGGAGAACGTCTCTTATGATACATACATCCTAAGATGGACTCCAACTTCAAATAACCTCTATGATTATTTCCCAATTTGCTTCATATCTGAAGCAAGAGACCAGTAAGTTTTGAAAATACGGTTTTGTTACTTGAACATTCTTAAGTGGTTTGCAAAATATCTTGACTTATTGACGTGATAACTGTCCAACATTACATTCCAGGCTTGACCAAGTCTATCATTCAGAGCTACGCTGCATTACTATCGGTGTTGGGCATCATGGTAAGTCAGTGAATGTAATTGTGGGAGTATTAATTAGGTTGTATTTGGTTTATGAATCTTGACATCAACTGAAGGAGTGAAGCTGGTAAACTGAAAAAATGTTCCTCCCTAAAACATAAGGATAACTGGAACAATGCCTCAATGGAAGACATAAGTAGTCATTTTGAACCTTAAGCAACTAGTTTCTCATTTGTAGTATTCTTAATAAATAAAGAGATTGTCCAAATAGTAACAATAATCTAAAATATAGATCATGAGATTAAGATGTTAAAACGAGAGAAAAGCTAGAAAATAGATCATAGCCTTGTTGCTAATTGGATAGAAAGTAGACTAAACTTAAGCAAAACAAAAACTCTCCTTGCATCATTTAAATAACCTCCTGTCAATATTGATGGTTTTTCAAATTTTCCAGAGGCCAAAGTGACCTGCAATGAAACAACAATTTCTGTGGAGGTGGAAAAAGACTATCTTGTCAAGCATAATGAGGACATATTGCATTTCAATGAGTTTACAGACTCCTCATGCAACTTGAAAACACTCTCCAACACCAGCCACCTGGTTGCCGTCATGCCTCTAGGAAGTTGTGGAACTCTTGTGGAGGTAAGGCACAAAACAAATGCTTTACAATAGAGTACAATAGTTATTCAGAAAATAGCCGTATTGTCATGAACAACAATTTACAATGCAAGACTCACAAACAAAAATGTTTAAAACATTAAGACTATTACAGAGTTTAGTCTTAAAAACAAATGAAAAAAAATACAAAATGAATATAAATTATTTGCACATCCGTTTAATCCAAATTAAGTCAGCTGCTCCATAAGGCCCCCTTTGAGTTTGAGCTCTGTTTATTCACAAATACATCTTAGCAAACTACAATCATCACTGATTGCTTTTTAGGTTGGCCAATGAAACCACTTCCCCTCTCCCAGATTTCACTTAATCTATGTTGAAATGCTGTTAGTGGTGCTGATGTTTTTAGCAGCAAAAGGGGCCCCTAAGTCAAATTCTGCTCAAGGCCTCATGCAACATTGGACTGGCCCTGCATGATGACTCTGTTATAAATGCAGTTCACATAGAGCTCCACAACCAGAGCTAATGCGGTGGGTTTTAGACTCCTACTTTGATGAAGAGTACTCCAAAGGACCCCAAGTGCTCATGTAACCGGGTTCTGCTTCACTTCACTGTACCAGACCGGCCCAAGTAACCCATCAACTCTGCGTTGTGTAGTTTTAAAGACGACAAGGAGTTTCTGGGTGATCTGCAGTTTATTTCCTGAATGAAAACATATCCGGGATCAAATCAGTGCAACGGCTCAGCTTCAATCAGCACACTATAACAGAGCGAGCGTTATGTTAGCCTTTTAGCTTAGCACATGAAGTGTTTCATAATAAAATTAAAAATACAAAAATTGGTGCCAGGCACGTATCTAGTAAATATTAATTACAGATTATTTATCTAAGTTAATAAAAATTATGTTTTATCTGTTGCTAACATTTTTCTACTCGGTGTGCTGAAGAATGCAACTCACCTCTCGTGCCGCTTTCCCAGACTGGCACCGAGTACAGGAGCCAGCAGCATAAAACCAGCCACACAGAGAGGGGGCGCTATTTCTCCATTGCACTGATACATAAAGCAAGTGGGATTCTACAACCTAAACATTGTTACACTCACAGGGGGTTCAAGTAAATTACAGGTCAGGTCAGCCTGGGTCCATTTTCAGTGAGAGGAGGCCTGCGCAATCCATTCTGAGGTAAACTCCAGAGATCAAGCAGCTGCAGTGCTTATTTATTTTAAATATGTCACAACAAACCTCAAAATATTGAGGTTTTTTTTTACAAATACATAAATAGCCTCTCATAAAAGTAAAGGACTGTAACTTTAAATCAACCCCTAAGACTATCCATGATCAACAACCTAATTTTGTCTAAATGTAAAACATGTCTAGTGAAAAAAGGGGATTAGTTTCACTTCCAAACTCTCTTTAAAATCTCTTTAGCCAAAACATGCCATTTCCTTCATATCTCATTTTATTGTCTTTCATTTTGTACTTTTCAGGAGGATGATGATAGCATTATCTTTACCAATGTGATCACATCTGCAGACAAAAGGAAAATTGTTTCCAGGCAGCATGACGTTGAGATCTCCTTTTCCTGCTCCTTCCCGAAGCGAACCAACCTGACTCTGGGATTCAGACACAAAAACCCGTACGCCTTTAACGAGAAGGGCTTTGGTGCTTTCACCTTCCAGTTTGAGTTCTTCGAGAGCCAGCGTTTTAGGAAGCAAGTGGATTCCAGCAGCTACCCGGTGGAGGTTTACCTGAAGCAGATGATCTTCATGCAGATCGAAGCCACCTCGTCCATCCCAAACACTGAGCTGTTTGTGGAGTCCTGCAGGGCGACTCCCTACGACAACCCCAACTCCCGCATCAGCTACACCATCATCGAAAACGGGTACTCCATGAAAAATAAAAGCCAGTTCCACATTCTCAAGAAAAAGACAACGATCCATTTCATTTTTTTTTTCATGTTTGATCAATGAAGATTTGCTGAGGGTAAAAAAATTCAGCCCGTTGTTTTACTTATTTATTGCAGATGTGTGAAGGAAAAAACAACTGAAATCTATCCCAGCCCAAAGTCTCAGATCAGGTTTGGAATGGAGGCTTTTGAGTTCATCGGAGCTCACGAGGAGGTAAAATGGGCTTCTCTTTAAGAAAACCAGGTTTATGTTTGTGAAGGATTTGTTTTTATACAAGTCAGTAATTTAAGTAACAGCTCAGTGGTCACTTTATATATTGTAGACACATTAAAAAAGGGGAGTGTTATGTATCTTCTATGCACATACTGCCATTTCATAACACAACCAAGTAACAATGTTACCTTCAGTTGTTATAACAATGCCAATTATGTGAAATATGACTTAAGAGAAATTTTACTTAATAAATTAATGATTTGAAGTTGGGTCTATCGTTAAAAAGTCCCGTTCTTTCTGAAATTCCGCCTTTTGGAAGTATTCATGACATTGCTCCTCTATTAACCTTTTTTACCAGTGTTGCAGTGAAAAGTAACTTGTATAATGAGCTCAGCAGGGGCGCAGTTACACCAGGTGTTCAGAGTCTACTACTTACTTGAGTTTTGCTCATAGAGGTCCAGAAACTAAACGCCGTCATCTCTCCCTTGTGGACACTATTGAGCTTGTGATGGTTCAAGCTCAATAGTGTCCTAAGGTTTCTTCCAGAGGAGAAATTGCATCGCTACACTGCAATTTCTCCTGTTTTTGAACCTCGTCAGTGAGGTTCCCAAAGATGACAGAGATTATAAGCTCGTAGTCCCAATCTGTATCTGTCACATTAAGTATGCACAGAAAGATGTCCAACAACCAGATATTCACACAGTTATGACTGAACAGAGGTCACTTGCAGGTCATTTCCACTGCAAGTGGACTTGACAAAGGCTATAAGGTTCTCCTTGAGTCTCTTTGACTTGCCTGAGCCAATTCTGTCTGATGTCTTTTTTTCATCTTATCTGTAGTAAATAGAAAAATCTATTTAGAACAATCTGACTGCACCTGCATGGTTCTGCAGGTCTACATCACCTGTTCGGTCCTCCTGTGTGACACTGGATTTCCTGGAACTCGGTGCTCTCAGGGATGCATCAGGTCTGACTCGGGGAACAATCGCAGGAAGAGGGACGCTCCAGCTGAGACAAGCAGCCACTCCATTTCCCAGGGTCCTTTGCGCCTCGTTAAGACATCTGACACCAAAGGTGAGAGTTCAACTACTGGTTACTTAATTCAAGGTTTTTGTTATAAAGTTTTCTTCTATGCTATTCAAATTTGGTTTGTTTTTGATTGTGTGGTCAGTTTGAAATATTCTAAATTCAAGATTTTCATCTGCTTTTAGAACTATTGGGGATATTTGGATTTACCATGATATATTCAGTCATTTGCAAATACAGTTTATTTTACGGTTGAAAAAATATAATAGAACAGCAATAATTAATGCAAAATAATTTTTTCCTACATTGTATTTGCAAGCAGACTGACTTTCTCTTCAAATAAAATTCAAGAATCTTACACCAAAACACCCTTTAAACCTTATTTTCTCAGTTTGTCTTTTTTCTGGTTCTGCATTATACAAGCTATCATCTTTTATAACCAGATCTGATTTATCGTTTTACATTTCAGGGTCTGGCCTGAATGTGACTCTGAGCCTGAACCAAATCTTGATTGTTGGCTCTGTCCTGGTACTTGGAGCGATCATCTACCGGTCCAGAAGAACCAGAACTAAATACCAACCAGTGCCAACCTTTGAAACACAATAACTTTAAATCTGCTACTTTCAAAACTTAATTTCTCTCTTTTAAAAGATATTGGTTGCTTGGAGGTGAATTACTTTATTTGCAAAAAGGCATCTTTACTTTTAAAAGACAAAACAAAGAAAGCTGTAGATTCTGTGAACTCTGTTTTACTGGGACTATTTGAGACGGGCTTTTGTTGTACACCAAGTGTTTTGCAACCATATAGTTTTTATTTTGTTATGGTAATTAAGTGCATGTTAAAATAATTTCGAACTGATGGGTATCACAGGTTCCTGGTAGTTTAAAATAATTTGAATTTGCATGTTGGAATTCCTGATTTCCCTTTACATAATTTCAACTTGAGTGTGGTGTTCGATAAGCCCTCCATAGTCCCTGGGCACAGCTGTATTGGGCATTTTATTTTTAAATGGCAGTGGGAATGCATAATGTGTGATATTTGAATAAGTTCTGTATTTTGGGATCAAATTACATTTTTCTTTCTTCTCATACCTAAACTAGATAGAACAATCAATGTTTAATCCTTTTTTGTGCCACTGACAACCATTAAAAATTACTCTTCACAAATGCATTGCAATTTGTTTTTTCATTCACTTGTGCGGAAGTCTTCAAAATTTCTATCTATTTTTTCACCAAGTCATAAATTAATTTCAAATGAGATTTATAATACCCACTGATTACAGCTGAAACTGGTCTACACTTAAACCATTAATAAATATCTAAAACCTGATTTAAGGCCTGATTCACACAACAAGCGGTTTAAACTGTCAGTTGATTTTCAACACATGAGAAACCATGCACACGCGACAATAATAAAAACTTCATAGACACAACAGAGTTGATCCGACAGTGTGTGGTGTTCAGCCACATGGCAAAGACTACACAATCAGATTTTAGTTATGAACATTCATATGACAGAAAGGCAATCTCTCAAAAAACCTCTTGTTTATTTACTCTAAACATGAGTTCTTTGACTGCCAACAAGGAAGCAAGAGAAAAAACAAAACAACGTCTCAGATGTCCACCAGACTTTGAGACATTTTGGTGCACCATTGCAGTTGTTTTGTCTCCTATAATTTGCATTGCCCTGTTTCCGTCACCTCACTTTCTGGCGACGGAAACAGAAAGTGAGGTGATGAAACATTCAACAGGCTGTGTGCTCGTTTGTCCCTGGAACACCCAAATGCAAATGCAAGACAGTCCAAAATGTTGAATGTCTCTAATTTGGACATGTGCACCATGTGCAGAAGCTATTATCTTCAATGTCATTGTCTTGGGTTCAATTCCCAGTCTTGGGCCATTTACTGCTTGTCTTCTGTCTCTCAGTCTCAACCCTATTTCCTGTCAATTTGCTATTGAATGAAGTGCCAAGAAATCTTAAAAAATAAAAATCTGTGATTTGAGGCCAGAGCAGTCCTGACATCCTTCCCAGCATATTATATAAATCCTGTCCTCAGAAGCAGGTGTCCTGCAGGTTTTCTCTGTTTCAACACATCTGAGTCCCATAATTAGGTCATTAGCAAGGCTCTGGAGAACCTGACTGCACATTAAGGAGGTAATTCAATCATTTGATTGAGGATTGTTGAAGCAGGACCACATCCAAAGGTTGCGATCTTCAAGGCAGGGATTTGAGGAACCCTGGACTAGATCACTCTTAACACATCACACTCAGCAGGAATATTGCACAATACTATCTTTATAGCCATCACGATAATTAATCAGATTGTCGGAAGAGAGCGAGCCTCCTAGGAAGTTGTGGGTCTTATAATATTTTGTGGAGACACTGAACAGCTGCCTCCAGTTCAAGTGAACTGCAGTTTACCTGAAACACCAACACATGCACACAGTAGCCAAGAAAGGCCTAATCTAAACCCAGAGCAGAGCGCATGCAACACACCTCCAGAGGTAAATGGCTTTGAGGGAAACTTTCCAAACAGCAAAATTTAATCATCTGTCAGTTTATGCTACAGTTAAAAAAATATTGTTTTCAAGTTTCTCCCCCGTTAGTGTGAACCTTCATCTCAATGCTGTCCATGCAGGTGCTCCTTTAGATACCAGTGTTTGTTTGAATCTTTTGCATTCCTTTGACGTCAGACTGGATGAAGCACAAAAACAAAATCTTTCAGTGCACACCGTGCTAAATGTCGATGTTAAACGTCTGCTTAAGAAGTTCTGCAGTTTTATTAAGTAGGAAAGTGACACAGTGTATGAGCTCTGCTGCTGCCTCCACCTACCTTCCAGCATAAATATTTGATCTCCATGGGAGATTGTAAGTCTTTGTTGTGTATTTTCCATTACTGTCATGCAGAATATAATTTAAAAAGACATTAAGTAATTTAAGGAGTCTAATTTATTTGTAAAGGCTCTAACAACAGTATCCTGGAGACCACTGTTTGTAGAGCAGTTTGTGCTTTAGGGTGAAAGCAGGACAGGAAAAGGTTTTATGTACCGTTTACTTCCACGGATGAAACAATCATTTCTTACCTTTCAGACAACAAAGGGTGTTCCACTCAGAGCTGCGTTGTGTGACTGTTTCTGTTGAACGTCACAGTAAGCTGAAGCAAGAATTGAAGTTATTCATATTAATGTTAATGTAGAGGGGTGAAAAATGAGCTCTTAGTAAATTAAAACAATAATTAAGAAAATAGGCACCCCAACATAATTTTTATTTTTGTATTTCTCATTGTACTAAGTTCTGTAGTGTCAATTTAGATTGTCCGATGCAATTCCGCACACAACCGCTAGGGGCGCTGCCGCGTTAGTGGCACAGAAAAGATTGAGCACACAAGAAGATTCCGGTTAAATGAGAAGGAAGCTCAACGTGTGTGTCTCGTCTTTCCTGTTCCACAGCATCACACGTTGAGGGAAGATCATCTAACACATTACCCTCAGCCATCCTAGGTTGCAGGGTAACATTAACATAATTAGAAATGTCTGTCACATCTTACACTATGCAGATGCCACTGTGACCTGCAATGAAACGACAATAACCGTGGAGTTGGCAAAGTCTTTGTCACGATCCGTGTTTCTGTGTGTTTATTTTTGAGTTTTTTCCTGTGTAGTCCTGTTCCTGTGAGTCTCTGTCCTGTCCTCCCCGTTGATTGCTCCCCAGGTGTGTCTCATTCCCCTGATTGCCCCATGTGTATTTAAACCCACCTGTTCTCTGTGTTCCTCGTCTAAGTTTGTCTATGTCTAACGTCTTGTGTTCGCGCCAGTTGAACTGCTAAGTCCTGGTTTGCGTTAGCTCTCGTCTCCAAGTCCTGTTTATCAGTTGCTACCGGTATTTGGCTGTGTGCCGGTCTCTCTGCCGTGCTGCCTGTGTTGGACTGTTTTGAGCCTTCATTAAATAATCATCATCACCATAACCTGGGTCTCAGCGTCTCTCCTCACCACCAACCACCACACCCCATGACAGACTTCCCTCATCAAACGCAAGGAAAACCATTTGCATCTAATTGACTGGTTGGATTCTTCCTGCAGCCTGAGATGTCATTCGAACGCTACCCACCTGGTGGCGGTCATGCCCCTGAACGGCTGTGGGACTCGGGTTGAGGTATAATCCACATATATGGGAAACAGTGCACCTCTAACCAGACCGAGTCTTCATCTACTTCCATACAGAGCTGGGAGGAAACTGCGTGTTTTAGATTTTTCTTTTTTATATCATTATCAGGAGGACGACGACAACATCATCTTTAAGAACATGATCACATCAGCTGATCCCAATAAACTCATTTCCAGGCACCAAGACATTGAGATCGTCTTTTCCTGCGCCTATCCAAAGCGAGCCAACCTGACTCTGGGATTCACACACAAAAACCCGTACTTCTTTAACGAGAGAGGATTCAGCTCCTTCACCTTCCAGTTTGAGTTCTTCGAGAGCCAGCGTTTCAGGAAGCAGGTAAACGCCAGCAGCTACCCGGTGGAGGTTTACCTGAAGCAGATGATCTTCATGCAGATCGAGGCCACCTCGTCCATCCCAAACACTGAGCTGTTTGTGGAGTCCTGCAGGGCGACTCCCTACGACAACCCCAACTCCCGCATCAGCTACACCATCATCGAAAACGGGTACTGAGAGAACAGACCTGCTTCTTACTGGCTAATGAACCCTTTTCTTTGTGTCATGTATTTTTACTGGTGTGTTGCAGATGTGTGAAGGATGAAACTGTGCAAATCTTCCCAAGCTCCAAGTCTAATTTCAGATTTGGTATGGAGGCTTTTGAGTTTATTGGAGCTCACGAGGAGGTAAAGTTATGAATTAAAATGATTAAGTTTGGGTTTTATTAACAAAAATAGTCTGCAAACACTTTGATTGGATGTACTTTTTCCCATAGTCAGTCAAAATTTGTAAATCTGTCTGACCTCTCCTGCATGTGTCTGCAGGTTTACATCGCCTGTTCGGTCCTCCTGTGCGAGAGCGGCAATCCTGAAACTCGATGTTCTCAGGGATGCATCAGATCCGACTCACTGAATGATCGCAGCAGGAGAGACGCTCCGGCCCAGACAAGCAGGCACTCCATTTCCCAGGGTCCTTTGCGCCTCCTTAGGCATTCTGACACCAAAGGTGAGTGTTCGTTTACTCTTTACTCTTTTAGTTAGTGCTTGTATTATTTAGAAATACATTTTTGTAGCGCATTTCATGGTTATGAATATTATTTTACTCCACTGAAGTTTTCTCAGATTTTTATTTAGCTGTTTTCACACCAACAACCTGCCAGTTACTGTCATTGTGCTGAATCTGGGAGGTTTTTGCCAACTTTGATAAAAAGCCTTGAGCTCTTTTTTTCTCTCTTGATATGTTAGAATATAAATTCTTCTATTTTAATGAACATTTTTCTTTTTTCTCAGTTTCACACCCAGATACAGGTTCAGGCCCAGGCCTGTATCTGGGCCTGAACCTGGTCTTTGCTGTCTGCTGCCTGTTGGTTTGCGGTCTGGTCATCTACCGATCAAGAAGAACCAGAGCTAAACATCAACGCCTACCAGCTGCTGACTCTCCAGTCGACTCTGATCGCCCAGTAGATTAAGAAGATGGATCTTCTCCATTTTCTTTTTAGTGAAAAAGTATTAGATTCTGTTTTGAGGGTTTATGTTCTTTCTTGAGGTTTTTTGGTTTGATTGTATGGCAAAAGGGAATTATATGATTTTAATGCTTTATAAGCTTTGATTTTACAAATTGTGTAACAATCAAACTGTGAATGTTTCTTTGAATGCCTGCAATAAAAAATATTTGGATAAGCACAATAAACTACTGTTTTAGGATTTTAGGACTTCAGATTTAAGGTAAAAATTCCTCTTGGTTAAAAAAAAAGTTTCAGAAAATCTGTTGAAGCTGATGCACAAACTGTAGCGAAAAAAGTTTAATAAACAGGATTTCCTGTTATGTTAATTAATTTGACTACATGTTCATTTTACTGCTCATGGATTTCCATCAGTAAAACGTCACAGCTTTGATCTTTGTGGTCTTGCAGCTTGCCAAGTGTCCACAAAGGAATGACGCCCCCTGCCGTTTACAGCTTATTGTCTGCTGTGGGAGTTCTGGGCTTGTCACATGTTTGGCAGTTCTGTACTAACTGGACCCACCCGTCCAAATTTAACACACACAGAACATGGAGTACGGTGATCCCTCACTATAACACGGTTCACCTTTCGCGGTCTCGCTGCTTCGCGGATTTTCTTTGTGCCGTTTTTTTCACAGTGCATTGTGTTCTGCATCCTGATTGGCTAAAATATAAGTAACGCAGATTGGCTATTTAGGAGATAGAAACTGAAACTTTGAATGCCTGATGGAAAAAACTGTGGCCGGAGGCAGCAAAACCCGACGAGATCCAGCTGTGAATCTGGTTGGGCAGCTTGGAGGAGACGCTTTAATGCCACGACTCCAGATCACATTAAGGCCCGATTGATGCACATCCGCTGACATGAAAACAGGTTTTGTTCTTTGGTTTCAATGTAAAGTATATAATTGTAAAAAAAAATAAAATAAAGGTAACTACTTCGCGGATTTCACTTATCGCGGGTTATTTTTGGAACCCCAAAGAAAAAAAGGGATCCCTGTATACATAAAAAAAACAAAAACAATTTTGCTCTTGGAAACTATTGTTTTACCGCGTAACATGATTATCAGTAATAAAAGCTACGACTTGCGGTTTAATCTGCTGCTGTAGGAATGAAGCAGCTAAACTTCACTCCTCGACTCGTAGCGCCACCCAGAGGGCAGCCAGGGAAACGCATGGTGCTTTAGATGCCCAGGATTTTCAGCCTCTTCATGTCTGCTCCACTCTTGACACAAACTATTACAAAACTACTGAGAAAGGAAGGAACGATGAAAACATCACGACTTTTCAGGAAGCTTGAAATGCAAGAGTCAAAAAGGTTTTTCTTCTTCATCAACTAAAAGAAAAACCTTCACAATGCAGCAGTTTGCAGCATTGCAGCATTGAAGCAAACAAAACAATTGTTCTTATAAACTACCTATTTCTGTCTTTTTTTACAAAGTACATTTACTTCAAGTATAAACAATAAAGTTGTTTTTTGCAGATGCTGAGTCAGCAGTGTGGAGCATCTATTTATTATTTCTGCAGATATCTGATGTTTCCTCATTCAGCTCATTGTTTATGCCTGTAAAGGCCCGTCACTGAACATTTATGTAATAAACCATTCTTAGGTTTCATCATCAGAAGTGGAAGTGATAACAGTAATTTCTTATAATTAAATGAATAATTATGTTCATGTTACCAGCAGCTGGTAGAAGTTAATTTGATTTAAAGTAATCCTTTAAATGTAGTAACTCTGGCTGCAATCATTTCCATTTGAAAAAGAAAATCTGTTTTCATCCTGCAGGAAAATTAAGATAGATCTTCTATAGGAACAGCATCTGGGGCCGTTCAGCTCACGCCTCATATCTGCATGCAGTGGATGAATCAGCTAGTTAGAATTCAGTCCAGCGAGTTTAACTGCCCCGTCAGCTGGAGTCCTTCAGCTGGGTCAGGGGAGAAGCGGCCAGACTGGTGAGATTCTTTACAGAGTTGATTTTGGCAGCAGTGAGGTTTGAGCTTTGATCCATGCAGACACAACGTGCTGGAAGCCGCACCTCTTGTTTGTTTTTACTCTGCAGTGATTGATCGCTGACAGTTACAGTAAACGGTGAGGGCAGGTGTTACAGGAAGTCATACAGTAAAAAGAATATAGAAAAAGCATAAAACTGAACACGTTTTCCATCCATTGTGTTTGTTGAAAACATGCTTGATGTTCAGTTCAGTCTGGATGTCCTGAAGCTTCTGGGCTGCAGAAATAAGCAGATCCATGATTTTCATGGACGCTTTTATCAAAGTTTCTGCACTCAAATCTAAAACTTTTAAAGACTAATATAAATGAAATTTAAGACATGAACCATGACAGAACTGTACAAAGAAAATCTAATTTTTATTATAATAATGTATTTGTTAGAATGGAAAACTATCGAGGAGGAAATTGTAGTTCTTGTTGGATTCTGACAATAGATTTCATCTCATTCTTAGTTTAGCTGAAGTTATCATTTACAGCAGTGGTCCCCAACCTTTTTATTACCGCGGACCGGTCAAAACTTGGAAATTTTGCTGCGGCTCAGGGGAGGTGGTGGGGAGAGGGGCGTGAACCGTCAGATCAGGCTTCTGCATGTTGGTGTTCCCACTAAATCCTGGATATGGCCTATTTGGGTTGTCTGGGCCCTTTTATCGCAGCCAGTGGGGTACAACCTGCTGAATGCGACGGGTAGCCAATCAGAAAGCGCGGTGACGTCAGAACAGAGGGGAATCCCAAACAGCTGACATATCGCGGAACTGAGGGTCCGGTGGATGTCGGAGATGATATGTGGAAATGTTTATTATTAAATCTAAAGGTCATTATTATATATGTTTATTCAGTTAAAAATGTTAACTATAAAAAAACATAGTCGCCTCCAAATCATAGTGCAGCAGATGGAGCGGCTGCTCCTGCTGTCTTTCATCCACCGCCTTTTCTTTTTTTTTTTTATCTCTTAAAATGAATTCACAAACTGTCACTATTGCTTCTACATCGTCATCCGTGTTTGGTTATTCTAAATTCCCGTTTGCTATGTTGGGGGTTTTGTGGATTTCTTCTGGAATCGGGATGTTCGTGACTGGAATCGGTTCGTGTTGCTCCTGCCTTGAGGCTGAACACGAACCGATCGAACCTGTTGGACTTTTATCAGCTCTGTGGTCACAGAGGTTTGGAGGATCGGCCGACACAGAGCGGCTTGTAATATTTGACTCACCTACCGGTCCGGGATAAATCCATCCTCCTGTCTCTTCTCTGGGCCTTTTCCCAAAGAAACTTTCCAAAGACATCTGATCTGTTTCTTACTCATTTTGCTGCTTGTGGCTCAGTGTTGGCGCGCAAGTAACCGAGAGAATCCGGTTAAAAGATTTCAAAATAAAAGATCCTCCTGACTCAAATAATACATAAAATATTTAATTAGTTCTTGCGCGGCCCGGTACCAATTGGTCCACGGACCGGGAGTTGGGGACCACTGCTTTACAGTTAAATTTTTTTCCCGTTAGTCTTCCTGGCTCCATCTGTTATGTTGTTTTGAGTTATTTTTGAGGTTTAATTATTCAGTAATCTTAACTCTCTTGTTTCTGTTTTACTTTAGTTCAGGCCCTCTTAGTGTTTCTAGTTATATTTATTCTCTTCTTTAAAAACCTACATAAAAAATACGAGACTAAATAGTCTCGCCATGACAAAATTTAAGACCTGTGATTGATGTATTTAAAGCCAATTTACATATTTTAAAATAAATTTAAGACATTTTGAGGCCTCAATTTTAGATGCATGAATTAAATGTTATTAAGGATGAACAGATACTCAGGTTATGAATGTCTTACCTTCATTTCCTAAGATAATCCATCTATATAAACCTTCTTATTCATGAAGGGTCAAAATTTTAATCTTCCTTACTTTTCCACCAGTAGTTGAGGCCAGAACTGCAGGCCGGCCAGCAGCTGCATCCTCCTCTTCCTCAGTCAGACCTCTGGAACGTGACTAAAATGAGGTTTTTCTGTGGAGAAGACATCGTCTTGAAAAGAACAGATGTTAGTTTAAAACTCTTCATGACTTTCCTGGGTTAATAGCACCGTCACAGACATGAACATTTTTGCTTCTTTTCCAATTCAGAGTCGTCTGAAGGGTCAGCGATCGTAGCTGTCCAACTGATTTTACTTTGTTACCTCAAGCAGATGATCTTGTTTGTGTGTTTGTTGTTAAACTGGAGAGTTTTTAAGTCAGGAGCCTGGCAGTCCTCTGGCGCTACTTTTGGATGCATCCCAGCTCCAGCACACCTGAATCTGCAGCCTGAACAGGAACATTTACCTCCTGGTCATTAAGCATTCATCTGATTCAGGCGTGTTGGAGCTGGGAATCGAAAGGTTGCAGGCCGGTGACTAGATGACTGGAGTTACAGAGTTCTGCTTTAAACCGTACTTAGCTGTTAATCGCAGCCTAAAATGAATAGTTTATATAAACAGAAATAATCAAATGCACTATGACTGTATTCTGAGCTTTTTTCTATTCAGGTTTATTTATTTTTTGTTCTTGTTTTGTTTCATTTCAGCAGCAAAGTGAGAACAGAAATGCATATTTAAGTTTTGGTTTACTGGAATCAGCAGTCAGTTGTTGGACCTGAAAGATGAGAAGCCAGCATGTAGCTCTGTTGTTTCAGCTCCTCATGTTTGGCTTGGATCAGATCTGTGATGGCTGTGACGCAGCATGCATGCCTCACAGGCAAATTAATTAAAGGCGTTTAACTAAAGATGGTCATTAAGTCCACTCCTTCTTGGTTTCGTTGTTTTGTCAGCAGAACTTCAGCCTCACCTTCCTTGAACAATGTTTTTCATGTTGTCCATTCAAAACCTGTCCTTTTATTACCTGATACACGGAGTTGCACAGGAATCTGTCATGTGTTTAATTAATCTGCTTCTGGCTGCATCCACCCACCTGCTGCCTGCATCATTGTCCTCGTCTCTCCGGTAAACCTGAATATTTCCACCTTGCAGTGAGGAGAAAACTGATAGCTGAAAAAGCGCTCAATACTCCTTTAATCTGAGCAAACAGTCAAACAATAAATATGCACTTTTATTAAACAACTCAATATTTTATTCTTAAAGCTTTTGCTAATTTTCATTCTGTTTAATTGCTTTTTAAAGTCAGAATTGCTTTTTTCAAATGATTTCTATCTTTTCCTCCCTTTTCTGTCCCAGACACCTGTTGCATTCAGAGATTTAAAATCTAATACCTTCTAAAAATGTAATGAATACTCTAAGGTGACATAATTGAAGTTGATAAGATTCTATTTCTTTCCTACAAGCGTATCAGTGTGTATCTACAAGGAAGTACATGGACTCAGCAGAGATTAGAGGCCTGATCTGCGTGACAGAGCAGAGAAACCTGAACTTTGTGTTTATCTGATTACAGACGAGTGAACCGCTGACGGTCTATTTCACCTGAATATGTGCAGATACTAAAAGAGAAACCAAAGTCAGCAGTTTGAAGTTTTGATTGTGTCTAAAATATTCTAGTTAGCCAACAACACAGGGAGGCATTTTAGAAATATATCTCTGAATGAATGAGATAAGAAAATGTCTGCATGTCCTGATAAAGATCCTGGTCAGATGATCTAATCAGATGAGAGAAGCTCATTTTCCCAGGAGGTCAAATTATCTTAAAATTATGAATTCTGTGTCAATATGAGAAATTTTGCTCAAATTAGATTAAACCAAAAGTTTTAAGAAAACATTTCCACTAAATCCAAAACAGTTATGAAGTGTAAAACTTACTTGATGTTTGATTGATAAATATTCAGTTGAGTTCAGAATATTGTATTTATCGTAAAGGGAAATTAGACGTTTATCTTCAGCGTCATTGTGGACGGTGATGGGGTGCATGGGCAGGAAGGATCTGCTGTAGCAGTCAGTCTTGCAGTGGTTTGAAGAGGCCTCTGACTGAAGCCTGTCTCATGACCATCATGACGTGTTAGAAGCTGAATAAAGACACATATGAGCTGAACAATATTTCATTCTTTAGGTTCTCCAACCATCAGATTGGAGCAGCTGAGAGACCATAGAAACGTAGAAAACAATTTAAAATTCATAAAGGAATTCATAAATACAAATCCAAGAAGACCAAAATGGCCGACTGATTGAGGGCGACTCAGCAGGTTGAGTTGTTGTGTCGCATGTGAAGGTTTGATGTGCCTCAGGCATTTAACCCCCGGCTGCCTGCTGATGTGTGTTTGTATTATGTGAGTGTGAATGGATGACAGTGGCTCTGCTGTGAGCGATGAGTTGGACCGGAGAAATGCTGTATGAGTTCAGTCCATTTATCATGACTGCGTCACCTTGGCAACATAAGACTTGTGCACACACATTGTTCATGACTGTGATAAATCTGTTCCCAGCCACATAACTCCATACAGCTTTGTTGAAAGGTTTATTAAAACATTCTTTTAGCAAAGTGCAACTCTGAACTTCAGCCAACTGAGTCCATTTGTTCTCAAACTAATCCTCTGGGTTCAGGTTGAATGTCGGACTTTAACCTCCGACAGTCAACAGATGATTCATTTTCTCTTGTTTCTGTCGCCACTTTGGCCCAAAACCAGCTGCCTGAATGAACATTTTCTGTGTTGTTTATCTGATGAGCCGATACTGATGCCTTATTGTGACGGGCAGAAAATGGGTCAGTAATGAGAGCCAGTCCTGGGAAAACTGGCTTTACAAAGTCAAAATCAACACAAATACACTGATTAGAACAAAAATGTTCTCTGGGCAGTTTCACTAACCTCAGTCCTTAAGGATAAGAAAAGAAGGCAAATGTTAAGAATACGATCAGAGCTGCCAGGTCCCTTTAAAATATGAGCTGTCCCAAACCTGCAGTGGTACAGTGATGGCTGAAAGTGTTGAATCTAAACATCGTGGGAAGGTCCAGCCCTCACTGTGTCCCAAATGAAAGCTAAAGATCCAGTAAAGAAACTACTGAAAAATGAGAGAAACAGCCAAACGAGTCCTGAGCCAACAGGGACTGAAATCCGCTCACAGAGGAAGAAGCCATGACATTAGAGTTTGACTCAGGAACACAGACCTAAACATCCTGTCATGGTCTGATCAATAAAAAACTAAAATGTTTGGATTCTTGGGAAACGTGAAGCTTGAGAAAAACACAGTGACTTTGAAACACGGTGGTGGCAGCATCATGTTGTGGGGAAGTTTTGCTGCAGGAGGAACTTGCGCCATTTCATGAGTAGAGAACCTTATAAAAATTCAAATTCAAATATATTTATTGATCCCAAAGGGAAATTAAATGAACTCTGGGATTTCTGACTTCAGGTGTGGTGTTATTTCAGCTGCTACCTGTTGAAAACCACCTTGTTGCTATGGTTACACATCATAGCAAGTATGAAAAGTATTGCCAAAATCAGTTCAACTACACAGGATCCAAAAGAAGAAGGAACGGTTGTCCAAAAAAAGCCTTTTCCCCCAGAAAGGCAGGAATGAAGTTTTTGAAAGGTCAGAGTTTCTCCAACGAATGAATGTTGAATTCAACATCTAAAGACGTCAGCCCGGGAGTAAAAGCTTGGATTTGACTTCCAAATGGACAAAAACCCTCTGAAAACCAACAGATGAGAAGCTGAAGGACAACACGGTGAATGTCTGAGTCGCCGTCACAAACCCCTGATCTCAGACCCAGAGCACATTTGTCTGCAGATGAATGTTTTTGTAATATTTGTAGCTGTTGTATATTTACCTTGTTTACATCTAAAGTGTAGTTTCCTTCTGGCTTCGTCAACAGAAGTGTTGACATCAGAGCAGCTCATGAGTTTTCCCGCTTCCTGGCTGCATGCCAAACCCGTGTCTCTAAATGGGACGCTTCAGTTTCACAGTTCACAAGACAGAGATTGTTGCATTTTTGTTTTTTACATCAAGAATACTGGTTCAAATAAAAACCAGAAGAAAAACTGATTTTAAACACAGTTCTGGTTCATATGCAACCAATTTTACTTCTATTTTTAAATTAGCTCAGCTGCATGTAACCGCAAAAGCACATGACTGCTGTCATCACCTGGATCATATTTAGTGTCCCAACATATTACATAACCTACTTCACAACAGAACTGGGCCTACAGCACATCTGACAATTCAAAAAACCTGAAGAGATCAAAGCTTTCAAATTTAAAAACTAAGCAAGAAGTTTTTCTGTAAATTGTGTGCTATGCATTGACTTAGGGTCAAATCTGCTCATATTTCTTTACTTCTTTTGCTTCTTGCACAGTCCCTGATCTGCAGTTTGAATGAGATATTAACAGTTTCTGCAAGGAGATAAATGTGAAGCTTTACATTTACAGCGCTTCACTTTTTCCACTTTTTATGTTACATAAACGACCTTCCCTCAAAATTCTACACCAATGTGAATACCGCATTAATTCAGTACAATTAAAATAATTACTGACCTAAATACATCTTTTTATGGGCAGTTTTAATTGTGGTAATTATCAAAAGTTAAAACAAACCCATTTTTGACTACTTATAATGTGATTAGGAAGTTCAGAAATGTCAAAATCACAAAGACAGGACAACAATATGATCTGTCTGTTTGAATATTATAGACGAAATATTTATAATTTTATTAGGACCTGAAACTTCCTGTAAATACGTCTTTGTTCACTTGTTTCTGTCACTGCAGTGTCTGTTGTTTGAAGCCAATAGTTATATTTAGATCATGAAGCAACAATTACAAGCTGAAAAGGAATGCTAACAGTTCCCGTCTGCTCGGCCTGATGGGCTTGTTTGATGCCGTGCAAATCAAACAAAGAGGTGACAGATGGCTCCAAAGATAGACAACAGGGAGCTGATGCCACATTCTTAGCTGATGCAGGCCTGGGACTCAGGTGAGAGACACCTGGGACAGGCCAGGTCTTCCTTAAAGGGCTCACACATTCAGACAGCCATCCATCCATCCACAGGGCTGCACAGTGGAGCAGTTGGTAGAGCTGTTGCCTTGAAGGTTCTGGGTTCGATTCCCAGCCCTGGTCTTTCTGCATGGAGTCTGCATGTTCTCCCTGTGCATGATGGGTTCTCTCCGGGTTCTCCGGCTTCCTCCCACAGTCCAAAAGCATGACTGTCAGGTTAATTGGTCTGTCTAAATTGTCCCTGTGTGTTTGTGTGTGTGCATGGTTGTGTGTCCTGTCTGTCTTTGTGTTGCCCTGCGACAGACTGGCGACCCGTCCAGGTGACCCTGCCTCTCGCCAGGAACGTTGGCTGGAGGAACCAGCACCTCCTGACCCCACTGGGACAAGGTGTTAGAAAATGGATGGATGCTGCAGAAGTTGCTGTGAATACATTTATTTGATGCAAACATAATGAGATGTAATAACTTTTAGGATTCATTTTCACTATTTCAACAGCAAAAGGCATGAAATTATTATTTCTAAGGGAAACATGAACATTTGAATAGATTTATTTGTTTTAATGGCCACATAGTTCACTGGATTGTTTAGTTGAAAGCTCAAAATGTCACTGAACCAAAACAGAAAGGAGCAGAGATGACTGATTACAGAGAAAACATAAAGGTTATGAGCTTCAAGGTTGCTATGGTGATGGCAGAAAACACTGACAAAGAAATGAAATGTGTCAGAGCAGAAAAACCAGTTACACCATCAGGTGTTGCACCTCCACTCTTAACTTCCAGATCTGTTATCAGTTTGAGAATGAAAAAGTTTCCATGCCAGTTTTTAAATTAGTCAACACTTAACGTTAATGTAAACCTGCAATTACTGTCATGACAAGCATCAAGTTAGCCGTGTTTCTATCATCAGTCTATATTCTATTAATGTAGGAAAATGTCATAACTTCTGTAAGTCAGACATGAAATGATCCAGATTTTTTCTGCAGTGACCTGGACGCCCTCCACTCAAAGTGAAACATGCTCTTTTTATGTTCTGTTTTTAACAGTCATCCTCTGATCGGGCCAAAGCAGACAGAGATGTTTCCACTGGCTCATTTTAAGACGTTTCAGTTGTTTTTGAGGAGTAACCGACTTCCATTTTCTGTAACTTAAATTCTGACTAATTATTGCCAGCAATAGTTAGTTGTTATTTTAAGCCAGACCTAATTTTTACTTTGAAGCTTGCGAAACAGCTGATAAACAAAAATCAGATGATAGTTTAATGATGCAAGTTTCTAAAAGAAGTTAATAATTGTTTTTAGCTCATTTAGTATTTTTTATAGCGATCAGATCAATTATGTATATTCTGCATCCTCTTGACACAGAAACAACCAAAGATTAGCTTTAGCATTGGGTGTCTCTGCTTATTGTGTGTTCATTACACAGTGAAGGTCTGCTCCAGTTGTATTTAGGCTGACAAAAGTGCCTAATAATGATAATATTGTAATTTCTGTGTAGCTATGTCAGGGTAGTTTTAATTTAGAAATCTAAAATCTTAACTAAATAATTTCTTATCTTGAACTAGAAATGCACCAGCTGCAGTTTTATGGCCGATTACGGATCTTTTACAAAGCCTAACTTCCCTATTTCGATTTTGGCCGATGCCAATTTTTTTGTCTGAAATGTTGCTCAATATTTCAAGAAAGTTGCTAAATCGGCACCAATGGGGCGACTGTTGTTAAGTGTAAATGTGCAGACAACCTGGTCGGCTGGTCTGTCAGTCAAACCTCTAACAGGAGGAAAAAAAGCGCAGTGGTTGATTTTTAGACCTCGGTGGATAAGATCGGCTTCATATGTAAAAATGACCAAGATGACCGATTTCCCAAAATTAATGAAATTGGCACCAATAAATCGGCCGGCCGATAAATCGGTGCACCCCCACCTTGAACACTGCAGCTGCACAATCTGCTTGCATTGATCAGCAAAAGGTAAATCTAATCTACATTTGTCCAAACTCTGAAGGCGTCTTTTCACCGTACAAAATGGAGTTAATGTAAACTTAACGACATAAAACAAAGTGAGTTATATCTTCCACATAGATTGTAATTTTCATTTATTCCTGCTCGGACCAGCTCTGAATTAGGACAGCATGTTTCTATAGAGCGAACCTGCTGTTGTGCATATCTGCAGCAGGCTTCTGTAAATGTTACGCCTGAAATGCCACAACAGGACTAGCGGAGAAAGAACAGGGTGTGATTGTTTTTTTATGTCTCACGTTTGGGAAAACAAAGTGAAACTATATGAATGGCATTCAGAGCACTGCTACCTAACAATGGAATGTCTCACTGCAGAACAATAACAATGTGCAAATAGAGGCGAGATGTTTCACTTTTCATTTCTGTTTTTTCTTAATGCTGAAAATTCAACAATCAAAACATGATTATTTGTTTTATTACAATATTTAATCCATCTGGCACATTAGAGCCTTCAGCCATCACGACCTTAAGGTGCATTCACACCCGCTTTGTTCAGTTGCTGTAATCGAACTCCAGTCCATCTGCCGGTAAAGTCTGGTTCATTTGGGGAGGTGTGAATGTGTAATCGGACCAAAGAAGTGAACTCTCTGGTCCGCCTACAGATCTTGGTCTGGGTTCGGCTGAAACGAACCTGCTGCGGTTTGAATGTGAACCTCCAGTGACCGGAGTTCGTTCGAAAAACAAGAAATGGGCTACAGCGCCATGCATTCTGGGTAAATACAACCAAAACAAACATGCTAGCCTAGCGCTAGCAGGAGAAATGGCCCGGGTCATTAGCAAAAGACAAAACAGAAATTTTCCAACTGCTAAAATCTGATGCTACTTTATTTTTGTTTACGTTTGGTGAAGAAGGAAGTTGCGCTCAATGTCTTCTGAGATTTTTGTCTTTTCCCTCAGTAGTTCTCGGTGCAGCGCCCCCACAGGCCAGGAGAGGAACAGGTTTTTCAAAGCATTTAGTTTGACTCAGAGCAGAAAGAAAGAAAACCACATCAGCTGGAGAAGGAACAGATGTTTCAGTTTTGGTCCTCAATTAAAGCAAATCTGCCGGACTGCCAGGTATGAAAATACCTTTAATGAGTCTCAATATAAACAGAATTACTACTTGATGAACTAATTTCTTTTTATTTTATTAGGTTTATTTGATAGGAACAGTCACACATTGACATAGACAAACTGAATGAAACAGCAGAGCCAGAAATGGTTCTACAAAATGGAACCTTATAATTCCCATTTAAAGCTGCTCTGGTAGATCTACCGTCCTGCAATCTCTGTGTACAATCACTTAATTATTGTCATGGTGATGAGAAAAGGAACTTAAAACCTACTCTATGCTTTTAAACCAAGCATTTGTTTTTCCCTAAGGGTCCTAACAGGACATGATACAGAAGCTCTGCATATTTTCATGCCGTCAATTATGTGAGAAGTGCCTATTAACCTGGAATGTAATTAGAAGGTTAATAGGCAATAGAGGTAATCATACAAGAGGAAACTCCTCATGATTTACTTCCCCTCTCCTACTGAAAAAAAATCACTGAAATGAACTCTGCCATCTTAACTTTAGGTGATCATTGTTGAGATTTCATGAAGGTTAAACTTGATCATTTTTCTTATAGCTTGAAAATCAAGTTTCCAAGAATATTAAAAGGAAACAAACAAGCTGAAGTTGAGATTTTTTGCTATGATATTATCCATTTTATTCCTTTGTGATTATAAACAGGTGGAAAAACGTAAAAAGAAACTGAGATCTATGGTGTTTGGCAGCCTTGTTGACTGACAGGAAGTTACTTAATTTGGAGCCAGCAGCAGCTTCGGCATCGCTGTGATTCAGGGTTTTGCAATAAACACAAACAGAATCAGACTGGGATCAAATGTCTTTGTATCACTTTGATTTAGGTGATAAAAAAGAACAGGAAACAGCAGAGCCTCTTCTTCTATAAACGATGACAGCGATGTGTGGAGTGACAGGAAGAAATGTCTAGAACAATAAAGGCGTATTGCTGCACTGAAATCCTTCAGATGTGGTCATGCGAAAAGTTACTGTTTAAAATCAATTACTTTGCATTTGCATCATTTTATTTTAACAAACACTCCTGAAATATGAAAGGAAAATGACATTTTTATTGAAAAAATAAACTAAAACTGTTTTTATCAGGATTAAGTCCTTAAACCATTTATTTATTGAGCCCTTCATGTTTTCTTTCACTCATTTGTTCAAGAAAATGCTGTTTAATAAAGTTTAGTTATCCATTCAAAGCAGA
Source organism: Poecilia mexicana (assembly GCF_051168715.1). Classification (NCBI taxonomy): domain Eukaryota; kingdom Metazoa; phylum Chordata; class Actinopteri; order Cyprinodontiformes; family Poeciliidae; genus Poecilia; species Poecilia mexicana. Next base: position 36,318,396 of record NW_028263372.1, on the reverse strand, counting down.
AAATTGGAAAAGTTTTTCCATCCTGTTCTTCATATGCATCTATTACAGTGAAATATTCTCTGGTTTCTGTTTGCTTGTTTTCCCAAACCAGTTCTGCAGCTGCCTCATTGTTCTCCAGCTCTCTGTTCATTCCTTCATCCTGCAACACCCCTTTGCCCTGGCAGGTGTATTTAAGATGCTGCAGGTGGACGGGAGCATCATCGCTGGAGACAGAGTTGAGCTCAGAGCATCAAGATGGCCTCCGCGGTGCTGCTTCTGCTGCAGCTGCTGCTGCTCACCTCCCTGGTGTCGGCGTCTCATCACTGGGGAGGAACCACCAGCTTCACCTACAAAGGAAGAAACCCTGATGGGACAGTTAAGGTAAAAAACACTAACATTTTATATTAGATTTAACAGGATAATATTTATCATGAAAATGTTTTGTTTTGACAGTTGCGCTATATTAATACAATTCAAACCTGCTTCATGTCTGTAGAAAGATGATGTTGAAACTTTCCAATAAAATGGCAAAAAATAAACAATTATCAAACAAAACTGTGAGGAAGATTGTGAACACATTCATGTTCAATAAATCAGAATTTGTGTTCCAATGAGGCTTGTTTGTTGGATTAATTATCTTTTTAAAATTACATCCTTTAAGCACATATCAAACATACTTTTCATGAAACCCACATTTCTGTATTATGTTTTCTTTTAATTAACAGAGATAAAAACTTAAAATCATTAGTATGTGTGGAATTAATCTGTGGCTCACATAGTGATGGATTTACTGAAATAATAAAATTTAAATGAATTATTGAATCTTCTTTATTACATCTTTATTTTTTATTGCATTATTACATTTTCTTTCTTTTCTTCAAGACTTTTGAGATGATTGCCCACATTAAAAAAATTATAAAAATGTAACTAACTGATTGATGAAAACATTTTAAAACCATTTTCTTGCTTTACAGCTACTTCAATTTCAAATGAAAAAAACCCTCTGAAATATGTTTTAGTATTGATTACCTAAAACAAAAAGTTTCAACCTTTTTCAAAAATTATAAATCAGTCATTTAATGAAGGACTGAACCACCTTGTGCTGTAAAGTTTAATATTTTCTTGTAACATTTCACCCACAGATGTCCCTCCGAACCAGAGATACTTATGATGCCTGTTATTATTACCACTACTGGTATTGTTACGGTAGCAACTGCGGCTATGCAAACACTCGAGTCAGAAGTCAAATTGACACAAGCACCAATACTCCATCCTACGAAAACAGTTGGTGCGAAACAGAGACTGTTGAGACATGGACCCTCCCCAGTGACAAACCTTTCAATCTCAGGTGAGCATTTCTACAAATGTAAAAATATATTCATATTTGAAAGAATGGAATCACTTTGAATATCATCGTTCATGTTAGGAAAAGCTGTTTTTGGTGGCAAAATATACATGAAGCTTTATCTTGTCCTGTCCTTTTAAAATATCAGGGCAGCTAGCTGCTGCTGGATCTCAACACGTAACTCGGTTAGTAACTGGAACTTCGATTCCCACATGGATTTCGGAATGAGGTCGGACACAAGACAACCAAATAAATCACCTGATATTGCCATTGTCCCCTTCTTAAGGTAACCATCCTTTGGTTTCTGTAACTGATCTACATTTAACACAATCAAATGTAAAGAATCAACCAAAATATCTTTATTATTTTCAATGTGATTTCCATCAAGTCAGTGTCAGAGAGTTTGAAAATACTTTTTTTCTTGGTTTGCTGATTTTACAACTTGTGTTTGCACCTAATGAAGAGTTCCTCAGAACTGCCCCAGAACGTACAGGCTGGCTGCCTTTGACCCTGATGGTGACCGAGTCCGCTGCAGGTATGGGAATCTCCAAGGATACGAGTGTGACAACTGCCATCTCCCTTCAGGCTTCCAGCTTGACCAGGTCAGTCACATATTTCAAATTATATTATTAGCTCATATAAAACTGTGATGATTAACTGTTTAATTAGTATGTGTTTATTTTTTCAGGATTCTTGCACTTTACGCTACCAGTATACCAATTCCGACTACAGAATCTTTGGTTTTGAGATGGTGATAGAAGACTACGCACGGGGCACTATTGATTTGTTCTACTCTGATGGATCAAGTGTTCGCAAGTATCCACTGCCTTCAAGGATGAAGAGACAAGCCTACACCGCAGCACCAACAACTACAACAAGCAACCCATGGTGGTGGTGGCAGACCACCGCAGCACCAACAACTACAACAAGCAACCCATGGTGGTGGTGGCAGACCACCGCAGCACCAACAACTACAACAAGCAACCCATGGTGGTGGTGGCAGACCACCGCAGCACCAACAACTACAACAAGCAACCCATGGTGGTGGTGGCAGACCACCACTGCACCAACTACAACAAGCAACCCATGGTGGTGGTGGCAGACTACCACTGCACCAACTACAACAAGCAACCCATGGTGGTGGTGGCAGACTACCACTGCACCAACTACAACAAGCAACCCATGGTGGTGGTGGCAGACTACCCCTGCACCAACAACTACAACTACAACTACACCTACAACAAGCAACCCATGGTGGTGGTGGCAGACTACCACTGCACCAACTACAACAAGCAACCCATGGTGGTGGTGGCAGACTACCCCTGCACCAACAACTACAACTACAACTACACCTACAACAAGCAACCCATGGTGGTGGTGGCAGACTACCATTGCACCAACTACAACAAGCAACCCATGGTGGTGGTGGCAGACCACCACTGCACCAACAACTACAACTACAACTACACCTACAACAAGCAACCCATGGTGGTGGTGGCAGACCACCACTGTTCCCACAACTAGACAAAGTGTGAGCAGTACTCCCCTTAGTAAGCAACCTCTGCAGTTCTCTTTTCTAGGTAAGAACACATTTACTGGTTTCAGTAAATAACTGGCCATAAAGTGCCATAAAGTTCGTCTTTTTTTCAAACCAGACCCACTGATAGTGTTGTAGTAAAGGTTAAATAAAAGCTGAATACCATTTCATACCATAACCCTTAACTCTTATTTCTAAGGGATAAGCTTAAGGGAACAGATTTATACGCAGGTCTGGTGCTGAGAAATGAGACTAACCCTAAGAAATGGGATTCAACTCCAGTCTCACCGTTCCAGTTAAAGTCCCAGAAGAGTTTACTTGTGTCATAGTAGGAAAAAAATTAGGATCTAGGTGGAAACAGTTGAAACTCAAATTTTCATACCTCTGGCAAATACTTGGATCAATAATTTTTTTTGCTTGTTTCTTCTGAGTGGAAATTTTAGTAAACTTTTAGACCAGTACTGCCAACGACCCAACTGCCCGGTCCAGGTGTGGGACCTGGTGGTAGGGAACCGCTTTAACACAAAACCTTCGAATGGAGGCAAAGAGACCTTTTGATCTCAAAGAATGTGAGCTCATCACCAACAGTAAATCGTCAAATTTCCTTTTCAAAAGTGGTTAAGACAAATAGGCCTCAGTGAGACGCAGTATTCTTCAGGGAACAGAAAATCATAGATTGTGGAACATTCTATGATTTCCCAATGTTGTATTTTTTCCTTAATAAATGTACCCAAAGTAGAGGTTGGTTCCCCTTCTTCTCCATGTGTGCCTGGAAGTGTGAATGTAGCCAGATTACCAGACCCTTTGACTGATATATACGAAAATCTTTCATTCAGAAGTAAAGTATAATGCAAAATGCTTAAGTACCAAGATAAGTGAGGAAAATAAGGTTATATTATGGCTATTTAAAGTTTCTTTCTTTTTATTCCCCAGTGGACCCGCCCGTTCCCTCATGTCAGGAGGGTCTCTACCTGCCTAAATTTGTGGCTCCGACACCTTCACATGGAGCACGGATCACGGCTGAGGTCAACAAAGAGGTGGAGATCAGAGTCAAGGCAACTGCAGCATATTCATCGTAAGTTACCAGAGTTTACTTAAGGCTGATGCCAATGAGAAATCAACACTGATGACATGATAACTTCTGCTTTGTTTGTCACCCAGAATCCAAAACATCATCTTCAGTGGGCCAACAAACGTCACCAAGCACAGGGACACGAATAACGACTTTGTCATCAGGTGGACACCAGCAGAAGACGACCTGGGAGAACAATACCCAATCTGCTTTGTGGTGGAATCAGTGAGCGGGTGAGACCAGGACTTAGTTCATCTTTTGTCTCTTTTATTTTTCACCTCAGCCATGAGGCAAACTCTTCATAACAGACCAAACAGTCTTTTTCCTCATTTAATGTACATGTTAGGGATGTCAGGGTGTGTTTCCCATTGTTAAGTTGATGAGAATAGCAGTAGCACAGTAGTTGAACACAGTAGTTATTTCATATACGACAGAAGTGCTTTTAGTCAAAAGGAAAATGAAACAGTTTCTTGTAATACATTTTCAGGTCCTCTGCCTATCAGTCTGAGATGAGGTGTGTTCTGGTGGAAATCCAAAGGCATCAAAGTAAGTCTGAGTTTACGGAAATACCTTCAGTATGACGGATAAAACAGTTCCATCGATCAGTGGAGACAATGTTACAGAAATTATTCATGTTACTTTAAATTTCAGGCCATTTTTTGTTGTCTACTAATTATTTAAAACATCTGTTTGTTCCAGTTGAAGCCACAGTGACCTGCACCGAATCCACAATGAAGGTTGAGGTTGACAAAACTTCCTTCTTTGGACTCACCGAGGATCATCTTCGCCTCAGTGACCCCAGCAACACCATCTGCAGCCTTCGGAGGCACTCCAACAGCTCTCACATCGTCGCCATCGTTCCCCTCAACGAATGTGGGACTCAGATCGAGGTGAGAGCGGTTTGATGCATCACACTCATTACCTCCAGTCAGTCCCCTGTTTTAACACAGACCACTCCCTCTGCAGGAAGACGACGACTACCTCATTTTCAAGAATGAGATCACGACGGGCAGTGATGACCCAAATGCTCTGATCACCAGGAAGCACCTGGTGGAGGCCCGGTTCTACTGCCAGTACCCCAAACGGGGGAATGTGACGCTGAACTTCAAGGTGCACAGAAAGAACGTCACGGTGTGGGAGAAAGGCTTCGGCACCTTCACATACCAGTTTGAGTTCTACCAAAGCAATCAGTTCCGGGCCATGTTCAGTCCAAACTCATACCCGCTGGAGTACAACGTTGGAGACAGGATCTACATGCAGCTGGACGCCAGCTCCTCTGTCAACAACACCGAGATGTTTGTGGAGTCCTGCAGAGCTTCACCGTATGACAACCCCAACTACCATCCAACCTACTCCATCATTGAGAACGGGTGAGGCGAGGCTTTCCATCAGGTTAAAACATGCATGATAACTGATAACTGATTTTGGCTAAGACATGCAGATAAAATGACAAAAATCAAATTAAAATGTCAAAATATTCATATTTAAAACTGCCAAAACAAGCAGGTTAGTTAAGAGAATTTTATTTAAAGGTAAATTTTCTATAAAAAAGCCAAGAAAAGAACCAGTTTATTTGATCAACTCCTGAAGATGTTTGACGATGATGAGGATAATGGTTCCATCTATATGCTTTAAATCTAATCCAGTTAACATGAACCTTTGGTTTCCATCAGGTGCAATGTTGACCCGACTCTGCAGATCCACTCCACCCCCAACGACAGGGAGTTCAGGTTCAGCATTGAGGCCTTCAAGTTCATTGGGCTGCATGATCAGGTGAGCAATAGACCGCACTGGAAAAGGTTTTAATTGAATTGGAGTTTTTCCACCAACTGAATATAGTTTGCATCTGTTTGTGTATAAATTTTTGAACAAAAGTAACAATTTTTATGTAAAATAACAAATTATTAACATATTGTATATGAAAACAAACACCAGAGGGAGTGGTTTCTGTTCATGGCTGTGTTTTTGAGTTCAGGTGTACATCAGCTGCACCGTCATGATGTGTGAAGCAGGAAACCCCAACACCCGGTGCTCACTGGGATGCAGCAACTCCACGATGCACAACTTCCGCAACAAGAGAGAGGCTGTGATCGAGAGCGGAAAGCACTTCGTTTCCCAGGGTCCTTTGCGTCTGAAGCGTGAAGCGGACCCCAGAGGAGGCTCAGGTGAGGAGATGGTATGATGAGGTTTATGAGCAGCAGATAAAATGTGGACAGGACTCCATCAGCACCGTGTTCCTCTCGTCTGCAGCTGTCAACCTGAACCTGAACCTGGTGTTTGTGGCTGGATGTCTCCTTGCTGCTGTTGGGATGGTCTGCGGCGTCATCATCTACAAAACCAAAACCTCCAGGGTCAAATACCAACCTCTGCCTGCAGATGAGAACTAGAACTGGAACAGTGTTGCTGTAATGTGAGATCTTGGGTGTTTCTGAAGTAATGTAATTTTATAAACTAATCTAGATGCAAACAGCTGAATAAATTACCAGTTACGTTGTCTTATGCTGAAGAGAAAGATCCAACTGGAAATATAAAGTTCTTATTAAGCAAAACTGGAAGAAAGTTCTTCACTTGGTACTGCAGTTGCTGAGTTACTGTTCTGTCATGAAAATATGTTTCCTCCTGCTCTGTAATGCACTATATGATGAAGGTAGCACAGATTAAATGTTTGTCTGTTTTAATTAGTCAGTTTTGAACTAAGTTGCCTCAGTTATATATTACTTTTTTTAAAATTATTTCTAACTTTTATGTTATTTCCTTTGTTTAAGGGTGGATTTGGTATTTCTAAATGGCTCAATAAAAAGACTCTTAAAAGATGCAAATGTTTTTCAGTGAAATTTGTGAATCATTTGTCTGTTCTGTGACTTTAGCTCTACCAGTTTTGTCATCACACCCTGCAGATTCATTTCATAAATGAAGATTTAGGCTTATTGAATAATTATAAGGAATCCTCACCAGGTCACTGTTGAAATTTGAGCTTATTGGATTCATATTTTCTAATGGTGGAAAATGTGAATTTTGTGATCAGTTCTTCTGTCTCTTCACTTCTGGTCATTTCATCCCATGAGCCACACATGGGATCCTGCCAACGGCGCCAGAATTATGGTGACAAACAAGTATTAGATAACGTGACTGAGAAAATGTTGACTGAGACAATAATTAACATGGAGCACATAAATTGCAGCATGCATATGAGTTCTGAGTTCTCTCCAATGGATGGGCCTTTTCTCAGACACTAGTAGCTTTTTTTCTTTCTTCCACCTGCAGCTTCAGGATCAGAGCTTCCCAAGTTTGCACTCCTGCGCAAAGCTCCAAAAATCTATTTAAACTTGAGACTGAAAACTTTTGAAGCAATGAATTCTGATAAGCCATTTTCAGCACTGGATAGAAAACGTGTAACTAGGCCTGTCGCGATAAACGATAGATCAATTAATCGCACATAAATTAAACCTATCGACCTCATTTTAATTATTGGCTTTATCGTCTCTTCCTTTCTCTTGATGACACCGAATGAAAAAAGCTCAGCTCCGGTGCTCTCCACTGACCCTCCCTTCCTACTTCCTTAGTCTAATGTCCAGCTCACACTACACCAGCTGTCGGCCGACTGTCGGCCCATTTTCAAAACCTGAGACACATTAGCCGACAGAAATCCTCGGTAAAACGGTTCGATCGGGTTCGTCGTGCCGTGTGGTGTCCAGCCACATGGGCACAAAATAATGGCTACAAGTCCAGTTAACTAATTTTAAAACCAGGCATTAATCAATGCTTTACTAGAACCTGTGATGCATGTGGCTAGAGTCAGCGTAAAGTCCTGACTGAATGAAAATCATTATAACCTATTTATGTCACGTTAACGAAGAACAGCTGAAAACTTACCGGGTTTATCAGCTGCGGTAGCAATTTGGCTCCAACTCCTCCCCTTGTGATTCCTATGTTCTTTGCACAAAATGTTGAATAAATATTAATGTTGTTTCCACATATCATCTCCAATGTCCGCTGGACTTCGGGTTGCGCCGTGTCAGCTGTTTGGGATTCCCAGGAGGAGAATCCGGCTTTCTGATTGGCTACCTGTCACATTCAGCGTTAAGCTCCCAGTCGGGAAAAAACCCTGATTTAGATCGGAGCGGCCACGACGATCTACCGAAACTCATCACACTGCAGGATGATCGGTTACGAAATCAGCAGCGACAATCTTAGATCGGCCAACGACCTAAGATTGTTATAAGGAGAAAATAGGGGGAAAACATCGTGTGGTATGAACTTAGCATTAGGTGGTCGGATGTGCCCGTCTTCTCTATTTAAATCTACTGATTACTGAAGGGCAATACAGACTTCATAATCTGCACTCTTTTGGTTGAATGCAGTATTTATTTCCACTTTGGCTTCATGTTTAGTTTTTATTCAAGTACGTTTTTTGTTAATGGAGACTGAGAATCCATTTTATTTTTATTTTTGTTTATTTAGTTTATCATTTCCAATGTTATATGTTCTTTTGAAAATAAAGTGTATCTATCTATGGCAGGAAATCACATGCATTATTATGTCATTTCCATTAAATCAGTGTCAAAAGGTCTTGAAACAATATTATCATTTATCGCAATAATTTTTTAGACAAGTAATTGCTCAGCAAAATTTGTTATCGTGACAGACCTACGTGTTAAAATCCAGCATTCCAGCATGTTGCCTTTTAATTATTTTTAGAACAATGCACACCTTAAAAGCATCTAAGCAAAATATGAGCTTCCTGAATGATAAAAGAATCATCCATTACAAACCAAAGTCCTGTCTCTGGAAACTCTTTATTACACGGCCCGGAACTTATTACTTTATTACAAACATGTTTAACACATTCTAAATTATTACACCTTCCATGAACTTAACTCAGTATTAAATACCTTTATTTTGGATTGGGTTACATTACTTTGTTAGCTTTTGTTTCTTTTCAGTTAGAAGAACTGCTTCAGTTCAGACTCAGCTGTTCTTTGTTTTTCACTGTGCATTAACGGTCTAAGTAGCAGGGGGTGTTGTTACCTTACGTGTACAATGAGAAGAAATGTACTCTTCTTCTGTTTCCAAGAATAAAAGAACCAAAGACAAAGGGTGAAGCAGAGCCTTTGAAAAATCCTATTCCTTTGTGCCTTCATGAATAGTAAGTTCACATAAAATCTGTGAAAAGAGAGACTATTATTTGCCAGGCTTATCACCATCTTATCACTGTGGTTTTAAAATTTTACCATAGAAACAACTTTTACAACATAGTCTACATAATACTCTGCAATGTGCAGTCAGAACTTTCTGATTTTTCAGAGTTCTGGTCAATGGTTTTCCAGTCTTTATGGACGTCTTTACAAATTTTCTTGTGGCCACAGTATAATATCGTCTTTACAAAAAGTTACCCAACTGAGATGGCACCTGAAGGACAGGCTTATTACCCAGCACTGTTTGTCGGGTTAGCACTCATGAACAAGCAATTCAATCTAGAAATTTCTTGAATTCCCCTAGAGCTACAATCTCAAACCGCACACAGCGCAGTGCCCAAGCTTTCCTTGGCTTTTGAGAAAACTGGTGATCCCAGCCCAGGATTTTACTCAACCTTCCAGTTCATGGATCAGTTGCTGTCATGCCCACTTTCTTCCAAACTTATCTAACTGGTGTCACTCCATAAAGCCACCAGTCTGGAGTTTGCTGGGCTCCTGATTACATATTTTGTTTTTTAACAAATATCTATAGAAACAGCCTGCATGCCTAGGTGCTGGGTGTGTTACACCTGTTGGCATGAAGGTAAGTGGAACACCTGGATTCAAGGACCTGGAAGGTTGACCCAGTATTTTGACAATGTATTATATTAACGCCTTGGTGTTGTGTTTGATGCTGATAATTTAAGCACATAAAAAAACTACAAACGTATATCTTCTTTCTCCACTGTGTAATCATGCGGGTATTTCCTCTTCTGTTACTGGCAAAGCTGCTGGACCGCAAAACAGGATTGATTTATTCAGATTTCGATAACTAGTCTGAATGCTCTAAAAGTGGGAAACGGTAAGCTTCATTGTGTGTGGAGGTGGATGGGTGGCCCAACTCACTGTTGCATGTAATTACAGTAAAAGTTTTGTAATCCCAATTGTTCCATAAAACCAGTTCTGCAATTGCCTTGTTGCTCCAAACTGAAGTACACAATCCTTCACCTGGAGCACCTCGCTGCTCAGACAGGTGTATTTAAGATGCTGCAGGTAAATGTGAGCATCATCAAAGTTGTGCTGGGGGTGTGATGATGGTCTCCAGAGTGCTGCTCCTCCTTCAGCTGCTCCTGCTGACCTCCGTCATCTCAGCGTTGCAACACTGGGGAGGAACCATGAACGTCGTCTACAGAGGAAGAAACCCCGACGGATCGTTTAAGGTTGAGAACAGTCATTTTAAATCTATAACTATAGGAGGATATTCTCACACAGATCTTATGTTTTTTCTCCAAATTACCATAAGAAAATTGTACATTTAATTATTTTTACCTTGAGCCTCTTGCAAAGACACTTTATATGTAAATTGTAAAATAGAAGGTAAAAGTTCAAAATATCATAGAAAGTGAGCCCTGGTTTACTTTGTGAACCTTGTCTAAGACAACTTTCATTTTTTTTAATTAAAAAAATTAAAGATGTTTTCTTTAAGAACATTTTTTGATTTTTTTTTTTTTGCCTTAGATTTCATATGCTAGTAGTTCCAGAATCTCAGAAATTTTTACTTAGTGACAAAACATTAACATTTTTAATTCACTTGCTAAAATATTTATCCATTAAGTATTTAATTCTTTATATGATTGATAAGTGAACAAGTAAGAACAGTCAAACCACTTGTTATAAGAATTTAAGCATAAACGGCTTCCATGCTTAATCTGCTGAATACAAAGTGTTTTGCAGGAATTTTGACTCTTGTACATTTTGCTTCTGATTTAATGCTCAACATTTTCGATCCTTTTTTCATCTAAACATGCACATATCAGCTGATGTGCATATTTAGAAATGGATCAGTTAGTTTCATAAGTTAGGCTACATTTCTAGCTTCATTTTTGTTTGGTTTAAGGAGAACAAAAAAAAAAACAGATTCTTTGCATGAAAAATGTTGATTAATCTTTTGCTTATTTATGTTTTTTCTCACCAGCTGTCAGTCCGGACCAGAGCTACTTATGATACCTGTGATTACTCCCACTACTGGTACTGTTACAGCGGAAACTGTTCCTCCCCCACCAGCAGACAATTATCTCAAATCGACAGCAGCACAGATGGACCATCCGATGAAAACCAGTGGTGTGAAGCAGAAAACATTGAGAGTTGGAGTTTCCCTTCTGACAAACCGGTGAAGTTCAGGTGAAAGTTTTCTTCATGTCAAAACAAAGACCAGTTAATATAATTTATCAGTGTTTGGTGCCAAGCTTGAATGAATGTGTCCGTCCTCTCTTTCCTAAAAACCAGGGCAGCTAGCTGCTGCTGGACCTCAACGCGTAACTCTGTCACTAACTGGAGGCTCAACACGCTTGTGGATTTGGGAACGAGGTCGGACACTAGAAAACCAAATAAATCCCCAAACATTGCCATCCTCCCCTTCATCAGGTAGTTATCCTACTATTTCACTGTTTAATTTAGTTTTCCAAATCTTTACTCTTGAATAAATCAGTGTGATCTAAGTTGTACCAGACAAAGAGAAAGTACATTTAAATGCTCCAAAAAGTAAACAATAGTGCAAATTCCTAAGGAAGCACTTTGAATCAAAATATTGCATGAAAAAAGATTCAGAGCAGAGAAGCATGAAAGAAGCACAGAAGGTGTCCAAAGTTTTTTGGTTTTAGTTGTTCTCTTTTTACATGGGTAGTTTAGTGTTTTAAACTTAATGTTTTTATTTACAGACGTATGATTTTCTGTTTGCCTAAACCACTAATGTTCCTCATACTTATTCTTTAACCTTAATAAAGAGATTGTTTGCAGAACATTATTTGCAGTGTTTCTTGTATCTAATGAAGAGTTCCTCAGAACTGCCCGAGAACATACAACCTGCCCTCGTTTGATGCGGATGGTGACCACGTCCGGTGTCGGTACGGGAACGTCCCAAACATCGAATGTGACAACTGTAATTCAATCTCAGGTTTTCAACTTGATCAGGTGAGCTGGGAGGTTTATTTACACTTTTAGTAGTTCAAATAACAGGGGACTGCCTTTTGATAATCTGTTTGTGTTAACTTTGTCAGGATTCTTGCAGGTTGAGCTACCAGTCCACCAACGCTGATCACAGAGTTTTTGGGTTTGAGATGGTGGTAGAAGACTTCCCACGACGCTCTATCGATCTGTTATACTCAGATGGGTCGAAAGCTCACAAGTTCCCACTGATTACAAGGATGAAGAGGAAAGTAGAAGCTGTGCTTGTGGGGCACCCATTAACAACCGGTGCACCAGAAACCAAACAGGGTACCGCAGACCCAGAACGCTCTACCTCCTGGAGGTGGCGGTCAACTCCTGCAACAACTGAGAGTTCAGTCACACTGAAAACTACTGACCCCTTCTGGTCGTGGAGGACAACCACTTCAACTGCACCAACAATTTCAAAAACACCTTCAGTTGCACCAACAGTTAGAACTTCACATCCAGCAATTACAAAAACATCTTCACCAACATCAGTGACTAAAAGTTCAACAACTTCAACAACTCCTGCTGCAACCACGACCCCATGGCGAGAGCGGTGGACGACAACTATGTCATCTGGATTGCAAAGTACAACCCACCAAAAGGGAAATATTTCCCCCATCAGTGAATTACCACTTCAGTTTGCTTTTCTTGGTAAGAAAGGTTTAATTGTTTCTAATGAGGTTCTGACATTATTTCTGATTTTACAGGTAATTTAAAAATATAAATATATTGAAGAAGTATTCTGCACCATTGTTCTAAACCAACAACTAATGATCAAAATTTTGCAGAAATGTAAGTGAGTAAATTTGGAAGATAAAAGTGAGATTTTAAAGTATTCTAGGTAAAGAGTCTCCATAATGTGATTGCCATGCATCCATGTAAACTTTGAAAATATTTGTTGTGCACCATATTTTAAGGATATCTTCAATAACCCTGTATGCAGTACAGTCTGCATAGACTTCATTTTTTTCTCCATGCATACGTGGCACAGTCTTAATACTCCAGCTTCCTCCCACAATCCAAATTGGATGAATGTCTCGTTGGCCACTCAAATTAGATACAAATAAATACATTTAAAATTAGCATGGCGGAGGTAAAGTATGTAACCTCCATCACTGATGGACCTTTTGACAGAGTAGGATGTTAAAGTTGACATTGTCTCCACCGTCTGACCCAAAACGTGGACGTCACTGGAACTCTGCTGGAAAATAAAGTTGTAGAAATACAGCATCAGTGATGTGTGGTGAGGTTAATGAGCGGCGCGGCACGGACTTCTTCAGAATCAGATGTACAGATATATGAAACCCAAAACAGAAGTTTGTATTCCAATTTTGACCTTAATTGAAACTTAGTAACGATAATTCACAAAATGAACAGCGTTCTGCCTGATCATTACAGGACAACATTTAGTTTCTCCTGTGTTTTTCATAACTAAGTTTAGCTCCTGTCTTCTTCCATTCTTCAGTGGATCCTCCTGTTCCTTCATGCCAGGACGGACTCTACCTGCCTCGGTTTGTGGCTCCAACACCTTCAGATGGAGAACGAATGGTAGGAGAGGTCGAAAAAGAGCTGGAGGTCAGAGTCATGGCACAGGCCACACAGTCAGCGTAAGTTAGAACCAGTTCACTGACGGCTGGTCCGTAATAACCAGTGTTGGACAAGTTAATTTTAAAAAGTAATTTCAAAGAAGTAGCTAAGTGACTGAGTAACACCAGATTACCTGGGACTATTAGCCAAACTCGCCAGTGTCTCAAGAAGGACTGAATTCAACCCAACTGGAGAGCAAACACATAAACATCAACAACTTATCTAATACAGAATGAGAATTTATTAACAAAAAGTTCAACTTTACAGTGAAATTATTCAGCCAATAAACTCCATTCCATGAAACAACCATTTTAACACATGGCTACATTACCACAACAAAAAATGACAAAGAATTAACAGGCCTACAGCAACTCTTCACAGAACCAGAGGCCTTTCAGAATCCAGTAAACCAACATATGAGTGCTGAATCATTCTGTTTTTAAACTAACTCGTCTCTCCACAGACACATAATGAAAGATTTGTCTGACAGTGAGATGATCAGTTTCTGACAGGGTATCTGCAGGTTTCAGCAAGTCAAGTTTAGGACGTTTAAAGACCTTTGTACAGCAGAGAAAACTTGGGGAAACAAATCAAGGACAGGAAAAACTGTAAACTTGACTTTGTGCCCATGATGGAGGCAAAAGAAGCTAGCAAGGGTATGTTAACAGCTAGCTACCGATAGAATAAACCTCCTCGAGTCACAGAATGAAATGCAGATATTTGTGTGCAACTGAAAAAAAGTCTCACAAGAAAACTCAACAGTCCTGTAAAATGTAAGGCCTGTGATTAATGTATTTAAGCCCAAGTGTGCCTAAAGCCCAGCTGGATGGGCTTTAAGGGATGCGACTGTTTCCCCTCTAAGTGTCAGATGAAGACCCTTCAGGGTGCTGAATTATAGCGATGCACTCACATTTCATTATCAGTAACGCAAACGACGTAATGATAAAGTATTTAGTTAAATTACTTGTTAATGATGAATGTAATGCAGTTCTGTTTATTTTAAGCTCCAATTACTGGGAATAACACAATAACCTCTGCATTACTTTTTTATTCAGGATATCTAATCTGATTTTAAGTGGGCCAACGAACGTCACCAAACACAGGGACACAAAAACCGAATTCATCATCAGATGGACACCGACTGAAGACGACCTGGGAGGTTTTTACCCAATCTGCTTTGCTGTGGAGTCGGTGAATGGGTGAGTCCGGGATTTATTTCTGATAAAAAGAATTAATTATGGGTAATTGAAACCATAATGGCTGTTTATTCTTTACCTTATAAACAGCTTTATAGTCTTGCCCTCAAGAATTACTAAAAATTGTGCTGCAAAAGGTCAATTTTGATGATTTTTAAAATAATGCTCTGCTCAGCTGAAATGTTTTGGTTTGTTTCTTCCCATCTTGTTTCAGGCGTTCTGTCTACCAGTCTGAGATGAGGTGTGTTCTGGTGGAAATCAGGAAGCGACAAAGTGAGTTTGGAGGAGAGAATACAGAAACAGATTGCTAAAGTTCCTCTGTCCAGATTAGAGATATGGTGTTGATCACTGGGCCCTTTGAAATCCCTTCAAAGCTTTTCGTTGTTGTCATTGTTTTCTCATTATTCTAATCATCTTCTGTTTCTGATTAGTACGTCTATGTTTGTTCCAGTTGAAGCCACAGTGACCTGCACCGAATCCACAATGAAGGTTGAGGTTGACAAAACTTCCTTCTTTGGACTCACAGAGGATCATCTTCGCCTCAGTGACCCCAGCAACACCATCTGCAGCCTTCGGAGGCACTCCAACAGCTCTCACATCGTCGCCATCGTTCCCCTCAACGAATGTGGGACTCAGATCGAGGTGAGAGCGGTTTGATGCATCACACTCATTACCTCCAGTCAGTCCCCTGTTTTAACACAGACCACTCCCTCTGCAGGAAGACGACGACTACCTCATTTTCAAGAATGAGATCACGACAAAGGAAGACAACCCGAACGAGCTGATCACCAGGAA
Organism: Poecilia mexicana; assembly: GCF_051168715.1. Lineage (NCBI taxonomy): Eukaryota > Metazoa > Chordata > Actinopteri > Cyprinodontiformes > Poeciliidae > Poecilia > Poecilia mexicana. The sequence continues at coordinate 36,302,720 of NW_028263372.1, read as the reverse complement.
GCACCTGGTGGAGGCCCGGTTCTACTGCCAGTACCCCAAACGGGGGAATGTGACGCTGAATTTCAAAGTGCACAGAAAGAACGTCACGGTGTGGGAGAAAGGCTTCGGCACCTTCACATACCAGTTTGAGTTCTACCAAAGCAATCGGTTCCGGGCCATGTTCAGTCCAAACTCATACCCGCTGGAGTACAACGTTGGAGACAGGATCTACATGCAGCTGGACGCCAGCTCCTCTGTCAACAACACCGAGATGTTTGTGGAGTCCTGCAGAGCTTCACCGTATGACAACCCCAACTACCATCCAACCTACTCCATCATTGAGAACGGGTGAGGCGAGGCTTTCCAGCGTCATGCTAGCAGTGCACATAGTGGTAAAGATGCATTCTTAAAACTGATATCTGACTAAACAAGTAGGCAACGAAAAAACAAAAATTCTGTTAAATCATTCAAGTTTTTTGTATAGCACAATTAAAATATCATAAAAACATCATATATAGACAAAAATTTGAGAGCGAACATAACATTTTATCAGCAAAATGTTATTCCAGAGCAGAACCAGAAGACCTGAGAGGTCTGGAAGGTTGATACAACAGCAGCAGATCTTTAATGTATTGTGGTGCGAAGCCTTCAGTGATTTATAAACTAACAGAAGTCTATTCTCTGAGTTACAGGGAGGCAGTGTTAGGGTTTTAGCAGAGAGGTGATGCGCTAAAGCCAAATTAGTTTTCCCATCAAAAGACAAATAAAGAACTAGCTTCTTTGATCAACTTCAAAGGGTGTTTGGTGGTCGATGAAGCTGATCTAAGTCTAATGCAGCTGATGTGAGCCTTTGGTCTCATTCAGGTGCAAAGTTGACCCGACTCTGCAGATCAACTCCACCTCCAACAACAGGCAGTTCAGGTTCAGCATGGAGGCCTTCAAGTTCATCGGCCTGCATGATCAGGTGAGGAAGTGCAGCTGCTTCTCCATATGCATCACTTCACATGTCATTGTCAAAGCCAAACACAGAGTTTCAAGTCAGGTCTTCTGTAAAATCTCTTATCTGTTTAGATACAAGGAGCTGATATTAAATATGATGTTGACCAGTTGGTGTTGATGACGGTACAACTGTTTCTAATTGTGAACAAAAAAGGTCAAAGAACAAAGGAAAATTTGTTGGAATACTGGCTTCAGCATAAATATAAAAAACACAAAGGTTAGGTTTATTGGCTCTTTGATGCAAAGTGCAGCAGAGCTCTGAAGTTGCTGGACTGCAGCTCTGCTTTTTGTCCACCAGAGGGAGTCCTTTCTTTTAGCGGCTGTGTGTTTTTGAGTTCAGGTGTACATCAGCTGCACAGTCATGATGTGTGAAGCAGGAAACCCCAACACCCGGTGCTCACTGGGATGCAGCAACTCCACAAGGTCCAGCAGCTTCAGCCGCAGAAGGAGAGAGGCTGTGGTCGAGAGCGGAAAGCACTTCGTTTCCCAGGGTCCTTTGCGTCTGAAGCGTGAAGCGGACCCCAGAGGAGGCTCAGGTGAGGAGATGGTATGATGAGGTTTATGAGCAGCAGATAAAATGTGGACAGGACTCCATCAGCACCGTGTTCCTCTCGTCTGCAGCTGTCAACCTGAACCTGAACCTGGTGTTTGTGGCTGGATGTCTCCTTGCTGCTGTTGGGATGGTCTGCGGCGTCATCATCTACAAAACCAAAACCTCCAGGGTCAAATACCAACCTCTGCTTGCACAGGAGAGCTAGAACTGCAGCATCAGCCAAGCTGCTTGGATAATCTGAACGTGGGATTCTGATGTTTCTGAAATATTAATTAAGTCTTTTAAATATCTAATTATGATTCAGACAGCTACTCAAAAACCTTTGATTTTTTTCTCTCCTATCCTGAATAAAATGTTGCTTCTGTTTAAAAAAATGTGCCTTTAACTCTTATCTTACAATACAAGTCCGTCTTGGAAAGGCATTTAATTTTATCCTTTTTATTTTCTTTCTGTCAATCTCAAAGTATATATAAGTGGATTTTGTATTAACAAATGTGTCAATAAAATAATTACTTCATTATTTTTGCTGTGTGATTTTTGCTTTAGAATCTGATAAACTGTAAAATGCAGTTTATCAGATTTCTTTTTAAATGAAGTCCTGCGAACTGCTGAACTTATTTACCAGATGTGTTTGTTAAAGCTTTAACAAACACATCTGGAGACATGAATTTCCTATGAAATAAAATGATCTCTGCTTGGTTGCTACTGATTTACTGCTCTCATCTTATGAAGATGTACCTTTTATACCCTTTTCTATGTTACATAATGATATGAAAATGTATTTTTAGTTTTTTGAGAGTGTGAAGGTGAGTGTGGTTCTAGTTGGCTTCATAAATACAGTAATTGTTACTGCTCACGTTTCTCAGTGAATGTTGTGAAACAGAATCTTCTCTGTTCTAAATGAATAATTTACAGTCAGTGACTTTCACTCTGTCTTATCTGAAGTTTCATTTCATAAATGCCCTGCGATGGACTGGCCGCCTGTCCAGGGTGACCCTGCCTCTCACCTGTTGACCACCTGGAGTTAGACACCCGCGCCCCAGGTGACCCCACCAGGGATAAGCGTGTAAGATGACGGATGGATGGTTGGACGATATTTCTTGAATGAGAAAGTAAAGAGAGACTGGGTTTCAGAAATATTACTTAACAAGTAAGAAATAGAAACCTATCAAGTTTAACTAGTTGTAAAATGATCCCTGCAGAAGTAAGAGTTGCTGTTTCCAGGATACAGATATTAGTTTAGGCACATCCATTAACTACGGTCACTATATTTATAACTATATATAAATAGCTATCCTAAGCAAAGAGCTGTTTCCGTTTTTTACTCTTGTAAAAGTGTAATATTTAACATACTTTTTTCATTTATGAAAGACAGACAACAGGACCATCATGTTTCTTATAAAATCTCCTGTTGGGCTTCCAGGAATCACCAGAAACTTGAATTTCTCTCAACCCATCTCAACTTTTATTTCAGTGAACATACACACAGAGACTGATTGTGTTTCTGCCACACTCAGTTAAAAGAAAGTAGATGAATGAAGGGACACAGCCAGTGAAAGTTCCACCCCACCATACCATAGCCACGCTGATTAAATCAGCAGGGGGGCTTGGGTGGTACCGGCCTGTGCATCCCTGGCTAATTTTTAGTTCTGGTCTCGGATCTGTCGAACCTCCGGAGGCAGAGATGCATCATGTATCAAAGTTGATGCAGTACCGCCATCATCCACCAGCAGGCGCAAGGAGGGACACGAGGTGAGAGAGCTGGGGTCAGCTGCCACCCTGTGGCCTTCCACCTGGTGCCCCTCGGTGCTCCGGCAATGATCGCCCATGATTCAGGTTAGTAGGGAAAATACAATGTGAAGTATGACCAGTTTTCCTGCTGGGAGCATGATGAGGTGGTAGATGAACTGAACTTATGTAGCGATTTTCCAGCCATTTTGACCAAAACGCTTTACACTAGAGTCACATTCACCCAGTCGCATTGTGTAGGAGTAGATCTGTGGGCAACTTGGGGATAAGTGCCTTGCCCAGGGGCACATCGACATGTGATAGGAGGAAGCTGGAATCAAACCTACAGCTGTTACGATATTTTCTTGCCAACCACAGTGAATTCATTGAGGTTGGCAATGTGACTGGAGATACTCAGTGCCTCCAGTCACCCGGCCGTCAGCCATTAGAGCATCTGTGGGCTGTGGTGGAATAAGAGATCTGAACATCTGCAGCAGCTGTGTTGCTGTCATGCCATTAAGGATCAGATCAGTTCAGAAGCAGCTGATCTAGCAGGTTTTATCTTTCTGAAAGATGAAGAATGGATCAAGGGCTGCCATGTGATTGGCTGATTCACTGTTTCTGTTGGGGTTTTGCATATCGTGTGCAGGACAGTGGGGGCCTTGTTGGCCTGTCCACCCTCAACCCAACACTAGAAAATTCACCGGGAACACTGATCAACCACTAGCAAGGCGTACCTAATAAAGTGGCAGGGTTGCTTATTGTTGTATGTATGGGTTCAATAGAAATTATCCTCTAAAATTCACATGTCATCTATGACCAGAAAGCAGGAAATATCGCAGGTAAAACATTATCATGGAGGGATAGAAACCCCCTGGATGTGTTTCATCAGGAAGTAGCAAGTTTTATTTCTCCAAAAATCATTATTTAAACTCTGACCCCTGAACTTCCTCCTCATTAGATGATGCATTAACCCTGCATTTCTATGCAACATCCTAACATAAAAATGGACTAGAGGCTGTAAATTAGTTAAGGAATCATTTAGGTTAGAGCTAGTGCACCAAACCAAATCTATTTGACTCAGAAAACCAGTTTCTTTCTACAGTCAGACTTTAGATTTGGAAAACATTACAATGAAATGAAAAACATCAATAAAATATTAACTATGCCATATAAAACTTGCTTGGGCTAAGACACAATAAACCTGCTAAAACAACCATAATCTCTGTAATGTTCAGGATATAAAGAGATGATTCAAGTTCTGAATGAAGATCCATCAGGGAAGCTAAGAGTTGTTAAAGGGACAATTTGCAGAAAAATGAAACCTTTACAGGTCAATATTCTTGGCTCATTGTGAGAATCATTTACTCTCTCCAAGTAGTGAAAGTGACTGACCCTGTGAAAAGTCTAAAAAAAGGATGCTTCAACAATTTGTAGAATAATTAAATAACATTTTCACAACATATGACAGTAAGAGTACCAGTAATATTTCTGATGTTTTTCTTTGCTTTCCTTCTGATCAGTTTTCACACAATTTTTCTCAAGTATCCCTTAGAAGAAAATGTATCCATCTTGTATTTGGGGAAAGTTTTTATTATTTTATTTTATAACCAGAAATAGAAAAAAAAACATTGTGGTTCTTCAAAAATGGCAAAATATTTCTTACAGTAGATATTGCTAAAAAAAATTACTTTCTAAAGGTCAAGAAACATTCAGGGCTCTAAACAAGTTTTATTAGCTGGACAGTAAAATGACTCTTTGAACTGTAAATGTTGCACAACCCTGGGACTTTTAGAGGCTTTTACTAGAGAAAAGCCGTAATAAAGATTCTGGGATACATTCTCAACCACTGATGGTTTCAGTCTTTCTGCTACTGGTGACACTAAATAATCCATAATTTGATTCTTTCATAAATCCCTAAACACCACCATCCGTCTGTTTCTCATTGTTTTGGCCGATGGGAGACATTTCTAAAAGCAAATCTTTTTCACATATTTGTCATCTGCAAACCTCTGCATATCCTCAGTGTCTGCAGGTGTTTTAAGCAGTAAGATTGTTGGATCTGCTGTGTTCTTGATGCTTGTGATTTGAGTTTCTGGACAAAAGCAGCTCTCAAAAGTTTGCTTTTCATGTCTAAAGAACATCAAATGTAATAAATGGGTTCTGTTTATCTAGGTTTTTTTTTCTTTCATATTTACAGTGGATTATTTGCATGTCCTGATTTTATGCTTTTGCTGCAGTTTTGTGTTGCTGATTGGCCTCTCTGCTGAAAAGACATATTTGTTAAAAATGAATGCATAATTATAAATACTGGTGCTTAAATCAGCTGATATCAGACTTTGACCACCGGTGTAGCTAATGGATGTGTTTGATGCTGGTGATAAAAAGAGAACAGTACCCGCACCTCCTTTAAACAAGGTCATGTTTTATGATTAGAGACATGAAGAATTCGAGGTCTTTGAAGAAACAAAACCGTATTGTTTCTGAATACTCGTAAACTGACACCGTTGCATAAAAGCAAATCAAAGATTAACAGTGAAACAAACATTATGCACTTTCCCTCAGTTTATATCAATAAATCCATAAGTGAAAGAATAGAAGTAATTTAAGACATTTTCATGTTAGAGAATCAAAATAAAGCTTTAATAGCACTAAAAGCTAATTCAGAAGAAATGTAAAACTTTAAATAAGAATTATACATTTATGTATTTACAAAACAATAGCTTAAAAGTTCCTGTTTTGTCAGGATTTGTGACCCTTTGGAAAAAACATAATCTCTGCTGAAGTTTAAGCATCATTTATGAAAATCTGTCTTAATCTCCGTCTTGTTGAATGGATCTGGAGCGGCCCTCACCGCTCCCCTCAGTCTGGCCGTCTCCTCCCAGGTGGGACAGGTCTATATAAGATCCTGCAGGTGGAGGTGAGCTTCATCGCTGGAGAACGTCATCATGGCCTCTGCAGTGCTGCTCCTTCTTCAGCTGCTGCTGCTCACCTCCCTGGTGTCGGCGGCTCATCACTGGGGAGGAACCATGAACTACGCCTACAAAGGACGAAACCCTGACGGGTCCTATCAGGTGATGACGACTATTATCATGTTCTCCATAGATTACTGTACCACAGTTACTTAGCATAATTTGTTTTATAATCTAGACTTTGGACAATGATGCATTTAGAGATCTTTAAATTGGCTTTTCAGATGATTTAACAAGCAAAGGAAATTTGAAAAACATTTAAAACAAAACATTTCTACTTTCTAACTTGGCTCTTCATCCTTCATCATCTCTCCATCCATCCATTATCAGGTCTCAGGATCAGCATCCAAGCAGCAATAACTTGCAGTTAAATGAGCTTGATCTGATATCATTGTTGAATAATAATTTGGGGTATGATTCCTGGTTCATAGTCAGAGCTCAGTTTTACGTAAAATTAATCTTTTTTCTCTCCCAGGCACCTGAAACGGTTCAATAATTCATTTTTTCCCCAGATTTCTCTCCGAGGCAAAGATACTTATGATACCTGTGCATACTACCACTACTGGAGCTGTTATACTGGCAACTGTGGGTCTGCAACCAGCAGAAAGCTCATTAACATCGACTCCAGCACCAACACACCATCCTACGAATCCCAGTGGTGTCAAACAGAAACCGTTGAAACGTGGAGAGTCCCGAGTGACAAACCATTTCTGCTCAGGTGAGCAGCATTTATTTCTGTAAATTATTTTCCCAGCTTCAGTCCGTTTTACTGCCTGAAACAGGTGAATCTGTCGTACTGTTAGATTTAAGCCATGAGGTATATCCATTGTTTCCCTGTTGTAGAGCACACATTTGCCTTGACACAGTAGGGCAACCAGAGCCACCATACTGACTGACTGAGTTATTTTAGAATGGAGACATTAAAAGAAGCTACAAAATGCTTTACTGGCTAAGTCTAAATGACTTTGTCTGTTTTCCTCTCTTCCATGAACATCAGGGCGTCCAGCTGCTGCTGGATCACGACTCGTAACTCAGTCAGTGACTGGAAGCTGGAGTCCCTTGTGGATTTGGGAACAAGATCAGACACAGGAGAACCAAACAGATCTCCAGATATTGCTGTTCTCCCCTTCGTCAGGTAATCGTCTGGTTGTTTACATCTGTCCAAACTGGTATACGGGACTGCTTTGCAGAATATTCCAAAAACCTGTGTTTGTATCCCGTGAAGAATTCCTCAGAACTGCCCAAGAACGTACAAGCTGGCTGCCTCTGATGCTGACGGTGACAGAGTCGTGTGCCGATACGGGAATCTCCCTGGAGTAGAGTGTGACAGATGCTTCCTCCCCTCAGGCTTCCACCTAGATCCGGTTGGTTGATTGATTTTCTATTACTGATTCATAAAGGTACAGGTGATCATCTGTATTCCATAAAGGGGGCTTGTCTTTGTCAGGATTCTTGCACGTTGCGCTACCAGTACACCACCGCCAACACCTACATATTTGGGCTTGAGTTGGTGGTAGAAGACCACCCCCGAAACACCATTGATCTGTTCTACTCTGATGGCTCGAGCACTCGCAAGTACCCTCTGTCTGCAAATCCAACAAGTCCAACAAGTCCACCCACAAGTCCACTCACACCCACTCCCTGGTGGGGGTGGTGGCCGACTACCACAACCGCAGCCCCAGCAACCAGCCCTTGGTGGTGGATGACCCCAACGCATCCTGGATACCCCACCTCTGGCTCTCCTCTCAGCAAATTACCACTGCAGTTTGCATTTCTTGGTAAGTCGTAATGTTTTCATGGTTTTATGAAATATCTAATCATTTCAAAGTACACTATCAAAAGTCTGTAATTTGATCTCACCATTTGCAATTCCACGTAAAGTTTCTGTGAAATTCTGCTAAAGCCAATGCTTCAGTGAGGAAACGCACAATTATTTTAGACATGAAACAATTCTGCTACAAGATGACAACAGACTCTCCATGTAATCGAGTTTGCAATGCAGATTAGAAGAAATGCATGAATTAGTTTGGAAGACGCCGATCAGAGCACAGAGCCGCAGCCACAGTGGAGACGGAGGAGGAAGGAAGCTGTGACCCAGGGCTTTAAAGAAGTCTTCTGACTAAATACGGGTTACATAAGTGTTTAGACTGAACTGACTGTAAACAGGCTGAGTTAATGATCCAGATCTCCATTGGTTTTGGTTGTAGTAAAGCAAATAGACCCAATGAAGATCTATCAGATTTTTATAAATGCTGGTATTTCAGAGACTTTATGATTCCTTGCATCCTAACAAGGTTCCCTTTGGAGACTTTAGGCATCAAATCTCTCATTCAACAGTGAACAAAAGGTAGCATCCCATTGACTTATTCTTTGTTTTAGTCTCATCCCACCGAGGACAGTCCAAGTAGAGTTGATGAAACGTTTGGTGGTCAGAGTGCATCCTGTAACCTGAGGGTTGCCAGTTTGAGCCTCCGCTCTCTCCATCGCTGCCAGTTTGGTTTGTTAGACCAGCAGGACAGGACTGAAGGAGGTCATCTATGTTAATCATTAAAAACCAAAATAAACAGAGGAGGTGGCCTCATGTTTGAGCTTTCTAACACCTACACTGCAGTCTTGACTCATGTCTCCAGGGTACCTTTGATTAAATCACCTTAACATTTAATGGAGGATACACCAACGTCTTACACATGCCTGTTTGGATCCTTGTAGTTTAATCCTGATTTTGTCTTCCAGTGGACCCTGCTGTTCCATCATGCCAGGAGGGACTCTACCTGCCTCAGCTTGTGGCTCCAACACCTGCAGAGGGAGAACGCATCATGGCCGAGGTCAACAAAGAGGTGGAGATCAGAGTCAGAGCTCAGGCCACACACTCAGCGTAAGTTAGCAGAGTTTACTGAAGTCAACAAGGAAACAAACATTATACAAGGACCTCTGCTTTGTTATTCATCCAGCATCCAAAGTCTTGTCGTTAGTGGACCAGCAAACATCACCAAACACAAAGACACGAATAACGAGTTTGTTTTGAGGTGGACACCCGGCCTGGACGACCTGGGGGAGCATTACCCAATCTGCTTTGCTGTGGAGTCGGTGAGCGGGTGAGACCAGGACTTATTTTATGCAGGGACCATGGAAGCATGATGAGCTCTTAGCTCACTTAAAAACATCAAACACCATCCTACTCTCACCTTTATGAAAAAAAATATGTTGCAAAATACGTTAAAAGTTGATATTTTTTCAAGAGTTTTTATTTAGTCTTCCGATGTTTTCTGTCGTTTCGTTTTCCCGTAAAGCATGTTGAATTACCTTGGATAGAAATATACTTACTGTTCTTTATATGAAATGAGAAAATAGGTTTTCATTAAGTTGTATAGAATCAGTGTTTCCTAAGGCCTTGTTTCCTGATGCCTGTCCAGGTCCTCCGTCTATCAGTCTCAGATGAGGTGTGTTCTGGTGGAAATCAGGAAGGAGCAAAGTGAGTCCAAATTTAAAGGTTTATGGGGGGAGAATGAAGCTCTTCATATAAATGTTGCTGCAGTTGATGATACTATTTCTGAAGAACAGTCATCTGTTTAGATGTTTAGTTTTTCTTCTTTAATTGTCATTGGGTTTATACCCAACTAATCATTTGACGTCTATGTTTGTTCCAGTTGAAGCCACAGTGACCTGCACCGAATCCACAATGAAGGTTGAGGTTGACAAAGCTTCCTTGTTTGGACTCCAGGAGGATCAACTTCGCCTCAGTGACCCCAGCAACACCATCTGCAGCCTGGACAGGCACTCCAACAGCTCTCACATCGTCGCCATCGTTCCCCTCAACGAATGTGGGACTCAGATCGAGGTGAGAGCGGTTTGATGCATCACTCTCATTACCTCCAGTCAGTCCCCTGTTTTAACACAGACCACTCCCTCTGCAGGAAGACGACGACTACCTCATTTTCAAGAATGAGATCACCTCAAAGGAAGACAACCCAAACGAGCTGATCACCAGGAAGCACCTGGTGGAGGCCCGGTTCTACTGCCAGTACCCCAAACGGGGGAATGTGACTCTGAGCTTCTCAGCACACAGAAAGAACGTCACGGTGTGGGAGAAAGGCTTCGGCACCTTCACATACCAGTTTGAGTTCTACCAGAATGACCAGTTTGAAGCCAAGTATGACCCAAACTCATACCCGCTGGAGTTTGACATCGGAAACAGGATCTACATGCAGCTGGACGCCAGCTCCTCTGTCAACAACACCGAGATGTTTGTGGAGTCCTGCAGAGCTGCACCGTATGACAACCCCAACTACCATCCAACCTACTCCATCATTGAGAACGGGTGAGGCGAGGCTTTCCATCTGGCCAACACATGCATGATGTTAATGCCTCACCGTCATTAGTGATAGGTGCTTATAATTGCACATTGATATTGGCGAAGGCAAATTTCAGTCAAAACAATTCATTTCCACAACCGTATTTGACCAAGGTCCAAAAGTGCCAAATATCCAACACAGCAAAGAGTTTTCTATAAGTGTTTGATTCAGTAGCGCTGTGACTTGTTTGTTGTTGTCTGTGCAGGTGTGGGGTTGACCCGACTGTGCAGACATACACACCTTCCAACGATAGACAGTTCCAGTTCAGCATGGAGGCCTTCAGATTTATCGGCCTGCATGATCAGGTGAGGAAGTGCAGCTGCTTCTCCATATGCATCACTTCACATGTCATTGTCAAAGCCAAACACAGAGTTTCAAGTCAGGTCTTCTGTAAAATCTCTTATCTGTTTAGATACAAGGAGCTGATATTAAATATGATGTTGACCAGTTGGTGTTGATGACGGTACAACTGTTTCTAATTGTGAACAAAAAAGGTCAAAGAACAAAGGAAAATTTGTTGGAATACTTGCTTCAGCATAAATATAAAAAACACAAAGGTTAGGTTTATTGGCTCTTTGATGCAAAGTGCAGCAGAGCTCTGAAGTTGCTGGACTGCAGCTCTGCTTTTTGTCCACCAGAGGGAGTCCTTTCTTTTAGCGGCTGTGTTTTTTTTGAGTTCAGGTGTACATCAGCTGCACAGTCATGATGTGTGAAGCAGGAAACCCCAACACCCGGTGCTCACTGGGATGCAGCAACTCCACAAGGTCCAGCAGCTTCAGCCGCAGAAGGAGAGAGGCTGTGGTCGAGAGCGGAAAGCACTTCGTTTCCCAGGGTCCTTTGCGTCTGAAGCGTGAAGCGGACCCCAGAGGAGGCTCAGGTGAGGAGATGGTATGATGAGGTTTATGAGCAGCAGATAAAATGTGGACAGGACTCCATCAGCACCGTGTTCCTCTCGTCTGCAGCTGTCAACCTGAACCTGAACCTGGTGTTTGTGGCTGGATGTCTCCTTGCTGCTGTTGGGATGGTCTGCGGCGTCATCATCTACAAAACCAAAACCTCCAGGGTCAAATACCAACCTCTGCTTGCACAGGAGAGCTAGAACTGCAGCATCAGCCAAGCTGCTTGGATAATCTGAACGTGGGATTCTGATGTTTCTGAAATATTAATTAAGTCTTTTAAATATCTAATTATGATTCAGACAGCTACTCAAAAACCTTTGATTTTTTCTCTCCCATTTTAATGAAATATTTGCTTCTGTTAAATTGAAATAAAAAAAATGTCCCTTAAGCTTTTATTCTATAAAAAGGTCCTTTTTGGAAAGGCTTTTGATTTTATCATCTTTTTTTCTCACAGTCTTAATAAAATACTGATTTCATTGTTTTTGCTGTGTTTCCTTCAGAAGCTACTAACGTGTGAAATACAGAATCTCGTGTTACAGCCAGACTTTTTAGCACCGCCCTGCCATTCATGTAGGGAAGAAGCAAAGAAGCTAGAGTTAAAAAAGTCACAACATTGTTATTGATTTGGAGGAGATCCTGCACAAGGATGTTACTGTAATTATGAGAGTTTCTGCAGAGATGCAGCACCGCCACATAAATGAGGCAATTTACACACAACCCCCTTCCCCAATCCTAATCCCCAGCAACAACACAGACCAATGAACATCAAGCATCCAGCCTTACATTCCTTTCATGTTTTAGGAACTTCATGATTTGGAAAATCAGTGACAGCATTTTGCCTTTCAGTCTTTATTAATGCGACATTTTAAAAAATAAGAGAGAGGAGACAGAGGGAATGTCCATCTCAAGTTCTGTTAGCCATTTATTCAAAGAGATTTATATTCAGAAATATTTTTGTCACATTCTGGTCATACAGGGAAAATATGAATGAAATATTTCACATTTAATCACTTCCAGCTTTGAAACTTACATCAAACAAATGTGATTGTTTTTATTTCTATCTTCCTCATTTATCTCAGTATGTTTAAAGTAACATTTTGTATTTTCAATTATACTATATATCTATCTATACACACACACATATATATATATATATATATATATATATATATATATATATATATATGTGTGTGTATAGATAGATAGATAGATAGATAGATAGATAGATAGATAGATAGATAGATAGATAGATAGATAGATAGATAGATAGATAGATAGATAGATAGATAGATAGATAGATAGATAGATAGATATCTTCATCTCATTGTTGCCCAGCTTCCCACAATAATTATATCTTCAAAAACTTTTAAATAAAATCAAATAAAATATTCATACATTAATATTACTTAAGCAATATAGTAATAATTCAACATGGAAATTGAGTATTTGTATATAATTATGTATATTTCACTTCGGGTTAACATAATTTCAGAGATAATTTTTACATGAATAGAAAGGCAATGTGACCACTAGATGGAGCCAAACCTCTGTTTAAGATTTTCAGAACCGCTTCATTTGTGTTTTATGAATTCTGAATGTTTCTCAAAAACAATTATGCATAAACTGCTTTGAATTATAATTTATAAATGAATGTTTAACGACAGTTTTACTGACCTCACCCACTTAGACCTGAATAAGATGTAAGCTCATCGTCCAAGTTATTTTTAAGTTAATTAACGAGACAAAGGTGGATGCGGTTCAATTTGAAGAAGTTAAATTGGTTTTAGTCAAATGACATGAATTCACATAAAAGTGTTTTTAGGTGCTATCCAGAAAAAGTTGACACATCCAATTTTTATTTAAAGTTTTCCATTTATTTTCAAAACACAGATTTTCATTCTTCCTGTAAACAAGGGACAAAATGATGTAAACACATTCTCAAAGTTCACCTTGAAGAGTCTCATCAGGTTCAAATAAGGACAAAAAAACTTCTTAATTGGATTTAGGTCTGGACTTTGACTAGGCCATTCTCTATGAGTAGGATTGTTTTCTCTAGCAGGTTTTCTTCCATGATTGTCCTGGATTTAGCAGTTTTGTTTGTTTTAAACAAAGATTTCAAAAACCAAGACAAAACCTAGAAGTGTTGGAGTTGTTTTATTATTATATGTTTTTTCTTCCTATTTTACAAAGGAAGAAACAAAAAGAAAACTAAGTGATTTGTTGCTCCTGTGAAACACGTCCCCCACTTCAAGAATGACAGAAATTTGGCCCATCCAGTAAAAGTTGTTGCTGCAGATGGAGATTTAATAATTAATAGTTGTAATCAAATTAAAATTATTAATGACATAATTATGTTAAAATGGCAAATTTGAAGTGAAACACAAAGTATTTGTCTTTTTATAACCAAGCTGATATAATAAGCAGAATAGATTTATACTGGAAAGCTGACTTTGCTGCTTTTATTTATCAATCAGCTTTTATTTAATTCATTAAACTTGATTAAATACAGTAAGCATTTTAAAAGAAAGTGACCCAAAATCCTTTTTTACATTCTGTGTCAACAATGCAAAACATCCATTTGCTAAACATTTACTCAGATACATTTACTTGAAATAACCTTTTTCACTATGCTGTATTTGCTACTTTTACGTGACTAATATTTTTTAGAAGTATTGTTACTCTTACTTTAGTAAAATTTCAGACTCCTCTACCCACTGTGAGAAACTTCACTGAATGAAGAACTATTTTTGTTTTAACCAAAAATTCACCACTTTAACTTTATTTAAAAAGTTTTTAATAATGTTTCATATGTATTGAAAAAAGAAATTGGAAAAATGTTTCTTTTGCCTGTTTTAAAAAAAAATTTAATTTTTATTTGATAGGTATTTATATGAATTACTTTCATTTTGGTCCACGGGATGAGGTAATTTTTAAGAATTAAATTATAGATGTACTTCAGTCAATCAAATTTATCTCTATATCACATTTCAGCAACAAGGCAGTTTATGATGCAACGTTTTTATGCTTTACAACTAGAAACATAAAATACATTCATAAAAGACACCACAGAGTCAACATTTGAGAAACCAGAAACAAATATTACATTTTGATGAGTGGCATCGTCAAAATCATCAACACACATCAAATATGTTGGAAAACATTTTATTCATTATGGTTCAAAAGCAGCTACAAACAGATAATAATAATAATAATAATAATAATAATAATAATAATAATAATAATAATAATAATAATAATAATAATATTTATTTATTATAAACAGGTGAGTTTTTACTCTAAATTTAAAGGAACTCAGTGTTTCAGCTGTTTTGGAGTTTTCTGGAAGTTTGTTCCAGATTTGAGTCACATACTTTTTTTTTAACAAAAACTTTTTTCTCCTATTTCTTGGTTAATTCCTTGGATGTTTTTTTTTTTTTACTTTCACTTGGGTAAAATATATTGAAGTATTCTTACTTGAGTATATTTTTTGAGTTCCCACTTCTGCATTGCAGTTATTTTGAAAAACTGAAAAGGTAAATAACTTTTGGGTGATAAAATTCCTGAGAAGCACCAGCATATTAACACAATAAATAACATTTTCCAGGGAAAATCTCAGGTTGAATGTGTGTGGTCGTTACCTGAGCGCTCACGGGAACTGAAAGTGCTGCTGCTCTTCCTTTTCCTCCAGTTTCCAGGCAGCCCACCGCGGGGGAAGAAGCGCTCTCCTCCCGCAGACTGCCAGGCTCCTACTTCTCACGGACTGCCGAAGCTGCCAGGCAGTGGCGACGGCTAAAACACAGGACCGGACCAACGGACCTTTTTTATTTCGGTCGGAAACACTAAGCGAAACCCCCGTGAAGGGAGTGGATTAAAGTTGGGTTTGTCGGAACGGAGAAAACCGTCGCTAACGGGCCGGTGTTGGCTGGAAGTTTCCGAGTGGAAGCGGAGCTGCGCCGTGATGTGGTGACGCCGCTCCGCAGCCGCATCGACGGGAAGCTAACGTTAGCCGAGGTGCTAACGCTGCTGGATACTTTCCTCATTTCGGCAGCTTTGGAGACCTGTTTCAGGATTTCATCATTTTAAACACTTTGAAATAGATTTTATAGTATATGTTTTACAATGTTGCGTACTTTTATACGAAACCGAGTTTTACGTGTTTGTTCATAAATTAAAAGTAGTGAGCCTTAGCTACCTAGCAGGCTAGTAGCTGTCGATTTAAACTGACTCCAAGCCAAAGATTTCTGTTTCAAATTAGCTAGCCGCTCAGCAACAGTTTCCACGTCACCTGACTGGATCACGGTGTATCTGTCAGTTATGAAATGCTATTTTCGATTAGAATAACTTTATATTTTAGGGTGCTTGTGTGTTTTTGATGTGCAAAGATCGACACTTTACTTCCAAATCCAGGAATGCAATCATCGAATCACCAGCTCACTCGGGAAGCTAGCGTGCTAACACGGAGTTAGCCGGCCAAAGTTGGAATACTGCCCCCCTCTCACTCTGTGTGGGTCTGAGGCCTTAAGGAAATTTTAACTTTTTCCTCTTCTAAAGGACTCTTCCACAGCCTTAATCCCAACCCCTGGGCGGAATTAAGAATTCCCGAATAACTCTGGATATTGTTGAAGACTGTTCCATAGAGTTGGATTTAGTTTATCTCCAAAACGTGGATTACAAAGGAGTTTGGATTGACGTCAAACTGCAAAGGTGAGCTATGTGTAACTGGAGTTGGATGGTGCTGAACTGGGCTTTGGATGCTCCATTATCCCTTTTCTCCAAAGGTTTTAACAAAAATGTCCAGAGTTGACGATGCAGCTGTCACTTCATGTTTTACTTCCAAGGATGCAGATTTCAGCTTTAAGAAAAGATGAACAGAAGTAGAGACCAGTCAGTTCCTGTAGATTATCAGAATTGGCCGATTTTTCCTTGATTGGGTCTGATCAGTGATTTTCAGATTGAAAAAATCAACATTTTCTTTCCTGTTTAATGGCTTTGTCAAAACTAACAACTACTTGGTGTTTTAAAAAACAATGGGCTTTTCATTACTTTTCTACTCTAGAGTAAAGAAGAATGAAAATTAAATGTGGAAAAGCACATACAGTCCTTATTTCATTAATGTTTTTTAGCCTGGGCCACCCAGACTGATGGAGAGGCCCCTCAACTAATAGTAAAAAAATGATAGTGTCTCACAATAAACTAGGCTTAAACATGCTTTATTACTGGGCTTTCAATACAATTAATATGCAGATTCTTTATTTAAAACATATAAACAAAGTATTATTTTGAAGAAGTTACAGAACTTTTAGTGTAACAGATTTTTTTCTCGGTGAATGTCTGCATTTTTGACTGCAATATTTAGTTTATGCCTCATTTTATCAATTTGATACATGTTGGATTCATTTTAATGTGTATTTGAAGACATAACTTTGAATTAAATAAAGTCTAATAATGACTGACTTAGGGGTTGGGACCTCCGATGAAATGGAGACTTATCTAAAATGCAGATAAAAGTCTGCATGTTAGAAATGATGCACTTAAATGTAGATTATCAAATCACATTTCGACCATTTGTCCAACATGTGAATTTTTAAGTTATTAAAGATTTTGTTTGTTTTTATTTTGGCCTCTAGATCTTTTTACTTTTGGGTTTCAAGCTGGACTTGAGGTTCTTGAAGCTTGTTTGGTTCAAAACCAAACATTTAAATTCCCTTTTCTTTTGGAAGTGGTAAACTCTGAACTCAAACATGTATTTATTCTAGGATAATCTGATCTAGATTACACACCGACTTTGTCCAGATGTTAAACAATGTCGGATAAAAGTAAAACTGTGAGGAAACCCCTTGCATAAGCAAGATGGCAGCTCACTGCAGAGTTATTGTTGTTGTGTCAACTATAGTGCAGGAATCACTAAAGACAGGATTATGCTAGTCATAAAAACTCTTTGCCATTTATTGATTATAAACACCTATTTTGCAGTGTGAACCACGGTACACGGTACAGTCATCCATAAAGGAGCTGCTGAACCAGAGGACAGCTTCTGTTCTGTGTTGGTTATGTTTCGTAATACAGAGGAAACCCAATTATGTGAATGTTCGGGACTAAAATGTCAAGAATGTCATTAGAAAATCTGCAGCATTGAGCTGTAGTTGTTGGTAGAAGCAGTAAATGTGGTTTGATGAGTAAATGAGGATCATTTTATGATTCCTTCATGTTCAAAACGGTTACCTCTATCGATCAGAGGGTTTTCAGCAAATTTAAGAAGAATTGTTAAAGAAAAAACCATCCAGGAAAAAGCCTGAACGCTTACAAAAGGCAGAACGTCAACTCCACCTTTCTTATTTTACACTGAATCCTTTATACTCCGAGCCTTAAAACAATTCTCTATAAAGTAATTGGTTAAAAGTTTTATAAATGTTGTATCGTCTTTTATCCAAATCTTGATTTGTTACCTTTAGTTTTTGACGTACAGCGTGTCTTTACAGAGTTGCTCACCATCTGTCGCTACCTCCCATTGATGCTTAGCGACCCTCCCCCCCCGCTGCTGATCCTGAGTGGCTTGACCTCAATATGAAGCGTTGGTTCAGGGTTTTTGCTTCCAGTAAATTAGGTTAAGTTTGGCTCAGTCCACCACAAACAGCATTTATTATTGGAAGCATGCAATTCCTGATTTCAATTAATTAGTGCTGACACGGTCAGTTTTGTCTGGTTAATTGGTGTGTGTCAAAGACAAACACTTCCAGGAGGGAGTTTTTGGTTGACCGATCAGGGTTGTTTTAGATTCCCTCAGCCGACTGGGTTTGCTGCCGCTGCTCATGTAGGTATGTTAGATCCAGCTCACATGACCGTCCGGTTTGTGCCGGCTCGGTGTGTACAGGAGGTAAACCCGCTGGCAGCATCTTTTAAATGAACTCCAGGCTTCTTTAATTCGCTGATCTCAGTTCTTTGCTCAACGTTGGCGTTGAATGTCGGCTTGAATATTTGCAGCTTAGATAAAATATTTTGCTTTGGTACAGTTTATTTGAAGATCTAGATGATCTGACTTTCTCTTTCTTCTTTTTAGTCAACGCGTTGTTGGAATGACGGATTGTATCCGACCTCTAAACTTTGGTGATCAAATCATCTCTGCTGTGGTTTTGAACTTAGTCACTATCTTATCTCAAATCTGCAGAAACAGGACTTGAACTAGAACATAAACAAAGCTTCAAAACCAGGGTGAACTCAGCCTTCTTTACTCTTTGGTTATAAATAAGTAAATAGTGCTGGTGGGGCTTAATTAAAATGTTTAATCGAGTTAATTGCAGGATCTGTAATTAATTAATCACAATTAAAATATCAACAAAATAAGCAACATTTTCAATTCAAAAACATTTTTTTACTGCTGAATTATTGAATAAATTAGCATATTAGCTCAACAAGAACAGATATTTATTGTTTTTAATCTGTTCTTCAGGTTATTGAACCGTCAGATAACCCTGAAGAACATTGTTTCATTTGTGGCACTTTAGTTTGATCTTTATGGTTAATCCTTTCTGTAATTATTTTAACCTCACTTCTTTTAGGAAAATATTAACTTTGATAATGTATTTAACTGTGTTGATGTTCAGGAAAATGTGCCTTTAGTCTCTAAACCCTCACCTTAAATTTGTTGATTCTGTATCAGGTGATTAAATCAATCAGGTGATTAAATCAATCAACATACCAATCAGACAAATTCTGTTGGTCTCAGAAGTCGTTTCTTGGATCTGAGAATGTAATCAGTAAACTGCATCTGACTGGGAGGTTGAGAAGACACAGCAGACACAAAATACAGAAGCAAGAAAAAGTAGTGAGTAAACTGGCAGCAGTACATAGTTAATAATAGCAATAGATATTGTCTAGAATCCCTGCAGAAAAATACCAACTCTAAACTGAAACTTGATGCCAAATAAAAACTCATACAAGGTGAAAAAACTGAGAGAAACCAGAAAGTAAATGGTGGCAAACACAGCAGGTAATGGAAAGAAGCAGCATGAGGAGAAACGGTCAGTTTGTAGCTACAGAGATAGCTCAGCATAATCTAAGCCTATCAGCTTCATCAACGAGGAAACTTTTAATTCTGGTCTGCAAAGTAGACTGGCTAAACTGGGAGCTGGTTCCAGTAAACTGGGAGCTGGTTCCAGTAAACTGGGAGCTGGATCCAGTAAACTGGGAGCTGGTTCCAGTAAACTGGGAGCTGGTTCCAGTAAACTGGGAGCTGGTTCCAGTAAACTGGGAGCTGGATCCAGTAAACTGGGAGCTGGATCCACAGGAGAACAAGGAGCCCTGAGCGTTTTACAGCTCAGGGCTTTATGCACATTTTTCTGGACTTTCTGATGGTAAAGAACACGGATAGTCCTGCCTTAAAGTGACAGATGTGTGAACTAGTTTTTCTGCTTCACTAGAATAGGAAAGTTTTACTTTTGGCAGTGTGGCGGATGTGAGAGGAGAAAGTCCTAGTAACCTGTTAGTTTTTAGATGACTGCATTATTACTGAAGGCCCAGAGACAAAGCAGAGACGAAGCAGTTTGTCAGGAAGTCTTTTCAGTTTGCTGAATGTTGGTGGTAAATATGAAAAGCCGTTCTCTGATTCTGATGTTTGAGGCGATGCAGCGTAATCCTCTGAATGTCTTTGTGTCAGAGATGATTTAAGCTGCTCGTCTGAGTTCTCCTGTCAAGAAGCCTTTCGTTTGATTTCGGATCAGAGGATCCCGCTCGGTCTGCAACGGTCCGAGTCAACACAGGAAGATGTTTATCAGTTGACGGCCCAGTCTGTTACTTAATAGGGAAGCAACAAAACAAACCAGTGCAGCTTTGTCTGCTGCTGCTGATCACTAAAGAAAATGTGATCCAGAATGACAGAAGCTGTTCAGGACTACTGCTGAATACTTTGGCAAAGCCCAGATCCTCGTTTAGACTTTAAAAAATAGGTTTTCAATCCATCAGATCCAAGTCTTAAAACAATTTGTTTTTGTGTAGAATGATCCTTTGTCCCTTAGGAGGAATTTTTATTTGTGTCAAAAAGAAATTGACAGGTAAATGGAGCAGACGGTAAACATACGGAGTTAATAGGCTAAAATTATTACACAACTGACTCTAAGTTGTGCAGTTATTCCACAACTTTGAGGGCAATAATTATACTTAAAGTACTTTGCACTCAATACTCAAAATAATATCCTTTGTGCAAAAAGGATATCAGAATTCAGGTGTTCAAGCAGGAAGTTAAAGGATTGAAGCTCAAAGATTAAAGCTTGAGACTGTACAGAAAGGCCCATATTTAGAACATAAGATGTGAAAGCCGGGTTTTCTATAACAATCGGAAAAAAGGCTGGTCCTTTATGTTTCAAAGAGTATGAATGTCTGTTCTTCTCACTACTGAAAAACTAAAATGGTTTATTTAAATATGAGAAAGCTGTTCATTTTATTGATGTCTGCTGCTCCCCACCTCATTCTTTCCCTGCTGCTGTGCAGATGATGTGTGAGGTGATGCCCACCATCAGCGAGACCGAAGGGCCGGGCGGCGGGAACGGCGGCGGCCGCAGAGGCTCCGGGTCACCGCTGCAGTCCGACTCCGAGGGTCACTTTGAGTCGTTGATGGTGTCCATGCTGGAGGAGCGGGACCGGCTCCTGGACACGCTGAGAGAGACTCAGGAGAATCTGGGCCTGACTCAGAGCAAGCTCCATGAAGTCAGCCATGAACGGGACTCCCTGCAGAGGCAGCTCAACACCGCTTTACCACAGGTGGGTGGAGACGTTACAGCAGCATAAATGTTGATCCGACATTAATATCTGGACACCACGGCGGGGCGTTTGATCCTGACAGATTGATGTTTATAATGTTTAAAGCTTTAGTCTCCAGCTACGTTTCCATTGGCCATATACCTGGGCATTTTAACATTTTGAAAGTAAATTTGCTTGATGGAAACAGCAACTTGTTTTTCTGATTGTGGTTGCCGCTAGGATGAGGTGTTTTCTTATTTTAAATTGGTTTAACGAATCAGTCACTTCAGGCAATAAATGGATGCTGCCACTGGCAGAAACCATGAAGAAGATGACAACAGGAAGTAGTAGCAGGATGATGGTGCAGCGTGTTTTGTAATGACTTATCGCATGAATAAACATTCAAGTGTGACTTTAATTACATTTTTATTTAAGGGAAACACCAGAGTTGTGAAAGTGATTTTTTTGACATTGAGGGAATATTTCTGTACTAGAAACCCACAAATATAAAGGTTTCCTTTGGACCTTTATATGTAAAAAGAAAATATAATTAATTAATCAGACTTAATGCGTTAAAGTCCCAAAACTGCACTGGATGCATTTCTAGCATAGGCAGTCTGGATTCATTAACTCCATTATGTTTTAGTAGTTCCTTGTGAAATTATTAATGAATACATGAATCCTCCAATGATAACTTTGGGATTTATCGTGCAACCCAGCACTGGACTTAATTTAAACCAAAAAAATCATCAGGAAGTCAAAGTGGATGAAAAGTTTGTGACTGACGCCTCGTGGAGAAGATCGACTGAATTAAACTCAAATCTGGTCCTAAAATGTAAAAATTAATGAAGGTTCAGTCAAAGGAAACTGTTGAACATGGTGCTTTTTTTAGCACCATTTTGCATGAAATGAAAGTTAATTGAAATTAATGACCCTCTTGTTATAAATTAGTGATGGCGTTGCTTCTGTTTCATCTGTTTGTATAAAGTGTTGCAGAACTTGTGACCCGGCCTTCGTCCGTCTGTTCTGTGGTCTTTGTTAGATGAATTACTCATGTTTTTCTCATGCAGGGTTTTATATTCATAATGAAGGGTTCAGGTTTCCTCCTTTAAATTATGCAGAGGAGAACACAACAGAAAGTCTGTTCATCCGTTACTGTTGCACTTCTGGCTGAGCGTTTCTCCATTAGAGCAGAGTTACCATCCAGGTGAGGCTTTTCTTGGTTCATGTTTGACTAAACAAGACATGGAAGAGACAGACCGGTAGCTGTCCCAGCTGTGAATAGAAAGTATTCCTCTGCAGACAGGAGGGACCTCTGTGGATCTGTAGGAAAGGATGGAAAATTAAGGCTGCAGTCCCACCATCCCTGTTTAGTCCACCTTAATCCAGCTCCAATCCGTTTGTCTTGAAAGTCCGGTCCGTTTGGGGAGGTGTGAAAGCTAATTGAACTCTGGGTTCAGTTGAAGTGAACTCTGGTTCAATTTGAATGCACATGTGAACACCAAGCAGACAGGAGATTAGCCAAGAGAAGGAAGTGGATTGCAGCGCAAAGCATTCTGGGTAAATACAACCAAAGCTAACGCGCTAACCTAGAGAAATGGGCCAAAGACTAAAGAGAAATCCTCCAAACACTAAAATCTGACGCCTCCATTTTAGTTTCCATTTGGTGAAGAAGGAACTGTGTTGGTGTCTTCTGAAGTTTTCTTGTTTCCTTCAGTGGTTCTTGCTGCAGCGCCCCCGCAGGCCAGGAGGGGAACAAGTTGCTGAAAGGGTTTGGTTAGTTTGACTCAGAGCAGAGAGAAAGAAAACCACAGCAGCTGGAGATGGAGCAGATGATGCAGCTAGAACCGAGTCCACTGGACTGTCAGGAGGGAAAACATCCTAAAGCCTAATGGAGATGAATGGGTCAACAAGCTTCATGAACTGGGTGGAAACAGAAATACATTTTAAATCTGCTGAACTGTGGACAGATTTTTCCAACCATTGATGATGAATTAGGAATTTATTTAGAGTGAAAAGCTGAATAAAGTTATTGGAGACACTTTGATTTGCATGTTAAGGTTTTATTGAGCTGCTTCTATAGATCTAGTTCAAGTCTGCTTTAATGTGGCAGGTGGGATGAGAATACTCAAACTATTACCCTTATCAAAACAATAGTAATAATAGTATAGTTCATTTATGCTACTACAATTCAGTTTTTATTGGACTTTGATGTCTTATAAAACTTTATTAAAACAGTTTTTCCTCTGTTTTTCTCAGCTTGCAGAGCTTTCTTTGTCTTTCATGTTAAATCTGAAACTCTGATGTTATTGGAGAGAAACTAATAAAACTTGACAGAAAACAGAGTCTTTATATCTGCTTTACAGGCCAAGTTCAGGTTCCTTAATCTCCTCCTCATGTTACCACGCCTCAGAACATTCACATGCTTCAAATAGCACAACAAACACTTGGTTTAAAACAAATTGGAGCTGTGTTCAACATATCTGATGAAACGTTGATTTCTTCCTACTTTTCAAATGTTCGTCCTGATAATCTCCCTGTGGGTTTCTGATAATCCAGTAGCTTTTCTCTTTCCATTCAGTTCATCCAAAATAGACTTTATGGCATCCAGACTTTTAACTCATAAGAGCACTTAAATAATACATGTTGGTTGTAAAGTTTAAGGGTTTGTTGTGGAGGAGGGACAGGTTGGAGCTGATGTAGAGACTCTGACATGTTGATGCATTCGGTGCCATGCAGGGCTGTAGGTGGAGGGAGGTCCAGGTTTCTCTCCGGTTCCCTCCCTCTTGGTGCGGACCCTGTGACTGGAATGCAGAGACATTCCAGCCTGACTCGGTCACACGTCAGCAGCTCCTGCAGGGTCTCAGAAACAGATGATTTCTAGTGTTTGTTTATTGCAGGTTGTTACGTTTTTACATGTATTTACACTAATGCCACACTGCTGGTTCCAGCTTCTATTGTCTTCAATCAACCAGTCGTTATAAAGCACTTCTCATGCAGTCAAGTGGAGCGGAAAGAGCTTTAAAGAGGCGACAGACACCAGAGATTCAGTAACCGTTTTTCCATTAATATTTTTTTTATGCATGTTTTGATGTGTTTAATCAGAAAAAGTAGAAAATGTCCTCAATTTGCACTTAAGTGGTTTCTGGCTTTTCTTAAAAAGATTTAATGCGTTAAAGAGGAGATGGAGACACATCTGTGCCTTGCCAGAGGCATGAAACTCTGGAAAGTTTCCCTCAATCTTTCTGAGATTTGTGATTTTTACTAGTTTGCAACCTCTCCTTCTTGTTTATTACAGCCACATGACGGAATTACACTTTGGTTGATTCACTCCAAACCAGTCAATGGAATCATGCCTGATTCGCATTTTCTTGGCTAAGAACCACAGGAGTTTAAAAAAATCTGTTTCAGCCCCTAGAAATACAACCAGAACCACCAGATTCAGAATCTGCAGGTTGGACCTCGAAGGAAATCTGAAATCAGAAAAGCCTGATTAGTTTCTGTTTTCCGCACATTTAAAACTTGTTTTCCAGGGTGAGAAGCTTTTACTCCCAGTCAGAACAGGAAGTGAAAGAGACTTCTTGTAACTGGTGAAAAGTCATTGGAGTCGTTACATAATTTTAATAAAACCGATGCTTGGCTGTTTGTTTTTTGGTATTTTCTCCCCTCTCTGACTTGAGATGTCTGCTGTGACACAAAGGCATGAATGGAGAGTGGCCCAGTGGTGATATGGAGACAAAGGCCGGCTTGTTCCACTGGAACATGAAAGTCACAGTGTGTTGTCCTTTAACCAAATGTTAGAAACTTCAAAAGAAGCTCAATCCGAACACCTGAGAGAAAAACGCTGATCTCTGCTGGATCAGAAAAGCCAAATTATTGTTTCCTGTCAGATTTGAACCAAACTCTTTTGACCCGTTCTTCTTTTTCAGATACATGAGAGCCTCTAAACGGTTGAGTGAAAGTCGAACCCTCTGGTTTTTGTTGTTTGAGCAGCCATCTTGCTATTTATCAGGACAAGCACTGATCTCTGAACCGTCTCTGTTTGGGACCAGTTGCAGCTTCACAAAGGCCTTTTTTTCTGCTTGTGTGACTCAGCTGCTGTGTAAACAAAGACAGACGCACAGTGATGTAATGACACGTACTACAGAGCGTATAACCTTTGTGCACCACAGCCTTTTTTCTGCCAATAATGTTGTTGGTTAAAAATAGAGTTAAACTATACCAAACAGTAACTTTAATTATTCTAGTTGTGCTTTTATTTCTGCTCCAGCCACATGTGTTTTGGTTGGTGACCTTTTCAGAGCCTCTTCAGTTTATGCAAATCTGATAATCCAGAATAGGATGTGAGAAACTAAATCTGTCGGTTTCTATTTAAGCTAAATCAGCTGCAGGGAACTGAAGGCTTGGAGCTAAAATTCTACTTGAACTGAAACAAACATTCATTTGAGGTCAAAGTTAGTTTCTACTCATTGCAGTTTTTCCCCAGCATGTCTCTAAGTTTTGGTCATTTTGTTCTGATCAGGGTTTATAATCGGTCATATTTCAGAGGAATCAGCTGACCCAATATGAACTAAAATGAATGAAAACGTGGTGAAATACAAAGTCTTCAGAAATAACAAACTCGTATCTGCAAGTTTCAACTAATGGCTCCCTAAAACTTCCATTCTTCCTCTTTTGTGCATAAATGTTGGTCCAGAAACGGCCAGATGTGATTCTGTGGTTTGCTCAAGGTTCTGGATTACAGCTGAATATTACAAAGAGATATTCATGTCACAGACGGGCTGAAATGATCATTAAAAACAATTTGAACACTTTTTGCCATCTTAATTTACTGTCACTTGGAAACATGATTGATGATTTTTAGACCTCTGGAGTCTTACCTTTATTTTCAAACCAGAACTATCCAACAAACCTTGTTGTTTCTTAGATCTATTAAATTAATTTTGGCATTTTTTAGCATATCTTCAAACAGAGACCCAGGATTTAAGGAATAATAACTTCATCTATCTTTTAGAGACAACAAGGTGCTTCACAATAAACTAATACAACATCCAAAGAACTATCAAAAGGATTTTTTTAAATTCACTTCTAATTTATTGATTTTACCTCATAAAAAGAGCTCATTAAGTGTTGGATTTTACTGAGCATCAACCCAGAGGACTGTAGTTTTAATTGTTCGGATGGTTGGTTAACCAGTTTTTTGTCGCTGACCCGTTTCTGGAGGTGGGTCTTCGCCCTGACAGGGGAACAGATGCTGTCTGCACCGTGTCACGTTTCAGCGCACGCTTTAAGCTTTTAAGAACGGCTAAAGTCACGATGCAGGAGGCAGGAAGCCTGTTGCTTCTGAACTCACCTCTGAACAGTCAGCTGACGGCTCCTTTAGTTCTCCACAGACCCAACGCTCAGACGGACGAATGCTTGCAGATCAGCTGGTGTCTGTAGACGTTGGACCGATGGCAGATATCACTCGTCATTAATGATTGATGCCAGAAGGCCTTTGTTTCATCATGCATGCAGTCATTTGCATTATGCATCATGCTCAGCTTGTTTAGACCCCCGCCTCTGCAGGAATCGTGTTGGGTGAAGTCTGAAAGTGTGGTGCTGCAGGTCAGAGTTGGGTTTTCCCTGGAAAGGATTGTTCCTCTGCCGTGTTGTACTGTTCCTTTAACAGGTTGGCACACATATCCCTGTAGCTCCCCTCCCTTTAATCCATTCCTCGGTCTTACAGCTTATAGAGCAGCTCGCTCCTTCTAACCAGACTGTTACTGATCTACAGTCACTGGCTGCTGTTATCAGGCTGAGACAAGGTTCTGGTTCTGGAGGTTCCCCTGAAACCTGCCCAGAATGTACCGAGTCGCCGTCACTCAGTCACCACTAGGTCTTACGGTTAAAGTAAAATTTGCCTGATAAGGCAACATGTCTGCAAAATACAACAGGATTAAAGGATTATTTTAGTGTATTTCCATTTTGTGTCGACTCGCCTGGTTGATAATTTCACTTATAACTTGTTTTCTCTGCTGTTCTGATTTTTCATGTTCAGACAAAGCTTATGAAGGAGAAACTAAATTAATTCCTTGGAATGTTGTAATCATGACGACTGCTATGAACAGAAATGAAAACAGAAATAACCTTTATTGCTCCATAGTGGCGAAATTCAACTTCACTCACACCAGCGATGTTTAGTCGCTTTAATCCAACTCCAGTCGGTTTGTTCTGGGCTCTGGTTCGTTTGGGGAGGTGTGAACACGTGATCAAACTGATGTGAACAAAACGGCAAAGTCTGCTCCTCCAAACCTCAGTCTGGGTTCGGTTGAAGTGAACTCTGGTTCGATTTGAATGCATATGTGAACGCCAAGTGGACTGGAGACAGGAAAAGCAGGAGGTGGACGCACGGCATTCTGGGTAAACGCAACCAAAACAAACGTGCTAGGCTAACGCCAGCGAGAGAAATGGCTCACAGTGTTTATCCTCCAACCGGATCAGATTCTGGACTCAGTCTTTAGAGGAAATATGGGATTCAGTTTTGTTTCTCTTTAATGTGTGAACAGAACAATCATTAACTCCAACAATAGAGACCCAAAGAAAGCTTGTGTTGATGATGGTGAGAACAAGGCGGCTGATCCATTTCACAGGATGAGAAAGTATTAGTTTGGACCCAAAACGTGAGCCTCTGCCAAGCAGCCGCAGAATAAGAAGCACCAGCTTGAGCGGCGATCTAGTCCCAGCTGTTTAAATCTACAGCATCGATGGTCATTAAATAAACTGTTAAATATTCTGGAATGACCAACAACCAGCTTGTTTCTGAATCTGTTTGTGTGGATCCTACTCTTTATGTCTGGGCTGAGTTTTCTGTTCTCGACTGAAATCCTGAAATCAACACGAGTCACTTCAGTTGTTCTCAGATGTTTCAGCCCCACTTTGTGACTTTATCCTAAGAACAGATACTCTTCTACCGAACTTCACTTCCACTCTGCAGGAATGTAGGAAGTGAGCAGCTCTGTAATTACCCCTGGGCCTTCAACTCACAGCCTCCCACTGGCCAGCAGAGAGACCATGTCTCTCCTTCTGACCAATAGCATCGCTCCTCCCAGTCCTTCAGTGCTGCAGACAGTTTGCTGGAAGAGCTCAGAGGCTGGACAGGAGGAGAGGGAGAATCTCTGTAGCAGTGAAAGAAAAGATCAGCCCCCCTCCTGCTACTGTCAGTATCAGAACAAGAAGGCCTCGCCACTCACCGTTCCTTCGCCGCAGGGCAAAGAAAATCAGCACGGCTCATCCTTTAGTCGCCCAGCCATGCACGTAATCTCTAAAAGCACCACCACCAAGATCACTGCATGTGTGTCCAGATGCGTTTATGTTGAGAAATATGTGAGTAATGTAAACTTGAGAGCTGCAGAATTGGATGTAGAGAATCAGGCCTCTGAGAGTCCATCAGATAACTTCTGGTTTTTACTCAGATTGTTGTGTGAAGCTTCATTGCTCATCATGTAAGCATGACTGTCAGTCACTTTATGAAGACACAGGAATGTGCAATTATCTTCTGTGGCTTACTGTGTGATGTCTGCACACCACACAGCTGGAAAAAACACACCAATTAGGAACTAATAAGTTGATGAGAGGAGAGCATCCGAATAGAAACTGGTTGTGTGTAAACATCTGCATGCAGGCCAGAACACATCTGATTTAGATTTTAGGTTTTTAAAGTGAATAATTGTGTTTCTTGTCATGCATTCAGCAGACTGTGTTCACGTTGCAGGAGTTTGCTGCTCTGACGAAGGAGGTGAACATCTACCGGGAGCAGCTCCTGGAGAAGGAGGAGGAGATCGCAGAGCTGAAGGCAGAGAGAAACAACACCCGGGTGAGTGAACATACCTGGCAAATTCCTGTCTGTTTCTGTTTGGACTGGAGATGGTTGTCATAACAGCGCTCCACCAATCAGCTTCTGTCTTATAATCCAAAGCATTGTCCAAACCCACCCATGTGGAAAGCTGCTTAATCATCACAAATTTCCCACTACAGACAACAAATCTCACAACATGCAGCAGTTCTGCTGATGCACACGTGGTTCCTGCATAGCGGATGCTAACGCTAGCGTGTTCTCTCTCTGCAGCTGCTGCTGGAGCACCTGGAGTGCCTGGTGTCGCGTCATGAGCGCAGTCTGAGGATGACTGTGGTGAAGAGGCAGGCTCAGTCTCCTGCTGGCGTCTCCAGTGAGGTGGAGGTCCTCAAAGCTCTAAAGTCACTTTTTGAACACCACAAAGCCCTTGATGAGAAGGTACAACGAACATCCTGCAGAGTGAAACTTCAGCAGGACTTCCTGCTGACTAGTTAGACATGAACTGTTGTTGTGTTTTAAGGTGAGAGAGAGACTTCGTGTTGCTTTAGAGCGATGCAGTGCATTGGAGGAGCAACTCGCCATCTCACACAAAGAAGTAAGCAAACATGAAAACCTTCTGAAAATCTTTAACAAGTTTGGAGACGTGTCCTTCGTTTATGAGGGCCAAACATGATTGTGTTGAGGTATAAAATGTTATTGTGACTTTGAGGTAGAAAAATAAAATGTAAAATGCTTCTGGAGAGATTAAAGGAGAACTGAAAAGTAACTTTAAGCCAACTTCAGGGGAAAGACGGACGCCAGAGAGGAGAAAATGAAACTGTGAGGAGCTTCTCTGAAGTGAGCACAGACTCAGATATATGCTGCACATAATTATCAGAATAGAAATCATATTAATGCACTAGATACTCAAATTGTTTATTACAAATGAATACTGCTTCTCAGTATTCCTAACTCTGCTGTAAACTCGTCTTTTTGTTGGCCATGACGGTCCTGACCATCAGAATCCAAATCTGAAGAGTTTTCACTCGATTCTGAGCATCCAGCCGTCGGCTCAGGTTCACACTGGTTGGATATCAGTTATTAACATAAAGTCTTTTGGTGTTTCTTCCATTTCCACTAATAAACAACCAAACAGCAGCATCGTTTTATCAGCTGACGGAGGCACAGTGCAGGGCATAAACCCAGGATGGCAGCGGACATCCCGCTTTGGCATTAATAGACAAAAATGCTAGAAACAAGCTTTTTTGTTTTTAGAGTAGAGAAATGCATCCATGTAATGTTTTGTGGAAATGTTTCACTAAATGATATAAATGCTAAACTATTATTTAGTTCTCCTTTGAGCTTTGATCGTCTCAGAGTTGAGTTTCAGTGTTGGCCGAAGCAGAGCAGCGTTTGGAAGAGCAGGAAGGTTCAGCTGGATGATGTTGACCAAACGCCCAGAGGATGTCAGACATTTGTCCTAGATTTCCTGTGTGCACTTCAAGCTGGAGTCATCTTTTGTTCCTTCGATTCAACGCACACACACACACACACATACACACACACACACAAGCACACACACGCGCGCACACACACACACACACACACACACACACACACACACACACACACACACACGCACACATACACGCACACACACACACACACACACACGCACACACACACACACACACCTACACACACACACATACACACACACACACACACACACTCTCTCTTTCTAGATATTCATTCCAGTGAACCAGAATTGCTTTCATTAGGTTTATAATGGTTTGGGTTTACTTTGGTTTGGGTTGGCAGATATTTTCAAAATTCAGCGAATTATAACGGTGAGTCCATTTGGATTTTAAATCCCCAACATTCAGCAACATTTGGAAATGTTGCTGAATTTGTCAACATGTAGTTTACGATTGTTTAGCATCTTTGTCAGCTTGATGGTGACATGGTGTAAAAACAGACCCAGTTAGGCTGCGTTTGATTTTCTACTAATGAAATGCAGCCACAATCAGACATCTGTGTGAATGGTTTCCAACTGCAAAGTGACCTGCATGCTCAGAAGAAGAACACAGCCGTCCCCCAGTAACGCTCTGCTTACAGCAGCAAAGATGGCCGCCGCGATGCTCTGTTTATGTTTGAAAACTATCTGATACAATTCAGTTCCACATGGAAGTGGCTCAAATCATGTTTTGTGGATGAAGATACTGCAATTGTTGTGAAAAAGTCAGATATGGGTTTCAGAAAAGTGGCTTTGGGTCACATCTGCCTGCCTGCTGTGAGTTTAGCCATAGAAAAGTGTGCAATGAAGTTCTGTTCAGATCTGGGATATAACCTGAAGTTTGGCTCTTTTTGAATTTGGGCTGTTAAGCAGGAAGCAG
Organism: Poecilia mexicana; assembly: GCF_051168715.1. Lineage (NCBI taxonomy): Eukaryota > Metazoa > Chordata > Actinopteri > Cyprinodontiformes > Poeciliidae > Poecilia > Poecilia mexicana. The sequence goes on along the minus strand of NW_028263372.1, from coordinate 36,271,297 downwards.
ACGTGGATCTGATCTTTCAGTAAAACTGCTAATAAAATCACTTCTTTAAGTCGTCAAAAAGAGCTTTGGAAAGTCTTTCAGGAAACCTGGACAACCATTCCTGACTATTCAAAGTAGTAACATCACAGTTTATTTTAACATATAACCCTGTTTTAACCTGCTATGCTGTCCTTTCATGTATCTGTTCACATGTTTAGCACATTTCTGCTTTGTTTTCCTCATAATTTGAAAAATTAGGGGTTGCCTAATCCTTAAATAAATAAATCAGAATTGTTAAATGCAAATCTGCATGTGCTGATCACCTGACTGCATGTTGTGGTTGTGCAGCTTGCTTACCTCAGGGAACAGAGCGGCCAGAAACGAGGCCTGGCAGACGGAACCAGCGAAGTCAACCACACGTCTGAAAACACACCCAGCACCAACGGCAAGGTGAGGAAACCCACCGTGGCTTTGTTTGCTTCACACAATCAGTGCTCCGCTTCTTCAGACGCTGTTACTGACTGAAGGCTGAAGAACACATTAAAACTATAAACATCTTTGTTGTTGAGCTCATATGTCTATTGTTTCAATCATTTGTCATCATGTAGTTTTCAATTGTGATTAAATCCAGACCCTGCAATTAACTTGGTTAAAAGTTTTTACCAAGTTCCACCACTAGTTTAAAGCACTTAAACATTAAAGCATCCAGACTTCAGTGTGGCTGGGATTCATCAGACACACATGGGGTCGACTTGGTTACTCAACTAAATGCTCAACCAACTCTACAAGTTTAATTATGCAGTTTAACAGAAGCGACCAGGAAGAGGAAGAATAAATCATGAGGGAGTTTAAAGCCGTCTGCCAGCGAACAATGATCTGAACACATCAAACAGAAACACAGTAAATCAGATTGTGCTGCTTGAATGTGGCTGGACATCCCACACTTAGAGACTTTGTGCTTCTCATTATAACATAGTGACTGTAGAGGGTTTGGTCAACCTCAAAAATGATTAAAATTAGCACATGAGGGAAATTAACATTGGAGAGAATCGTTGAAACGGGTGGTGCAGAAAGAGGTGGAGTAGATGGAGACGAGAAGATTTCCAAGATGGTAGCGAGAGCTTCTGTGATGGATGATTTAGATGTTTTCCCCACTTATAGTCCGATTAACTTGGTTTGATGGGGGACAAAAACTGCAGCCTTTGTTTCCAGCTGCTGTGGTTCTTTCTCTGCTCTGAGTCAAACCAACCTGTTCCCCTCCTGGCCTGTGGGGGCGCTGCACCAAGAACCACTGAAGGAAATGACACAAAAACCTCTGAAGACACTGAGAGCAACTTCCTTTTTCACGAAATGGAAACAAAACTGGAGTTGGAGGATTTCTCTTTTGTCTTTAACTACAGACCATTTAGTCATTTCTCCTGCTAGCACTCGGCTAGCATGTTTGTTTTGGTTGTATTAAGATTTATCATACTGCATGTTTGATAAATGTTTTTCCTGATTGTGTCACTGATGACCTCACAGCGGTCCTCGGACGGCTCGTTGAGTCAGGAAGAAGAGTCCGGGTTCGGGAAGGTCGGTGAGCTGCAGGAGGTGGTGGACCGTCAGACGGCTGATCTGGGCCAGATGAAGGAGCGCATGGTCGCCATGGCGTCACGCATCAATGAGCTGGAGGAGGACCTGGACACAGCTAGGAAGGACGTCATAAAGTCTGAAGACATGAACACCAGGCTGCAGCGGGACCTCAGAGAGGTGAGCGGAGCCGCCAGACCCCAGCGGAACCGGCTGGTGGCGCTCAGAGCTCTGATCAGATGTCTGTCTGCTAGTCCATGGCTCAGAAGGAGGACATGGAGGAGAGGATCACCACCCTGGAGAAGCGCTACCTCGCCGCTCAGCGGGAGGCCACGTCCGTCCACGACCTGAACGACAAGCTGGAGAATGAAGTGGCCAACAAGGACTCCCTGTACAGACAGGTAGGGCCGGCGCTCAGCCTGCATGGCTGCACACAGCCGCTGCTACCAGTGAATCCTTGCTGTGTTCCTGCTGAATGGAAGACCCTGAAACACTGGGTGGTTTCTTTACATGCAGTCACTGGAGACAGGGACGTCTTCCTCCTCTTTTCTTCTGCTTTTTGTCTGTTTTTGTGCCACTTTGAATGCTCTGTTCTTCCCTTCCTGCTCTCCCCTCCTTCACCCATCTCTTCATCCTGTCTCTCTTTGTCTCCTCATGCCAGTCACTCTTTCTCTTTTCATTCTTTTCACGGGGCTGACCGCCGAGGCCGCAGCGTAACGCAGACGAGTCGCCATTATGTTTGCTAATGACTTCTTTCCTCTTTCAGTCCGAGGAAAGAAACCGTCAGCTGCAGGAGAAGCTGGAGCTGGCCGAGCAGAAGCTGCAGCAGACCATCCGCAAGGCGGAGACTCTGCCTGAGGTGGAGGCTGAGTTGGCCCAGAGGGTCGCTGCCCTCACCAAGGTACGAAAACCTGCCAACGCCCCGGGCTTCGTGGTGTAGATCAGGGTGTCGGCACGGCCTTAAAAAGCCTTAAATCCATGTATCTGAAATTAAGGCCTTGAAATGACTGAAATTCATAAAACAAAACACGAGTTGGCCTTAAATATGTTAATCACAAGTCTTAAATTTTGTCATGGCAGGATTATTTGATATCGTTTATTCTATGTAGTTTATTTTTTTCTGTCAAAAGTTTGAGTTGCACAAAGACATTTTCATTGAGTTACTGGAGGTAGTTGAGGCTACCGCTAGCTAGCTGCTAATATACCTTTGCTGGCTACATTTATCGTCCAGACATCTGGACTCGTCTTTGACTCACTCAGTTGCCAGCCTGTATGATGCCACCTGCAGTTTTCTTCTACTGGAGCTGTAGGAGACATGGATCAGCTCAGGCTTCAGCCGGGACGGTGTGAGAGTTCATAATTCATAATCTGACCAGGATTATTATAGTTTCCCATCAGGATGACATCCATGGCCTCCGTGCTGAGGAAGCCTCCAAACATCCAGGGATCTATTTTTAGAAACCTGCTCCTGTTTTTATCCATTTATAGTTGGACTCTTTGTCTTGGAGAAGCTCTGCTGCTCCTGGCCTGGAAACTCACAGGACAGGAATCTGTAACCTTTATCGAAGCAGAAAAGCAGAAAACAATATTCTGTTTATGTGACATGCTGGCCAACAGTGTTGAGCATGCTGTGTAATTATTCACATGGCTTTAGAACCTGGTTTAAAACCGATTCAGCTTCTGTAAAACTGTGCAGAGTGAAAACTAATTGTTGCTGGTCAGTGTTCACAGCAGCAATCCTTTCTTGCCCTGTTGCATTAAAACCAGCTGTGACCCATTCCAGATCAACACACGTCAGCTAATGCTCCAGCAGCGAAGCTGATTTTTCACTCATAATTTTGAAGGTTTTGCACATTTAGCTTCCACTTAATTCATTTTAGGGAAATAATTTCTAACTGATCATTTTCTAGGCTGTTTTGTAAACTTTTAGCTGAATAAAGTTTGACATCTATGTTGAAGTTTTGGTTTTCAACTGTTGAGGATTTTTTAAGTAATTCAATGTTCATGCTCTTATTTTGAAGTGGGTGAAGACTGCTTACTCAGCAGTTCCATTTCCTCGTCTCACTTTCATTTTTTTTTTTTTTTTTTAAAACTTTGAGCAAATGGCAAATATGCAACCAACATGAAATTTACAGAAGAATACAGGATTTACATAAACAAACTACCAGGGGTGTTAATTAAATATCCGTCCATTTTCTAACACCCTGGTCCTCGTTGGGTCAGGAGGTGCTGGTGCCTCTCAGGCGAGACGTTTCGGGCAAGAGGTGGGGTCACCCTGGACAGGTCGCCAGTCTGTCGCAGAGCAACACAGAGACAGACAGGACACACACACACACACACACACACACACACACACACACACACACACACACACACACACACACACACACACCTAGGGGGAATTTAGAGAGACCAATTAAGCTGACAGTCATGTTTTTGGACTGTGGGAGGAAGCCGGACAGAACCACCATGCAAACTCCATGCAGAAAGACCCCATCCTGCGAATTGAACCCAGGACCTTCCTGCTGCAAGGCAACAGTTATTAAACAAATGCATGAAAAAAATTACATAAATAAATTTAAATACTGTGTTGTTATTGCTTTTAGCACTTACTTCTGCTAGCTAAGTAGCAGAAAGGAGATCTGGATCTGGTTTTACCTGGTTAAATAAATAAAAATAAAATACTGTGATGATGTAGTGCTCTATCATTAGTGGACCTAATGTTTATAATTAGTGCAATTTTTTCCTTTTTTAGTTTGTTCTTCCTTCAACTGCAGATCAACAAACAGAATAATTTTAGTTTTTATCCTAATGGATCAGCTCACTTTGACTTGCAGGAAAGAGAAGTTGTCTTTTGGGTTTTTTAAAACCTGTTGGAGGTTTTTCTAACTCTCTACCAGGTCTGGTTGTTTGCCATCCAAGCCTTTTCCTCCATGCATATTTAATGAGGCAGGAGTCGCTTCCTCTGTGGCTGCAGCTTAAAGCGCACGTATAAAACATGGCAGAGAAAGACAGCTTGGACATGTCCAAACCCGGAGTAAACGCCAAGCGCAGCTCTGAGTCGTCCTCATGTTGGACCGGCTCGTCTCCGGTTCTGGATGTGAAAGTGCAAAGAGAACGTCAGGCCGGCCCGGTTAATCATCGATGTTCTTCTGTTTCCTGGAGTTGAACGAACATGTCTTCTTTCTGTCTGTGGGGTGGACATGCTGCTGCCGCCGTCCTCATGTCCAACCCTCAGTCTGATGCGTGTGGCTCTGAGACCCAGACCAAGGTAGACCAGTTTTATGGACCGGGCTCCTTTTCTCTGAACTTAACCAGGTGGAAACTGTTAACGGTCACATGACCCAAAGTTTGTTAAAGTAGCAAAACAACCAAACTCTCTCCTGGATTAAAATCTGGTGAATTGTGGGGTCTGGTGGGTTTAACTCTGATGGGATCCATCATTAAATCAGCCTGTTTACTAACCTGTTTACCAAATGGTCTTTGTTGGTTAAGCTGCTGTTTCAGAATGAGGTTCAAGATGATTTCTTTTTGTTTCTTTTTGCTGATGAGTCCGTCCTTCAGAGGGACACTGGGTCATGTCTGTAAGGCCTTCTCCAGGATGGGGATCAGTCATTGGATGGGGTTTTGACACTTTGTCTGTTTTCAGGCAGAGGAGCGCCATGGCAACGTGGAGGAGCGGCTGAGACAGATGGAGGCGCAGCTGGAGGAGAAGAACCAGGAGCTGCTCAGGGTGGGAAAACTTTAAATGCTGCAGTCTGAGTTACATTTTCATGTTCCTGAAATCCAGCAACAAATAATCCACCGTTTTATTTACAACATGAGTAACTATGAGTTCAGGTCTGACACTCTGCTGCTGCTTCCACGATGTTTTTCATACGTTTCATTTCAACACAAAAGGTTCTTCACTGTAAAAGTAAAAGTTTACTTGGTGCTAAAACACAATTTAAGGTTTCCAACTTAAATTTAGAGGTTATATTCATAGAAATGGTAAATTAGCCTATATAAAGTTAAGCTGAGGAAAAAGTTACAGGAAGGAGTCAAGAGAAACTTTTTATTTATATTATCAGGACCTAATATGAATACTCTGTGGTTCATTTGAAATTAATGAGAGGTTGCTTAGAAAGCTGCTGGCAGCAGAAGTTCCTTCCTAGCTAAACTGTTAGTTTTCTCCCACAACAAAATCTAGATGGGCGGATCTACGTTATTGATCCTGGAGGAAAATGGTGTGGCAGTCCGCAGCTCCCATTCATAGAAACAGTAAAATGACAGACCATGAGATAAAAACAAAGCATTAAAAGATAAACAGATATCTGAAAATGTCACTAAGAGAATTAAGAGAATGTTCTGGTCCTCAAAATGTAACATTTGTACTGAAGCATAAGATGACATAGGTTACAGATTACAGTGCAGACATGACAGAAACCTGTTGGAAATATTTGCAGGCGAGGCAGCGAGAGAAGATGAACGAAGAGCACAACAGACGTCTGTCTGAGACGGTGGACAAGCTGCTGTCCGAGTCCAACGAGAGGCTGCAGCTGCACCTCAAAGAGAGGATGTCTGCTCTGGAGGACAAGGTGATCCCTGCCTGACCTACAGCCGCCTGCGGCCACAAGCACGCAGTTTACCCCCATTTCTTCAGTTCAATCAGCAAAATGCATTGTGTGATCAGAGACTGGACAGGAAATGAGTCACTTAAGAAATCCTGGAGAGGAAAGTTTCTTTCCAGGGTTAAAGTTCATACAGGTGCCTGGAATCCTTGAAAATGCTTCAATTTCAATGGGATATTTTCAAGGCTTGGAAGTGCTTGAGTCCTTGAAATGCTTGATATTCAATCTGCATATTTTAGTAAGAAATCTAATCCTGATTAAAAACCTAAATTTGGAAAACATTACTTACATTTGGAACATATATTTTCATACACCTAATAAATTCATGCTAATCTGACTCAAATGTTCTTATTTTAAGTCAGCTAGAATTACCAATATTATTTTTATTTAAATGCCAGAATATTTTTTAGACATTTTCTTTATTTTTTTATTTTAGAATAAAATAAAATAAAAACTAGTAACTAGGTTTGTTTTATTGTTTCAGTGTAGTGAATACTTATTATTCCTAAAGGCTCAGTGAGTTTTTGAGCTCGTTATATTTCATGTTATGTTTTATGTTGCCACACGTATAAAGTGTGTGAGGGAGAAATATTTTAACACAGAAAATGTTGTTATATTTTAGTTTATCATGTCCTTGCTGTAGATAGTAGAATACCATCACAAATAAAATATTAATAACAACAACAAATAATATAGAATTTTGAATTGAAAGTCTTTTTTGGTTCATTTGTATTGCTTTTTATTTCCAAATCGAAGTGCTGGAAATGTTTGAAAACCTGCTTGAATTGTTCTGAATCCTGTAAAAGGGAATTTCTAACCAGCAGGACACAAACTAATACGATTCTTTCTGCATTTGGGAGCTTGTTGGATCGATTATCTGTTGATACGGGAACATGATGTATGACCTAATTCTCCCCGCTCCGTTCAGAACGCCCTGATCAGAGAACTGGAGCACACCAAGAAGCTGATTGAGGAGTCTCACCATGAGAAGGTGAAGACATGCTTCCTGTGTCGACGTTTGACGTTAAATTTCCGTGTTTTGTTGGGTTTTAACATCCTCGTTTGTTCATGCAGGAGCAACTCCTGATCCAGATTGAGACCATGAGGGCAGAGAGTGAGCAGGGCAGGAGCCGGAGTAACTCCTTACTGCACGGGTAAACATCCCAGCCGTTACCATGGACACCCCCGTTTACAGGGGCAGTGTTTTGTAAAATCGACTTCTTTGAGCTTTTCTTCATGTTGTAATGTTATTCCTTCAAAAACATACCTGGAGTGTTGCCTTTATTCTTACACACATGAGAAATCCTTTAATCTCCATGGCAACCATTCAGAACCAAAACACAGAGTTGGACCTAGCTCCTCCTCAGAGCTGCAGTTTCCAAGCTTCCCCCTCTCAGCTCCTTCAGACTAGCCAGCAGCAATTAGCAAACAGCTGGTGGAGCTGCTGAGCTCATGATAGGAACTGCCTCACAGTTCCTATCTGTGAAAGGGTTAATAGAGGAGCCATGTTGGATGACTTCCTGAAGGCGGAGCTTCATAAAGAGCAGAAGTTTTTAAAGAGACAGTGGCCCAATTTCAAGCGTAAATTAAAAAGTCAAATTTGATACATACAGCATTTTCATAATATCTGAAGTTAACATAGTTACTTGATTGTGCTGTAAGATGGCTCGCAGTGCTGACTCCTTAAGCTCTGGACTCCCCCCCACCAGGCGCTCTCAGCTGGGCAGCACTCCTGACTTCAGGTACCCGGTGTCGGCGTCCTCCATGATGGACAGCAACTCGGATCATTACGGCAGCGCTCTGGTTCTGAGACGGCCTCAGAAGGGCCGCGTGGCGGCGCTGCGGGACGAGCCGTCCAAGGTGAGCTGCTCTCCTCTGCTGTGACTGTAAGCAGCAGCATCTGAACCAGAACAGATTAAGATCCGTTTCGCTCTCTGCAGCCTCTGACTTATCCTTCCACTCTTCCCGTTTCTGCGATGCTCCAACTCTTTCTGACGATTCTCTTCTTTCTGCTTCTTTTTGTTTGCTCCATCTGTGGACTTCAGCGACATGTAAGTCAGTCTGCTTGGCAACGCCGTCAGTGTTTGAGACTAAAACTCACCAGCCTGTTTGACCTTTGACCTCTGTCCTGTAGTTTTGAAACCGTGCTGCCGTCCCAAACGTCACGCCCCCTGCTCTGTGTGTGTGTGTGTTTGTACTGACTGCAGGTGCAGACGCTGAACGAGCAGGAGTGGGAGCGCATGCAGCAGGCTAACGTCCTGGCTAACGTGGCCCAGGCCTTTGACACCGACATGGACGCGTCGGACCTGGAGGAGGACCGGGAGACCATCTTCAGCTCGGTGGACCTGCTGTCCCCGGGACAGGCCGACGCCCAGACGCTCGCCTTGATGCTGCAGGAGCAGCTGGACGCCATCAACAATGAAATCAGGTTATTATCCTGAGTTATGGCTCCTTTTTATGTCCTTCCTGTTCTCCAGTCCTGCTGAAGTCAAACTGAGTTAAAGTTTTCACTTGCTGCATTTTGCAGCTTCATCATTTAAGTTATTTTATTTTATATTGTTTATTTTTATATTTTATTATTCTATGCTATTATTTTTGTATTGCATATTATAATGTTATATTGTTTTTTGTTATATCTATATTATGAATTGTCATTAAATTTTTTTCTTCATTATACAATAGATGTATTTTATATTGTTTTATATCTTATCCCATATTAAATTATTCGTATAAAATTGTATTTTGTATGTTTTTATTATAATATATTCATTATTTTATATTTATTTTATATTTAATGTTTGTATTTACTATTTTATTATTTTATACTTTATATTTTTTCTTATTTTCTCCTATATTTATATGTTACATTTAATATTATTTAATTTCATGTCGTATTTTTGTTTTAAATTATTTTATGTAACATTTTAGCGTTCAGTAATATTTAGTAATTTAGCTGCGTTCCATGCAAAAGTTTTCATGCTCACATTTTGTTGCAATAACCAGCAAATTTTAATGTTTTTCTTTTTTTTTGTGTCAAATGTTATGCAGCGAACAAGTGAATTTAGAAGGACAATAACTGTTTTAAAGTGAAACTAGAACTGGTTTTCCACCGTTCCTGGAATATTGACCTAACATTTCCTTCCTCTCCCCTGGCAGGATGATCCAAGAGGAGAAGGAGAGCACGGCGATCCGAGCGGAGGAGATCGAATGCCGCGTCGGCGGCGGCAACGACGGCGGCCTTGGAGGGCGTTTCCGCTCGCTCAGCTCCATCCCGCCGTCTCTGTGCGGCGGCTCATCGCTGGGCGGATCGCCGCCCAACTCGGGCCAGTCCACCCCCAGACGCATTCCCCGCAGCCCCAACAGGGAACTGGACCGCATGGGGGTCATGACCCTGGTAATGTCACCCAGTTACACATTAAAGCATTCTGATAGCTTTAGACAGTTAATAACCGTTTCTGCCTCTGCCTGTAGCACTATTGCTATGAGCCTTACATCATCCAGAGCTCCCTGTCCCAGCAGACACTAACTTACCTGCCGTATGGTGCTGCGGGCTTCAGCCCCCCCCCTCAGGCCTGTAGCTATGCCCCGTACTTCCAGGTACCTGCAGAGGATCGTCCTCCTGGGTGGGTGCAGCCTGTCACTTCCTGGAAAACCTGGAATCTGTGGAATGTTGCACTTTTGTTTGCATTTGTTGATGCTCCAAACAGGAAGTGTGAGTTTTTGAAAGTCCTGCCTCACTCTGCACCTCTGGAGAAGGTTTTATTAGCTTTGAGTTGTGTGGAAATGAAGCGGTACCAAGAAGAAACCTGAAACACCTGGCTGTGCTTCGGTTAGCTTCAGTTTTCGCTCCTTCCACGCTTCAGAGTTTCAGATCAAAACACGCAGCTGCAGGCAGATTGACTCCGTTCTGACGGCGCGTGTGTTTCTGGAAAACTGTTCCAAAGTAAAAAGCTTTGAAGAATAAAGTGTTTTGGTTGCGTCTGTTTTAGAGCGTCTCTTCATCTTTGGGTGATTTCTTGTTTTAATGAAAGCCACTGATAGTCGGGACTAATTCCTGACTGACGGACGGTTGGAAGAAAGGGAACATTTTTGCTCATTAAGTGAATTTTTCCTCTTCCTGTTTCCCTTTTATAGCTGGTAATCAGTCGCTCAGCCCGGCCGGGCGGAGGAAATGAGTGATTAGGTATTTTTCTCCGGGGGGCTCAGAAATGTGGCACGCTTGTGGTTTATTTGCTCTTCTAATGCCAGGTTTGTGAGGAATGTAGGAGGGAATAAATCCTCCCATGTTTCTTTTTTTTTCTCTTCTTTGCGAGGGGAAAGTATTACTGCAGCGGCGACGAGTCGTAAATTTAGGAGCTATTCTCTGCTCTCTTGCTTTTTCACAGCTAACCCTGTCATACTGTTGTTTTTAGATTGAATAACAACTAAATGAAGTCGGCTGCACCCATCCTCCAGCGTGGTTTGCTCCTGTCCTCTAACTGTGTGCAGTGCTGCTTCTGCAGAGTTTCTTTTAACATAAGTAGTGAAACAGTAAAACAGCTTCTGATCGAGTTGTGTGTTTAACGCTGATCACTGCGTTCTTCTGGTTTCCTGTTTGTAAGTGTGGTTTAGTCCGGCTCTGATCTGCTGCTCACTAACTGCTCTTCTCCTCTCCTTTTTCTGCCACGCTTCAGCCTAGTGACCTGCGGAAGCATCGCAGGAAGGTAAAATAGAAAGCTGCTTTACAGGACCGCCCCAGAACCCCCACACCCCAAACACACCCTGAACTCCCATCATCATCATCTGTCGTCCTGTTCTGTCTCCCAAACGTTTCACTAATAAGTTGGCTTTTATTTTCCTTCACTTATTATAATTTGAGTTCTTTGTTTTGTTGTTTATTTTCACGTTTCAACAGGAAGTCAGTTAAAACTTTAGGTGCAGGAATTAAAGTCCATATTATGCAAGATGCTAAACTCTGTTTTAGTCAGAGATCCTTCCACTGCTGCCCGGTGTCTCCCTCCCTTTACGTCTGGTTTAAGTGCTGTGGTTATAGATTTATATTTAGCTCATTATTATCCCTAAAGTCCTTCCCATCCAAATAGATTTGGAAAACTGCATAAATTTTATTTTTAAAAGCTTTATTCCTCTGTTTCAGGCAGAAACATTGCTTTTTGGGGTAGGGGGTGACTGCTTTTGGTTGCTATTTGGTTGGGGATTTTTTATTATTCGTATCCATAGCAACAAGGTGGTTTACACCTGGGAACCTGCAGAGGTCAGTGTGCAAAGAAGGATTCCTCACAAAATGGAGAGTATTGCGTACAAACAGCATCGTCATACTGTGATGCAACAACATAATGTCTTCAGTCAGAGGCTTCTTCAGAGCTGCAGTAATACAGACTGCTACAGGAGATCATCCCTTCCCACAGCGATCAGTTCACATGACACATTTTTGAGGAAACATGAGTTAGACCATTTAATTTCCCTCTGGGATTAATAAAATATTTTTGAATTGAATACATTAATGTTGCATGTAGCAATCAGCTGCATCAGTCTGTTAAATCAAGTAGATTAATGGAAATAACTGGGATTTCTGCTGTAAAGTAAGAATGAAATGTTTCTTTTCATTTCTGTCCCAGCTGTTCAGGGATCTGCTTTGTGATCCGGCTGATGTTTCTGTTCTGTGACAGCAGTGGACGGGTCACCAGTACCTGAACCTTTTGTTTCACCTCAAACGGTTGCAGCATCACTCGTCTCTCTGCTCTGTCTCAGTCTTCTCAGGACGACAAGGCCACCATCAGGTGTGAGACGTCCCCGCCCACCACGCCGCGCTCCATGCGCCTGAACAGGGAGCTGGGACACGCGTCCAGCCACGAAGATATCAGAGACATTCGAGGGTAGGAGTTTATCTGATTTCTGACCCGTCACCGTCCTGGTTTCTGCTGTTTGGTTTTGAAACGGCTCCATCTGGTGTCTGAAGGCTGGGAGGCCTGCAGGATGGCCAGGGCAGCAACCCCAGCAGCAGCAACAGCAGCCAGGACTCGCTCAACAAAGCAGCCAAGAAGAAGAGCATCAAGTCCTCCATCGGACGCCTGTTTGGGAAGAAGGAGAAGGGCCGGCCCAGCGGTCCTGGGAAGGACTCACCGAGCCAAGGTCCATTTTTACTTATCATTTGTTTCATTGGTTTAGTTTAAAATGAGTGTTTCTCACGTTGAGATGAATGAAAAGGCATTACATATTTCCCATGTGACGTCATACTTCCAGGAACTTTGTGGCCGGCAGCCATCTTGGTAGGTATCCGTAACTGTCATGACGGTTGCTGTGAAGTTGCTATGACAACAATAAACAAGCCATAAGCTTAAAATTCATTCTCTATCTAATTTATTAACAGTATAAGTACATTAAAACTGTTGCTCAGTTGTTGAGTACTTTCTTTTTGCTGGTGTGGAAGCCATGGTTCATCTATGCTTTACGCTGCGCTTGCCTACCAAGATGGCGGTTCAGAGGCGCAGGCAGAGATTAGACAGAGGACATTGTCAAGAAAACATAAAAAACATTCAAGTAAAAGATTTTTTTACAAGTTTTAAATTGCGAGTCGAGTCTGAAGCCTTTTGAAAGCCAGTCCAGGTTCGACTGGAGTACGAGTCCCAAACTCCAGCCCCATCTCTGACTTTAATACATGACGTTAAAACCACCCGGAGTATTTATCAGAAAGATCCCAGAGTATTAATTTGGATCAGTGGATCTGATCCCAGCGTGGATTGTGTGTTTGTAGCCGGCACCCCTGATGCAGACGGATCTCCAAAGGACGGTCTGGGAATGGGAACATTAGGAGGTCCTTCTGAGAAGAACAGGAAGCTCCAGAAGAAGTGAGTTATCTGCTTCCTGCTGTCCAAAACACACCGTTCTGCTGCATAGGACACCACTAATGCACAACATGATGAGCAGTGTGTTCAGTTTAATGCTGCTTCACGCTCACTCCCACCCACCGACTCACTCCTTCCACTCCACACCCACTTGCTTCATCACAGCCAGCACCTAGAATAATTCACTGTTTTCCTTTTGTTGTGATTTCTGAGCAGGCACAACACAGGCACCATAAATGTTGTTGCTTCCATGATTTGGCATCAGTTCATTGTTTTCTGTTTTGTTTGCCCACCCTCCTCCTCTTTTCCACCATCCTCCTCTCATTCCATGAGTAGTCCAAAGACCGGGTAAGTTGCTTCACGTTGCCTCGTCTTCCTCCCATTCTTGGCTTCACTCTTCCCCAGCCAGTAACTCTCCAGGACCCCACACAGCTGTCCCTTTTGAATGCCTGTTGGTTTTCCATGCTGCTCTCTACCTGCCTTCCACAGAGGAGCTTCACTAACAGGAATGTGTATTTGCTGCTTTTCACTGGGAGAACATTTCCACCTCCCAGAGCTCAAAGTTCTGATTGAAATATTGGATTTTTGTGTGATCTTATTTTATTGTTAGATTTTATTCTGGTTTAAATTTGTCGATGCTGCAGCCCCATCTAGTGGTTAACTACATAAACTGAGTCTTGTAGCAACAGTTCAGACCTCTGATAGGTGGTTACAGGTGCATGTCAGATTTATTCTCAACCTGTTTTGTGATTGGCCTCTGATGAAACTCTGTTCCCAGTTAGCTACAGCAGCTAGCAGAACTAGCGTTAAAACGTGAAACCCTGCAGTGGGTGTTTGTTCTAGCAGAGTTTTCCAGAACTCCTCCCAGGTTTCCCTTTCTGTTTCCTCTCAAACTCCTGCTCTTGGTTCTGAGTGTGCATGTCGCTGACAGTTTTTGGGATTTAAACGGTGAACATGACTGACTGCATGTTGAAAATACTAAAGGCTTTCAGTTTGTCTGCAGGAATATGAATTGGTCGTTAACTTGATTGTTTTTGTGTGACAGGCATGAGTTACTGGAAGAGGCTCGCAGGCAGGGCCTGCCGTTCGCCCAGTGGGACGGACCCACCGTGGTGGCTTGGTTAGAGGTAGGAAAATCAAAATTAAGCCTCTGAGACTAGATTGTAAAGTTTCAGGGAAAACTGTTAGCTATTATCTTTGTAGATAAAACTTGTGACTCTCATCAGAGAGTTTCCATGTTTGAAACACGTGGAGGAGGTCAGATTTAGGGAGCATCCTGGAGTAGCAGATTCAAATTAGGGCCATCTTGCCTTTTAAATTATGATTTAATCCTTGTTCGAAAATAGAACTGGAGGAAAACTACGTAATAATCTAATCACATTCTGCTGAACAGATCTTAAGGTTTGTGGAAAGTTTTGCTTCGACAAAACCACATTTTATTTATTGAACTTGAAAGTAAATATTTAGTTTGCAAGCTGAATGTTGAGATTCAAACTAAATATTTAGTGAACTTTATCTAGTTAGCAAGCCTCCAACTAGCTCTGAGCTAAATGTCTAGTTTGAATCTAATATATTGTTTTTAGCTACATTTTTAACACCAAACTAAATGTTTAGCTTGCTAATTAAATATTTAAGTTGAAGTTGTGACCTTTATGAATGAATGAATATCATGATGAATACATGACTCTTCCATTCACTTGACAGACTAAATTATTGTTGCTGTTAGTTTTTGACTGTAACTTTACAAACAGCATCCCATAATGAAAATGCTCCAAAAGTGATAAATGTCATGAGGTCCCTGATCTACTGGACCATGAGCTGATTTTTATGCATGTTTTTACAAAAGCAAATAAAACGATAAAGCTTCAAACTGACAGTTTAGAACTGAATCAGTTTGTTTGAATCCTGAGAACTGAAATGAGTTTGTTGCTCACTGAGTTTTCCTGGGTAGAATCAGGATCTGTATTGCTATCAGGAATCCTCCTCAGCGTATTTTAATCTGGTTCACTGACTGGTAGCTCCCAGTAGAAAACATGTTGAACCAGTTTGCTTTCCAGTTTACTGACCTGCCTCGTCTCTTTGCTGCCCCCCTGTGGCCAGCTGTGGGTGGGCATGCCGGCCTGGTACGTGGCGGCGTGCCGAGCCAACGTGAAGAGCGGGGCCATCATGTCGGCGCTGTCCGACACGGAGATCCAAAGAGAAATCGGAATCAGCAACCCTTTGCACCGCCTCAAGCTGCGCCTGGCCATCCAGGAAATCATGTCCCTCACCAGCCCGTCGGCCCCGCCCACCTCCAGAACGGTACCGTCCCATTCACACACACACTGCTCTCACACACACTTTATCCCCTCAGTGCTCCGTTCACACACTCCTGGCATTTTTTACAGCATGTTTTTAATGCATTAACACTTTTTAACACGCACTAATGAGTCACTTTTGTCTCTTTCTAACAACCAATTCTCCCCGGTTTGTTTTGTTTTTCTCCTTCCTGCCTTGTTTCTGTCCTTCATCACTGTTTCCGTTCTGCACTCTTCTGATTGGGGGGTGACACATGGTCAGTCTACAGGAAACGTTTGGGTCACACATGAGGAGATGGAAAGTTTGGCAGCCACGCCTCCCACGGTTAGTCCACCCGGATGAGCTGGGCGCCGCCGCTGCTGACGTCTGCTTCAGGCCGTCTGCTTCAGGCCGTCTGCTTCAGGCCGTCTGCTTCAGGCCGTCTGCTTCAGGCCGTCTGCACAGCCTGAAGCCCTGCAGACGGCCTGAAGCAGACGGCCTGAAGCAGACGGCCTGAAGCAGACGGCCTGAAGCAGACGGCCTGAAGCAGACGGCCTGAAGCAGACGGCCTGAAGCAGACGGCCTGAAGCAGACGGCCTGAAGCAGACGGCCTGAAGCAGACGGCCTGAAGCAGACGGCCTGAAGCAGACGGCCTGAAGCAGACGGCCTGAAGCAGACGGCCTGAAGCAGACGGCCTGAAGCAGACGGCCTGAAGCAGACGGCCTGAGGCAGACGGCCTGAGGCAGACGGCCTGAGGCAGACGGCCTGAGGCAGACGGCCTGAGGCAGACGGCCTGAAGCCGACGGCCTGAGGCAGACGGCCTGAAGCCGACGGCCTGAAGCAGACGGCCTGAAGCCAGCCGTCGCTCCCTTCTTTCTGTTCAGCTAGCCAGTTCTGTCCTGCTGGTTTAGTTTGTTTGTGCCTCATAGTTGATTAGTTTTTTAAATAATAATTTCTTCATTTCTTCTCTGTTTTCCTAATTAAAATGATGCTAAGATAAGTTTCTGTGTAACCAGGCTGTTTTTCTGGTGATTTTATTCCCCCTCCGCTGGTTGATCATTATGAACATTACGCTCATGAAGCCCCTTTCAGACATTTCATCGTATCTAAAGGTCCTTCCTGGATAATCTCAGAGTTTCCTTTAGGTGTTTTCAAGGTTTGGAAAGTGCTTGATTTCTGCATAAAGTCCTTGAAAGTTCTTGACATTCAAACTGCACAGTTTTGTAATAATTTGCAATCTTGAGTTAAAAGCTTAAACATGGAAAACATTATTTACAGTTTAAACCAGATATTTTCATACGCCTAATAAAAATTCAAATATTTTATTTTAAATCACACATTCCTCGTTAGAATTACCAACTTTAATTCTAATTGCTAAATACCAGAAAACTTAGCAAGAATAGTATTTATTTTCTCCCTGCTGTAGAAAACTATCACAAGACTTTGTTAATAAATCTAATAATGATGCCATATAATAGTGAATTTTTAGATCATTTGATTTGCTTTTATCTCCAAAGTGTGGAACTGGAAAGTTTGAAAACTTGCTTTGAAAGTTTCACCAGGGAAACGTGTAAATATCTTACTGAAGGAATTCATTGATCTGGGTTTGAGCCAAGACTGATCACAAATCACAGAGTAATTATGCTCTAAAAACACTTTTCAAGTCAGACCACGCCATATTTGATTAAAAATAAACACTTTCTCTGTCACTGAAGTCCAAATTTTATCTGATTGACCCTCTGATTGATTAGGACACTGGGATGTTCACATCCTGCAGATTATTGGAGAAACTTTAGTCATGGATTATGAAGTGAACTATGATGTGAAAAGTAATTTAAAAATTGGTCCTAAACTAGATACTTTTATCTGATTGAGCTACATATATCTGTGTGCAAAACACTACATTTCTAATGAGGCTACTGTAATGACAGCACATGTGTAGCAGCAAAAACGATTGTTCCTCCTCCTCCAAAATGGCGGATGGGTTTACAGTCAAATCAGACTTTGAGTAAAAATCATTTTACAGACATGAATGAGTCAGGAGCAGAAGTGACTGAATACACACTCACTGGATGCGTCGCGTCTGAAAAGGGCTTTAACTGGCAAAGATCCGAAACTATGTAACAATTAAAGAAATCAACACCTAAACTTGTTTATTTTAGATACAATTAGAACAGAATCAGGTTTCCTTTAATCAAATAAATGAATCCGTCTTTCATAGCTTTTTTCCTGCCTTTGTGTTTTGATTTTAATTTATTTGTATGTTTTTATTTTTCACGTGAAGCTGCTCTAACCCTTCACGGCCGCCTCACTAACCCCTCGCCTTTCTGTTCTTCTCACCATGCTCACTCTAACCACGCTAACACCAGGAGGATGACGAGGGCAGCTGGGCCCAGGTTTGCACACATTCTGATGGACTCACGCTGAGCTGCATTAAACCTGCTGCAGCTTCAGAAGCTGCTTCTTCACTGTTCTAATTTTAAAAAATAAGAAATAATAAAACAGCTGAGTAAATACTGTAAAGAATAAAAATACTTCAGAAGCAAACTGATGCAACTGTGAATGTAAAATTAAGAAAATTCGACCCAGTTTTATAAACATAATGCTGTTCAGGAGGTGGAACATCTTTATGAATCTTCATCACTCGGCTTATGTAAAGTTTCATGTTGCTTCCCGTCACTTTCATAGCAGGAACAGCCAGTGATGGGAACACTGGTGGCACTTTAACCAAACCATTTAATCCTCTAATTTAATTTTTCCAGATAAATTCTAAAATACCAATTTACTTGTTGAAATTCAAGCAGATGTTCATATTCATGCTTTTATTTTGAAGTGGGTGGAGACTGTTTATGCAGCAGTTCCTTTTCCTCTCGGTTTAGTAAATTAAGTTTATTCTTTTCCCAGAATGCATTGCTGCTGCAGTTCCACAGGAAACAGTTTAAAATCTACTGAAGTCCTACCATGGTCACCAGCAGAGTTAGCAAAACTCAACATTTATAAAATGAAACTGAGTGGAAGGTTTGTCACAGAGAATCACTTTCACTGTACAGGCAGACGTGTAATGACCATGTTCGTCCTGCTGAGGGCGATATAACACATGTCGTTGACAGGTAGCCTTAGTGCAGCTAACTTTTAGTTAGCATTGGCCACCACTGGGGGTCATATTAACATCAGTACTGGCTGATCAGTAAATATCAGCCTTAACAGCAGCAATAATGTAAGATACAAGTTTTAGTCCAAATTTTTATTTTGGGACTTTGTGCTGGACTTATTGCAGCTGCTGTAATATTACTGCTGAATTTATTCATGTTAAATATATATATTTATTACAATATATTATATAATATGTCCATTTTTCTTATTGATAACAGTTAACAGAAAAATTAATAATAATTCTTCCCTTATTGTTAGATATCTGACAAAAAAAAGGACACAAGACATAATAAAAAATAATGTGGACAATAAACAATTTATTGAGCAAAACAGGTAAAGAAAAGTCATTTTGACTCCCTGAAATTATAAACAGATTTATTTCAAACTACTTTTGAATGCAAGAGATCTGGTGTAAGTTAAAATATTTTAATGCAAAAATGCGTGATGAGTTAATTTTCTGTACATTTCTTGTTATTTTGATGCATTTTGTTGATGTTCAGACTTCAACCACAGGGCAGATATGATCTTATTTCATCAGAATTTTCATTTAGACATTGAAGTTTATAAAATATTATTCAACATCTCTATAAAAAGAATAAAATCCTAAAACATTTGCTTTTGGCATCATTAGCCAAAGACTCTTCCATTAATAAACTTCAGAAGCTTTAATGTAAAAAGGTTTTCGTCTCAGTTCTGCTGTTTTCAGTGTTTGTTGTGAAAGGAACCAGAATGTTGGTGGGTTATTTTCTTTCTGACGCTCTAAGCCCAGTTCGTTGCGGCCTTGCAGACGCTGGCGTACGGAGACATGAACCACGAGTGGATCGGGAACGAGTGGCTGCCCAGCCTGGGTCTGCCTCAGTACCGCTCCTACTTCATGGAGTCCCTGGTGGACGCCCGCATGCTGGACCACCTGACCAAGAAGGACCTGAGGGGGCAGCTGAAGATGGTGGACAGCTTCCACAGGTACGGCTTCACATGCAGCAGCCTTGACCAGGAAGAGGTCTCAGCCCGAAGTGAGAGGAGAGAGCGCCTCCTCTGGGTGAAGGGCTGCAACCTCAGACATGAAATATGTACATTTCCATCTGGGATTAACTGAGTATGTCCATTCATTCCTTCATGGAGAGATTATTAAATCCAACAGTATGAATCAGTTCGGTTCCTACAGACTGAAAAAATGTTTGGACTTCCACATTATTCCTCAACCTGTTTACATCCTGCATCCATCCCGACTTACTGTGTGTGTGTGTGTGTGTGTGTGTGTGTGTGTGTGTGTGTGTGTGTGTGTGTGTGTGTGTGTGTGTGTGTGTGTGTGTGTAAACATGACCCAACTGCTGAGTTTGTGTTTGTGCAACAGGAACAGCTTCCAGTGTGGCGTGATGTGTCTGCGGCGGCTGAACTACGACAGGAAGGAGCTGGAGAGGAGGAGAGACGAGTCCCAGCTGGAGCTCTCAGGTAACAAGCCACCTGACCAGCTCCTCCTGCTGGTGGCTCCCTGACACTGCAGGTTTCAGCAAACACATCCAACCTACAAAAACTATGAAAAAAACTATGAAAACAACTTTTCTTTGCAGTTTAGCACACATTAAATTTGCTCCTCAGCCAACTTCCTGGTGCATCTAAATATAAAAATGAATTGTTTTCAGGAAAATGTCTCTGATTGAGTTCCGGACATTGGAGAAAAATCAGTTTGAGGTTCATAGAGAAAGAACAGGAGAACTTTTTGAGAAAGCTGCAGTGTTTCCTCTAGATGTTTTCTGCCCAGACCTATTGGACCAGGTTCCACCACAGAACCAGCCCACAGAACCGGTCCAGCTCTTTAAACAATGCTGTGAGGTAGTGTTGTCAAACAGTCAAAAAAGGTGAAAAGACAGCAGCATGAGCTGCCAGGCCCAAATTGTTCTGGTGGATTTTATTGCTCAACATCTTTTGTTTCCTGACATCCATCTGAAGTATCCAGAAGCTGTTATTATACAAAATAACGACACGCCTGCTCTTCATCGAACCATGGCAGGAGAAAACTGGTCAAACCAAACAACAAAGTCAGGAAAAAGATTATGAATCTAATTTACAAACTCATCTACTATTACTCTTTTAATATTGTAAATTAAAATGTTATATATACTATTTGTTTTTATAAAATATGTAATGCATATAAATATTTATAAAAAGTATTGTATTGTTTATTAAAACAATACAAAACAAAAACAAAAACTCCACTGAACCCGGTGATGCAATATTTAAACAGGAAGTGCTGGGCTGGTCCCGCCCACACACCTGCTCAGGCTGTAGCATTTAAAGGGACAA
Organism: Poecilia mexicana; assembly: GCF_051168715.1. Lineage (NCBI taxonomy): Eukaryota > Metazoa > Chordata > Actinopteri > Cyprinodontiformes > Poeciliidae > Poecilia > Poecilia mexicana. The sequence continues at coordinate 36,250,563 of NW_028263372.1, read as the reverse complement.
ACCATGATGAGTATAAAAGAAACTAATGAAGAACTTACCAGAAATGCACCTTATAACAAAACAAACTTTCAAACGTGTTTGTCTAATGGTTTAGAAGTGTTGGTTAAAAAAAGGCGAAGGGATGTAGACTGCAACGTAAATCTACCAAACAAACCTGGGACAGTGATTGAAGTAAAGTTTCACCAGCAGTGTTTAAATGAAAGCATTATGTTCAAATGTAGTAAATGAAAGCATTATGTTCAAATGTAGACAGAAGAAATAAATCAGAATCATGAACAACAGCTGCAAAGCCTCTGCAGGTTGGTTCACTCCCAGGTTCTGTGTTCATAGAGCCACAGGAGACCCTCAGGTGGAGCTCAAACGTCCCCCCAGTGGTACGCCTACCACAGTTTGAGAACCAGGGCGAGCCAAAACAAGCTCTCTTTAAACAATAAGGTTTGTGTTTCTGTCCCTTCAGACGTTCTGGTGTGGACCAACGAGCGCGTCATCGGCTGGGTCCAGGCCATCGGCCTCAAGGAGTACAGCAGCAACCTTTACGAGAGCGGCGTTCACGGAGCGCTGCTCGCCCTGGACGAAAGCTTCGACCACAACTCACTGGCTCTGCTGCTGCAGATCCCCACCCAGAACACACAGGTACACACACCAGAACACACAGGTACACACACCAGAACACACAGGTACACACACCAGAACACACAGGTACACACACCAGAACACACAGATACACACACCAGATACACACAGGTACACACACCAGAACACACAGGTACACACACCAGAACACACAGGTACACACACCAGAACACACAGGTACACACACCAGAACACACAGGTACACACACCAGAACACACAGGTACACACGCCAGAACACACCGGTACACACGCCAGAACACACCGGTACACACGCCAGAACACACAGGTACACACACACCAGATACACACAGGTACACACACACACACCAGAACACACAGGTACACACACACACACCAGAACACACAGGTACACACACCAGAACACACAGGTACACACACCAGAACACACAGGTACACACACCAGAACACACAGGTACACACACCAGAACACACCGGTACACACACCAGAACACACAGGTACACACACCAGAACACACCGGTACACACACCAGAACACACAGGTACACACACCAGAACACACCGGTACACACGCCAGAACACACCGGTACACACACCAGAACACACAGGTACACACACCAGAACACACCGGTACACACGCCAGAACACACCGGTACACACGCCAGAACACACAGGTACACACACCAGAACACACCGGTACACACGCCAGAACACACCGGTACACACGCCAGAACACACAGGTACACACACCAGAACACACCGGTACACACGCCAGAACACACCGGTACACACACCAGAACACACAGGTACACACGCCAGAACACACCGGTACACACGCCAGAACACACCGGTACACACGCCAGAACACACAGGTACACACACACACCAGATACACACACCAGAACACACAGGTACACACGTGTGTGTACCTGTGTGTTCTGGTCTTGTGTGTACACCAGATACACACACCAGAACACACAGGTACACACACACACACCAGATACACACACACCAGAACACACAGGTACACACACACACCAGATACACACACCAGAACACACAGGTACACACACACACCAGATACACACACCAGAACACACAGGTACACACACACTGCATGTACTCGCCCGCTGTGATGTAAACATGTAGGCGGTGAAGGAAATGGCCCCTGAAGTGGGCGGGACTTCCTGAGTAGATGGGTGTGTCCTCTGAAGGCCTGTAAGATAATCTGAGAGTAAATACTGCAGTGGGACTAAACAGTTTTAGATTAAATAAAACAGGAAAGTTTTAACTAGGAGTAAATATTCAGTGGAAAGTTTGATGAGGAAAAGATCAATAAATAAATATTAAATCTGAGATCAGGACTTGCCTGTGTGGAAACTTGTTTGAACCTTAAATCCCCTGGAGAGGAAATCCCAAATCAGGAGAGTTTCAGCGTAAACAAGACGAAGACAACATGTAAACAAACTCTGACCTCCCAGCTCCAGCTGTGAGGAAAAGCTGCAGAGACCAGGCACAGAAATGAGTTTCTTACTGACCGAGTTTCTCCGTGTTTCAGTTCCTCCCAGCTTGTTTTCCTCTGCTGCTCATGATTTCTGTTAACTTTAAATCCTGACAGGAGTTCTGAGTTTTATTGAAGCTCAGCATTCAGCCACCTTGCTGCTGCATGTTGGAGAAGGATTTTATTTTAAAACTTGATTCTGAACCATAGCAAACTGGGAAGAAATTGTTTTGCTGAAACATGAAATATATAGTTTTTAAAATGATATCAATATATTTTATTGATCCACATTTAATTACAGGCATATTTAATGCATTATTTTTTACTTTTAAAAAAATTAAATAAATACTCCATAAGTTATTGTAATTTCGCTCTCCTCTCTCCGTGTTTTATTGAGTTTGCATTCAAGTGCATCCTGTCTTTAAATGAAAAATACCTATTTTTTATACATTTTATTTTAATTAAATTACATGTATATAAAACAAGGATTCTTTGAATTAAATTAAAATGTTATACTATTCCTTTTTATAAAATATGTAACACATTATAAATATTTATAAAAAGTAATCAATACTAATTAAATAAATACCTAATTTTCTAAGCTAAACTCCATATAATAAGGTGGACATAGTGACTTTTTCCAGCTTGTTGAACTTCATGAACCAAACTGGGTTTTCAGTTTATCAGTAAAGTTTTATCTGCCTGGTTTTCTGAGTTACTGACTGTAACACGTCAGGTTAACATGTTAATACTTACTACTCAGCAGATAGAGCAGAAAGGCTGCCAGTGAAAACCCTCTGATTATTATCATCACCAGAAGATTTATTTTTAGATATTCCCAACCTTTATCCCTGCAGGGAAACCCTTATTTGTTTATTTGCAGTCCGTGGTTTGTAGTTTACATATTTAAACCGTAAAAAGTCTGCCAGTGGATGATGTGTGGGAACTCTACAGGTGCCAAAAAACAGGAGTTGCTCAAGGTTTCATGACCAAAAACGATAAAGTGCGTGTTGTGAACCTGCAGGCCAGAGCAGCGCTGGAGCGCGAGTACAGCAGTCTGATGGCCGTCGGCGCGGACAGGAAGGTGGAGGAGGTGAGAAACCGACACAGAAACCCAAACCGTTGGTTAGAACCGCTCTCAGGATGACCATCCGCCATCTTTCCTCCAGGATGACGACAAGAACTTCCGGCGCGCTCCCTCATGGAGGAAGAAGTTCAGGCCCAAGGACATGAGGGGAATGTCTCTGGGTGCGTCCGACACGCTGCCTGCTAACTTCAGAGTGACGAGCAGCAGCGCCGCGTCGCCCTCAGCGCAGCCAAAGAGAAGCCCCATGGAAGGTAAGCGGCAGGAGCCAAGCTTCTCCCTGCATGCCTCCACTTTTTTCTGACTGGAGTAAAATAGATCTGAAGGGCCGTTGGGCTCAGACTACTTGTGTTGATGCTTGTTGAATGGCTTTGCTGAGCTGCTCCTTCTCACTAACGGCATGTCTCTGCATGCGGTTTGACCAACATGGCAACGCAGGAGGTCAGTCTATACAGAGGCTGGACACTGCCACAGTCAGGACCTACTCTTGTTAACACAACGGTAAGGTCACACACACCAACTGTTGAGATTCAGATAGAAGCAGCATACGTACGGAGCTCAGTCAGTGCCATCTGAGAAAATTAAACAGGTTGTAGTTTTGGAAACATGAAGTGTTTTTTGCTCTAAAAGTGAAAAGATTATTACTCTTAGGATTGAAAGTTCCTAAATTAACATTTAATTTAGCAGTAGAAAGCGATCAAAATTTTAGTTTTATTTTTTGACAAAATAAGCAACCTTTTCGATTCAAATTTTTGAATAAATAGACATAGGAGGTCTACAAGAAATATAATTATAAGTTTTAATCTGTTCTTCCAGTTCGTTAACTACCAGATGGGAGCAAAATGTTATTCAGATTTCCACAGTTTCAGGACTTCCTTAGAAATGTAGATGCTGACATTAGCGTTAGCTGCTACATGTTTAGCATTGAGACTCTATTTGACAACTCCTTTTAGAACAACTTGAACAACAATAGTTTTTTCCAGCGTCCAATCCAATCAGTTTAGAAGCGGAAATTAAACCCCAGTGAGCAGAAAGAAACAGTTTCGTCATGCATTGCTGTTGGTGGATGTGCATCAGATTTATAGACTTAAAAAACAACGCAAAAAAAAAGTGATTAATTCCTTTGAAATTTTAATATATTGAGATCTATGCAATTAATCAAAAACTAATACGATGAAGTTCTGGTTATAACAATATAATAACAGTAAAATGATGTCCTGGAAATGCGTCTTAGGTTTTCTTGTTGGCACTTCTGGAGCTCCGTATGGTTTCCCTGCATTACTCATCTGAAAGCAGCTTTCTTGTGTCAGAAGTTTCTGCTTTAATACGTTTTACGCCTCTTCTCTCTCTTCCCATCTCCCTCCCTCCCTCCCTCCCTCCCTCCATCCATCCATCCATCCATCCCTCCCTTCCTCCCTCCCTCCCTCCATCCATCCATCCCCTGCTTCTGCTTCTGCCCCGCTGTCATTGGTCTCTCCTCCCTTCTCAGTTTATCCTCATTATTTCTATAGGTAGCCGCTGGTCAGAGGATGAAGGGGAATTTCCTGCATTCAGAACCAGGATGATGAACTGAAACGAAACTAAAAAGGACGATTTTATTGATGGAGCAGATACTTCCTGAGAGGAAACTTTCTAGAATAATCTACGTTTTTATGATATTTATGTCAACCAATGGGACTTTTAATTGATTTGGAGTTATAATGCAACCTCTTTTTGCCTCTGTCCCCTTAATCAGCCCACTTTTTAAAACCGTTTGGTCTCAGATTTCTGTAACTGAATGTTTTTCTCGTCTGGAGTTTGTATATTTCTACCAGCAGACGTTTTATCTAATCTTTTTTATAATCCTGATTATTGACCAGATGTATGTTTTCCTTCTCTAATCATTGAATTTATTCTTAAGTGACTTTAATATGACATATAACTTAATTCATATCTTTTTGTAGCTCCTGACCTGTGAGTTTATGTAAATGCGGCTCTTAGTTGTGTGAATATCAGATTAATTGCTGGAGTTTCATAAACTCCGAGTCGTCTGTCGCCTTGAACCGAACTGCTGGCCATCCAGGGCGTGACGACAAATATCATGTGAAACAGATTTTTTTCTGCTTTCCTTCTGTATTTTCATATCTAATACCAAAATATGTTAATCCTCCAGAGTTGAAGCCATCTAACAGTAGCAGGAATCGATCCGCAGGCTGCTTTCAGTGAAATCAGACCTCCAGGTTTTATGAGGAAGCTCCCTCTCGCCTTTCCCTGCAGATCCCTTTAATCCAGCCTTCCTAACCTCCGGAGAACCCACAGACGTCCTCGCCGGTCCAGGCGGGCGCCTCGGGCTCCGTTAGCGGACCAAGTTCACCGAGGCCTCAGCTGATCCCCGCTGCCATCACGTCCTCCCATAAACCTTTTTTAAAATTACTTTGTACTAAGATTTTATACCAAGCCTTATTGTTCTTAACTCCTTCCCTGTCCCTTATTTATTATCAGCCATCCGCGTTGTCTCGTCCTGTTCGTTCCCCAGAAACACAGGTCCTAACATCCGTCTCCATGGCGATGCAAAAGGAACCGACGTTTTTTTTTCTTGTGATTTTAGTCATTTATGCACAAAGCAAATCATGTTGCTGTTTTTATTCCTGCTCCTCCTGTTGAATCTTCTGATCTTGTAACAATGATGTACAGTCTGAGTACTTATAAACTATTTTTATCACAGTATTATTTATTGCTTACTTTCAATAAAATACTGAAACTTATTTTCCACTGCAGATCCGAGGCTGAGCTTCTGTCTTCACGTTTCGTGTTGCGCTTGTTAGATTCAAACTGGTTTTAAGGACTTCTGACAGGAACTATGGCACTTTTTTCCCCCGTTTTCAGTTTATATCATTAAAGCCAAATTAATTTTGGCCTTTTAATTATTTGAACCTCAGTGGATTTTTTAAAACAACGTTAGATACACAATTTTGAATTTGAGGATTTTTGCATTATCCCGGAGAATCAGTCATACTTTTACAGGCTTAAATATATCCACACACACCTTGATTTAAAAAAGTAGATCAGGAAGCAAAGAAATGAAAAAAAAAAAAAACAAACAACAAAAAACTACCGGTTCTATAAAGAAGGGAGGTCAAAGGTCAACCAGGATGACATCTGAAGTATGTTTGATTGTTATGAAAAGTGTGTGATCAACCTGCTGAGACGTTTACTGGTTATAACTGGAGTGTGTGTATATTTAACGAGTTTGAAAAAAATCTGACTTCCAACCTAAAAAAAAAGAAACACAATTCAAGTTTTTTAAAAGCTCCATAATATTATTACTTTAATCCTGAACATGAGTGGATGGAAACCTCTGACCAGCACTATGCATACTGAGGTCAGTAAAGCTCATCTTTACAAGTTTAACCAGAAAACTGCTATTTGTAATCCTAAGCAAAAGCTGGAGTCTTAAAACTAGAGGAGAGGAGCCTAATCAAATAAATAAATACATAAAAACAAAGTGATTAATGGTTGGTTTAAATGTTCACTGGCAGACTTAAAAGTTGTACTAAAACGTCAATTTTTTAATCATTTGAGAATTGTTCATGTTCATAAATCCAGGAATATCAAAGCAACTCACCTGATGAAAGCTAATAAGTTTGACATAAAATACAATGTTTGCAAAATGTCAAAAATGGTCCAATAAATTGTAATTCTCTAAGAAAAAGAATATAGGTAGCTTACCTGAAAGTCTGAATAGTTAAAATTTACAACAAAACTTAAAATATAACTGTAAATCCATATTTAAGCTTACCTTTTTGCTGAAATAAATTTTATAGTATATTTATTGAAATGTATAAGTCTGTTTTTAATAAGTGTTCTTATGTAGCCTGCAATCCCACTGGTGTTGTATTGTGGATTTGTTATGAAAGTAATGAAAAAAAAAAACAACAAAAAAAAAAACAAACAGCTCGGTTTGGTACTTCTGGAGCTCCATACCACCATGGAGCAGAGAGCTTATTTACCACGAAGCCCCGCCCATTTGTGACGTCAGGGCTGGATCGGGATATCGGGAGAGCCGGAAGAGTCGCGGAAGGAGACGTTGCGGTTTCCACAAACGATTCGCCTTCAAACCGGACTACATCTACCGGACGGGACTGCGCTCACCAGCCGACTGGAGTGAACCTTTTTCTGGGTGACGGTGAGTGTTAAAACCCCCGCCATGGAGCGGGAGGGCTGATTCCAGGTGATCATTCCAGAAGGAAGGCTAACGTTAGCCTGCTGCTAGCTGGAAAACTGGAACAGGAAATACCAGAACCAAACTGACCCACGAGCACCACGGTTTCATCCCAAATCTCAGTTTTCTGCTCGGTTTTATCCTCTAATGTTGCTTAATGTTCATCCTGGACGAGTTGGGGAGGAAACTAACCAGCTGAGACGCGACACGTACACATGTATGTTCAGATTTAACCGTTAATTGGCTGATTCAGAGGGAGGGATCGGGCTAATTCAGACATTTATACCCTGATCTGATTTATCAGGAGGAAACTGTCTGAGAGCAAAGGTCAAAAATCAACTAACAGTGTTTGATCAGACTCTCAGTCACATCAACACACCTCCTCAGCTGCCTGAAAGGTGAGCAGCAGCTGGGTGTGGTTCTGCTGAGATTCCTGTCATGGACCAGTAACCATGCAGGTTCCTGCTTCCTGATCCCACCTCGACCAGTGGAGCCTCTGATGAAACACAGATGCTGGCTGTCCACACGCTGCTGAGTCAGGAGAAACCCAGAGGAATGTGTCTGATGATCCCAAAATGGCTCCAGAGGGAGGTTCTGTTCTGCCACCACGGAGCAAAGCAGAAAACAGACCCAAACCCAGACCCACCTGGTGGTCCTGATCCGCCTGGACCTAAAGAGACTGCAGGACCATTTACCAATATCGAATAAAATCAAATATTTTCTGAATGAATCACTTGTCATACTGTTGCTTAATACTTCCACTCATTAGTTACTGTGTGGAGAAACTCACATAAAACCAACATAAAACCTGACTGCATGCTCCAGAAGAAAACTGTCTGAATTATAACTGATTATTTTCATCCAACTGATGAAATATTTTTGACATTGCATACTTTATTTAATGTTTTCTGATTTCATAGAGCTCAGAACAGCAAGGTGAAGTGGTTCAAACTTAGACTGATTTATTTAAACAACTGAAGGTCAGGATGGATATTAAAACAGTTGGAGAGATTCAGGTGTGGAATAATTGTTGAGTTAAAATTATGGTTTTTCATTCTTTAAATTAAATGTATAGAAATTATTTGCTAAACAATAAAATTTGGTTTGATTGTTTTCTGTTGAATTGATTTTCTAAATCCATGATATGATTTAGAAAACATACGAGTGATTCTGCTGCTTTGATTTTGATGAAGCTGTAATGAGCTTCTGCTTCCACCTTCACTCTTTGGGGCGACACTTTGTGTTCTTGCCATTGACAGGAACTTAAATATCCATTTCCATTTTGTCTTGTTTCCTTTAAGCATTGTGTGTTTCTTCTGTTTTTACTTGTGTGGAAAAGTTAAGTTATGAAAACTATGGTTGTATTGTACCGTTTTTAAAAACTTCAGATTTTACACAATAAAGAATAACTATCAGTTTTTTATTTAAAGCAAAAACAGCAACAATCACATCTGGCTTCTTCTGGTGCTGAATTATGATCATCAATGACGTAAAAACCTACATGAAACTTGTTCTGAACGTCAGTAATGTCTGATCCGTCTGTGTTGCAGTGAGTTGGGCTGATTGAACATGTGGAAAGCTGCTGCAGGTCAAAACGTCAAGGTTGCCGTTGACGACGGCGGAGACGACTGGGAGACCGACCCGGACTTTGAGGTTTCACCATCATCCTCCCGTCTCTCCCTCCTCTCTCCTGTTGTTCTGCATGTTTACGCTTTTTTTTTTTTTTTTCAGAATGATGTGTCGGAGAAGGAGCAGCGCTGGGGGGCGAAGACGGTGGCCGGGTCGGGACACCAGGAGCACATCGAGTCAGGATACAGATGGTCTTTTCCTGTCTGAGTCTCGCTGTCGGCCGGCGTCTGCTAACCGTTTGACTCCCTGTGCTGCAGCATCCACCAGCTGAGGGAGACCGTCTCCACGGAGCACACCAGCCTGAAGCAGAAGGAGCTGGAGAACATGCCCAAGGCCTCGCACGGATACGGCGGCAAGTTCGGAGTCCAGCAGGACCGCATGGACAAGGTAGGAGCTGAGAGCAGGAAAAACATGCAAAAATTTAATCCCATCATTTTTTTAATTTGAAATTTTTCATCATAATTTTTTTTCCTGTTTTCAAGTTAAAATAATTTATTTTTGATGCTCATTTTCTGATTGGCTGCCAGTCAAATTCATCAAGCTGCTTTGCTCCTCATGCTGGAAATGGCTACAGATGATAATGAGCTGAAAGAGCCAAACTTCCCACCATTAAGGAGTTTTAATCCTCCAGAACCTTCTGGATGTTTTCCCAGAGTGTCTGACCTCCGTCTTCATCACCGAGTCGTTAGCGAGTCATTTTGTTCCCTGCGGGTTTATGTCGCGCGTTTTCTGTTGTGTTTAAAACCAGTTTAACTTTAAGCTTATCTTGTGTCTCCTGATGGGGAAAACCGACAGACCGACTGACTGACCGACAGACCGACTGACTGACCGACTAACCGACCGACTGACTGACCGACAGACCGACCAACCGATTGACCAACCGACTGACTAACCGACCGACTGACTGACTGACCAACTAACCGACCGACTGACTGACTGACCGACTAACCGACCGACTGACTGACTGACCGACCGACTGACTGACTGACCGACTAACCGACCGACTGACTGACCGACAGACTGACTGACTGACCAACCGATTGACCAACCGACTGACTAACCGACCGACTGACTGACCGACAGACCGACCAACCGATTGACCAACCGACTGACTAACCGACCGACTGACTGACTGACCGACTAACCGACCAACCGATTGACCGACCGACTGACTGACTGACCGACTGACTGACTGACCGACTAACCGACCAACCGATTGACCGACCGACTGACTGACTGACCGACTAACCGACCAACCGATTGACCGACCGACTGACTGACTGACCGACTAACCGACCAACCGATTGACTGACTGACCGACTAACCGACCAACCGACTGACTAACCGACCGACTGACTGACTGACCGACTAACCGACCAACCGATTGACTGACTGACTGACCAACCGATTGACCAACCGACCGACTAACCGACCGACTGACTGACCGACTAACCGACCAACCGATTGACTGACTGACTGACCGACTAACCGACCAACCGATTGACCAACCGACTGACTAACCGACCGACTGACTGACTGACCGACTAACCGACCAACCGATTGACTGACTGACTGACCAACCGATTGACCAACCGACCGACTAACCGACCGACTGACTGACCGACTAACCGACCAACCGATTGACTGACTGACTGACCGACTAACCGACCAACCGATTGACCAACCGACTGACTAACCGACCGACTGACTGACCGACTAACCGACCAACTGACTGACTGACCGACTGACTGACCGACTAACCGACCAACCGATTGACCAACCGACTGACTAACCGACCGACTGACTGACCGACTAACCGACCAACTGACTAACCGACCAACTGACTGACTGACTGACCGACCGACTGACTGACTGACCGACTAACCGACCAACTGACTGACTGACTAACCGACCAACCGATTGACTGACTGACTGACCGACTAACCGACCAACCGATTGACCAACCGACTGACTAACCGACCGACTGACTGACTGACCGACTAACCGACCAACCGATTGACTGACTGACTGACCAACCGATTGACCAACCGACCGACTAACCGACCGACTGACTGACCGACTAACCGACCAACCGATTGACTGACTGACTGACCGACTAACCGACCAACCGATTGACCAACCGACTGACTAACCGACCGACTGACTGACCGACTAACCGACCAACTGACTGACTGACCGACTGACTGACCGACTAACCGACCAACCGATTGACCAACCGACTGACTAACCGACCGACTGACTGACCGACTAACCGACCAACTGACTAACCGACCAACTGACTGACTGACTAACCGACCAACTGACTGACTGACTAACCGACCAACTGACTGACTGACCGACTGACTGACTGACTAACCGACCAACTGACTGACTGACTGACCGACCGACTGACTGACTGACCGACTAACCGACCAACTGACTGACTGACCGACTGACTGACTGACTAACCGACCAACTGACTGACTGACTGACCGACCGACTGACTGACTGACCGACTAACCGACCAACTGACTGACTGACTGACCGACCGACTGACTGACTGACCGACTAACCGACCAACTGACTGACTGACTAACCGACCAACTGACTGACTGACTAACCGACCAACTGACTGACTGACTAACCGACCAACTGACTGACTGACCGACTGACTGACTGACTAACCGACCAACTGACCGACTGACTGACCGACTAACCGACCAACTGACTGACTGACTGACCGACCGACTGACTGACTGACCGACTAACCGACCAACTGACTGACTGACTAACCGACCAACTGACTGACTGACTAACCGACCAACTGACTGACTGACTAACCGACCAACTGACTGACTGACTGACCGACTGACTGACTGACCGACTAACCGACCAACTGACTGACTGACTAACCGACCAACTGACTGACTGACTGACCGACTAACCGACCGACCGACTGACTGACTGACCAACCGACTGACTGACCGACCAACCGATTGACCAACCGACTGACCGACCGACTGACTGACCGACCGACAGACTGACCAACCGATTGACTAACCGACTGACTGACTGACTGACTAACCGACCGACTGACTGACTGACCAACCGACTGACTGACCGACCAACCGATTGACCGACTGACTGACCGACCAACCGATTGACCAACCGACTGACTAACCGACCGACTGACTGACTGACCAACCGACTGACTGACCGACCAACCGATTGACCAACCGACTGACCGACCGACTGACTGACCGACCGACTGACTGACTGACCGACAGACTGACCAACCGATTGACTAACCGACTGACTGACTGACTAACCGACCGACTGACTGACTGACCAACCGACTGACTGACCGACCAACCGATTGACTGACTGACCAACCGACTGACTGACCGACCAACCGATTGACCGACCGACCGACCGACTGACTGACTGACCGACAGACTGACCAACCGATTGACTAACCGACTGACTGACTGACTAACCGACCGACTGACTGACTGACCAACCGACTGACTGACTGACCAACCGACTGACTGACCGACCAACCGATTGACCGACCGACCGACTGACTGACTGACCGACAGACTGACCAACCGATTGACTAACCGACTGACTGACTGACTGACTAACCGACCGACTGACTGACTGACCAACCGACTGACTGACCGACCAACCGATTGACTAACCGACTGACTGACTGACTGACTAACCGACCGACTGACTGACCGACCAACCGATTGACTAACCGACTGACTGACTGACTGACTAACCGACCGACTGACTGACTAACCGACCGACTGACTGACTGACCAACCGATTGACTAACCGACTGACTGACTGACTGACTAACCGACCGACTGACTGACCGACCAACCGATTGACCAACCGACTGACTGACCGACCAACCGATTGACCAACCGACTGACTAACCGACCGACTGACAGACCGACCAACCATCCATCTGGATGGTTTCTGTGTTAAACCTCGGTTGACTCTCTACCAACTCGGCAGTAACTGAGCCGGGTGTGTGTCTGTGTGTGTTCACCGCAGCGTGGATGTGATGAGTGAGGTGTGTTTACACCAAACAGCTCTGATGAGTCAGACGTCTGCATGGGAACGCAGCGACCCGGTGGGCCGCCGGTTTCTGTTATATATTCATCAGTTTAACCAGATGGACGGTTCCTGGTTCCTGGTTCTAATGCCTTTTAGAGGCTGCAGTCATAGAAACTTTATCATTTCTATAAAGCAATAATACTATCAGCTAAAAGTTTCCATCTAGTGGCTTCATGGTCATAAAACACTAATATTTCATGCTTTATGTGATTTAATTATTTTAAGGCTGAAACTATTAATCCATTATTGAAATAACCAACTAATTTAGGAATCGATTGATGGTTAACTGCAGTAAAGTCTTTAAAAGAAACAATTTTCTGAAAGAGCAACGCAGTCGGAGCCCAAAACAAAACTACACAAACGTTTTGCATTTAGAATAAAAACCTTCTTTGTCTGTAAATCTGTTCTACCAGAAATCCTTTTAGCTTCACCTGGTTCTGGTTCTGTAGAAAACCCGACACCATTTTAATTCATATAAATTAACTTAATCACATGTTGATGGTAGAAGTGTTGATTAGCTGCAGATTGATCCAAGAAAATCTGTATTTACGTATTTAAAAAAGGAATTATTTGTTTATTTGCATATTTTAGTGCATTTCTACTATTTTATGAAATAAGCTTAAGTGTTTAAATTAAAATGTGGCAAATTTTTATACAATTAATCATCAGAATAATTGCTTACGAAAATAATAATCAGCCTTAAATGATCTCAAAACAGTTTTCTGTTTGTTTTTGGTTATTTCTGTCTGAAATACATACAACACTTTATGAACCTCAAATTTAAAAAACTGAGTAGAATATCGATGTTTAATTATTAGAAATGATCAAAGAAATGCTGCAGTTTGATGTGGATGGGGTTCGGTTGCTTTTAAAATGGATTTGATTTGTTTTGTCTTCAGTCTGCTGTGGGTCACGACTACCAGAGCAAACTGTCCAAGCATTGCTCCCAGACCGACACGTCCAAAGGCTTCGGAGGGAAGTACGGCGTCCAGGCCGACCGCGTCGACAAGGTGCCTCCTCTTAGCCGCTTCGCTGAAGAGTTTTCATCCTGACAAAACGCACCGCCAGCAGGAGATGAGAAAAATGATTTGGGTTTGCAAAGCTTAATATTTTGCAGATATGAAACGACTGCAAAGCAAACTTGTTCTGATCTTAAAAACCAAACTATCACATCTTCCTGCACAGTTAATAAAAACCATGAGCACAGCCGCATTTTGAAGCAGACAGAGATTATAGCAGATTTTTACTAAACAAACCTTAAATGATTCATATTTGGGCCCCAGAAAAACTGCATTAAATGTTGTTGCTAATCAGCCTGAAGACTGAATGAAAATCGTCGGGTTTTCTCAGGAATCAACACAGAATTTGACATTTTAGTTGAAATTGATGAGAGATGACGACTCCATAAAATGAAGCCTGAATTTTATCGCCACTGATTAACCAGAACAAAAGTAAAAACCTCCAGCAGCTTCTGGTTTTCTCAGGCTGAAGAGGAAGTTTCTCTTTTTATGGCCTAATTCTGAACTTTGGATCTGAAAAGGGAAACATTGTAAACGAGCGTTGGTTCCCGGGATCACCATGGCGACCGACCAGTCAGCAGCAGACATGAGTCGGACCCCTGGTAAGGTCAGAACCGGTCCTGAATCAACACAAAGAGCCAATCAGATGGAGGTTTACATCCCAGTGCCGGTTTAAAGTATTCACACGTTTCTACAACAAAAGATGCACAAAATGTTTGATTATACAGTTAAAAACATCAACATTCAGAGAAGATTTATTAATCTCATATTTGTTATAAATTTTTCAACAGATTGACAGAAAAAAACCTTTCATGTAAAAATAAAACTGATTTTTGCAAAATATTGTCAAATAAATGGTTGCATAAATATCCCCCCTCTTTAACGAGTTGACCTAACTCAGTATTTTTGCCATTATTTTCTGGAAATTAATTTTTATTTTGACATCTAAAATAAAGTTTTTGGATTTTATTTTGTCAAAACAGCCAAATTTTTTTGATCATGTTGAATTTTAAGAGGTGAAACATCTGAGCGGTGAACCGTGTGGAAATGAAATCTAACATCAATAAATGACTTCATGTCTGACGCTCCTGTTTATTCCAGCATCAAATAACAGGATTCATAATTATTGGATTATTTACATTTGAATAATAGTTTTTCCCGTTTCGTTGCAGTCGGCCGTCGACTTTGAATACGCTGGGAAGACGGAGAAACACGCGTCGCAGAAAGGTTTGTCCAGACTCGTCGGATCCTCAGACATTCCTGGAATGTGCAGGATAAAAATCCAGCTCTGCTCCAGATTAATAATCCAGAGTTCCTGTTAGCAGCTGAGCAGCAGCTTCACATGTCGCTGTGCTGGTAGGAAATGTTTTCTTCACTCTGACCTCTGACCCCTGCGCTGTGCAGACTACACCACGGGGTTCGGCGGGCGGTACGGCGTTCAGGCGGATCGGGTCGACCAGAGCGCGGTCGGCTTCGACTATCAAGGCAAGACGGAGAAACACGAGTCACAGAAAGGTTCGTTCTTTATAGCAGAGGAAAATTTGGTGGAAGGAAACAATTCCTGATCTGCTTCTTGTAGAAATGTAACTCTGAGCCTGAACGTCAGTTTTCAGGTCTTGGATTTTCTGTTGAATTCAGATCTGGACATGAATCTGCTCTGATCTAAACCTGGTCAGCGAGTTCCTCCTGCTGGAAGATGAACTTTGACCCCAGACTCACATCTTCTGCAGATTCTAACAGGTTTTCCTGCAGGATGGACCCATCAGCTCTAGGTTCCCTGTCCCACATTATGATGCTGCCACCGCCATGTTTGATGTACAGTCAGTTTCCTCCTTATTGAGCTGTTTGAAAACGGACCAGGAAGTGAAACTGGATACAAACTGAGCTGCTTCCTGTCCATTCGGGTCACAGACACATTTCAGAGTTGCATTTAGGAAGCGTCTAAAATCTGCTTCCTTCAGTCAAATCATCAGGAAAATCTGGAATGATTTAAATTATGTGGGATGGAAACAAACTTTTTTCTTTGCAGATTACGCCAAAGGTTTCGGGGGAAAGTTCGGCGTTGAGACGGACAAAGTGGACAAGAGCGCCGTGGGCTTCGAGTACCAGGGCAAAACGGAGCGGCACGAGTCGCAGAAAGGTCAGTGGAGGTGAAAGCGGGTCCAGCTGGAACCGGACCAACAGAAACGGAAGAACCCGATCATCCCGGGGTTTTCTGGTTTCTTCAGTTTCGTTTTGTGTTTTGCTCCTGTTGGAGCGACGAAATCCTAAAGTCAGACCTTCTCCTGGGATCCAGAGGAGCCCAGCAGCCGAGGCGCTGAGCGGATCTGTGTGTGCAGGCCCGGCTCAGCCGCGCCTGCGGTTCTGCCCCGACTCGCCCAGAATCTGTTTTTATCAACCTGCAGCTTCTTGCTCTGTCTGTCTGCATGAGGAGGCGGGACGTGAAGGGACCTCTAGGAAACTGGTGTTTGATAACTGGGTCACATGTTCTGACGGGCCGACCCGTTTTAATAAGAGCTGCTGAACAGCAGAGCATCAATGTTCTGTTGAGTCGCTGAGGACGGATCCGATTCTTCTAGGTCGATGTGGAGACATTTCATGATGCAGAATCTGCTGCAGTGAAATAATAAATATTAACTTCCTGTTGATCTCCTGATGAAATGAATCCATTTCCAGAAACGACAAACTGAGCAGGAATTACACCAAAACTGAACAAACATGTAAACAGTTTACATTTAAGATGAAAGTAAATCTATAGATCCGTTTTATCCAGAACTCGGTTCAGTTTCTCCTGGTTCAGATTCTGTAAAAAATCTTCTATTAAACAAACTTTACATCCAATTATGGATTCATAAAATAATCAACTCTTTCAATAAAGATGACATATTTCTTTTATTAAACATTGAAAGATGTTTTTTTACATCTTTTAATAAATTTCTATGCTAGAAGGATTTTTAGCTGCTGATCTCTAAAGGAAGCTGCTGTCGCATTTCAGGCAAGAAAATGTTTATTTAAAAAAGGATTAAATAACTTATTATTGGTCTTTTTATTTACATGCACATTTTCAAAGTGCTTTTCACGTTTTTCTGATGCTGCATAAAAAAGGCCTGAATGTGCAGAATGTGGCTTTATAATCTGATAATCATCAGAATAACGAAGAACTAAAATAATCACCAATTAATATATAATCAATAAAACAATCAAAACAATACAAATGAAGGAATGAAAAGAGTTTTAGTTTCAGTGAGACTCTGGTTCTGCTGGTTCTCCTGGTTCTGCTGGTTCTCCTGGTTCTCCTGGTTCTCCTCTGGTTCTCCTCTGGTTCTCCTGGTTCTCCTCTGGTTCTGCTGGTTCTCCTCTGGTTCTCCTGGTTCTCCTCTGGTTCTCCTGGTTCTCCTCTGGTTCTCCTGGTTCTCCTCTGGTTCTCCTGGTTCTCCTCTGGTTCTCCTGGTTCTCCTCTGGTTCTCCTGGTTCTCCTCTGGTTCTCCTCTGGTTCTCCTCCAGACTACGTGAAAGGCTTTGGTGGGAAGTTCGGTGTTCAGACGGACCGGCAGGATAAGTCGGCGCTGGGATGGGATCACCAGGAGAAGCTGCAGCTTCACGAATCTCAGAAAGGTAGGATCGGCCCGGTTCCGGCCCGCTGCGGCTCTGGACGCCCCGGGGCGATAAGCTGTTTTATCTGCAGCCGTGTTGAAAGCAGCTCAAATCCTCCTGTCTCAAAGTTCTGCACCAGAACCCGGCTGTTATCAGAACTTTTGGGTCTCTAGGCAGACCGGTTCTGTTGGACCATCTTGGTTCCTCTCCAGTTCTGCTCGGTTTCATTTGAAGCAGGTTAACAACTTCTCCAAACTCACAAAAAGAGGAAGAGAAACCTGAGAGTCTGGATCTGTGTCTGTGGGTCGCTCTGAACCGGGTTGGCCCGGTCCAGATTGGAACGGGTCGCTGTAAAAAGGAGCTGTTGGGTTTAACTGCTTTTTTTCATTAAAACATAAAGACCTGAATCTGGGTCACTTTGGATCGGGACCAGTCTGGTTGGGTCCAGTCTGGTCGGGTCCAATCGGGTCGGGTCCAGGCTGGTCGGGCCCAGGCTGGTCGGGTCCGGTCTGGTCGGGTCCGGTCTGGTCGGGTCCATTCTGGTCGGGCCCAGTCTGGTCGGGTCCATTCTGGTCGGGCCCAGTCTGGTCGGGTCCAGTCTGGTCGGGTCCAGTCTGGTCGGGTCCAGGCTGGTCGGGTCCAGTCGGGTCGGGTCCGGTCGGGTCCGGTCTGGTCGGGCCCAGGCTGGTCGGGTCCATTCTGGTCGGGTCCGGTCTGGTCGGGTCCGGTCTGGTCGGGCCCAGGCTGGTCGGGTCCATTCTGGTCGGGTCCGGTCTGGTCGGGCCCAGGCCGGTCGGGTCCATTCTGGTCGGGTCCGGTCTGGTCGGGTCCGGTCTGGTCGGGCCCAGTCTGGTCGGGTCCGGTCTGGTCGGGCCCAGTCTGGTCGGGTCCGGTCTGGTCGGGCCCAGTCTGGTCGGGCCCGGTCTGGTCGGGTCCAGGCTGGTCGGGTCCGGTCTGGTCGGGTCCGGTCTGGTCGGGTCCGGTCTGGTCGGGTCCATTCTGGTCGGGCCCGGTCTGGTCGGGTCCATTCTGGTCGGGCCCGGTCTGGTCGGGTCCGGTCTGGTCGGGTCCGGTCTGGTCGGGCCCAGGCTGGTCGGGTCTGGTCTGGTCGGGTCCGGTCTGGTCGGGCCCAGGCTGGTCGGGCCCAGGCTGGTCGGGTCCGGTCTGGTCGGGCCCAGTCTGGTCGGGCCCGGTCTGGTCGGGTCCAGGCTGGTCGGGTCCGGTCTGGTCGGGCCCGGCCTGGTCGGGTTTTACAGAATCAGTTTCGTTGGGGGAAAAAGCGAATTGGCTTCAATCCACTTCTTGGTACCGGTGAGACCGGTTCTGACCTTCATCCAGGAACTGGACCTCTGGTGAAACTCCATCACATCCCAGCATGTCGTCATAGAAACCTGTTCTTCCTGTTTCCTGTCTGAAGGTGGTTGTGTTCTCTGTGGGAGCTCCTGTCTGTCTAAGCTGTGTGTGTGTGTGTGTGTGTGTGTGTGTGTGTGTGTGTGTGTGTGTGTGTGTGTTTCAGACTATAAGCGTGGGTTTGGAGGGCGGTATGGGGTAGAGGTGGAGAGGCGGGACCGCTGTGCTCTGGGCTATGAGCACAAGGAGAACCTGGCCAAGCACGAGTCCCAGAAAGGCACAGACACATTCCGGATCCGGAACATTCCCGTTTCCCTCGGCTTGTCTGGCTCCTGCTGTCTCACACACACACACACACACACACACACACACACACACACACACACACACACACACACCTCTGCAGCACTGATGGACCAGCATGTAGATGTTTGACTCCTTTAGTCGTTTTTCTCTTAATTATAAAAAAAATCATGAAGATATTTAGTTCTTCACATTTGCTCTGTTTTTATCTGAAGATCAAATTTTATCTGAAGATCAAAAATTAACCTGAAAATCAACTTTCTTCCAGGAAAACAAACGTTCTGCTGCTCATTTCAGTTTGAATTGGTGGTAAAATTAGACGTCGTTTCCATTTTGATCAGTTTTCCGTTTTTGACCTCCAGGATTCCTGGAGGTTTTTAGGAGTTTTTTTCTTTGCCAGTAAATGACCGACTTCCTGCAGCATCTGGAAAACTCAGTTTAAATCAACATTCTCAGTTTCTGGTAAAGTTTGGTGAAAGAAAAAAGATTATGATGAAACCTTTGTTTGCAGGTTTTCCATCTGGATGCCACTGAACGATTCAGGTGATTCGTTCTCCTGACGGATTAGGACCAGAATAAAAATGTTTTGGAAATTACAAGAATAAAAGTAAAATTATGTGAATAGTCGTAATAAAGCGAGAATAAATCTATTAAATTAATTGAGAATACTCTTAAAAAATAAAAAGTTATAATAACACAAGTATAAAGTTGTAGTGATGCCGGCAGTCGTAACATAGTAGTTATCCAAAGGTAAAGAGAATAATAGTAAAATAGGAGCATAAAGTTAATAATGTGAGAATAAAACCAGATTAAAATCAAACTGACTAATAAAACGATCTAATCAGATTTTCTGATGGTGTTTGGAAGTTGGGCCGTTAGGAACCAGGAGTTCTGCTGGCAGGAAGCCGGACCGGTCCGGATCAGTGCTGCTCTGGTTCTGATGGACCGACTGTTCTCCCCTCTCTGCGCTCATTGATCTGTAAATGCTGAAGGTCCGATTCTGCCGGATCGGACCGTTCTCCGACCTGCTCTGCATGAAGCCGCGTCCTCCTCTCTGCCGGCATGCTGTCAGGTCACCGTGCACGCCACGCCCACTTCCTGTTGGCTGCAGCTCCGTCCGCATGAGCTCATCAGGCTCCGCCCCCTTGGCTCCGCTCCATCAGAGATCCGGACCGGAACCGGACCGGTTCTGATGGACTCCGCCTCCTCAGCTGACGCTCTGCCGTCTCTCTTCCAGATTATTCCAAAGGATTCGGAGGGAAGTTTGGCGTCCAGGACGACCGCATGGACAAGGTGACGCTCCGCGTGGTTCTGTTCCGGATCAGAACCGCTTCCGGTTGGATCGGAACCGCTTCTGGTCCGGATCGGAACAGCTTCCGGTCCGGATCGGAACCGCTTCCGGTCGGATCGGAACAGCTTCCGGTTGGATCGGAACCGCTTCCGGTCCGGATCGGAACCGCTTCCGGTCCGATCGGAACCGCTTCCGGTCCGGATCGGAACCGCTTCCTGACATGTTTCTGTCTCTCAGAGTGCCGGGAAGTTTGAGGACGTGGAGAAGCCGACGCCGTCCTACCAGAAAACCAAACCTGTGGAAGCTGGTGAGGACCATCATCATCATCATCATCATCATTCTTCTTCTTCTGTTTTTATTGTTCTAAGCTTTTGACAGAACTAAACGTAGAAGAACAAAAACTTGCACCATCAGATGAAGTTAACTTTCTCTTTCATCTAAATTGAAGTGTGTTGGAGAAACAACCTGACATGGATATTTTCATATTTCCATCTGATGTCTGTCTTCCACCCTATATAAATCATAAATGACCTTTAACCTCTTGGATGCCCTTAGATTCAGTCTTTATCGGTTTACATTCTGAATCTGATTAGTTTACATTAAATATTCAGCAGTGTTTCATCCAACATGCTGGATTTGAAGACGCCAATAAAAATCTGAAGTTTTAACTGATATTCTTTATTCAGTTAAAATATTTCAAAATTTTGTCACATCACATGTATTTATTTTTCAAGAGCCCAGCCTCTTTACGCCGTGTTAAAGTGTGAGGACTCTGAACGTCTCTGACCTTTGACCTCTGTGTGTTGCCGAGCAGCGGGCAGCAGCACAGGAAGCATCAAGGCTCGCTTCGAGAACATCGCCAAGCAGAAGGAGGAGGAGGACCGGCGGCGGGCCGAGGAGGAGCGGGCGCGCCGCCACGCCAAGGAGCAGCAGGAGCAGGAGGAGGCGCGGCGGAAAGTGGAGCGGCCGCCGTCCCCTGCCCACGCTCCCAGTCCCAGCCCCACTCCCAGCCCCACTCCCCCGGTCCAGCCTGCCGCAGAGCTCCAGGTGGGTTCTGGGAGCCTCAGTCCGCCACTTCCTGGACATTCCCAGCATATGACTTCCTGTTTCCTCCTGCAGAACTCTCAGAGCGAAGCTGCGAACGACGAGCCGCTGTACGAGGAGACGCAGGAAGCCCAGGACGCCTACGAGCAGCCGGACCTGTACCAGAACCCCGACGAGGCTGCGGCTCCAGCAGGTGGCGCTTTGCCTTCTCCACTGATTAATTCAGGGAATTCCCCAGGCGGCGTTCCAAAGGCTCCTGCAGGTTCCCAAAAAATCACAAGACCTCCTTCATCCTGAATTAGAGCTGAAGATTCATCCAGGAAGTTCCAGCTGAACTGGGATTGTTTTGAGAAATTAGTAGTTCTGACTGAGAGGAAAAAACTACAAACCCCATCATGCAGTGCAGCTATTCTCCTGCAACTTTAACGATGTAGGAAACTTCCAGAAAACATTTTTGTTTTTATTTATGATCTGATGCTTTTTAGGGGAAAAGAAAAGCTACATAATATAAAAATCTAAATGAATTTCAAAAATATAAAGAAAAAACTTTTTATTTGTAAGCAGCTGAACTTCCTGCAGTTTAAAGCCATTAAATTAAAACTGTTGTTGAAACCTGCAGGAACACTGACTGCTGCAGCATTTTGGCCATTTTTCATCAGTGACACTGCAGGCCTGACGCTGTGTGTTCAGTAGTGATGCTGTGGGCCTGATGCTGTGTGTTCAGTAGTGATGCTGTGGGCCTGATGCTGTGTGTTCAGTAGTGATGCTGTAGGCCTGATGCTGTGTGTTCAGTAGTGATGCTGTAGGCCTGATGCTGTGTGTTCAGTAGTGATGCTGCGGGCCTGATGCTGTGTGTTCAGTAGTGATGCTGCGGGCCTGATGCTGTGTGTTCAGTAGTGATGCTGCGGGCCTGATGCTGTGTGTTCAGTAGTGATGCTGTGGGCCTGATGCTGTGTGTTCAGTAGTGATGCTGTGGGCCTGATGCTGTGTGTTCAGTAGTGATGCTGTGGGCCTGATGCTGTGTGTTCAGTAGTGATGCTGTAGGCCTGATGCTGTGTGTTCAGTAGTGATGCTGCGGGCCTGATGCTGTGTGTTCAGTAGTGATGCTGCGGGCCTGATGCTGTGTGTTCAGTAGTGATGCTGCGGGCCTGATGCTGTGTGTTCAGTAGTGATGCTGTGGGCCTGATGCTGCGAGTTCAGTAGTGATGCTGCGGGCCTGACGCTGTGTGTTCAGTAGTGTGATGCTGCGGGCCTGACGCTGTGTGTCTGCATGCAGATGAGCACCAGTACGAGTACGGAGACGACCTCGGTGTGACGGCTGTGGCTCTCTACGACTACCAAGCAGGTGAGACGGGATCCTTCCTGCCTCGTTCAGTCGGAACCGATCAGTTTACTCACTAGTTTAGAGTTTAGTTTTCATTTTTATCTGTGGTTTAATAATTTCACAACTTAGTTCCAGTGATTTATACTTTTCCTCCATTAATTACCGTTTTTATTTATTTCAGCCTAAACTAAATGTTTTCTTAATTTCATTTTTTATTTTAGCTATAATTTTGGCTCTGATTTAAATTAATCTTTTCTCGTTTCTCTTCTCGTTTCAGCCGGCGACGACGAGATTTCCTTCGACCCCGATGACATCATCACCAACATCGAGATGATCGATGAGGGCTGGTGGCGCGGCGTCTGCAGGGGCGCCTACGGCCTCTTCCCGGCCAACTACGTGGAGGTCCGGCAGTGACTCCGCCCCCTGACTCCGCCCCCTGTCTCCACCTGGGAGTGAGTCCTCCCTCCGCCTGCAGCCGGTTAAAGCAGAGACGTTTTCAGAGTTTCTATCTTTTGTCCCTGAAGAATCAGGCCGAGCCTTGAACTCGCCCTGTAGAGTATTATCATGTTTGGAATCATGTCCTGTTTGATCATTTTTAAACTTATTTCTGTTCGTTTCGCTGCTTCGAATGTTTCGGTGTCTGTTTTAGTTTCTTCTGTCTTAATGTTTCTTCGCCACCAGGGGGCGCCTGCTGCCGGCGTCCGGCTGCTCTGAGGGAACAAAGCTCCGACTTTAATTCATCTCTGGGTTTTCTAATAAAAGTGACCTTTTCAAATGGATTATTTTTATCTGTTGGCTTCAGTCACATCATTACCTGCTTTTTCATTTTCTTTTTTTTATGTTTAAATAAATAAAGTATGAACAATTAATATTTTTGGGTCCATTTTCTTTTTAGATATTACCTGAAAACGCAGCTTTCAGAATTCAGAGTGAAAATGTCTGATAAATTACGGAGGCGTTGTGGATCCTCCAGGTTGGAAGTCAGTCTTTTACTCCTCTGTTTCAGGCAAAGAGTAGGAACCTTTTAAAAATCGAATATTGTGAATATATTAAATGTTCTTGGCCACTCATTTCAGAAATGAAACTTTCACAACTATCACACATTGAGGGAAATATTCTGTCTCAGAAATTAATACAAAATTCAGTGTCTCAGAAAACTGAAAAAAAGAAGCAAATACAGGAAACTGGTGTCACACTGAAGCATTTTCACAGAATGTTGAGTGGAAGGAAAAAGTGGTGAGAAAATGAGAACCAGAACCCTGGAGGACTGTGGAGTAAAATCCATTCAAGAATTTGGTGGAGCTTCACAAAACTACAAGGAATAAAGAATTTATCTTTACTCGCTTATGAAATAAGTGACAAAGAGCATCGTCACTTTTTGCTAAAAGTGTTTTTTGAAAATCATTTTAATAATCACTTTTTTGGTCAAAATTTTAGGGGAAGAAAATAACTGCAAAAAAAAAAAGACTTATTTTAGGAAGGTGATTATTTTAAATTTCTCCTTAAATATTTTCATCTGATTTTTGAAATAATTTTTGATTTGCTTTAAGCTGAAATGTCTAAATAAAACCCAGAAATGTTCCTGAATCAGTTTCTACGGTCTGCAGTTTGATGGACATCAGTTTCCCCTCCAGTCACTCAATGAACTGAAGTCCTACCAACGTTCTCCAGAAGGTGGCGGTGTTCACCTGCTGCTGCAATAAAACACCGGAAGAACACGGCTCTAGTGCAATATTATATTTATTTCTTACAGTGACTTTTGGTTGCCATACAAGAAACCTTGAGGAATTGAAAGGGGAGGAAGTAGAGTGGTTTTACAGGAAATTTCTCTCTTTTCGTTTCAGTAATTAGTCGACTCTATGATGATTCAGTAGCACAAAGTTACAGCAACATAGAAAACATGAACACAAGTCTTCTGCACAAATTACCAAAAACATCTTAGCCTCTATGAAGACTTAAAGAATAAAATCTATTCATGGGAAATTAAAGGAAGAGAAACTAAAAGTTACCTGAATGTCTGACGATGATGAAGGAGGGAGAAGTGGGGGGAGGGGAGGTGATGAAGATTCCTACTAAATCTACTCTGCTCTACGTTTCCACAGAGAAAACTGCAGCCACCGCTTATCGTTTAAGGTGGATTTATTTCGACACAAAGGTTTTCATACAGGTTTCTACGGCGCGGCCTGCAGGGTCAGGGGTCAAAATGTACACGCTTCCCTCAGTTTCTACACGCTCTGCGCTGAGGGGGGCGCTCTACTCAGGCAGATGGTGCTGTCAGAAAACACTTGATTGGCCAGAAATATCTTAAATCTACTGCAGCAGAGTGTTTTCTACTTTAGGCAACACGTCATTAAAACACTGATGGGTGAGAAAATGGAAAAAATAAAACACAACCAAGGAGAATCATTCAGAATAAATATTGCTTCTTACATAACCCATAAATCTAATAATAATCATAATAATAATCCACATTTTAATCTACGTATATATTATTTCTGTTTTTGGCAATCCAAGCATCGGTGTTGAACAGTATTTGTTCAGATAACCTCTATAAAATTTCATAGAACTCTATACAAATCTTTAAAAATACTGTGCTTTTCTACCCCCTCCAGCACGCCGCTGTGAGTTTGAAAACAGGATTATAGCAGCATTGTCCCTCGCCAGCCACCGTACGGCTGATGTTCACAGAACACACGGGTTGTGGATGTCTGTCTCCTGAAAAAAAGCTGCGTGAGGGGCGAGATGGAGCCGACGAAGACGGGTCAGAGCGGGGCGTGCCCGGATGGAGGAGCTGGGTGGAGGAAGGGAGCAGCAAGCTTTTTAAGGCATCCTCTGCCGGATGACGCACAGGGCGGGGCGCGGGCCGGGGGCGGGCCGGGGCTTTGGTCATCAGGTCGGCCCTGCAGCGATAAATCTACCTCATAGACTTCCTTCTTCACCGTTTATACACAGACTCAAATAGACATTTTTATCCCGTTAAACACTCTTATATACAAACACAACAACCTTCAGCTTCATAAATATGATTAAACTCCAAACTCCAGCCGAGTTTCAGAGACTCATTTCTGACCGAAACGTCAGGCGGACCAGACAGCAGGACTCAAGGCTCAATTTGAATCCAACTGAAAACTGGCAGGACATTTTAAAGACGTCCTGCTTGTCTTCTTATTTTTAGTGTCACTTTTAATAAACCTTCAGGTAGTCAGTTATTAATCTCTAATCTGACAGCAGTGCACAAACATTTCAGTCATTTTGTGAAATAAAAATATTATGTTTCTCGTCTAAAGTGTTTTTCTATGTGCTTAAAATATTTTTTATATTAAGTTTTATTATTTAAATCTGTCACAAGCTGATATTGTGTCCAACAGAACTGGATCCAAATGCAACATTTTGGGAAATACACACTTTGATCTGATTGGATCTTTTTAGACAAACTGGATTCTTTTGTGAAATGACTGCATGTTAAACCTGGAAAATGTAATCTCCCATTATTTGACTCAGCTTTTGAATTTAAACATATTTTTATGTTGCTTTGATTTACACAAAAACAATTAATTCATGATTAATGAATCCTTATTGTAGAATGCTAATAGTTAACACTGTGCGCATTATAACCCCTTTTCTCTTTCAATTTTTATATTTTTACTTAGGATCAGTTGAACAGCTGAGATTTTCTTTGTCAAGATAAATTAAGGTGCTGCAAATTTAAAATATTTTCCCCCTATAAACTGTGTAAAATGTTCAATTTTGTTTGTGCTTATTCTATTTTAAGAAATTATAAATAGTAATAAATATAATCATTGGTTATGTGCAATTAGCATTGATAGAGTCGGTTCTATTGACCAAATCAAACTGATTATGTTGCTATAAATTAATGTAGCGCAGCGATCAGAAACAAAACTGCAAGGAACATGAATAAAAAAAACAGATATTTTTAATCTGGCAGTTATTCATTTTGTGTTGGAAAAAGTAACTCGTTGTCTGTTGAAATTAAGTGTTAACTTAATAATTCTGTGTTTTGTAGTTGAAAAACACATTGAATAGCTTAGCTTATTTTAGCTAAAGCAAACTGTCCCTTTACATACAGAAGGTTAATACTGATGAAATGTTTTAGCTGGCAAAAACATCAAAAAGTTACTTCATCAAATGAATTCAACCACTGGCAGGTTTTATAAAATGCATTTCTAACTAGACAGGTAAGATGCTAAATTAGCTTCAGCGGCTAGTCGTCCAGTTTGCTTCTCTTTATCTGACATCAGCAGACAAGAACCTGTGACTTATTATTCAGCAACATGTTTTATACTGAGGCCGAGTGAACACACAGCCAAATATATTGGAAAACAATTTCATTTTTATACGTTTTAACCTTTCATCCACACAAAAACAAACTAAGATGAAAACTCCTGCGGATTACAGATTGTGATCAATAATGTGTCAATATATTAACATACTTGCTTTGACACAATTCCCAAAATAAGTTGTCTTGTATTTTATTAACGTATCACTCTAACACGCTATTTAAAGTTAGTTTACTCCGTATATCAGCCCTCATATATGAACCTCCTGGCGCCATATTTAATTCCTAACAGGACGTCGTGGATGTGCTTCTGATTGGCTGACATTGGTTTGTTGCTTGGCGCTACACCGCCCCCTATGGGTTTGGCATGTTACCAACACTCAGGGCGAATTTGTGGATGAAATACAATCCTGTTTTGTGTTATTTTTTAAAATGATGTGGTGGAGATGTTTGTTTTTATAAAGATCCAGATACTTGTGTACAAGATAAATATTGATATTTTAAATTAATCAGTTGATTAAATCCAGAGTTGAAACTAAAAACTTGAAAACAAACCTGTGTATTTCCCAAAATGTTTCCTGTACCATTTTAAGCAGACCTGGACCCGTACACACAGGTGTGTGACACGGCAGCATGGCGGTGGGCTCCCAGTGCTCCCAGTGCTGACCCGTTACTGGTGAGGTGGAACAGATCCGACCGAGTGAGGCACAAAAAGTTCTACTTCTGCTAAACTGTGGCCTACATAGCAGATTTATGAAAATAGCTAAACGGGTCGCAGGGATTTCTGGGTCGAACAGTAACACACACAGGCACACAAGCAAACGCACACACACACACGTGCGCACACAGACGCACACACACAATCACACAGTGCAGGAAGGAAAAGTGAAGTAAGAACAAGGACGTGTTGGAGGTCCAGTCCTCCTCCTGTCCTCACCTCAGGTTTCCCTACATCCTGATGTGGATGCTGTGGGGCTCCACACTATTCAGGAGCTAAATGCCATCCATATGTGTGTGTGTGTGTGTGTGTGTGTGTGTGTGTGTGTGTGTGTGTGTGTGTGTGTGTGTGTGTGTGTGTGTGTGTGAGAGCATGCTGTGAGTGAAAGCTAAGTGTGAATCTCCACGGTGCATGAACTCTGTGGACGGTGACATGTTGGCTTAATGTCTCAGCTGATGCTCTAGTTTTGACACAAACAGGTGAAAAGCAACAGAAGACGGAGTCTGTCTCCAGAAGTTCTCCTACAGCTGCAGACGCACCCAGAAATATAACTCCGTTAGGACTCTAGTGAAGAAATATTCTCTGAAGAAATACTAGCAAAGATAGAAAAGGAGCACGGACCAGCTCAGCTGGTTCTTCTCGCACCGACTCCAGGAGAACGGAAAATGTCTCGGTATTCCAGAGCGAGGCGGGGAGAGCACAGGTCTACCAAAGGAACCTCCACACCAATCAGGTTTTATATTCCCAGAGTTCAAAATATTCCAGAAACCGGCAGACGGTCGGCTGGACCGCCGGTCCCCTTCACTCTCCCTGCGGTCGCCCAGGGCGGCAGGGAGCAGCGGGCGGACAAACCGAAGCTCTGAGATGAGGGCGGCGACGCAGGATGAGAGGACAACAACAGCAAGAGGCAGCTTCAGCTAGCGTGAAGGGGAGCTGTGCGCACGTCGCCCCCTGCCTGCTGGGAGGTCTATCTGTCCTGCAGCAGCTTCAGGGCGCGCTCGATGTTCATACGGTGGCCCACTCTGGTCACGCCCAGGTCTATCAGGTCCTCCTTCTGCAGCGACGGCAGGTGCGCACCCTCGATCTCGTTGTCCAGGAAGGCGTCTTTGTGCTCGCCGAGGTTCAGGCTGTCCAGCCAGTCGGCCACGTCGTGTTTGCTCCACAGCTCCACGGGTTTGGAGGCAAACGGCTTCCCGGACGCCGCCACCGCCTGCATCAGCGTGAGCGGCGACGGCGAGCGCGAGCTGCCGCTGCCGCCGCACGACGAGCTCAGGCTGTAGCCGCCGCCACTGCCCATAGGGGGCGTGGGCAGGCCGAAGACGTCGGTGAGGGTGGGCGACACGGAGGGGGGCAGCGAGGAGCAGGGCGTGAGCGAGGAGGCGGAGTCCGGCGGGCTGCAGGGGTTCGCCTGCGACGGGAGGCTGCTGGGAGGCGTGGAGCTGAGAGCCGCCGCCGCGCCGCTGTTACGCATTCCTGAGTCGTCTGGGGGGGGCCTAGGGGGCGCAGAGGAGAGCAGAGGTCAGCAAAGGTCACTGAGCTGAAGATCAAACTAATCAATAAGAAAAATATCTGACAAGAAAACATTTCATCCCCAGAAAACAGAAAAATACCAGAAAACAAAGATATTATAATAAATTTGTATTTATATATTTATACAAGAATAAAGTTGGAAAAATACAAAAATAAAGTCGTAATAATTTAAGAAAAAATGTTCAATAAAATGAGCATTAAGTCTAATAAAATAACAATAAAACTATAATAATGTGAGGTTAATAATTCAAGAAAGTCACATTACTAAAATGAAGTCATAATAGAGAATAAAATCATATTAAAACAAGAAAAGGTTGTACTAATACAAGAAATGTTGAAACGCTAAAAAGTCGTAATATTGTCAAAGTAAAAATAATTTTAAAAATATTTAAAAATTTAAATAAGAAATTGAGCATGTTTGAAGTTATACTTTGGCAACATTTTTAGAAATTGGAAATAATTTATTTTTCAACACGTCAGCATCAAATTATTATCAGCAGCAGAACTTTAAAACGACTCAACAACGTAGAAAGAATCGGATCATGTTTAACTATTGCAGCTTTACTCTTATTAAAATCACATCTTTTCTTATAATTTTATGACTTTTCTGGTAAAATTGGATCTTTATTAAAATTGTGACTCTATTCTCTTAATTGCCCTGCGACAGCCTGGTGACCCGTCCAGGTGACCCGTCCAGGTGACCCGCCTCTCGCCCGGAACGTTAGCTGGAGATGCAGCAGCTCCTCCTGACCCCACTAAGGGACAAGGGTGTTAGAAAATGGATGGATGGATGGATGGATGGATGGATGGATGGATGGATGGATGGATGGATGGATGGATGGATGGATGGATGGATGGATGGATATTCTTTTAATTATAAAAGCCTCTGTTGAAAGTGGAGGTTCTTCGGGGAAAATAATCCCAGAAGTGTTTTGAACTCTTTAATACTCCAAATGACCACCAGGGGGCGCCGCGTGCAAACCTTCAGGATGGAGCTGGAGATGTTTTTATTGTCTGCCGTCATATTTTCATGCTTTTTAATAGTTTTCTTGCCTATTTTCTGCTTGTGTGGTTCGGCTTACACCAGAAGCTATGATTCATCTTAACTTCATCAACAATTCCATGCAGAAATGATGACCTCCTCAGATTAAAACAATATTTAAAACCAACAATAAAAACTCAACTTGTCTTGACTTTAAAGTTTGATCTTGTTCACCTGCTTCTTTATTCAATTTTTTTTTTTAGAAATTATTAAATATGAGACACATAAAATAAATATATTTTCTTTAACAGGTTGTAGAGAGAAGAGGATTTCTTATTTTTCTAAAGTTCCTGTCATGAAGTTTGACCTTTAACCTTCATGCATTCATCTATTTTTCCTATTATTTTCTGAGATTGGACCTGTCCAACAAATGCATTTTTTTCCTAATATCTCTCTGTATTAACCTTTCAGTTTTCAGCTGAGACGTAAAATAAATAAACGGTTTAGTTGCATTAAAGATGCAACGTGTGCAGATTAACAGGATCCAATCCAGATTCTGATCTGTTTTCATTCTCTTCTGCAAACTTTGCATGTCATCATGTGACTTTATGGATTCTTTAATATCAGAAAATATTTGGAAATGGAGAGAAGTTATTTATGGAAACTTATTTTTCTGCTTTTAAAGCCAGTTAAATATTTGCAGCATAGAGAGACGTTTGAACACCCTACAAACATCGAAACACCACTGCTACGTACGGTGGAGGATCTGTGATGCTGTGGGCCTCCCCACTGACTGAATGCACTCAAACTCAAACTTTTATAAATTATCAGTCATATTGTCTTGCTGCAATACAAATATTTTTATTCTAAGGTTTATTTTCATATTTAATCTGAGGAAAGCAATAAGGAGCAGAGTGCTTCACTATCAGCTGCAGAAACATGTTGCTATCTTTGTGAGGACTTTCTATTGACTTCCATTCATTTCTACAGCCTAAGCCTTATCCTAACCAAAATTCAATTCACACCTTAGACCTAAATCTGACCCCTGACCCAGACTTCCACCCAGGATCCGGTTCTGAATGGAACCGGACAAAGAGTTCAGTTGGGCTAAAGCTGAACCTGAATCGGGTCAAATGAAACTCCCAGAACGGCTTCTGGCTCCAGCGTCCTGCGAGGGACATATGGAGCCGCCTGAGGGACGAAGAGGGGACGAGGAGGGGCCGAGGGGGCCCTTCTGCCAGAAACAGGAAGTGGGCCACAGTGGGAGAGAGGAGCCACCCTGATTGGTGGAAAACTTACAGCTCAGCAGGAGTTTTTCCACAGCGTGAGGAACGGACAGAGACAGAGGACAACATGCATCATGTTGGTGGACGGCGACTTTAACTCAGCCTGATGACCATCAACCTGCCGCCTGCACAACTCTGAACGTGTTTCTGCCGCAGTTTTGGTGGCAGCAGTTAAATCGATGTGAAGAGGATTTAATTGCCTATTAGGACTAATTAGTCCAGCGCCTCGTTTAGCTTCTCTGACCTTATTACAGCTTTCTGCAGCTGAAGAAGAGAAAGAAGAAGATGCTGCTATGAACACAGAGGGGCGTTTACCTGCATCACCAAATCAAATAAAACATTTCTGCACACGGCTTTTATCTTCATAGATGACACAGATTCATAGTTTAAAGATCTGCACAAATTAAAAAATAAAACACTGAACGCAGGTCAGAGCTGAACAAGAAAACTCACTTCCTGCTGTAAGCATAAAAATATAAACTAAACACAAATGGAATTGTTTTATGCAGAAATTAACATTTTAAACATTTTTAGAGTTTAACAACATTTACTAGATGTTCTAACATCATCCAAATGATGCAACAGCTGGACTTTGATATAAAATGAAAACTGAATTTTAAGAGCAAATAAAACTGTTTGTTGCTTCGATTTCTAAACGGATAAAAACCCAACGACCCGGTTCATGTTTCTATGGCCTGAGTTTAATAAAATACTGGTTAGATAATTAATAAAACCATCAGTTTCTGACGCCGTCGTCACTGATAAAATCCTTCAAGAATCAGCAGCAGAATCACACACACGCACACACACACACACACTTACACGCGCGCGCACACGCACACACACACACACACACACACACACACACACACACACATGTTTGTTTTGCTGTCTTTGTGGTGACTTTCCATTGACTTCCATTCATTTCTACAGCCTAACCCTGACCTTTACCCTTTTCCTAACCCTAACCAACGAAAACTCAATTCATACCTTAGCCCTAACTCTGACCCCTGACCCAAAAACAGGGTTTCCCCTCGAGGGGACCAGGCTCCGGTCCCCACAAGGAGCGATTGGTCCCCACAGCTTAGTATATGTCAGGAAAATCGTCCCCACAAGGTATTACAAACAAACGCACACACACACACACACACACACACACACACACACACACACACACACACACACACACACACACACACACACACACACACACAGAGTTTACTCTTGGTCAGCTGAGCGGCGCTGATATCTGATGGTAGATCTCGCCTTCAGCGCTCACTTCCTTCATGTAGGGGTCACACTAGCAGGAGCACACCTCTTATTTATAGCACACACACTCTCTCACACACGCACATGCACACACACGCGCATGGGTTACATAACGGTGGCCTACTAAAGCAGAAACGCGGCACGTGATGAAGATGAACTCGGCATCCCATCCTTACACACACACACACACACGCACACACACACACACCTCCCCCGACTCGCTCTGACATCACTGCAGGCCTCAAGGCTGCTCTCATCAGCCGGTTGCCAGGCAACCATTTTCATCTACAGCCACAACCAACGCACATTTAATCTGAGGCAAAAAGACGAGCAATAAAAACAGAAGAAGAAGAAAAAGCTCAGAAACTTTGTCCACAGAGGAGACGAGTCCACAGAGGAGATGAGTCCACAGAAGACGAGTCCACGGAGGAGACGAGTCCACAGAAGACGAGTCCACAGGAGACGAGTCCACAGGAGACGAGTCCACATAGGAGACGAGTCCACAGAGGAGACGAGTCCACAGGAGACGAGTCCACAGAGGAGACGAGTCCACAGAGGAGACGAGTCCACAGGAGACGAGTCCACAGGAGACGAGTCCACATAGGAGACGAGTCCACAGAGGAGACGAGTCCACAGGAGACGAGTCCACAGGAGACGAGTCCACATAGGAGACGAGTCCACATAGGAGACGAGTCCACAGAGGAGACGAGTCCACGGAGGAGACGAGTCCACAGGAGACGAGTCCACAGGAGACGAGTCCACAGAGGAGACGAGTCCACAGGAGACGAGTCCACAGGAGACGAGTCCACAGAGGAGACGAGTCCACAGGAGACGAGTCCACAGAGGAGACGAGTCCACAGAGGAGACGAGTCCACAGGAGACGAGTCCACAGGAGACGAGTCCACGGAGGAGACGAGTCCACGGAGGAGACGAGTCCACAGGAGACGAGTCGAGGCAGAACTGTGGTGGGGAGCGACAGAGCGATGGAGGAGGGCGGCTGATGAGGCCTGCATTGATGTCAGAGCGGGTCGGTGTGAAAGCGGGCCGCGGTCGGTGCGTCTCTGTCTCCATCTGTTTGACGGTTCACTGGTCCGTCTCTCCCTCTGCCCATGACCCCCCCCCCCACCTACAACCTCATCCTGCTGCCTGGCAACCCTCGCCACGGCAACGTGAGGCCCCGCAGCACAGGGGCAGATAATCTGAGACCCCCACGGCATCCCGAGAGCGAGATGACACGACAAACTGGATCCAAAAACACGAGATTACAGGCAGAGGAACGGACTGGAGGAGGATGGGCTGGAACGGTTTGGTCTGAATGAGATTCAGCACCGGGAGAACAGAACCTACAGCACAGGTGCTATTACACACCCAGTGAGCTCTACCTGTGCTGTTACACAGAGTTAAAGTCCTGAGGGAAACCTCTACGGAGCTAAATTAGGGCCAAATGTTTTCTTAATTTGAAAAACTTAGAAAATATATTTAAGATAAAAATAAGCATACCAGTTTTTTCCCAGTGATGGGGCATCTGTGGTAAGAATCAGCTGCCATTTACCAGGGTGATGAAGATGAAACTTGGATGGATGGAGGACCCACAACATAGCCAAGGAAAATAAAGAGGGCATGAGGACAGTTTGTGTTTTCATTGAATGCAACGAGCTTCTCCCCACAGGAAGGATCTGATAGCTGCCATCACCAACAAACACGAAACTACCAAGTATTACACACTTTTCCCAGTGGTAGGCTCGCTTCTGCCAATGGGCTAATAACAGAGCTAATTTTACCTTTTAGCTTAACTTTTTCTCTAACTTTAAAAACATTTAGCACACTTAGCTTCCACTAAATAAATTTTTCTGAATAAATTCTTAAGCGTTAAGCTGTGTTTTAAACTTTCGGTTGAGTAAAGTTCGACAGATGAGTTAATGTTCTGGTTATCGACTTTGAAAAAATTCTTCAAGTAGTTAGACGTTTATATTCATGCTCTTATTTTGAAGTGGGTGAAGACTGTTTACACAGCAGTTCTATTTCCTCCTGTAGGAGCCATTTATCCTTTGGTATGTATCGCCACCAGGGGGCGTATTTAATTTTGAGTTCTGAGTGTCTGATGGATGTTAATAGGTAGAGGCAAACAGTTTTCTACTGTGCTTGGTTTGGATGGATGTCGAACTTATGTGGCTCTAAATGGAAACAGTAAGACAATGGACATTGTTCTGAAAATAAATGACTTTATTTTATGTCAAACGGAAGATCGGCATCATGAATCTTAATTGAGCTAACGTAAAACCAACGCCTTTCAAGAACAACCACCAGCAGCCTAGAATACAGGATTTTAGCCGCTACACCTCCAATAAACTCTGCTGATGTCTTGTGACCAAAGCTCTACTGTGATCAATGAGGCAAAATCAGCAACAGAGCAAGAAAAACTCAACAATTATAAAACTGGAAGAATGAATCACTTCCTGAAGCGGAAAACGTACAGGCAGGTGTGAAATAACAGCCATGTTAATGTTATAATTTAATATACACAGTGGGTATCAACATGGCTGAACTTTAGCTTTAGCTCTTTAGAATTAGCTTACGCTAAATAGTGCATTAGCCTTAGTGAAACGTCTGTTTATGATTAGTGCTTTAGGGTTAGCACAGCTAACCTTTCAGTGTCCACCACTGACTTTTCTCTATTACACAAACCCTATATTTACGACCAGCTGTATTGTGTTTTTACCAAAATGCTGTTGATTTAATGTGAACAGCATTTTTAGGTAAAATATTTACTTAGAAAATCAGTGAAGGTGTCAGTACTTATTTCAGTTTGTGTGTTTGCATAAAGTTCACTGAACTTTTGCTTTTATACTTTAAACCGTGAACTCAGTGGAGCATCTGGACATGAACAAAGGAAGGCACTGAGCAGCTGCTGGGACCTACCTGTGGAGGTGGGACACACTGGGGGGCATGAAGGAAGAAGAAGAAGTGAAGGGACAACAGGACACTGGGGGAAATGAAGATGAGGAGACAGGAGCTGAAAATGAGTAAAAGGAGGAAACGTCAACAGACACAAACAGGAAC
The DNA here is from genome assembly GCF_051168715.1 of Poecilia mexicana. Lineage (NCBI taxonomy): Eukaryota > Metazoa > Chordata > Actinopteri > Cyprinodontiformes > Poeciliidae > Poecilia > Poecilia mexicana. The sequence continues at coordinate 36,214,340 of NW_028263372.1, read as the reverse complement.
ATCAGAGGATGGAAACATGAAGGAGGACAAACATGATTCCCAGAGAACCTGAGCGCTGGCATCCCCTTTTCTCTCAGCAATGGGACAGTTCATTCAAAATGGATGTGAAAAGTGAATTATTGATGGAGCTTTTTATTCCTGTCTCACATGGTGGGGGGTGAGGGGAGTTAAAACCACAAGCTGAGCTGATTCATCATCATGTCTCCACATTTACTCCAGGCTGGGAGCCTGATTCCCCCCAAAAGATCTCTAAAGTGTCTTCAGAAAACCTGGAGGATTATGGATCAGAACCATTTAAAAGATCAACAGGAAGCTTCAGCTGCTGGAAGGGAAACGGAAAGAAACGTTTTTCTAAATAAACCAAGTTCAACAGTGTCAGCTGTATTTGCATCATTCCTGCTCATAACAAAAAGTTGATAAAGAAAAGTGGCACTTTTCTTTAAATTTCATCTCATCGATAGCAAAATCCAATTACAGCCTCTAATCTGTATGGAGCTCTATAAGTGACATTATGAAAATAAATACCTGAGTGAACGCTTTAATGTGTGAATGATTAGTTAACATTTAAATCAAATACATGGATAATTTACAAGTCATAGAATTTGTTTTACTGCTGAATTCAGTAACACTGAATTAATTTAGTAAATTTTGAGTCTAAATAATGTGAATTCTGCATTTTCTTGTGGATTTCCTCAGTGGACGTTACATAGTGATGAAGAAAGAAGAAATTTTGCTGAAATCATGCAACCTTAGTGAATTAAAATAAAAATTTATTTGAATTAATTTATCACAGAATTTATTTAACTATAGATTTAATTGTTGTATTATTTAAATAATCTCGAAACCCTATATTTATCAAATGCATTTAATTCCAATTTGACTTTGGTGTGAAAACTAAATGTTCTGTAATCTCTACTAATTTTATGTTTTTGCTTTTGATATATATTCTTGCAAATCCACACAAATATTTTTGTTGAACGCATCATTCCTACACGCCACCGGGTCAGAAAGACAACAACAATCTTTGGTGTGGAAGTCGTTACTGCAGGAAGAAAACTCAACGTTTCAGGAATAGTGAGGAGAGAAGAAACAAAGCACCTCTCATCATGCTAACCCATCAGTATGCTAACTTTAAATGCCAGAGGTTAAAGGTCAGTACTGCTAGGCTCAACACATGAGCAACACAATGACAAACTACCAGCTGTTACAGTGGCTTAATAAATATTGAACATATTTATGTTTTACTCTATTTAAATATTTCTAAGGAGGACATCAGCCGTGTAACCTTCAACAGTTTTTATATTTTGAAGTATCAAACTAGAAAAGGTTTTTGGAAACAGCAAAATTCAAAACAACGTCCTCAGTTTTTGGTGGTTTTCAGCTTTTCTGAAAAAGAGTTACTGTACTAAAGAGGAAGTTTGCAAAGTAAGCTCTGACGTAGCGAACTTTGTCGTCCACTGATGGGTTTGTGTCAAAGCTGAACTTTTTGGAAGTCATTGAACACACCATGATGTAAAATGAACAAATCCTGCAAAAAGTCAAGTTTGCACACTGGGAACATCATGGTTTGGGTTGACTTACAGCATGTAGTACTGACACCTTATATAACTGAATGGACCAAAATACTGAGACACTATGGGTGAAAATCTGCTGCCATTTAATAGATGAAATGAGGATAGAAAAGATAAAGAAAGAAAAACAGCAGCCAGAGCCAATCGCCTGAACTGAAGCCTACAGAAAATCAATGGGAAGGTCAGAGTTCACAGAGGATTTGGGATTTGATGACTGTGTGGAAGAAAGGAGAGAAGGATGAATGGATAAATGTGCTGGGAGATTCTGATAAGAATCTGAAGATGAAATGAAAATTTCCAAGCAAGGCAATAGTGTGAAACACAAAGCCAAGCAAACACTTAACTGGTTTCCAAGAATGGAAAAGGCTGAGTCAATGACTTATACTCAATTTAAAAACTCTGGAAAGGACCAAGTCTGCACAATATGTCACACATTTACTACAATCTCATTTTGTGGAGAACTACATGGACTGCAATGAATGTTGGTTTGTGCTGCTAAGCCTGTAAGATATCTGATGGCACTTGTTTAATTCAATAAACTACAGAAAAGTTGCTTATTTGAAACAAAGTTTTTCAATAAAACCTTGTTGAGGTGGAAAGAATCAGATTTTTTTCTCAGTAGTTGGACAAACAAATCAGTGAAGTTTGAACTCAAAGCAGAAGGACATCAACAGTTTTTGATTATTTATCCCAAGTTAGATAATTATCATCACATTCAGCACTGGAAAGACGTGAAGATCAGCGAGTATAGAAAAGACCCCTGACTCTTCAGTATGTGAAGACTGGGTCAGAATCACACCTGAGTAACATCTGACTGGTTTCTCCATTCAGGAGAAATCGTCTCATTACCAAGAGACACTTTCCCACAAAGTGAGTTTGATGCTTCTTCTCTGCATCATTCCAACTTTTCATCCATTGTGGAGACAGTTCTTGTGTTCATTACGTGTTTTAGCCATTGCAACGAAACATAAAGGAAAAAACAAGAGTTCTTTCTTAAATCCATCCCAAAACCCACAGAGGACTGACTTACGATTGGTCCTGATCTGACGGACGAAGATTTCAAACGAGTAAACCTTGAAGGATTCTCGTTAATTCAAGCAACATCTCAGTTAAGCTAATACTGAATTCAGAAGGAGTTCCTTATCTCAACCCACAAACAATATTTCTTTAGCTGAATTTCTTTGCTGAAGCAACAAACACCAACCTGAGTAAGAAAAGAAAATAACCAAACTATCCAGTCTCCAAAGGACAAACCAATCACTCAAGCTGGGTGTCCCAAACTCCTGAAAGACTTGGTAATTCTCAACAACAAATGTTGAACTTCAAACCGTCACATATTCTGGCAGAAGGAGTTTAAGGCGTGAATATGTCGTACCTGGATGTGAAGCCCCCTCTGGTCGCAGTGGGGGAGTCGAGGCCCTCTCCTGGCTTGGTCGGCCTATCGCGATTCATGTGCTGCAGGATGGAGCTGAGCTCGGTAATCACCGTGTTCTTGGAGTCTGGCGTGGATGGGGGGCTGCGTAGCTCGGGCGGCTGATCGCCCCACAGCTTGGATGTCCTTTGTGAAGGAGTCCTAGGAGGCTCAGAAGATGAAGGGGGAGGGGGAGGCGCTTGAGGCGGCGACCCATAAGACTCAGGGGGCTCTTCAATGAGAGCGTCGTGATAAAGCGATGTTCTGTTGATGACGGACTTGCCCTTGGGTTTGGGTGGGACAGGGGGCCGGTCCACCAGGAAGGCGTGTCCATCTGCGGTGGCGTAGAGACTCTCCAAAGTGCTGTCGCAGAAGCCTCCCTCTGATGACAGGGTGGAGATACTGGAGACAGTGCTGGTGGTTTCCATGTGCTGGGGATCTCCGCTGCTGCGGCTGTCTACCTCCTCGATGCCAGAATCCGCCACCCCGGACTCTGTATCAGGTGGAGCTGGGTGGTAGGAGGGGGGCATGTTGTTTAACACGCGTTTGTGGTGATCACTGACAGATGGAGGGGCGTGTGGATGGTAAGGGGGTAAAGCAGGTCCTCCATTCCGTCTCTGTTGCTGAATCATTTCTGCAATGGCACTGGCCTGGTCATCAGGAATGTCAATACTGTTAGCAAACTCCAGCGGTGGGGGAAGAGGCTCTGAAAATTCAAAATCCTCATCGATGTCGACTGAAGCTAGCGGTGGAGGGGGGATGCGGAAGGGCAGCTTCACTGGTTCTTCCAAAGATTCTCCTAAAGGAACACTTCTTCTCCGTGAGGCAGCTTGCTGAGGATTGGACATAAGGGTTGGGACTTTGTGAGGGTCAGGCTGGTTAGGGTCCTTCAGCTCAGAGGGTCGGTTGCTCTCCTGCACCTCTACCTCCTGGTTGTTCGTCTTGTTTGTCGTGTCTGTGCTCGTGTGGACCATCAACAGCCCAGTTGACTTGGGCTGCGATGAGTCTGCCACGTTTGCTGGTGCGCTTTTTCTCTCCTCGACGGTCTGATGCTGCCGCTGCTCCCGCGCGCCGTCAGATTCATACTTCTGCTCTGTCATCTGTCGCCGGAGGCCACCTCGACCCGACCGCCCCATGGTGGCCGAGGAGATCGCTGCAAAGCTGGTCTCAATCCCCGAGCGTAATTTGGTGTCAATAAAAAGCGGTTGGTTGAGGTCCGGTTTGTGACTCTGCTGAAGAGGCAGGGACTGGGCTTCGTGCTTGGAGGTTTGCTGAACCTGAGGAGGATTTATTGGCTGATTCTGAGGGTGGTTCTGTTGCTCTTTCATGGCCCGGTCACGAGCTGCCAAAGCCAGAGCCAGAGGAGAGTTCGGGTCCAAAGGTTTACCAGTGACAGGATGGAGGTAGGTCCCATTAGCCTTGTAGTGGCTCTTAGGAGGAGTGGCTGGGAGACTCACTGGACTGTCCAGATTGGGACACTGGCCTGTTCTCGTGTTCAGAGGCTCCCGAACCACTGTGGGCTCAGGCGTGTTGAAATCTGTCATATTTCCACTGCCACCACCAACAGGGGGTCCAAGCTGCACTGTAGAAGGAGGAGCCAATATCCGTCGAAGGCGCTCATCACTGCTGAACATGCCTTCATCTATGGACTTGGACTGGCGAAGACGAGGGGTCGGTGCAGGGCCACTCATTTCATCATCTCCTATGTCTATTGACTGGAAAGCGATCGAGTGCTTCTTCGCCTCGAGTCTCTTCTCACGGTCGCGCACCGCTCCGGCAATAGCTGCTGCGAACGGGTTGTTAAGAGACAGCGGGTCCTCAGGACGCAACCCTCCACTCCCACCAACGGAGGGCGTTAGAGGCGGATGTTCTGGCGTAGTGGGTTCAATCTCCATGCTGCTACCCTGGCTGCTTTTGCCACTGCTGCTGGTGGAAGGTTCTTTAACGATGATGGTGGGTATGGGGATGGAGGAGCAGGTCCTTTCGACTGGTGTGGTTGGCATGGAAACCGGGCCTGAGGGACTAGATGGCACATGACACGTTTTCTCTGGACTGTCCTCAACATTTGGCTGCTTCACCAGCATTCCCTTCCTTCTAGCTGGTTTCGCTGGCACATATAGAGTCTTATTGCCGACTTCGGAGTAAGGGTTCTCGGGTACAGGTGTGCGCCCTCTAGTGCGCGTGCTCTCAAACTGCTCAGAGCTCTGGCGGAAATATCCACGCCGTAACCTGCCGACATCGGTGGTCCGGCTGATGGTCGTCACGGCGTTGGGCGAGTTCTGGGTGAAGCTCGGTCGAGTGGTGCCGTAGTTCTTGGCTGTAGGTCCGGGAGCTGAGTTGTAGGCAGGTGGTGAAGGGGGAGAAATCGCTGGGGGAGGCGGGATGTCCTCTGAGGTGTCAGGCATCGAGAGGCTCCGGGAGAACTTGAGCAGGGGAGGCGTGAGGAGTCCCTGTTTATCATCCTCCGACGTACCTTAAGGGAATGAAGCACAGAGAGCCAGTAAGTGATAACCCAAGAGAAGCTGACATCTCTATAACTGTTCCTGATGTGAGCTCCAGTTTAACCTTTTTGATCTTAATTTTAAATGTTAAGAGAAGTCTTTATTTTCAGGGATACAGACTCAGATTCTGCACCAGTTTGAGCTCAAACAATCCAAAAACCAGGACTACAGAGGAAGTTCCTGTTGGCTGTTCTCTTCCAGGGGTCAGAGTTCAGGCTTATTTTAGGGTTCGTCTGTTAAACCAAATATTCTGTCTCTTGTTGAGAAACCGGATGGGGTCTGGCTGGCAGACTCTGGCAGCAGACATCAGGTGAGAACAACTGGTCAAAACACAAAACCACATTCTGACCATGGATAATAAATCTGCAGCTCGTTTCTGTCTTTCTCCACATTGGTCACTAAAACCACACATCGTTCTGCTTCCACTTCACCATCATGTTATGAACCTTTGTGTCAGTTCATAACATGAAATAATACAATAAAAATGTAAAATTAAAAGAAAATAAAAACATTTAATGTGGTTGTAACAGTCTGATGTCACATCCGGTCACGTAAAAGAAGCGATGTCTGATTTTTTTTCAAGCTGCTGCTTTTCGTACTGTTCAGTCAGGAGTAACAACACCAGGATAATGTAATTTTTCCTGAATTTGCATTAATTTAAACTGGATTGTAGATGTAAATAGGAGCTAATCCAATCAGATTATCTGATTTAATCAGTTTCAAACTACACATTTGCTCTGTGCATAGTCATGTTTCTTTGCTGTAATAACATTTCAAATCAGACGTTCCTCTGGCTGTTTCAGCAAACGCCTAATGACCGCCAGTGTTCCCGCCTGAAAGCGCGCTTTGCTGACCGGATCATTTTAATTGATCTATAATTAGCTGTAAAGTTGCTGCGGCACACAGAGTCGTTCCTCTGAGCCCTGATGTAAAGTCTGACCAGCTGAAAGCTAAAGGACATGCAGGCGAGCCGACGCCCCCACACACCAACTCCACATGGTTCCTACCTATAGACTTCTGCTTCCTCATGGTGCCCTTCTCTGGGATCCCCAGGTAGGCTCCCGGCACAGTGGGCGGCACCACTGCTACTCCCTGGCGGTCGTGATACATGGACTGAAAATCACAATGTTGTTTATGATACAAACAGACACACACTTTTCTGCAGCCCTCTAAGAAGCGGCGTTAGCAGAATCTAGTCCAGGGATTTATCCTCATTTATTTATGTTTTCTTTAAAAGCAACCAGAAGCGCTGAATCTGAATTCAAATTGGCGCTTTAGCATCAACTTCTGCTAACTACTGTGCTGGTGTAGTGCTTTTGTGTTAGAAGAACTAATGTTTATGGTTAGTGCTTTAGAGTTAGAGGAACTAATGTTTATGGTTAGTGCTTTAGCGTTAGAATAACTAATGTTTATGGTTAGTGTTTTAAAGTTAGAATAACTAATGTTTATGGTTAGTGTTTTAAAGTTAGAATAACTAATGTTTATGGTTAGTGCTTTAGCGTTAGAATAACTAATGTTTATGGTTAGTGCTATAGAGTTAGAGGAACTAATGTTTATGGTTAGTGCTATAGAGTTAGAGGAACTAATGTTTATGGTTAGTGCTTTAGCGTTAGAATAACTAATGTTTATGGTTAGTGCTTTAGCGTTAGAAGAACTAATGTTTATGGTTAGTGTTTTAAAGTTAGAATAACTAATGTTTATGGTTAGTGCTTTAGCGTTAGAATAACTAATGTTTATGGTTAGTGCTATAGAGTTAGAGGAACTAATGTTTATGGTTAGTGCTTTAGCGTTAGAATAACTAATGTTTATGGTTAGTGCTATAGAGTTAGAGGAACTAATGTTTATGGTTAGTGCTTTAGCGTTAGAATAACTAATGTTTATGGTTAGTGCTTTAGCGTTAGAAGAACTAATGTTTATGGTTAGTGTTTTAAAGTTAGAATAACTAATGTTTATGGTTAGTGCTTTAGCGTTAGAATAACTAATGTTTATGGTTAGTGCTATAGAGTTAGAGGAACTAATGTTTATGGTTAGTGCCTTAGCGTTAGAAGAACTAATGTTTATGGTTAGTGCTTTAGAGTTAGAGGAACTAATGTTTATGGTTAGTGCCTTAGCGTTAGAAGAACTAATGTTTATGGTTAGTGCTTTAGAGTTAGAGGAACTAATGTTTATGGTTAGTGCTATAGAGTTAGAGGAACTAATGTTTATGGTTAGTGCTTTAGAGTTAGAGGAACTAATGTTTATGGTTAGTGCTTTAGAGTTAGAGGAACTAATGTTTATGGTTAGTGCCTTAGCGTTAGAAGAACTAATGTTTATGGTTAGTGCTTTAGAGTTAGAGGAACTAATGTTTATGGTTAGTGCTATAGAGTTAGAGGAACTAATGTTTATGGTTAGTGCTATAGAGTTAGAGGAACTAATGTTTATGGTTAGTGCTTTAGAGTTAGAGGAACTAATGTTTATGGTTAGTGCTTTAGAGTTAGAGGAACTAATGTTTATGGTTAGTGCTATAGAGTTAGAGGAACTAATGTTTATGGTTAGTGCTATAGAGTTAGAGGAACTAATGTTTATGGTTAGTGCTTTAGAGTTAGAGGAACTAATGTTTATGGCTAGTGCTTTAGAGTTAGAATAACTAATGCTTATGGTTAGTGCTTCAGCATTAGAAGAACTGTTTATGGTTAGTGCTTTAGAGTTAGAATAACTAATGTTTATGGTTACTGCTTTAGAGTTAGATGAACTAATGTTTATGGTTTGTGCTTTGGAGTTAGAGGAACTAATGTTTATGGTTTGTGCTTTGGAGTTAGAGGAACTAATGTTTATGGTTAGTGCTTTAGAGTTAGAGGAACTAATGTTTATGGTTAGTGCTTTAGAGTTAGAGGAACTAATGTTTATGGTTAGTGTTTTAGAGTTAGCCCAGTTAACCGTTTAGTCTGCGGTGCTCATCACTGCTGAGCCATAATATAGAGTCTTTAAAAGAAGCTGGAATTAAATGAAATCTACATCAGCAGGTCAAATATTTACAGAAATTGGCCACAAATCTCTGATCAGTTCAAATCTCTGATCAGTTCAAATCTCTGATCAGTTCATCCTAAACTCAAAGGACGAATCAGCGCTAGAAAAATAAATTTTATTTCATTGTAATCAACAGCAGGTCACAGAAGAAAAAGTAAATCCCTATTTCTTTCATTTAATCCATGAAAAACAGCAAAATAGCAAAACTTGAATGATCCCAATGACCTGCTGGATAAAATCTTTGGTTGATGATTTTTTTTTTAAATTCAAATTTGTTAAAATGTCATTTTTAGATACCGTTCATCTTCTGGGGAGAGTTTGCTTTGTTCTTCTTAATCCACTTTTCCATCTGTTAAATTTAAAATGTTTCAGTGGTTTGGTACAAGAACAGATCTGAAAATGAGTCAAAAAGCTTCTGAATCTCAAATAAAAGTTAAAGTCTGGCTGACTGGAAAGAAGATACCCAGAAAAAGAACCAAACTGGGATGTTCTGGGATTTTTACTTTTCTACATCATTAAAAACATGGAGGCTGGTTTCAATAATTCATGTTCAGGGCTGTAAAACCCTGAGTTACTCCTATGACACTCATCCTTGTATGACTGAAGTCCAACATGTTTTCACGTTTGTTGCTCCATAAATGAGTTGAAGTGCTTACATTCATGTCGGTGGGAGTGACCAAGCAGCGACTGGAGGGCCGAGGTTTGATGGTGGCGATCTTCGTGTCCACAGGTGAGCTCTTCTGGGCGTGCGTCATCTCTTCCACTTTATCTGCAAACGGAACCGACATGCAGTCAGAACGACTCCGGACCCGCAGGCACGGCCGGAGCTTACGGCCCAAACACAAGCCAGTCATTCACAGCGCCCCTCTCTCTGAGCTGTCACACCAAGACTGCAGATGAAACTGGAGTAAATGCTGAGTGGTAATTCTTCTGGAGGGGGGGTGGGTATGAGGACTTTGATGAGATCATATGCTCAGCCGTGGAAGCCGTGCAAGCTTTTCCAAACAGCCGGCTCAGAAGCATCATCCAGGTCTCAGGGACGCTCCCTCAGAGACCGAAACGAGCAATGCATGTTTGTCTGGCAAGTTTGCCGTTATTGGTAATATTCTGAGGCTTGCAACGCAGGAAGGGCGTCAACGACAAATTTGTCAGAACTGAACCTCCCCACTAGTCTGTGATGATGATGTCATCACGTAAACTCCTCCTAAATCGTTCTGCTGCTGGAAGAACTAAGTCCCAGAAAAAACCAAGAACTGAATCTTATTTCTATGGGATTTGATTTGAGGGGATCATCCGGCCCTCAGCAGGTCTTACAAAGAGCCGAATACCATCTCACATAAGCAACAAGCATGACAGAATCACTACAAATTAAACGACAGCGGAGAGGCTGTGACGGAAACTAAGTACACCCCGGTGGCTTCTAACGCAATTAACAGGAGACAATTTACATCAGAAAAAGGAATCAGTTTACTACTGAGTTTACTTCAGCTTCAACCTGCAACAGCTGAGCAATGATCACAGAGAAGCAACTGCTGCTCAGCAACCTGGGAGGGGTCAAAGGTCATCTCTAAACTATCATTGGTCTGTTAGATTAGTCTGCAGGGAGGAAGGTTTTTCCCAAGAGGAAAACTTCTCAGTCTTCCTAGGAGTGAAGCAGATTCAGTCCAACGTCAGAAACAACCAGAAACCCCAGAGCTCCATCTCAGCAGGTCAAAGGTCAAAGTTGATGAAAGTCTGTAAGCTTTGGTAAGTTTTTAACAGGTTTTGGCAGCTCTCCTTAGAAGCAAAGTGATTTGTGTTTTTATCTAAGGACAGATGAGGGCATATAAACTGAACAGAGGAGGACCAGGAACGCAGCCTTGCAGAACTCCAAAAGTAACTTTACTTTAGCCGACTCAATATCAGAAGCACAAAAACGAAAAACTGGTGCAATACCATTTCAAATATACTCAGGCTTAAAATCTGTGGAAATGAGAAGCTGCTTCACATACAGAGACAAAAATAATTAATAACCGGAGATCAGGAAGAGGATCGGCTTTTAGAAGGTTTTTCATTATGTCACTGTGTGTAATAAATCTGAGCGATTATGAATTACTTCATTTTCCTCGTTTTAAGACCTGATGAGGACCAGATATGAATTTACTGCGTTGTAAAATCGACATGTGAAATACAGTAGGGTTGGAAAGCTTTATCCAGCGACAGACCATGCTAACCCTGATCTCTGCCTGCGCAGGATGGAGGAAGCTTCCATGCATTAAGGGAGTGATTACTTAGAGTCACTTGGAAAACAATCCTCTTCTTCTGCGCATCTACACAGAGCAGAGGAAAGGGCCATCAATGACAGCAGCACCAACACAGAACAGCAGAAAGATACACATTTCATCTCTGTCTCAACTGTCTCCCAGTTGGACCACATGCAGCACAGTTGCCCTGGAAACCAATCTGTGAGTGAAACATTTCCTGGAAGAAAAACACACAAAAAGACAGGAAAACACGGAAAATGGAAAACAAACATGCACAAACACACACCGTTTCCTGAACAAACACACTAACACACACAGACTCCTCCACTAACACACACCGATTCCTGCACAAACACACTAACACACACAGACTCCTCCACTAACACACACCGATTCCTGCACAAACACACACAAACACACACCGATTCCTGCACAAACACACACAAACACACACCGATTCCTGAACAAACACACACAGACTCCTCTACTAACACACACCGATTCCTGCACAAACACACACAAACACACACCGATTCCTGCACAAACACACACAAACACACACCGATTCCTGAACAAACACACACAGACTCCTCTACTAACACACACCGATTCCTGCACAAACACACTAACACACACAGACTCCTCCACTAACACACACCGATTCCTGCACAAACACACACTGACTCCTGCACAAACACACGCAAACACACACCGACTCCTGCACAAACACACACAAACACACACAGACTCCTGCACAAACACACATAAACACACACAAACACACACAAACACACACACTCCTGCACAAACACACGCAAACACACACCGACTCCTGCACAAACACACATAAACACACACAAACACACACACTCCTGCACAAACACACACAAACACACACAAACACACACAAACACACACACTCCTGCACAAACACACACAAACACACACCGACTCCTGCACAAACACACACAAACACACACCGACTCCTGCAGGTTGTTTCTGAGTCATGAGGAGAAACACTCCATCATCTGGGGTTTTCAGCAAGCAACACGTTTCAGGTTGACATCATTACCAGTTAATCATGCAACATCTGAACCACTGTGACGTTCAGAGCAGCTGTAATCACAGACAGCTTGTAAATCATGCAGGTTGACAAAAAAACACACTGCATGGTTTCACTCTGAGTGAGTCAAATTAAAGAAAACACCAAAATAAGAAAAAAACTGTTAGTTGTTGACGTGGAGGTCAGGCGGGAGGATGGACAGAAAACCAGAGCAAACATGCCTAAAGGAAACTTACCACCTTTCTTCTTCCTTAATGTGGCTTAAGAGGTGAAGAAAAACAAATCTTCAGAGCAGGAAACAAATTCAAACCATTTCATGTTGAGTTCCTCCAGATTTCCTCCTGCAGGATCTCAGAGTTTATGTTCAGAAAACCAGAGATCACATCTGATCCACTGCTAATTTAAAACCTTCCTGGCTCCCAGAATTCCTTCAGCAGAAACCACAAGTTTACATACACCCCCCCTTTTGTTCTTCAGTCTGAAGTTCATGACTACTTTAGTAATTAATCGCCACCAGTAGACCCACCTGTTCCTTCGGGTCGGTCAAACATGAAACTGCAAAAAACATGAAATCCTACCAAGTATGAATTTTACAAATAACTTTTCAGCAGGACATAGGAGCGGGGGGCGGGGGGGAGGAGGTGGGACGGTCTTCCTGTTATGTTATGTGTGTCTGGGGGGATGTAAGAGTATAACAGGGAGCACACACAGCGTTCATCGTTGTTTTTTTTTCTTTCCCATTCATCCAGACCGCTTCCCGCGCCCCCCCTAGGGGGCGCACCCCACAGTTTGGGAACCTCTGTTATAAGGGAACCAGTCATTTTATATCAGTGTCTTTCTGAAAAGTTATTTGTAAATTAGTTTTGTTTTATCTTAAGTGTTTTGAGACATTTGCACCAGAAACTAGACTAAAATATTTGTTAAAATTTTGCTTTTGCAGTGCATGTGTGTAATCCAGCATATCTGATCATTAGCTCCTATAACTGTGCAAAATAAACGGTTCATCTTCATCGCCTCCATCTGTTGATGGCAGGAAACAGAAATATGAAAATATAAATATAGACCAGAGCATCTCTCATCAGCTGAAAGTTTCAGACCAGAAAACCTGCAAAATGTGTAAAACCAACATGAAACAATCTGAGTTTAACCCTTCCCTCCCTGACTCGGCCCTCAGCTCCGACCCGTCCGTCCTCTGGTCTCCGATCCGCTGACTGTCTGCCGACTCAGCGCTTCTCCTCACCACACAGAGATACAACAGGAACAGCTGCAGCAGCACACTGATATCAAGCTTTACAGGCGCAGAGGTCAAACCGCCATGCATGATGGGAACGGCGGGCAGGAGATGAGGAGGGAGGAACGAGCATTTTCCTTCTTTCATCAAGTCAAAACCACAGCAAAGCCTCATTCAGCGCTGCAAGGCAGAAAGCTGCAGGTGCTGACTGCTTACCTTTATCCACTACAGAGGTCAACCAATGAGGAAGAGGAGCAGAGGAAGGACAGAGGTGCTGTTAGACACACTCCCTCACGTTTCCAGCATCAAACAGAAAACCGCGAAGCTCTTACCGAGTTCCTCCAGCTCTGACGTCATGGACTTGGAGCGCATGGACAGGGCGGTGGTGGGGGCTCGCTTCGGCGGCGGAGGAGCTGAGGAAGAGGCAGAGGAGACCGAAACAGAAACCTTTAAAGCAGTGGACACTGCTCACACGGTGGTGGCAGCATCATGCTGCGGATGCTTTTCTTTAGCAGACAGAGAAGCAGATGCAGATTTCATGAGAAGACGGATGGAGCTAATAATCTGATGATTAACTCCATGAAAAAAATCATCACGTTGCAGACTTTTAATTAATCAGTTAAATCTCTTTTATACATTAAGAATGCATTAAAAGATACAGATAATCATAAGATTTTATGGCCTAAAATGCAGTAACATCATTCCTTTAGTGATTATTTGATCATTAGTAGCAAATCTGCAGCTGAAAAGTTCAAACCTTTCTGCAGGCTGAACATCAGCACAGCGTCGGACTGACATGCTGATTATTATTTAATCAACTGATTCATAATTGGAAAGAAAAAGGTGCTTAGGACATTTATGTACAGAATCTGAACCAGGAGAAGTTAAACTGGAGACCTGAAAAAACTATTTACAGACAAAGATGTTTTTAAATCTTAAATGCAAAATGCTTGTTTCTTTGTAGTTTTTTTTCTTCCTGCTCTGAGTGTGTTGCTCTTTCAACAGATTCAAGTCTGTATTCTTCAGTTAACAATTCATTCATTATTAGATTAGTTGTCTATTATTCCAATAATCGATCCATCACGATTAATCGTTTCAGCCGAAGACGGAGTGAAATAAGTTGGTTTCCAAACTGTCGACACGTCGGCTGAATGCAGACGAACTTTAACATTTACCACTGCAACATAAAGTCCTGGTCAAACTGTTAAGTTTGTGGTAAAATGTGGAAAAGTTCATGTATTTCAGTTACTGAAGTTTTTTAGTGTCGTCACCTTAAAATCAGATGCTTCAGCTGCTCAGTTTCATTTTCTATGGATTATTTTACTCTGATCCATTTAGGGAAGAAATCAGATTAACAAAAAGAAGTCTAAGGCGATTAAACTTCAGGCTATTTCTCTTTAAAACTGTTAATCCCAGCAGCCACATGGCTGTTTCCTGATTGATGAAGTGGGTTCCTACCTTTTTTGCGCGCCGTGTCTTCTGGGTCCAGGTTCCGGCTCACTGTCACCACTTTGATCAGAAGCCGGTTTCCTCCCTGGCGGATCATGTTGACCACCTGCCTGTGGCCCACCTTCACCACGTTCTCCTGGTTCACCTGCCGGGACAAAACGGGTCAGACGGCGCTGCAGGCGCGGACAGGACAGAGCTCAGAGAAAACCTGGATTTAAGATGATCCCAAACTATGTTAAGTCGTTTATTCACAAACACAACTAGTACGAGTATTGATGCCGGACAAAGAGACTGTTTTATTGCCAGAAAAAAGTCAGAAAAAACCTTGATTAAAAGTTTTGGACTTGAATAATCAATAGTTGGTTTCAGTTCATTTCAAAGATGAAATATTCTAACTGTAAAATAAAAATCAATGTATAAGTTCACATTTCTCATTTTAATTATTTTCATACATGTATTCTGATTAATTACTACTTAATTCTTCCAATATTACAACCTTATTCTAGTAACAGCCAAAACATGGAGGATCTTAGTACAGAAATATTTGGAGTAACTTCATGACAGAACAATTACAAAAAGTCTAATTTCATCTTTCAGTTTGCAGTTTTCTAATGAATCTGGAAAACACTGATCGTTTAGTTTTACAAACCTAAACGTTCAGACCCAACCGGAGCTGCTTTCTCTGTTTTCTGGCTGTAAAGCAGCAGAAGCTGCGCTAACCGAC
Source organism: Poecilia mexicana (assembly GCF_051168715.1). Lineage (NCBI taxonomy): Eukaryota > Metazoa > Chordata > Actinopteri > Cyprinodontiformes > Poeciliidae > Poecilia > Poecilia mexicana. Next base: position 36,199,141 of record NW_028263372.1, on the reverse strand, counting down.
GCTAACAGGCCAGCAGCCTGGCAGCGCCTGCTGCAGTTTCCCATCATGCCCGGCTTCTCATCGCTCCGAGCTTCTTATCAGACTTCAGCTTCACTGATGAGGAAACTCAGCTGCTGTTTCCACCTTCCACTCCTCACTGAGGAAACTTTAATTAGTTCAGTCGTTAAAAGGAGATTCTTCAGCACAAAGACGTCTTCGATCTAAAAGCTTCTAATAAAACTGGCCATAGAAATGCAAATACGATGAAGGTGGGATGTGCTTCTGCTCATCTTCATCAGGGCAGTTGGAGCAGCGCTGACGTCTGAGCAAGAACCAAAACTGAGCAGGAACCAAAACTGAGCAGGAACCAAAACTGAACAGGAACCAAAACTGAGCAGGAACCAAAACTGAGCAGGAACCAAAACTGAGCAGGAACCAAAACTGAGCAGGAACCAAAACTGAGCAGGAACCAAAACTGAGCAGGAACCAAAACTGAGCAGGAACCAAAACTGAGCAGGAACCAAAACTGAGAAGGAACCAAAACTGAACAGGAACCAAAACTGAGCAGGAACCAAAACTGAGCAGGAACCAAAACTGAGCAGGAACCAAAACTGAACAGGAACCAAAACTGAACAGGAACCAAAACTGAGCAGGAACCAAAACTGAGCAGGAACCAAAACTGAGCAGGAACCAAAACTGAGAAGGAACCAAAACTGAACAGGAAACAAAACTGAGCAGGAACCAAAACTGAGCAGGAACCAAAACTGAGCAGGAACCAAAACTGAGAAGGAACCAAAACTGAACAGGAACCAAAACTGAGAAGGAACCAAAACTGAGCAGGAACCAAAACTGAGCAGGAACCAAAACTGAGCAGGAACCAAAACTGAGAAGGAACCAAAACTGAGCAGGAACCAAAACTGAGAAGGAACCAAAACTGAGCAGGAACCAAAACTGAGCAGGAACCAAAACTGAGAAGGAACCAAATCGGACAGGCCTGGCCTCCTGGATGCGTTTGGTCGAATTAGAGCTGGACTGACTGAATCTGAGCTCTGCCGGACGTTACTCTGCTCCTGTCCTCTGCTCTTCCAGACAAGGAAGTGATGACGGGAAAACCGACCCGGAGAGGAACGCTGGAGAAACGACGGCCAGGTTCAGACATTAGAGGAAACCGTTCAGGTGACCATCTTCACCTCACCTCATGCTTTAATTAATCCTCTGTGTTTCACTGTATTATGCAATGATGCTGAAGGATGGACACACAGAAACACACACTCTGACGGATCGCTATAAGGAACAGAAACGTGTTTCACCAGGCGGATGCAGTTTTTATCGTTTTATCTTCAGAGGATCAATAACTTCTCTATTATTTGTTGATCAGTTTTCAAAGAATCTAGTCTGTTCAAAGACAAAATATAATAAATACATTTTGTGGTTTAAGATGCTTGAAATATTTGCTTTGAGTGAAAATAATTGAAATAAAAGAGAAGCTGAAGTCTCCCCTGGAGACCGATCAATGTGTCTGTTATCAGTTTCATGCAGTCAATTAGTGGCATGGATGTGTTTCCGTAGTGACTGTGTGTGAGGGCAGCCATTAAACACACATACGGATCAATCACGTGAGATTTACAGCGAGGCTGAGAAAAACAGCAAAAGAGACGAAACCCTGTAAAAATAAACGCTTTAATCAACAGAGCAGGAACACACACACACACACACACACACACACCTACGCACACACACCCACCCACGCACACACACACACACACACACCCACACACACAGCAGAGCCGGAGTGTGTGTGAGAAGAGCGTTGTTCTGTCAGGCGCAGCAGAAGAGCCGATTCAGGATCCATCATCATCATCATCATCATCATCATCACCACTCAGCGTTCAGCCTCTCCCGTAACCTGATCCAGAATATTCCTGCTGATGGGCTCTAATCTGATTTATCAATTATAATCTGACCGTTAAGATTACCGTGGAGGCGACTCTCTGCTAATCCGATCTGCCACCAGAAGGCGCTGCTGAGGAAACTAAGTACACCCTGCTGCTGCCGCAGGACTCAGCAAGGACATGGAAATGATTCAGTTTTTACTACAGCAAATAAAACCAGAATAAAGTCAAACTGCAATAAAGTTGTAATAATTCAAAAATGTCTTATTTTCAGTAGAAACTACAAAAATACTTTCTATGATTTGTGTTTTTGCAGTGAAGATGGTTTTATTCAATAGAGAAAATGACTCAGATTAAGGAGGTGGATGTAGATATTGTAGATGGGTTTGATGAAGAATCTTCATGAATGAAACCGTTGGCGGCACCGTAAGTATGGGTCGGCAGCGAGACGCCGTTTCCATGGAAACGCACACAGCGACTCGCACTGAGGTTTAACATAAACTCTGGTTTTACAGTGCAGTAACAACCGGTTCTGCTGGAACGGTCCAAGTTTCCCCAGACAGAGCCGGCCGTCAGCGGCGGAGGGAACCGGTACCAGTACCAGAACCAGCACCAGCACCGGTACCAGTACCGGTCCAAACCAGAAGCTCAGCACTGAGGCAACCAGAACCACCAGCTGCTGAAACATCTCTGGGCTGCTTTAAAGCTAAGCTAAGCTAAGCTAAGCTAAGCTAACTGTCTTTTCTGGTCACCAAACTTTTTAGTTGAAGGAAAATAATCCAGTTTCTAATTCTGAATAAATTTTTGCTTAACAAGAATAAAATAATATGAAATGCAGAATAAATGTAAACAAATTATTTCCGTTTCATGTCCAGGAATCACAGATTTCTCATATCTGCTGAGGTCTGCGTGTCGCCTTCATGATCTGAAGGTTTTCAACATGAAAGCAAACAGATTCTCAGCTGGGTTTCGGTCTGGAATTTGACTAGGCCATTCTAACTGATGAATCTGACCAGCATCTCTGGCTGGTTGTCCTGCTGGAAGCTGAACCTTCACACAGTCTCAGACTTTCTGCAGTTTCCCTGTAACCCACTGCATGATGCTGCCACCACCATGTTTTGCACCTTCAGTTTTGTTTGTTAAATAATGTGGTACAATATTTAGGTTTAGTCGTGGTGCTTTTCGTTTTGGTTTAATTGGATAGTTTCGTTATGCTGAATAATCTGTGGAACATTCTGCAGATAAATATAATCAACATCACAGTCATGGTTATGCTGCCATCGTCATGGCAGCATAACCATGCAGTCCTGTTTATGCATCGTTTATAGATCAGGTTTGTACGAGCTATCGAGTTTTTATCTGTTTTTGTACGTGCAGACCGTCAGAAGATCAGGCCCACTGTGTGTTTTCAAACAGGACTTTTTAAGGATTTCTTTTCCCCATCCTTCCATGCAGATCAGATCTGTGGCTGTTTGTCCCACCTGAGCGGTTCAACCTGCAGCTCCTCCACATGTTAAGGAGCTAACTCTGCTAGAACTTCCCCACATCGACCTGCTGCTGGTCTCCCTGACGCTGAATATGAATAAACAATGCATCGTTTTCCTTCTGGTTCATATTTCTGCACCACTTTGCATTTTCAGTCCTAAAATCTGAATAAACGTCATAAAGTTTGTGTTTGTGTAACCAGAGGACGGTTTGGGGGTGAATATTGTCTGAACTCCAACCCAGAGTCCTCCACTAAACTACATCTCACACTGTCACTGTGTACACACGGAGACCCACCATCCTCCCGGTTGCTAGGCGACAGTTGCCGTGTGCTGCCACTGGAGGAGGGAGCGGTGCTGGGCCTGTCATCCCTGTTTTTGGGGGTGGGGGGGTCATTAAGTGGGAGTTAATTGGACACAGAGGTTTTAACAATGAGCTGCTGGGAATCGGGTCGACCCGGATCCAGAGCTCTGGTTCCACTGCCGTGTTTTCCCAGCGACCTGCGCAGAGGTTGCAGCTCTGCGCGCCGCGGGCCGCCGCCGCTCTTTGTGCCTATAAATAAATTATTTATGGGAAACAACGCTGGTACGGTGGTATTTTTAAGAACCATGTGACTTCAGTGTGGGTTAGTGGGGAAGGTGGCGCTCAGCCTGCTGGTGGAGCCGAGCCGAGCTTTCTGCTGGAGGAGGAGGTCGATTAAACAGCTGATGACGGACGACCTCTGAACTCAGAAACTGTGACATCACGCCCACCGAGACGGAAACATGATGACATCATACAACCTGTCAGAGCTGAAGGACAAACCGTCTGCAGCAGAAGCTCAAAGAAAAGCTGAATATCTCCTGATCAACTCGACTTAAAGACGCGAGAAACAAAAATACGACACTAAACGTTTCACTATTTACTCACTAAAATCTAAACCAAAATGATCCATCCGCCCTGACATCATCACTCCCATCACAGCAGGAACCTGACACAAAAATACCAGGAACGCCTCAGCAACGACCTCAGAGCAGCAACTGCTGCCACCGTCAGCCTGGGGAGGGTCAAAGGTCAAATCCAGCTGAGGTTCATCGTTATGTAGAGAGGAAGGTTATTATTCCCCAGAGGAAAACATTCAGCCCAACGTCTCCGTCTCTACAGGTCAAAGGTCAACGCTGATGAAAGTCTGAAACCTTTAGGTCCATTTTAACAGGATTCAGGTGATCAGTACATTCTGCCAACATTCTCAGAAATGAGCCAAGAGCTCAGTCAGCAGTGTAAAGGTCAAAGGTCATGACACGACTATGTGGAGACAAAGAATCGGTTTGTTTGTCTAGAAACATCGAAGGCAACAGATGAATCAATTAATTTATGTTTTCACCAGCAGCTCAGTGGTTTTACAAAGTTCAGTTGACTGAAAGGAAAAATAAGACGTGACGTTATTTAAGGTTTAATTCTTTAAGAGTTGGGCCAAACTAGAGTTGAGAGCTTCATGTTTGATCTCTAGATTACTATTATCATTTAAAATATTGCTAAACAGAATTTGAGGAATGAAAAATGCTTAACATTTCACTACTTTTATAAAAAATATTTTATGCATTTGAAAGTTTCTGTCTTCAGAAGTAATTTTGATAGAAAACAGCCAGATTAGTTTGGTAAAAAACTAAAACATCCGAGGTCTTCTGCTCATCCTGAGACGCTCAGATCTGAATTTATTTCAGTTTTCCTCTGGTGGAGACGGGAAGCTGCAGAAAGTTCTGCTCCAAATCAAACTTTATGAAGGTAAAACTGAACATCAATCCAACCATCCTGCCTGTAAATAAAAACACACTCTGCTCTTTATGTGAAAATGTTTTATTGGTTTTATTAAATAAACTCAAACATCCCAACAAACGGTCCAACTAAAAACTGATAGAAGTGTTTTGCCTGATGAAGTGAAGAGCCAAACATCAGGATGTAAAACAGCTGAAGATGAAACGAGTCGCTTGTAAAACAAGACGAAGGTCTGAGACAGGCGTGATTAAAATGCACATGCATGGTCCAAGCTGACTGGTTAATTAGCCGCCTCATTAGTCATGCCAGTTTGACTTTAACAGCATCAGCTGATTGTCTGGCGCTGATGAATTCATGAATGCAAACAGCTTCTTCAGTGGAGCTGCAGGATCAGAAAGAACCAGAAACCTGCACCAAAAACGCATCATCTGCTGCTTTTATCCAGAATTCAGCATCATGGCTCTAAATATGAATAACTAACAATGAGGAGGCAATAAAAGAAGCTGGTTTCAATGTAGGTTTACTCAGACCAGCTCCACTTGTGTTGCTGAACAGAGCAACAGATTTGGGCTCTGACCCGGTGGACAGACTGCAAACTGGCGCCCAGCCGGACGGCGCCGGGTCAAGGTCAGCGGCCGTAATCCCAGCAGCAGCAAACAACCTGCAGCCGAAGCAGGAAGGAGCTGAGCCACCAGACGCCTCTTCATTAGAAATCACACTCAAATATTAAACACTGGACAAAACCATGAAGAGATAAATCAGACAGTCTGCATGTGAATTAATATGCAAAACACAAGAACCACAAAAAATAAATCAACCTGTTAGTCCTGCTTTGGGTTCGCGGTAAATAAGCAGAATTACAGCTGCAACAGGATTTCCTCTGGATCTGAATAAAACTCAGGAATCAGAAAAACGTCACATATTTGTGTTTCTGCTGGAACAGTGAAGAAATGTTGAGTTAAAACAGATTAACCTTTTGGTTTCTGGGGGTAAACTATGAATTTTTTTATTTGGAGCAACTTAAAATTATATTTTTGTTGGATTTAAATCCTCACTCTGTCCAAAAATGCATCCAAGTTTGCTGTAGACACTAATATGTCACAAAATCCTTTTTTATAAACTAACTTCAGCTTTTTTGCTGCTAGATTAATTTTAGAAAAGATAAAAACATCAACTAAAGCCGACCTTTTGGTGAAATGACAGAGTGTTTTACTGAGGCTGAAACATCTGATAAAACATGCAGACAACAAATAAAACTAATTACTGGACCATCTAAATGACTGGAGAGACAAACTTTCCATAAAGTTGGTAAGAGTGGAGCGACTCAGATCTGGTTCAGATCAGATCGGTTTCACATGTAAGAATCAGCCAATCGATTGATCGATTGGTGCATCTCCAGTGAAACTTTGGGTTTAATCAATCCCTCCAGTTTTTATGTGATTACAGAAATTCACATAATATCAATTAATCCCTACATATTTTGTGCAAATGCATAATTTGTGTTTGTCGCTAATTTTCTACAAAAAAAATGTTGGGTTTAAGTGATACTGACTCCAAACAGCAGGTGGCAGTGTTTCTTATTCTACTCCACCACTGCCTCAGCGTTACTTCATGTCAAGTTATCATCTGTGATCTACATGCAGCAAAAATAAAGATATTTCTTGTTCAAAAATCTAAATGTTTCTGTCTCGTCTGATTGTTTCTTTTTCTCATCTTTCTTCTTCTGTATGTAGATTATTTAACGAGTTAAATCAGGGAAACAAAAACGGCACCACAAAATCAGTGATCCTGATTACAAAAACAAACTCATGAAAACGATTCAGGAATCCTGGAGGAGCTGATTAAAACTCCTCTGTTAGTTTCACTCTTATTCTGTTCAAAGTCAGATAATCATGATTTACAAACTGTTTGGTCATTTAAAACACAGAGACGGAGACAATCGGTGCAGCTCAGGTTTACAGGAACAGATCAGAGGCAGAAAGAACCGTGAATAACCAGGTAAGTCCAGAGATCTGTGGAGCTGCGCAGGAAGATAAAACTCACTTTCATTTAGGTTTCATCAAGATCAAAAATGTTATTAAAGGGCAGAATGCATAAAGTATACATAAACCCTCTTAAAACAGCTAAAATATTAATAAATAGCTGTGCATTCAATAGGTTCTTCTTAAAATGAATAATATTGAACATATTTTCACTTTGATCAGTCCCAGCAGAATTTCTTGATTATTTCTGAGTATTTTTTGCAATAAAAATCACTGGTTTTGTGACGCTAACTTAGAAGTAGGGCTGAAACGATTCCTCGAATGATTCGAGTACCTCCATTACTAAAATTCCTCGAGGAAAATTTACCTGCCTCGAAGCTTCGTTAATTTATGTTGTATTAGTTAGCGCACCGTGTTCCGGCCGGGACTTCATTTGCGTTGCGCGGAGCTCTCACTTCCGCCTCTGAGTTGTTGACAAAAGCTAAGTCTCAGCGGCATAAAGTCCAATCTTCAAGATTGGCCCGTGGGGATTTTATTGATTGATGATAATGCCCGACTTTTGATCGTTTTTGGGGAACCAATAAGCATCCTTAAAATGACTGGGGGAATGCCTGGAGTACGGCAGCATTTCTCCTCCGGGGCTGCTGGTTGAAAGCGAACGGCGGGAAGAGCGCTGAGGTGAGCGGATAGCCTGAACAGGGCGGGCGGCTGAGTAGCTGATGCTTACCGTGTAAATGTAGCTTTACCGACGAACCGCACAATAAATTTCATATCCCGGTCTGAAGAAACGGGTGGCGGAGCGCATCGTACATGGCTGGTAGATGAGTTTCTGAGTGTGACCAGTGAAGGTGTCGTAAATATCCCGTATTGCTTCCCCCGTGTTCGTCCCCCGGTCTAACGGTTCGTCAGTCCGCTGGTCTATTTCCTCCCCTCCACCCCATCTTACGTTCGTTCATTCGCCCTCTCCTCCCACTCCAGGCGGCATTTCCCGTATTTTCAAACCCAAAGCGTGACAGGTTAGGTGGCAAGGTGAGTTTAATTAATCTATTAAACTCACTGAAGATGAATACATAAACTAAAAGCTGGATTGTAGACATTTTTTATAAGCATATTTGTGAGCCTGCCTCTTTGTTATTAAATTCAATATAATTTCAGATTTTTCTATAACTTTTCTTCTGGTTAACTTAGAAAGTGAGCTATTATTGTTACAGGTTAGTTTTCTAAACTACAAAAAAGCAACTGTTAGGGATGCTCAAATATGAAAAATTGGACTGATAGTGATATCTGATAGTAACACCGGTATTATGCCAGATTTACCAATATTTCATTTTATATTTTTTTTTTATCCGATTACTCGATTAATCGTAAGAATAATCGATAGATCACTCGATTACTAAAATATTTGTTTACAACAGCCCTACTTAGAAGTATTTATGCTTATATATGATGGTAAATGTGACCTTTGTTACTCTATCATGAACTAAGGCTGAGTATGAAACACTGCCACCTGCAGGTGGGAGTTAGCAGTCAATTAATCCCGATGTTTCTGACCGATGTAGAAAATTTGCAATGAACTTAAAATTATGAATGAGGACAAAAAAAGGTGGGATCTGTTGATTTTGTGGGAATTTGATTAAATTTAACGGCAAACATAAAAACTGCTTTAATTTGACCTATAAAATAATATTAAGGTGTATGAATGTGTCCCTCTGGAGTCTAGAGGCCGAATTTGACACATTTGAGCCAGAAAGTTTTACTGCAATGTGAATAAACTCAGAATACAACAGAGGAAGGATCAGCTTTGGCTCTACATGGATAAACAGAAGTACTGAGACTTTCTTCTTATTTGTGAATTACAACCAGACCTTGTTATGAAAACCTTAAACTTCAGCAGAAACATCAGGATGTAAAGTTTGAACGGAAACGTCGTGTTGTGACTTCAGAGATGCAGTCGGCTAAGAGGAAAGCCTCCCTGTGAGGGCAGCTTGTGCTACTTCACTGCACAACTGACAGTCAGGGGTGTGCAGGGAGTCCTCAGGGAGATGCTGGAGAACACACACACACACACACACACACACACACACACACACACACACACACACACCTGGAGGCATGGGTAGGCAGATGCATCTGCATGGTACCCAGGTCACACTTCCCTCTCTTGGCCAAAGTTGTGCGTTATATAAGCCAGTAAGTGCTCCACTCCATCTACCTCCAGAGCGAACACACTCACAGAAACACGCAGCTGAAGCTGCACGCATGTGCAGGGAGCAGATCCATGCATGTTCTGTCCCGCTAGCGTGACTTCAGTGCACATTAGTGCATTTTAAAGACCAGAGGATGCATTCTGCAAACATTTCATGTGTTCAGGTTGGAGCAGACCAGCTGCTGTCTGCAGCATTCACACAAACATATCAGCATTTAAGATAAAGAATCAATATTTAATCTGCAGTTTAGTCACTATAGTAACACATTTATCACCAATATTTCTTAACCTCAGAGTTTTGATGTTTACTGAAGCAATGTTTACAGGAAGTTTTACAGGAAGGAGATTCAAACGTTTCCAAAGAAACTAATAAAATCAAATTTCTTACAGGTTTCTTGTTGAAGAGTCAGTGTCATGTATTAATGTGGCAAAGTCACCAATATTTTCAGAATTGCATATATTCTAATGCAGCGGCAGGAGGCTATTTAAAGAGAAGCTCCCTTTCATTCAGGCTCAATGAGAGAGCGAGACTTTCAGTGGATAACAGGAAGGCTGAACTGTTTTGTCTGAACTTTCTGCCTCTGTCTGCATTTTTAAATATTGACAACTTCTTAAATACTTGGAAAAGTTCATATTATTCCAGAATTTAGCAGGAAGAAATCATTTTGATAAACCTAAGTGGCATTAAACAGAAACAACTTCAGGTCTGACTAAAGACTGTCTGAAAAGACAAACCAGCCGTCTGACCTTTTGGCTTCAACACCTCCAGTCCTTCTCATGCTGCAAAGATCCCTTTAAATGTTAAGGCCTGAGAATGTTTCACCTGTCCATCATGACCCTCAGCAGTCGCTGACTCAGAGTCTAAAGCTGTGAAGCCGGTTCTGCAGAAACCCGGCTGATAGGAACAACGACGGGCAGAGTTTAATCACACGAGGTTCACCGGTCCGCCTGCTGCATTAAGGCTCTGAAGAAAAGCAGCGCTGACGCTCAGCCCTGCATCAGGCATGCACTGGGCTGCAGAACAGGAGCTGCTACATCTCAGGACGTCACATTTCTCTGTTGAACTTTAAACTCTGATCACATAAACAATCATTTCTGAATTTGTCTTTGTGTTTGTGAGGCGATGGAGCAGAAATCAGTTCAAATCTGTCGACTTTCAGACTGTTCCAGTCAGAAGAGCAGCACATGTGGCGAACACGTGAGGAGCAGCGTTCACCTGTCAGAGATCTGTCCCCGCTGCTCGCCTGCTGCCGGACTGGAAGAGCATGACGCTCATCGGGTCTGACATGGTGGAGCAGAAACGACATCTCCGCATCGCCCTGACCTCCACGGAGCGGGACAGCGCCCACTTTCACGTTGGCTCGGCCCGGAGCTGCAGCAGCTCAGCTTTCAGCTTCTGTTTGTGCTTTTCAGCATTTCAGTGTCGCAGCAGGGGAGTGAAGAGCAAACGTATTTACAGCAGGAAGAGCTGCTTTACTGCTGGACCCCTTTACTCTGATTTAAACTGTCTTCAGAATATTTACGATGTCTGAGCAAACCGTTCCACTGTGAGACGCATAGAGGAACTGCAGAGCAGAAGCTGCACAGCCTGAGGAACCGGACCTGGAACATTTCACTTTCAGAAGGTTTGATCCATAAAACTCTCCATGTTCTGCTTTACTGTGGAACAGTAAAACGATCCAACCTGCCCCGATCTGTTCACAAACTGGAGAACTTTCAGTGGGGATGATGTGAATCCTGGGTGAAATCAGCAGCTTTGAGGTTCATCTGAAGGAACGGATGTGTCCCTCTGTCTAAACCAGCTTCGTTTGTCACAAACGGCGCCGGTCATTCTGGACTCAGCTCTGTTCAGTCCCATTTATGCCAACTCCAAACCGTTTGCCTTGAAAGTCCAGTCCGAAGGTTTGAATTGACCTCTGACCCTCCAAACCTCAGTCTGTTGCTCTCAGTGTCTTCAGGTTTTCGTGTTGTGTTCAGGTTGCTCAAAGGGTTTGGTTGGTTTGAGAGAAACGGAGCCACAGCAGCTGGAGGTGGACCAGATGTTGGAGTTTTTGTATAAAATCAAACCTCGTCTGCCAGACCATCAGGGAAAACGCATCAGAATCAGATGTTTTCTGACTGGCACTGATTTCCTCTAAATTAATTCATTATAATTCATTTAAATGTGTGAAAACTTTGTTAACACAGAGATCCTGTTTGCTTTGAGGAACTTTGCTAAATTTGTGAGCTCTTTGTGAATTAGATGAGCAAACTACTCTGGTTGGAGGTTGAAAAAATCACATTAAATTTCTCATAATAAAAGAATGAGACTGCATGTGAAACGCGGCCCCAGGAAAAGACAGAACATCCCTGTTAGTATGTTCAGACTTCAGGACCAGAAATGAAAGCATCTTCATACTCTGTATCTATAATTACATCTTCACAAAAACTCTAACACTTTTTTCCCTGTTCCTATTTCTTTATACTGACATCATGGGACCATGAATCTGAACTGCATTTTAAAGCTGAAACTGAGGCTGCAGAGAATCAGCGCTCGCCGTGACGTTAGCTTCATGTTTATGTAAAATATGATCCATGCATGGCTAACTAGCTGCAGGCTGTGCAGCTGTGAGTGCTTCAAACCTCGTCAGGTCTTCTTAAGCTTTCTGAAAGCACGTCAGTCCTGCAACATAGCAGCAGTTCTCACTTCGTTCTGAAGCCGATCGAATCGATGACGGAGGAGGAATTCAGGGAAATATTGGAGGAAGTTTAAATCTGACTGAGGATGAGCTGCAGACGCAGAAGCAGCCTGCTTCTCCTCATTTGATGCTCCATTTAGCAGAAACACAAAACAAACCAATCTCCAGTTCACCGCTGCACACACACACACGCACACACACATGCACACACACACACACACACACACACACTCGTTATGGAGCTGTGTAAAAAAAGCGAGCCCGAAATAGACGACGTGATTTTCCCGGACTAACGTAGCAGCTGTGATACGATCTGCGGCGCTGCGTTACTGACTCACATTCAGCGGCAGCAGCACATTCTGGAAACACAGAAACGCTGCAGCGCTGAAGATTACTTCAAGTCATTTTAATCAACACAAATCCTTACTGCACTACAAGATAAAAACCCAAAGAGATCAAAGCTGCTTACACGACACAACGCCGCACAGTAATCATGGCGACTGGAGGGCGGAGCGTTTGTTTCAACGTTTCTGAGCCACATCTGTCCAGCACAACACAAACACTCACTTCAGCCTCAGCCCACTTTTCAGGTCTGGTTCAACTTTTTACAGCAGGGGGGCGTCTGCACTGATGAGCTCATCGAGACAAAGATGTCAGAACATCTTCAACCGTTTGCATTAAAACAGAGGAAGATAAAACCTACGAACAAGGTTTTAGTTTCTGTTGGGATATAAAAGTGTTGCAGGAAGTCAGATTTACTCCATCATGGAGCATGACATCAATCAATCAATCAGTCAATCAATCAATCAATCAATCAGCTGTTCAGTATTCAATCATTTTTTTTGCAGAGCAGATCTAAAATATTAGAAAGGAAGCTGAAATGCGTTAGCATAACGCTACTTGACATGCTTGACCATTTGCAAAGCAGCCAATCCCAGAGCATCATTCATTTTCCATGTTGCTGATTGGCCTTCATAAAGGTCATAAGGTCAGAAGATCAGCAGAGACTGGCAGAGCATGGTGACAACTTAGCATCTTTGTTGCTACATTTAGAAACTTTTCCAACCACTCTAGCAATTTCTCTTCCCCAGAAAAGTGACTAATGACAAATCCAACAACATTTCTCGGTTTTATTGAGGATTTTCACAGCAACAACATCTGACAGTGATTTAGAAAAAAAAAAATCAGAATCGTAATTTCATCAGATATTAACGCTTCGCATGAATAATAAACCAGAAGCAGAAGTTGAAAACTAGCATGGACCTCAGAGAAATGGCGCCAGACCAGCTCAGAGGTTTGGACTTTCTGAGCGCCGTGCCTCTGGTAAGGCGCCAGCGGACGGAGCCTTTGCTACATCAGGATTTATTCTGCAAATATGTTTCCATCTACACTTTAGCCTTTTTCAGAAAAGCCCAATACAACCTCAAGTGAGAGTAAAAAAATGTTTTTGTGAAATTGAGGAAGTTATTTTGAATTTCTATCAAACCTTTTCATTAGTTCAAAATGCAAATTTAAAAAAATCTTTGATGGAAACACAGCTAGTGATCTGTCAACCTTTGACCACATGGGATCATCATCATGATTAAAGAGTGACTTGTTTTTCATTTTATTTATTTAACTAGTAATACATATAAATGTATCCATGTTTAATACCAGTTTACCCACCACAGAGGAACATTAATGTGCTGGTTGTGGAGAAATCTCTGAGTAGATGCAGCTTCTCCTAAATAAACTGATGTTTACATTGATAATGCTAACTTTGCTAACTGTGGCCTCCAACAGCCAGCTGCAAACAACACTACAAGAAAAAACACAGACCCAAACGTGGACCACAATGTAAAAACTTTGCTAAACCTCTGAACAATCCCACATTTCTACAGGCAGGAGAACCTGCCAGCAGATTATTCTCCTCTGTCCAAAGAGACCAGTTTAACAGACCGGAAGCAAAAGGCTCAGGAGCTTCTAAAGTTCGTCTTCAGGAAGCTTACGACACCGCGAGGATTCAAATCCATCCGTTTTCCTGCAGAAGACGTAACCAGGAAGCTGGTTGTGGAAGCTCCTACCTCGATGAGGAAGTCACCCGTCCGGAGCCCCGCCTGCCAGGCCACACCGCCCTCATCCACCGACTCCAGGTACTGCAGCGCCGGGAAGGCCGGCGTGGGCGTGAACTCCTCGATGGGCGTGTCGGCTGCAGCACAAAGGGACAGAGGTCAAGGTCAGAGGTCAGCCTGAACTACGGTGAAGTCTGGATATGTGAAACGACTAGATTCACTTGTTTCTACGGCAACCAGGTAATTGAACTTAGTTTAAATGTGTTTCAATAAGATTAGAGATTTCATTCCCATAAATTGAGGTTTTATTTAAAATCCAGCAGATTACAGATTAAACTTCAGACAGATTAGATCTAATTTCTGCTGCTGTAAATATTCTGCTAATAAATCTGATTTAAAGGTTTTAAGTCTTCCAGCCTTCCAGGATCAGCCTGTTTGCAGGAGGTCAGGATTCCTCCAAGTTAGAGAAAATTTAATTACAATTTTTTTCAGCATTATTTTAATTCAGGACCTGCATGAATAACAGTTTCAACTTTCTATTTTTTGGCTCTGCTGGTTCTGGTAAAAACTGTTACCAAACAGCAGAGCTGCCATCCTGCAGCTTTTAGATGCATCTGGAGCAGGAACGGACCTAAAGGACGCAGGAAGGCCGTTCAGTGTGTGTAGATAAATCTGGAAACCAACACTGATTTATTTGGTTTATTTCATCCCATTAATGGAGATTTTCAGTCAGATTAAACATATCAGGAGCTGCTTTTCTCCTCTGTATTTGGTAGAGAAAGTGGAAGCAGATCCTTCCTGTTGCTTCTGTCTCCTAACAGGACTGAGAGGAATGTTCAGGAAAAGTTCAGCATTTCTTTTGCATGTTACATGAACTATTCATATTTATTACTGAGTTAATGAAGTAAAACAATAAAATGCAAAAAAAAAAGCTTGTAATCAGCCGTCTATGTTTGAATAAAACCAGAGAATTTACAAACTGAAGAACTGTTAAGCACCAGGTGAAACTGTTGGTCTGATTTCTACAACGTGGCGCTCAAGCTGACCAGCCGTGGCTTCGTAAACGACTCAATCTGAACATCTGGACGCCCAACGTCCAACGTCCAACGTCTCTGGACATCTGTCTCAGCTTCATCAAACTCCAAACCAGAACTCAGCTAAACTCTCAATCCTGCCGCTTCCAGAAGAGGAAAGAAGTCACTTTAAGAGGCCAGTAGTCCTGATGTGAGTACAGTAACACCATCCATCCTGCTGGATGGAACCGGCCCGACCCAGCCCTCCCTCTCCCCCCTTCGCTCGCCCGCTCTCGGGGAGGTTACAGAATCCTGCGGCTGGGAGAAACCAGTGGTGACAAGTGACACTTCCTATAACTCACCGTCTTACTGGGAGACACACACCGCGAGCGCATCCCAAGATCTCATGGGAGCTTCTTAACACAGTTGTGATGTTTCTGCGTGTGTGTGTGTGTGTGTGTGAGTGTGTTGGAGAGAGAGGGAGAGTGAGAAACAGAGAGAGAGGAGAGTAGTAATGCAGAGCGAGGAAGAGGATGTGAGCCTATGTGACAGCTCCAGCATCAGGGCATGTTTGTGTGTTCGGCCCCGGCCCAGTAAGTGGGGCCGGCTCCGCTGCTCCAGGGTGGGAGTCAGTGTGTGTCACACGGTCTGGAACATTCCTCTGGTTTTACTGAGCAAATCTCTCTTTAACTGCTAAAAAACAGAAACATCAACAAAAAAAACACAGCCTCTCGACAGAATCAAAGAGGCGGCGGCGACCAATCGAACGGCGCCGCACGGTAGTGGAACGCAACGTGGATTATGACACGGCGAGAATCGTCGTAGAAACCGATGCAGCAGCAGCAGCAGCAGCAGCAGCAGCAGCAGCAGCAGCTCCAACCAGCTATTTTTAGAGCCCCTCTCACAGCCTGCTGGAGCCTCAACCCGCCTGGATGTGCCTCTCGTATCACAACAAGCACTGAGGAGGTGGGAGGGGGCTGAGAGGACGGGGACGGAGGACAGGGACGTGTCAAACGTGTCCGGAGGAGCTGCATGCCAGCAGTCCTCCTCTGTGCTGATGTCATGGAGTTTTGCTTCAGCGCCACATGGACGGTGGTTCTGGTTTAGGAACCCACCCATCTGAAAATCTGGGCCGATATTGATATCCGATATATTATCTATATCTCCCAACTGACCAGATGATGACATTGCTTCCTTACTTTAGTCAAAAACCCACCAATCACATGGTCACATGACCAAACAAATACCACACGACCACATCCCCTTTCAACATAAAAATGTCAATTTTTACAGATTTTTACTGAAAAATCTGTATTTTTACCGACATAAAAATATGTTGTTAATACGACCCAGTTTTAATTAGCAGACTGACACAGGTACAAATTCCTAACATCAACCGGTGCTGATGCCGATAACATGCTGTACTCCTAGTTTGGTTGGTCTGAAGTGGCAGATTTACACCACATAATGCTGCATAGCTTCACAAAACAGTGAAACTGAAAAGTAGTTAGCTAATATCTTCACAGTGATTCACTACTTCAGCATGTTGATCAAGACCAGCCGCATGCATAAAAGACAGAGAGAATCAGTTTAATGAGTAAATATCCGACTGACCAGCAGTTTGAAAGCATAGCAGCTGAAACGTGACAGCCAAGCATGCGATGATGATGCTGCAGCATCGCATGCATCTCCTTCTTGTGCTCCAATTGTTACAAGATTGATTTTACCGGAAGATGATGAACTAAAGATGAACTGGGTTAATACGAGCATTGGTTTGTGATCTTGGGTCAGAACTTTACTCAGGTCTGAATGCAGATTAAGGGACATAAATTACAGCTAACAATGAATCGATCACTATCAATTATTTTGACAATTAATCAGATTAAAAGTGGAATATTCTGCATATTTTTCATTCACTCACTCAAGTCTTATACAATATTAGAAATAAATTTAAAACATACAAATAAATAAATTATTTTTAAGATAAGGAAATAAAAATAACAGCATTCCTTTAGTGAATGTTTTATCATTTGTAGCATCTGCAGGTAAAAGAATACATGAACTGTGGATTAACATAATCTACTCAAGCACTAAAAATGTGCTTAACGGGAGATTTTATTTACAGAACTTGAAGCTAAAACTGAAACTTGAGGAGCTCTGTGTAGAACAGACCTAAAGACGAATGAGATTTTTGTTTTCAATGCAAAATGCTTATATTTTTGTACAGCTTTATCTTCAGTACTGCTTTGATTGTGTTGATCTTTCAGTAAATGGCCTTTCTGGAGTCTGTGTGCTCCGGTTAATGATGAACCGATTACGATTATTTCAATAATCGATTCATCACGGCTTCCAGCCGTAAAATTGCCCGAGATTAGCTTTTAAAAGCTAATCGTTGGAAGTTCCAACTCTTTCAGATGAAATTGTTTAAAGTGCAGCCCTGACGCCCAGCCACGCATACAGATGAATTCTGCGGGTCACTTTCACTGTGCTGTAAAGTTGTTTACGGACACAAACTGAGGCTTATGACGTTTTTATTTAATGCGTTCTGCCGTAAAACAGACCGACATGCAGATGCGTGCAGGTCAGGTGTAAATGTTGCTGCTGATGTCAGAGTCCGGAGGAGTTTAACGTTACGCTCTAATGTCACGCAGCTCTGGAGGGTCAGAAACATCCAGCCGTCTCTGACACACATGTCAACACATCCAGCTGATGTGCAGCGCCGCATTCAAGCTGTTTCTATTCTAATGCATAAACAGCCCGACATGCACAGAATTAGGGTCATAATCTGGATTTCAACGCACACAGCAGCTGTGCCAACAAGTTATTTGTTGGTATAAATAGAATTCGGCATTTAACTAAATCTGTCTCAAACAAACATGCACAGAAATGAATCCTTGACAAAAGCAGCCATAAATGAGTGAGTCTCCTACCTTTGGCCCCGCGCAGGACGAAGCCGAAGCCCTCATTCTCCTTCTTCTGGAGCACCACCGTCTTCTCATCCACCACGCAGTCACTGTGGAGCAGATGCCGAGCAGAGCGCCCGTTAGCACAGCCCATCATCCGCAGCATAGCCACGGACGCCCTGCCCGAGTGGAGGTTCATGCTGCTGGAGGAGAGCTAGTCCGGCCGGGGCAGGGCAGGGCAGGGCAGGGCGCCCCCACCCCACACCACCACCGCCTCCTCCTCCTCTGGCTCTAGCAGCCCGAGCGGCCGCGGCCCCGGCAGCCCTGCGACAGCATCTCCGGGAAAAAAGACGAGCCACAAGATAAAAATAAAAAATAAAATAAAGTGAAGAAGAAACGACGGCGATGGCTGCAGCCGCTGCGTCTGGAGCGGAATCTGCCGCGCGGTTACCGCTGCCGCTCCTGCCGCTGCTGCGGAGGATCCGAGCGGCGGTGCGGCAGTGCGGCGCCTTCGAGGAGACGCGACATGAGTCTGGAGGTTGAAGGCGGCTCAGCGGCTTATGGTGAGGCGGGGAGGAAGGCTGCGGCTCGACGGGAAGGCGGGCAGGGAGGGAGGGCGGCGGAGGAGAAGCGGCGTGGAGCGGCGTCTCTCGGTTGGAGAGCTCCGCAATGAGAAACCACAGCAACAGACTCGGCGGAGAGATAAGCGGAGTGGGAGTGGGTGGGTGACAGCACAGTCATTTACCGACTTCTTAAAAAGTGTCTCTGCCTGTCTGAGCAGATGACTGAGAATAAAGCTGCGGATCAGTTTGTTTACATTACAGCCTTTAACTAGGACACAAAAATCTGAAAATCCTACAGGAAACAAAGAGGGTTGAAAATAGTTTAAATTTGTTTTTATTACTATTATAATTTCGAATCCTCAACAGTTAAAACCATTTCTATCACATCTGGAGTTCCCCAGGGATCTGACCAAGGGTCCATCTATAACCCACGTCCTTCCCATCGGAAGTTAATAAGTAAAATTACTAACAAAATTAGAAAATCATTAAAAGTTCATTTATTTTAGCAAATCAATTGTAAAACTGCTAACACTGACTTGTGATTATTATGACTTACAGCAAAATGAAACAGAGGAAGTTATGATATTACATCACATGAACAAAATGGACTTTTAATGCAGAAATGTCAGATCACAGGTTCTGTCTTGACATTAATTCAGATCACAAACGTGTTCTGTAAGGACAGCTAGCCTTAAACAAGCTGGCTGTTCACAAAGTACTTTATACAGGCACATTAACAGAAAGTTGAGTGGAAGGAGGAAATTGTTGCGAAAGTTGCAGCATTGAGAGGAACGTGAAGCAATTCCTATTCACCTTAAGCAACGTCGGCCTCCATGACACGCTGCATTACTGCAGTAAGTCATGCAGAAGGAGTGAATACAAATATGGACATATTTCTGCATTTTAATCTGATATTTTCACCTGATTTACTTAAGAAGCACATTTGAATTTTGTTGCTCTGAATGTAATCAATCTTTATACTTTGACTTTTTCCAAATAAATTACTGAGGTAAATACATTTTTTTAATGACATTTTCATTTTTTGAGATGCATCTGTAAAATGCTGATAATTAGCTTCACTTCCAACAGAGTATAAACTGTAATTCAGGAGTTTTTGGGATGTTTGCATCCCCAGAAGCTTCAGTTTAAATCTTTGCTTGCTCACAAATCCTTTAAGTCCTTTTATCATCAGCGACAGAGCAGATAAAACCGTAATCATCGGTTTGTGTGGCACACTAGAAGACGCAAACATGCCTGTGTGTTCATGCGCTGTGTGTGAGCAGCAGCTGTGGCGCTGGAGCCTCCGCTGTTGCAGCTGCAGCTGTGTTTATGAGGAATCCTCCATGAGGTGATGAAGCAGCAGCTTCTCCAGAGCAGCTCAGGGAGCCCGTTAGGTCTGACTCAGCTCTACGCTGCCGCGCCTCACATCCTTTCTCTGAATTCTCTCATTTCACTTCCTTCTAACCTCCCTCCTGCTAACAAGCTGTTTCTGGAACACACATGCAGGAAAAAATGCTGCATTTGGGCTCTGAGACGTCCGAACCAAAGGTCAAGTTTGCTTTTATGACTTGGGGCGACTGCTGCAAGGGCGGCTCATTCATCTTCTATCAGGATTACAGCGAACAGACACGTGGGATAAGAGGGAGAAAAGACAGAGACAGAGGAACGAAGAAGGAGAAAGAGCGGCGACCGCCATCCTAGCAACTGTTCCCTTAGCAACGGAATCTGTGTAGAGAGGAAGGAGGCCAGCGATGCTGATACACCGAAGGTTACCTCACAGCATTCCCTCACACACACACTCACACACTCTGTGTTAATCTGAAATCTGGCCTCTGTATCAGGCCAGCAGCCTGAAAGCTGATCCAACGTGTCATGTTGTTCAGCAGCGAGCGGGGAGGGCCAGCAGGCTGCAAATAGAGCTGAGCGTGCAGCATGCATGGGAGGAAATGTGAAGCCTCTCATTGTGAGCTCCACCGTGGGAGTCTGCAGGGTATTTATAGCGGCTCTCTGAGCTGCATGGTCAGATTTTCATCCCTCCACATCAGGAATCTGGAGATCCAGAGGTGAGTTATTCGGTTCCCTCCTTACATCACCAGCACAGGAGAAAAAGCCTGAAAATCAGCCTTTCATTGTGACCCGTTAATGGCGTTCTGCAGAGTACTCTCAGTGGCGGTTTCCTTCCTGCCGGCTGCATCCATTTGTGCCTGGTGACTGAGCAACGCCGCCGCCATCATCAGCGTTTTATCCTGGACCGCTCAGGGAGCTAATGCAGCGCGGATGGAGGTTCACATCTGGAGTCCAGCCAGCAGCGCAGCAACATTCTGCAAACTGGGAGAGTTCCTGCATCAATAAGCATCAAACGCTCGGAGAGAGAGAGTTCATGGGAAAACTCGTTTCTCCTGCAACACTGAAAATGAAATTAGTCCCGTTTTCCTACTTCCAACAAAGTTTTAGACAACCTGCACTTCCCTTTGGGAATATCCCGACTTTTAAGTTTTTATTCCTGCTGCAAAGAGCTTGAACTGCTGATGATGGCTTTTGCTGAACTGCTCTTCTTATGAACTTGCTCAAAGATTTTTAATTATCTTTAGGTCAGGAGGCTGGAAAGGAATCCTGGCAAACAAACGTCTGAATGCAAACTAAGAGGTTCAGTTAGAGATCATCATGTTTTACAAAGAATGAAACAATTAAAAATAAATTAATAAACTGGTTTTACACAGCCACGTGTACAGTATTATTTTATAAAACGATGTGCGGGGATATTGGTTTTTATAAAGACTCGGCTACATGTGGACAAGGCCAAAGAAAAATGAAACACGTTGAAACATTTGATTAAGTTTGGATGTCTGTGTTTGAGTGCCTGGTTTCCTCTACCAAGGAACACATGATGGCAGCTTCTGTCGCCCGCTAAACATCACAGTAAGCATGTAAACATGGACTCGTCCTGATGAAGACGTCTCCTCTCCCTCTCTGTCTTCTAACCTGCAGAGTTTCAGCACAAAGCGCCCAGTTCTCGTCTTCAAGTGCATTAGTCAGGATTACGGGGCTGCTGTCAGTGATCGATCGGGTCTACTTGCAGGTCTGGTTTCATCTGTGTGCGACCTGCTGCCTGCCCACACACACACACACACACACACACACACACACACACACACACACACACACACACACACACACACACACACACACACACTGAAGAAGATAAATTCCTCCTTCCTTCCCCACTGGCAGCTAAAAAACACACACATACATCTTTAAAGAGGAAAGAAAGGCTTGACAGGAGGACCACAGTGTTCCATAAAAAGAAGGAAAAAACCTGAGCAACGTCTCAGAAAGAAAATAACAACCATTAGGGATGTTTGCTCCTTCAAGGAAAAACCCCTGAAACCTTTGGACCTGGAATGTTGCAGGACCTGGAGTCTGCGTCACGTTCTGCCTTTGGCTGAGCAGCTTCAGCCCTGCTGTGTGATGCATGGCAGACACGCTTCACCTTGACCCACATGGAAGAGTCGGAGCTCCGGACTCGGAGTCCTGCCAACGCACATCCAGCAGAGTAACGAGGAAACGCCCTGTTACCGCATCATCTAAATCATTTCTCTGGGTCTAACGGCCTTTAAAGGCCTTTAGAGCCAAGCTATATAAATAGATCAAAATGATGAAATCACTCCATAAAGGTTAAAAAACATCTGCACTGACACCTGTTTGCAGTGACTAAAACTGGAATTTAAAGAGTTTTTTTTTTTCCTGAGAAGTTTTTGGAGTTTCCATTGAATTGGTCTTGGTCCAGAAATGGTTCTGGATTCTGCTTTCAGATCACCTCTAGAAGAAAATAAGTGTAAGTTTTCACACCTGTAATTCCTTTATTTTAGTCCAAATCAGTTTATGAATTTAACTTGTAACTTTTTCCAGTGGTTCAGTTTCTTTTCAGCTAGCTAAAACATCAGTCACGCTAACCATTAAGCACCAATCAGAAACATTTGTTTTGCTAACGCTACACCAACATGTTACTTAGTGATGGCTAATGCTAAGCGCTAAGTGACCAGTCTGCTTTATGACCAGAGCCCTGCTGTGGTCAGTTAGAAAAATCAGCAACTATGAAACGGAAACCATGAGCGAAAGGTCAGGTCTGAAGAATCACTTCCTGAAGCATGACTGTACATGTCGAAGTGTAATTACAAATTTGAGCCATTTGAGGGCGACATACTATGTTACAACACGTGTTGAAATCAACTTTAAGGAGTTAGAATAAGCTAAACACCAGGTCGGTGGAACTAGTTGGCAATTTAGCATTAGCCGCATCCTAAAAGAGTTTTCTGAAGAGAACCACTCACTCTGAGCGGGCCAGAACCGGTTAGAACCGGTCCTGGTTCTAATGGAGGACTCTTTCTGTTTAAACAACAGGGCACCACATCATCCCACTGTCGCCATGTTTCTCAGGAGGGATTGCTGAAATTACGATCAGTTCAATTTAACTGTATTTGTAATAACATAGACTTCATTAGACTTTACTAGATCTGAATCAGTGGGTCCATTTGTCTGTATAAAGTTAGAAAATCATGTCTGCTCCTCGGTAGCGTTTGCAGAAACAGAGTTTATAGATTAGATGTTTAAGGAAAGAGATCGGAGTTCTCTGGGACCGGATCAGAACCTTCCACTCAGCCCATTAACATGCTGCAGAGATTCACCAAACTGACTGATTCTTTTAAACAGAATTAGTTCAAGGCGGAGCCGGGATTAGACTCGATTTCTGCTGCGACCCGGAGGAGAACACATCCATCTTCGTTCCCGCTGAAGCTCGTATTAAAGCGGACCTGACAGCAGAGGAGAGCAGACCTCAGCACCACTGCGTGTCGGCGTCAGGTGCCATCACAGCAAACCGTTCACTCAGAGAACTCGGTCAGAGCCGACAATTCAACCAATTTTCCTGTTTCTCAGGACAGAAAACGTGAATGAAGGCAGACGGAGATGAATCGGTGGCACAAAGGACTAAACGTTCAGGCTCACCTAGAGGCGTCGAAGCTGTCGTACGAGCCCACGGTGTAATGTCTGAAGAGTTTCCGTCTGTCGGCCCGGTCCGCTCGGGAATCTGAGAAAGAGCCCAGCAGAACCACATCAGAACCACAGTCCACTTACAGGAAACATCTGGAAACGCCTGCAGTAAGCAGGAAGTAGCAACACGCTAGCAGGTTTTACGCCGCTGAGCAAAGAGTTGGTCTAGAACTACAGAACCAAAACCAAAAGACGGTTTCAGAACTGGACCGGGTCTGGAGACACGACCGAGACTCCAGTCTGTCCCCTCAGGGACAAACGGACGGACACTTTCAGAACAGGTTCATAGAATAAGGAAGAAGATCCATCCAACGCATCCATCCATCCAACGCATCCATCCATCCATCCATCCATCCATCCATCCATCCATCCATCCATCCATCCATCCATCCATCCATCCATCGTCTGTGAAACAATTTTGCCACAAACTCATGTTGATTACAGAAATATCAAAAGGTAAATCTAGTTTCATAAACTCTTTCTGATCAAAGATGGAACAGAAATCCAGACGTTCTGCAGCAACATGCTGGTGGTTTCAGGTTCTCGTGGTGCTGGCGGAGAATCAGGTCCGTGGTGAAACATGGTGCCGGTGGATCCAGACGTGTTCGCTCCGTGTGTGTGGTATGGCGGCCAGCTTGACCTCTTGACCCCATCACATGGATCCTGACCTGTGGATGTAAACCCAGAGCTGAAGGTCGTCTGAGGGTCGGAGCTGACCCGGTTGGTGCATCAGGCCCAGAGGAAGAGGAAGCAGCAGACTGACATGGAGGCAGCTGGTCCTCAGTGGTGCCCCCTTCAGGCAGCAGGTGGAACATGAAGATGCTGTTTTTTTCTCCATCTGGTTTTCTGTTAAAACAAACTTAACACTTTGACGTCGTGATGTTTGTGTAAACAACGTCGTCAGTCGGATTCTCATTCGTTTGTCAGATTAATCTTCATCTCCTCCCCTCATCTTCCTCCCTCTTCTGTCACACCAGCTGTCACTAGTTCACAGAGACGGCGCCTGAGGTCATCGCTGCAGGAAGGCCTTCCTCCTCTTCCTGGTTCCATTTCGGGTCCGATCGGGTCGGATCAGACAGGATTACCAGCTTTTCTCTTTCTGTTTTACCGAGAGGAAAGAAACGCTCGATGTTGGTGATGAGGAGCGAGGAGGGGACGTGTCGTCTCCGGCAACGCGGTGGTCCATAGCAACGGTCAGCTGGTTTCTATGGTCACAGATCAATAGGGACGCAGCAGCCATGTGTCTCACCAGAACACAGAGTACTCACATTTGTGTGAAAACATGTGCGTCTGCTCCGTCTGTGGTTGTATCACCGTCCTGTCAGCTGTGTGTGTGTGTGTGTGTGTGTGTGTGTGTGTGTGTGCGCGCGCGCGCATGACTGATTCTGCTCTGGGTTCCTTCCAGGCCCATTTTAACCCCCGTTTTCCTGCCTATTTCAGTCTCATCGTGGCTTTGAGCTCCGGGGAAAGACGTGAGAATGAGACGGGGGAATTAGAGCAGCACGCACGTGTGTGTGTGTGTGTGTGTGTGTGTGCATGTGCGCAGCGGGATGTGCTGCAGCTGCTGCACATCTGTAACAGAATTACAGTAGCAGGTTTTGTTTTTTAGTTCCATGGATGTGGTGCTGAAATTTAGGTTTAAAAAGCAATCAAGCTAACGTCGGGTGCCGGTCGCCATCTTTGTAGTTTA
Source organism: Poecilia mexicana (assembly GCF_051168715.1). Taxonomy (NCBI): domain Eukaryota; kingdom Metazoa; phylum Chordata; class Actinopteri; order Cyprinodontiformes; family Poeciliidae; genus Poecilia; species Poecilia mexicana. The sequence continues at coordinate 36,173,895 of NW_028263372.1, read as the reverse complement.
GATTGTTTCATATGCAGATGTTTCAGATGTTTGATGGTGGGTCAGTTCTGGTTGCAGCTGCAGCAGCTCCAAGAAGGAACCAGACGATCCGCCTCCTTCAGGATGAGGTGAGAACATGAAGCCAAAATGGACGCCAACCTCAGCGTAACGTAGATCAGAAACGCTGAAGGCCAGAAACTCTGGTTTGGCCTTACGCTGGTTTGTGCAGGTGAATGGAGAACAAAACGAGGCTGAAAAAGTTTCAGTTCCCAAACATCTTCATGTCAGAGTGGAGGCTCAGACAGGAAGCTGTCACTACAGACAAAACCATGAAAACTCCAGGAAACAGAAACTAACATTCTGCAGGAACGGACTTTGGACCGACTCACCGAGAAATGTTTCATCTGAGCTCTGGAACGAGACGTAAACTGGATCTGACTGGGGTCCATACATGTCAAATAAATAGTGTTTGCTGCAGAGACAGGCTGGCTAAAATGATAAACCATCCAAAAGCCCAACATGAAAATAAACAAGTGAGAAAAAAGTTTAAAGCTTCCAGAAACGCCTCAAAAGCTCAGATCTGGAGCTGAAACGATTAATCAGATGAATCAATTATGGAAATAATCAACTAACTTAGTCTTTCATTAATTAACTGAAGCACACAAACTCAAAAAAGGCAATATGGTGAATGAACAACACAGTCGGGGCCAAAACTGTACAAAAAATATACATTTTGCATTTGAGTTACAATAATAAAAATCTGTTCATGTAAAATGGACCATCAGTTCAGTCCCACACTGAGTTTTCTCATGTTGATGTTAGAAACATTTCTAGCTAAAATGTTTTTTTAAAGGTTTTGTTTGTGCAAACCTTCCTCAGAAACCTCACATGATGCAGTTTAAACCAGGGATGATGGATGTTGATATTCCTGCCAAAACGATGAAACATTGACTGGAAGAACACAAACTTTTCCCAGGTCTGAACTGGGATCGTTGTTCGTTTCTGCTGCAAAGCCAGTGGATTTGTTCTTGCTTTGGGTTTTAGAAAAGATCATCTCAGATTTCCAAAACAGTTCATCTGTTACAAACAATTCAGCAGAGTTCAGTTCAGTCCAAACTGGAGAAATATTCTCTCTTTCCTTTGGAGTCCAGTCCGCAGGTCCAGTCCTCTCCTCCAGAGAGGAAACGTTTCCTCCGGATGCCAGACTGCCTCCGGTGGCTGCCGCTCTGAAATAATCTAATAGATTAAACTGATGAACGTAAATCTGCTGTTTCTGATCCAGGTTGATCGATAACATGATGTTAAACTGAGTTCTTCTTCTTCTTCTGCGTGTTTCCAGACCTCTGAATCGAGCCGAGGTCCAACCGGAGCGTGTGTAAACGGGCTTTAATCCGCCTGCATCACTTCTATTCAATTAGACGGATTAGAGGCTAAACGCCTTTAACTTAAATCAGCGTGTGTGAATTTCTGTGAGAGAGGGCGGGAGGAAAAGACGGAGGTAAAAATAAAAACTGCAGGAACATTAAACATATTAAACTGGAAACATCATGGATTTAGACGGAGCTGCCGTTTCCATCAGCGCAGCTCTCACTAACACGCCAACTCTTCCCTACAGACGGAGCACAAAGGGACTTCGTTTCTCCAGTCCTGATGAATAAATGATGATGTAGGCATTGAATAATTACGCGACTCACAGGCAGCTTTAAATGTTTAAATATTTCTTCTGCAATCAGCTTGTTTCCCTGGATTATCTGAAGCTAGCGTAGCGAGTGAAGCCGCCATTAACCGGTCAGATTGGTATGTTTCTCCCTCCGCTCTGTGACTCTGCGGGTCCAGAGTCGGATCGGGTCGGGTCGCTGTTGGAGGTTGTCCGGGTCGGTCCGCTGCTGGGAGATCCTGCTGCCTGTGCAGATTTATAGCAACACTCAAATCCCAGAGGAAAAACGTTCCAAAACGGGAAAGAGCTGGAAGAACGAAGACAGACGAGGTTTGTTCTCAGGATCGGATCTGAAGGAAGTCAGAACGATCCGACCGCCTCAGGCCTTCTCCGGTTCATCCACAGGCTGCCGCCATGTTGGCTCTGATGTCCTGAAAACCAAACCGTTTGAAAACGACAAACCGTCGGATCTTTGTTTTCCTGAAAAACCCAACGATGAGCAGATTTTACGAAGAATGTCCTGGTTTTACTGTGCACACCAACCAACCTCCCAGAGGGGAATCCGTCCCACAGCATCACACGTCCTCCACTGTACCTGACAGTGGACATCAGGTGTTCTTCACATGAAAACCACTTGGGGTGTTTGTTGCAGCAACTTGTTCCTCAGACAACCAAACCTTGTTCTTACTGTATGTATAATAAGATTTTATTTTTCTATTATATGGCTTGACATAAAGCAACAAAGGAAGAAATCCTGTTGTTCCAGTTTATGTTTGTGATGGTAGGACACAAAGTTTTATTCTGCTGTATAATGGTTGCTATGGAGCATGTTCTCTTGTGTTTCCCATGTTGAAGAGAAGCCGTGGATTTTTATTATTAGGTTATGATGCGGCAGTAAAAGATGAATTTATCTGAATTTATAGAAAATCACAATCATCCATCTATATTATCCTCGATCAACTGCTTTACTGCTGCATGTGGCAGCACAACACACACACACACACACACACACACGCACACACACACACAGTTGACCCGTGGTTTCGACTGAAGCCGCCTCTGAATGGCTCTCTGCAGGACGCCATACTGTGCTCCCATTTCTGACAGGCTTTTCTTTGCAGGCAGACCCGGGGGCAGCTTGGACGCGGCGCCGCATGAGGGAGGCTTTCCCGCGCCAACGGCCTTGGGTTAAACTTTAAAGTGAGCCACACAGACGAAGGCAAACAGCCAGAGAACAAGAGCCGCCCCGGAACATGGCTGGCGCTCCCCGGGGGAAGAGTTAGACCAGAGAGCTGATGGATGTCCGCCTTGTGCTAATCTCAATAATTAAACAAAGCAGGAAAACAGATGAAAAACAGGCAGAGAGACAGAAGACGTCTCAAACGTCTCCTGTAGATTTACAGCACAAAGCGGACGTAAGGACGGGGGAACGTTTAGGGGGACGGAGCGTGAAGTGATATGTTCATTAGCTAGCACCCATAGGAAATAAGAGCACAGCTGAGTTAGCAGGGCAATGTAGCGCTAAGCTCGGCACACGGCAGCCTGGGGGACACGGGAAGACAGAGGAGGACACACATGCAGCTGAAACACGGGCCACGTGCCGCCACACACCAAAACGCTTTCATGGGATCTAATTAAGTCTTAAGATGTTTGATTAGCAAGTTAACGTTCACAAATGAGTTCTGAGTGTTTAACTCCAGCTCGGGCGTAAATCTCTCTGAGAGACAGAAGTTGGTGCAAAAAATTTTAAAGGAACGTTCCAGAAAAACACCAAAGTGGAGATTAGTCAGGAAACGACCTGATGTGGAGCAGGGAGAATGTTCTGCCGGGAAACGCTGGGCCACTTTTTCATTTCCTGAAGGTTGTGGCCTCAGCTAGCAGCTAGCAGCATGAAGCTCCCTGTCACACACCGATCACACTCCGAGTAGAAAAACAAACAGCTTGAGGATTTTTATTTGGCCTCTAAATCCTCCACATCGCCAGGAAATCGAGTTTCGGGAACGGGTCCAACTCTTGGCGCCCCCCCCTCACACTTCCAGGGTTAGCATCTGCTGCTAACATCTTGGTGCCTTCAGGCGTCTGGTGGGGTCCATGCATCAGCGGGTCAGGAGTTACCGCTTTCATTCCCACTCATGAAAACGTTCAGCTCATTTATGAACAGAAATTTACAGAGAAAAATCTGAATGATGGTTCTGAAGTGGAACCAACACAGCCGATGCTACTCACAGGTCCTTTCCTCGGTGGCCTTGGCCGGGACTTCCTCCACGCAGTCGGCCGGAAACCAGCCCACCTGGCCGCGGGCGCTGCCCTCCCAGAATCCCCCCTCTCCGATGCTCAGAACTGGGAGGAAAAAAGAAACTTAAAAATTAAAAACTTCATTCAAACAGTAAAGTTCAAAATATGAAGTTTCAGCAAGGAGGTTAAAGTTAAGTCGAGTCTATTTCCCCTTTTTTCACAGTATCATCACATATTGTCAAATGCCACCATCAAAATCTTCAGGTTTGATGGTCAATGTTCCAGTTACTGTTAATGAAAAGCAACTTGAACCAGGTGGGATTTGACCTGTGTGTACAGGAGCTCAGTTTCAGCTGTTTTTATGGAAGTTTGTTCCAGATTCATGGTAAATAGAAGCTGAATGCTTCTTCTCCATATGCGGTTCTGGTTCTGGGGATGCAGAGCAGAACCAGAACCAGAAGACCTGAGAGTTCTGGAAGGTTGATAAAGGTAATCAGATACATCAGCAGCAGTGGTCAGCACTGCTAACGTTAGCTGTGCTAACACCAAGCAGAAGCCAATGCTAAAGTGCTGAATTCAGCCATATTGCGACCCATCATGTATCGATAGTACAACATGCCATAACATACAATATCACCATCAGCATGGCTGATTTTACTGTTTCACTGCGAGCAAGACATGTAACAACAGCGTTAGTATTACTGCTAGGAAGCCTGACAGGATACATTAGCATGGATTAACTAGCCATCACTTAGCTAACATTAGCTAACATTATCTGCGTGGACCAGCGTCACTCAACAGATTGGAGGAAAATGACAGTTTTTTGCCTTTTGTTGCTCTTTATGAAGATGATTCTGACACAGCATGCTGCTCTGCTCTGCAGCACGTCAGCGTTCAATCATGGTGTGTTTAAAGACGGCTCGGAAAAAACATTACCACATGCTAACAACGGTTTAAACAAGGCTGAGAAAAGCGCGGTGGACATGTAGTTACACCCGTTTATGTCTTTGTGTCAGTTTTATGACGGATAATTATTTCATTATGGAAAAACCAACAGGTCAAATAAATCATTAAATAACCAAAATTAAAATAATTTTCTAATTTTATTTAACTTCATGCCACAGCAGACATGAATAATGAACAGCCTGTGTTTTCCTGACATTAACTTCATTACTCTGATTCTTCACCGTCTAACAGAAACATGAGACTCAGAGTCACGACGCTGAGTCTTTAAAGGTCAAAGGTTAATCTGGCAGAAAGAGTTTAAATAAAGCTGAAAGACGTCCATCTTTTTTAAATCTTAATGCATGGATGGAAATCTTCATCCTTTGGCTTAGCAGAACCAGGTCTTAGTGGAGCCTCTTCCAGATAAGATTCATCTCTCATACTGTGAATCTCTGCATGCTCGTCTCTGCAAAGTCCTCAGACTTTCCTGTAACTGGCATTAAATAACAAACATACACTCATATCTTTTGTCTCTACACATATTTTTGTTCCTTATTTTTCCTGTTTTTAAGGATTAACTCTGTCTTCAGTCAGCTTCTCTCTGCAACCTTCAGAGGAATAAAGTCACATCTTTATCCTGCATCCAAAACTATCAAATGTGTCTCAAGTTTAGAAGCTGTGAGAACTAAATTTAAAAGTCCTTTATAATTCCAGATGGATATTTTACTTTGCTTTTCTACACCCCGTAATATTTCACATTTCCTTAAAACAAAGACATCTAGAAATCTCTGATCCAGAAAACACAATTCAAAGCAAAAGGAAAAATCTTAAAATCTGTGTTTTTCTGGATGCAACTTTGGAATATTAGCTCAGATTTTCATACATTTTCAGGGCAGGGTAAAGTCTATCTCCCAGAAGCTGACTGACCTTTGACCCTGTCGCCTTTGTAGAGGTTGATTTCTCCCTCAGCCTGGGCGGAGTAAGAGCGAACCACCACGAAGTGTCTGCCTGGAACGGCGCTGTACAGCTTCCTCCTGGGGCCGGGCGCCTCGCCGTGACCGCTGGGGCTGAGAGAGGAGGCACAACAGGTCAGGACGGGGGTCAAAAGGTCAGGACGGGGGTCAAAAGGTCAGGACTAAAAGACACGGGCCAAAACCGTCAAACACCAGTTTTCCACTGGAAAAAAATACTGTTATTACTGTAATTATTGTCTAAAAATTTTGTTTGAAAATGTGTGAGCCTTATTAAATGTATCTAGATGCATCTAATAAACACTTAGCAAGATGTCTATTTCTTTTATTTTTTTACAGGAGTTCGAGGTGATTGAGGTTTAAAAGTAACTCTTTGTCAGATGTTGACTTGTTTATGTTTTGCATGTTTGTTCATTTATATGAAATCATAAATAAACCTAAATAGGGTTTAAAAGAAATGATCTTTAAAGGAGAAACACTGAGAGCCAAAATGTGTGCAGACCCCGGGAAGATAAAAAACCAGAATCTCTGAATCAGTTTTTATTTGCTTGGTTTTGTCGCCTCACAGAATCAGAACCGGTTCTGACCCACAGAGCTGCTGTGGGTCAGAACCGGGACAGCAACAGATCCAAGGATCGACGTTTACATTTAAAACGTTTTTAAAACACTTCTTCATTCATATACAGCAGGATACCATGGTGTCATAGCGCCACTTAGTGGTTAGTATTCATAACAACACCGAAGCAAAACATGGCCTCAATATGACCGTGATAATCAGCTGAAGCTGTGTGTGACTCGGCCGTATTCCAGTCAGAAAGGAGCAAATATTTTATTCTAAAAGCTGTTTCTGAGCTCAAAGCGTCTGAGTGATGCAGTGCAAAGAGGAGAGGAGAGGAGAGGAGAGGAGAGGAGAGGAGAGGAGAGGAGAGGAGAGGAGAGGAGAGGAGAGGAGAGGAGAGGAGAGGAGAGGAGAGGAGAGGAGAGGAGAGGAGAGGAGAGGAGAGGAGAGGAGAGGAGAGGAGAGGAGAGGCGAGGAGAGGAGCAGGAAGGAAAACTAGGAGAATAAAAGCGGAAGCTGGAGAGCGGGAGGGAGGGACTGTTTGCAGTAAGTGGGTCACCTTGTCCTGCAGACTCCACTCCTCCTCAAATGTTTGCGGGCCTTTGGAGAGCTAACCCCATTCAGAACCTACTGAGACTCCTCACACATTTTCCCAGGGAAAGCCACGGACAAAGCTGCAGCCGCACTCCGAGCGGCTGGAAATAGCGCCTACCACCGAGAGGCCAGCTCTGCACTGAGCACAGGAAGTGACACGGAGCTGTGAGGAGTGTTGTGCTTGAAGGCCGAAACAACACGCTGCTGCAGATCTCCGCTCTGCTTATGATTTCAGATAAAAGGTTCAACACACAAGGAGAAACACGGCGAGCAAAGTCAGAACAGTAAATGGTCCAGTTTACTGAACCAGTTTGAGTTCCACAGGCAGGTCTGCATTACCAGAGTAAGATATTAGCAGAATAAAGGGATTTTCATAAGAAAACAGCCTTGATGGAGTTATAAAGATCTGACATGACCAGTTCATCAATCACTTAGAATTTTATTCTCATATTAGTATACTTTATTTTTGTATTATTATGACATTCTCGTGTAACTACAACTTTTTTGTTATTAGCACTTTATTCTGCTAAGTTGATTATTCTCATATTATTATTACTTTATGGCAATAATATTATTATTCTTGTAGTATTGTGAGTATTTTTGTGTTATTACAACTTTATTCCTTTTCATATTGTTACAACTATATTGTTGTATTATTACAATTTCATTCTCATGATTTTTAATGTTCTATTCTGATAATATGACTTTTGTTTTATTCTCGTAAATTAAAACTAAATCCCAGCCTGCCACTAATACTGCGTCTGGCAGGTCAATGATGGGAAGATAAATTATTTTATTTGCCAACAGCTGACATGTCTACAACGGCCACCAGAGGGCAGAAGAGCAGCGGACGCTTCAGACATGATCACCGGTAAAATTAGAGGTTTGGCGGAGACAGAGTCAGAGCACCGGGTCAGTCAGGGAGGTGCAGGTGTTTCCTCAGGGTGGATCCAGTGAGACCATGATGGGACACCTGCACTCATGACGCCACCTGCTGCGGCTGACAGGTGCTAATTGCCTGAGAACAGAGCTGCTAACTGCTAACTAAACTGCTAACTAAACTGCTAACAGAACTGCTAACAGAACTGCTAACTGCTAACAGAACTGCTAACAGAACTGCTAACAGAACTGCTAACTGCTAACAGAACTGCTAACAGAACTGCTAACTGAACCGCTAACTGAACCGCTAACTGAATTGCTAACTGGTGACTGCTAAGTTCTGGATTTCAGCATCACCAAAACAGTTTTTTATTTTTAAACTCAGCTGACTTCACAATGTTTAATGAACTGAACTAAAACTACAGAGATGGATTAAAAAAACCTTAAAACACAGAAATGTTCATACTGCCTTATTCTTTTACCATCTTTATTCAGATGCGGATGAAGCTGATTATTCCTCCTCCATGCAGCAGAACCACATCCCCACTCTGATCAGCTCTGCCCTCAGATCCGGTCCATGAGAACCAGAACAGGATCAGAAACCCAAAGTGCAGCAGGAGCGAGCCGAGCTGATCACAGATCCTCCACACAACGCCTCCCAGAACTTTAATCTTCTCAAGATCCACAAAACAGTCTTCAGTAATTCCCCATCAACCAACCAGCAGCTACTGAAGATAAAAATGCACCGAAAATAGTTTTTCTGAATGTTTCCGAAACAAAACTCAACACAATAAAGTTTCTGGATTTTCTGACATATGTCTGTGTCCTGATAAAACTCTTAATTTTACCAAAGATTCAGTTTCAGACTAAGCTAAATTACACAGAATTAGTTTTTTCATCAAACATTACACCAACCCCCTCCTGCTGGTGTAGAGATTATGTAATCCTCATGTTTCTGCTGTAATCCCATAATATGACCCACACATGACCTGTAATAATCTGGCATTGGGCAGCGTATTGTTATGTCAACAGTTATATTAAAGATGATGAACAGACTTGAGCAGCAGCTGCAGCCTGGTCTTTACTGTCAGTCTGCATCTCGGCTGCTGCACTCAACAAAAACCAGCAAATATTCTGGACCTGCAGCTCCGTGTTCAGTTAGTTCAACCAAAAAACAAAATGCTAACAGCCGAACACGGTGGAGGAGGGCTGGTGATGTGGGCTTGTTTTATTTATCAGAAAACCTGTATGACTGAGTCTGAGTCTGTCCAACAACATGATCCACACACAGCGGCTCTACGGCTGAAAAAGAAAAGAATCATGGCCTAGTCAAAGTAAGCACCTCGACCTGATGCTGACATGCGGAGTTTTAATGAACAACTGGACTTTTTCAGCAAATTTCTGATTTATCTGATGAGCTGTCACGCTCGTTTAAAGGACTAAATGAATCCAAAGCGTTTCGATTTTAACCAGTTGAAACAAATAGTTAAAATATCTGATTATCGCGTTTAATCCTCTTTGCCTCTCAGCGGAAACATTTGGAAGATTTAAAATCCTCATAATTAGACAGAAGTGTAAAAGTCACTATTTCCTCCTCACAGTAGTGTGAATACGATCAGGCAGCAGGCGATTATTTCTCCCTAATTTAGATTAACTCCAGTTAATCCAGACTAACACTGGCTCCAAAGAGCCAGAACTGAGCTGGTGGTTCTGAACGCAGTGAAAACACAAATCATTAGAAATGACTGTCTCTCCTTTATTCGGAAGTTCTCCTGATGATGCTTTTAATCTTATGAATCTTCCATAAAAGTCAGATTTGTGGGTTTGTGACGTTTTCTGTCAACACCTGAGCTGTGGATCTCTGCAGCTCCTCCAGAGTTTCCCTGGCTGCTTCTCTGTCTAACCAACAAACCTTCAGGGAACATCTGGGCAAACCGAACACAGCTGGACTCTGATGGGTCCCTCTGCATCATTTCTTCCTGTAAAGTTTAACCGTCTCCTGTTTCTGTTCTGAAGTCAGATTTTTAATCTGAGATTATAATTTCCAGGCTCTGCGTCGTTGCTGATTGTGTTTTCCGTGTTCTGAGCGAACGTGTCGTCTGCATATTGCTTCATGACCCAATCAAATCAAATCAGGCGAATTTCATAATCGCATCAAAGTCGCAGAGGAAATCTGCTCCGTGCTGTAATTGGGTTTGCTCTGCAATAGAACAGCAGAATTTCTTCACACCGTGATTTCTTAATGAAGTTCTGCGCAGCAGAAGCAGCGAGGCGACGCGGCGCAGAGCGCGGCCGTCTCTGGTGAAATCACAGAATATTAACAGCGAGATCTTTATGAGTCACATCGAGCAGAAACAGCCAAACCTCCGGCCCGTCCTGACACGGAGGACACGTCTCATTTCTCACCACGGCGAGCTGGGAGGCGGTTGCCATGGCGCCCAGAGGGGTTACTGACAGCTGTCAGCGATGGGTGGATGGAGCGGGGAGCAGAGAGAAAGCGGGGCTGCGGGCTCACATGAGGCCGTGTGACATGTTGAGTGGGAGCGGAGGGAACGCCGCAGAGAGGCTGTCATGTGTGGGCGGCGGCCGGGCGAGGCGGGGGGCAAAAACAAAGACAGGAAGAAAAACAGAAGGGAATTATGGGAGTTTCTGACAGAGCTCGACACGACAAGATCTCTGCGTTAAACTGCTTTTATTCCCAGACTGATCAGAATTTAACAGATTTTACACAAAGCCAAGTAAATCCAACCTCAGGTGACGATTCGGCACAAACTTCACCACAGTGAAAACCCACTTAATGCTGATTAATGGTTAGCATTGATCTAACTTTTTAGCTAGCAGACTGTCCATGACCAGCCAACTGGAAATAAACATCGGTTGTTAATATTGGTCCAGCTTTAGTGGTTTTGATACAATGTTAACAATGCCAACATCGTCTGATAACGATGTTACTGCGATTTATCACACAAACCCAGGTTTTCTTCTTTCCGCAGCTTTCTGCTTCAAACTATCCAGTTAAAAGGTTGGTGTAAATAATGAGCCTAAATGTTTAATGCAGCAGAGCATCGTCCAATGTGCTTTTACAGTGTTTTGACTCAGGAGGACAGAAAATGTGAAGGATTTTCTTGTTTTTTATTCCAATAGGAGAGAAATGAGATGCTGTAAGGTGGCGAACACTGTCACTAATTGCCTCGTTTCTGTAAGTGGGCCAGCAAAAGCTGAGCAGAGCCGCAGCTTCAAATGTCCCTGATATCTAACCCTGATAGGCGAGGAGTGATTAGGTTACAGACCTACATTGGTAATAATGTTCTGCTTTATAATTACCACCCAGTAGGTCATCTTTTTCTGAGCTTTAAGGAGAATCCAACAGTGACAGAAGCGGCTTCCAGTAGCACAAATAAATCATCCGGATCCATTTTCTCCAGCCGGTTTAGACGTCAGCTGACACACGTATTAAACTGCGTCACGTTTTTTCTGTCATCTCAACTCACTGCCACTGAGAGAAGCATCGTTCCTGCTGATCCGTGTGTTTGTCCTTATCAGCAGCATGCACATTCCCAGAGAGCAGACCTTAAACACAACTCCTGCGTGTCTCTGAAACAGACGATCAGCAGCTGCTCAGATGCCAAATTAATCCACAGCTGCGGTAGAAACAGAGAAATAAACGGCGGTGAACGTCTGTGGTAGCAGAGCTGCTATCTGCCGCCGGGTTCTGGAGGACATCAGGCGGCTCAGGACGGATTAATCTGTCAGTTACCGACAGCATGAGGACCGTCGCCACGGCAATCAGGAACGATGGAGTCATTAAAACTTCTGCAAACATGCTGATGAGGCTGAGACACGAAACTCCAAGAATCCGAACACCATCAGCGAGCAGGCAGGAACTTTTTGGACTTGAAAATTCAGATGGGAATCAGAAAAATATACTTCAGCTTAACTTAGTTTATTAAATTGTAGGGTGAAATATAAGAGAATCTCTGGATTGTTTTGGTTCTGAATTTTGTTCTGGACCTGAGACAGAACCTGCTTATCTTCATGTCAGGCTGGGCAATAATGACGTAATATTGTCCTCTATGATCTAAAAATAGCAACGTTTTGCTCAGTTGCTGTCAGCTGTGAACAGACACGTTAAAAACATCAAACTAAGGTTGTGTGTACGTCACTTCCTGTACCTCTGCTCTGCAGAACCATAGACATAATATAAGCATAGACGCCTCATGGACCGCTCCTGCGCAGGAAATACGGCGGCCATCTTGGAGCGGTATACCCTCCTACTTTGCTCAACCAAAACAGCAGCAGATGCCTCAGCACTGAGGGATATTGTTGTTCTGGTCGATGGATTATTGATGTGAGGGCTCCACAGACAACATTTCACAAGTAAGATGGACATATTATTGTGTATATATTGTGATTAGAATATTACTTTACTGTATTTATGTCCACCGGCGAGATACCAGCTAATATTAGCTACAGTGCTTGGTGTAATACGGGTTCAGCCCCGCTATGAAGGCTAACTGAGATTCTGTAAATCTAAAAACATTTATTATTCTCTAACATTGACTTAGATTATCTGACACAAGGGCCTATATTAGAAATGAAACAATATAACACATATTATAAAACTTATATTATGTGTTATAACATTCACCGGCAAAGTTTACACAGGTGGTAAAGACTATTATTTATATTCTTTCACTCTGTCAAAAGTAAGATACATCCTAAATCTTCTGCTTTTGTTTTGAAAGTTTCCTAAAGACACGATGTGAGGAAGAAGAGGGAGATAAAGAGAGACGGATTCACTGCAGCACGGATGGATCTCACATTGGGTTTTGGACTCGTTGGCTGAAAAACATATATGTACATGTATATATATATATATATATATATATATATATATATATATATATATATATATATATATATATATATATATTCAGTATTAATCATTATTTATTTGTGTCATTATTAATCTTTATTTATTAGTGTTTGTATAGTTATATAAATATGTATTGATATTACTAAATAATTTATTAAATAAATTATGAACGGCTGTGTGCTTTGTAATATGCTCTTCATACATCGATATCAGAATATTCCATTCCTATTCTATTGTTATAGCCACTAAGCATATTTAAATATGATGAACTATGTATTAAAAACATACTTAAAAAATACAATTGTTTATAAATGTTGCTTTGATAGATGTTTGAATATGGTTTACAGTAACAGAAAAGTGTGTTATGATCGATCAAATCCGCTGATACGTCATTGTGCTGCTAAACACATAAGGCTGAGTGGAGTGGAGTACCGCTCCAAGATGGCCGCCCTAAATCTCGTCAGCGACAATAGGCGAGAGCGGTCCATGAGGCGTCTATCCTTATATTATGTCTATGTGCAGAACCGACTAGGAGGAAGTGAGACTCGGTCCGTCCAGCATTTTAACCAAACAGGACAAACGGCTGTGAAGGTTTATGTCCTTCACATGAAATGATAATTCTGTAGTTTTTCAGATCTAAGATGTAAAATAAAAAAGTGCTACCAAGATTTACAGTAGATGTTTCTGCAGAGATCAGAGATTTAATCTAATCCAGAGATGAAGGATGTGGACGTCTTCACTCAGTGAACCTGATTCACATCCACACATTTATTTGGCTAAATTAAAGCTTCATTCTGATCAGTTGTTATTTTTTTTTTACATTTATTTTCAATTATCTGCTTTAGCAAAAAAAAAAAAAAAAAAAAAAAAAATTCTCTGATTTCAGAGAGCAGAAAAATATTTTATGACTAAAGCCAGGCGTCCATTTCACACAGGACGTTCTGCAGATTTTCACACAATTTTCAGATAGTTGGTAAAAAAATGAAACGCATCCAAACATCCTGTAGGTTTAAATCCTGCATTGTGATTACAAAGTTTATCTGTTGAGCTGTAGGAGGTGAGAGATCTGCCGCCGAAAGAAGAAAGAAGTGTAATAAGAATGAAGATATAACAACTGATGAAGACAACGAATGTCAAAACCAAACGTTTTCTAACAAAACATTTTGGTAATTTATTATTTTTATTGGTTTTCCATGACTTTTCATTTCCATTTCTATTAATGTCTCTTCAAAATGGGGAAGGAGAAATGATCTTCCCACCACATGATAACAGCAATGGAGGAAAAAACTGCATGTTAATGACAGAGGCTGTCAGAATCCCAGCAAAAGCCTTTCAGGTCCTACCATCACAAACATAAATAGTTTCCATCAGAACCAGGTTTAAAACTCCACAGTTTGGTTTGTTTTCATCAATTCAATAAAAGAAGCAGCAAAAACACTGGAATCGAGGTCAAAGGTCATACTAACACAGTTTCCTGTTCCATCAGTGCAACCTGCCCATGCTGATGCTTAAGACAGCCAATCAGCCGACCAGGATCCCATCAGGATTCATGTTTTCTGCTCAGACTGACGGTTTCTCCACATGAAACCCCTGAAACGCCGAGACAGAACCGCAGATCGGACCTGATCCCCGATTTCAAATCATCAGGGCCGATTATCGTCATAAACTCAGCTGTTTATATCCACCAGGTGGCATCAACCAGACTCACTCCAGAGGCTGTTTGGTCCTGATGCTGGTGGGGAAAGGAGACCAGCTGATCGGGGCTGCAGCGTTTATTTTAAACTACAGTGTTAACAAACTACAGCTGGGATTCTGGGACAAATTTATGAGGTTTAAATTTAGGTTGAAATGATTAATTGGATTAATGATGAAGAATCTATTATTAAAATAATCAACTAGCACATTAATCGAATAATCACTAACGAGAGCACACAGACGGAAAAAAGGTTATTTACAGCAAAAACAACAGTCAGAGCAGCAATTAAGCCAAAACTGTGACAAAATATCAACATTTTGCAATTAAGACAAAAACCAACATATTTTTCTGTAAATCGGTTCTACCTAAAAATGTCCAAACAGTCGACAGATCAGTCTGCATTACACTGGAGTTAAAGGAAGCAGAATGGGTTCAGCTCTTCACATGCACTTCTAAAGGAATGGTGTGTTCCTGCATCAATGCAAGTTTTATTTTCTTATTTAAAAAACTAAAACTAAAATAATCATTAGTTGCAGCTCCAGTTTAAAGGTCATCATGAATGATGATCCTTCACAAAAACACAGAATAAAAACAGATAATAAATGAAGAAGCCATTTTTAATAATCAACTTGACTCTCGGTGTTGGAAAAGCAAACCGAGTCTTTAACAGAAACACGTTGGCACAGCGATACCCGGATCACGTGAAGCTGGAATCGAACCTTCAACTTTCTGACTGCTGTTCATTTTGCTTTACGGCCGAGTCAGAAACATGCAGTCAGACGACGACTGCAGCTTCCTCCATCATCCTCTTCTCACACCTTAATGTAAAGGAACGTATGAGAACTGTGAGCTACAGAGAGTGGGCAGCGATCCGAATGCGCCCATCTGCCAAGAGAGTGGAGGAGGAAGAGGAGGAAGAGGAGGAGGAAGAAGCAGGGATCAGGTGTCTTAATCTGGATTGACAGTTGCGTCACTCTGCCATCGTTTATCTGCTGCACAGATGCTGAGCAGGTTTCTGAATGAACCTGTGCATGCATACATCCACATGTAGCATCTGAGGCATCCCATAACCAGGCAGCCATGGCAACCGTTGCTGTGGCTACAGTGGAGTCTTTGTGGTGGCACGTTTCCCAGAGGAAGCCATGGGGGGTGAAAACTGTAGGTACAGTAGACGAAGAAACAGCCCACCACCAAAAATAGCTACTACAGGAAAAACCTTCTCCTTTATGGATTTAATACTTTATATCCTAAAAATGAAAAAGCCAGAGTGAGAAAGTTCATTTTTTTTATCATTTTGTGTTGTTAAAAAATATGAATTCTGCTGTTAATGAAGGGTTTTTGACATTTTGGAGCATTTTTGCTTCGTTCATGAGGAACGGTTATGGATCCCTCGAGGTAATTATCTTTCATAGTAAAATCTGATCTGAACACCAGGAGATTTTTCATCTGAACCAGCAGGAAATCCTGACTGAACAGTCAAACAGGAGGCAGAAGAGCATCAGCTCTGAAACTCACACAGCGGCTCAGTGTGTGTTTGTATGAGAGGGGAGGATTTATTTCAAAATCATTTTGGTTTGTGTTCATAATGTTGAAAAAACATTAAATCAGAAGTGATTCTTTATCTCTTGCTGCATCAAACATAGATCAGTTGTCCTGACTGTTCATCATGTTGCCTCTGTTACTCCATTGCCTCTTTGTGCCGTTAACTTCAAAAACTTTATTATTCACAACTCTTATCTTTCAAACCAAGAGTTTAGTTACACATCAGAAGTTAACATCAGTAATTTGGCTTTTTTAGTCTGTAAAGAGACGAAAAAAGGGTTAATATTTCACCACATTATTCATTCATTTATACATGTCACAGTTTCAAACTAAATATTTAATAAGATCGCTGAATATTTAGTTTACAAGTAACCATTTAGCTCCACGCTTTTGTTAGCAAGCTAAATATGTAACTGGCAAACTATTTAGCTAGCTGATTATTTTGTTCACACAAAAAATATTGTTTACAAACTAAATATTTAGCTCTAAACTGAATGTTCAATTTAGAGCTAATTATTAAACTTGTTAGTTAAATTTTAATTTGTGAACTATTTAAGCTCCACAAAACACAAGTCCTCCAGACCACTAGGGGCAGTTGACTGACACAACATACTGGACCAAACCCTCAGCAAAGACGGGATGTCTGGAATAAAATTAGAGGAAGTCTATTTCAAACATGCCGACGTTTTCAACATTATTGATCGGCAGCATATTTACAGGTAACATAACCTGCTCCAGACTCCACCTGGTGGTCTGGAGGACTTCCGCTGTGTGGAGTGAGTTTGCAGCACAGCTAATTTTTCATTTAGCACATTAACTTTTTTGGTAACTTTGCTACCTATGAAAATGGTTGAACTTAGCACCTTAGAATTAGCTTTTGCTAAGTTCTGTGTTGGAATAGCAGCTTAACGTCAGCAGAACTAATGATGATCAGTGTTTTAGAGTTAGCATAGCTAACTTTTTAGTCAGTTTTATATTTGCTGTTTTGCTTCTATTTCCTTTTTAGTTGTTTTTATGCTTGAGTGTTTAGGAATTTGCATGATTGATGGGGGTGACTGAAATCTGAATTGGATTTTTATGCACAGGAGGTTCGCAGACTGAAGCAGGTGAGTTTATTAATAGAATAATAACTTTATTGTTCCCCAGTGGGAAAATTCAGGTGTAATGGCAGCAAGTGACAGTCAAAACATGTAGGTTTACAAAAACTAATATTAAAAGATAATTGAGACACTGTGCAGTAAGTCTCTTGTGTGTATTTATAGAATGAGAAATAATGGTGTCCTCCAGTTCAGATGATGACTCACTTCATCACGGCTCTGACCTTCATAAGGACCAAGAACAAGCAGGCATTCAGCAGCCGGCAGGAGAGCTGCTGAATTTTCCCAGTTTTTTTTTCCAGCTGGGTTTCAGGAAATTCCAACCATCCAGAAGCAAAAACAGCTTCAACACAGAACCACTGCAGAGCATCACCTCATGCAGTCCAGAGGTGGGATCCTGAAACTCGTTATGCCACACAATCTGTGAAATATTTAACACATTCACGTTATCTGGAAACCAGCAGAAGCAGAAAAGGTTCAAATACAAACAAGCAGACCGGAGACCGCCCCAAAAGCAGGAAGTGCACTGCAGCGCAGGGCATTCTGGGTAAATGCTACCCAAACAAACGTGCTAGCCTAGCGCTAGCAGGAGAAATGTGTCTTGGTTTTTAGCCAAAGATAAGAGAGAAATTATCCAACTACATTTTTAGTTCCATTTCATGAAGAAGGAAGTTGAACTCTGAAGGTCTTTGTGTTTCCTCTAGTGTTTCTCAGTTCAGCGCCCCTAGAGGCCAGGAGGGGAACAGGTTGGTTTGACTCAGAGCAGAGAGAAAGAACCAGAGCAGCTGGAGGTGGAGCAGATGATGAAGTTCTGATCCCTCATTGAACCGAGTCTACTGGACTATCAGGTGGAAAACATCCTGAATTATTACCTGGACATGATAACTGCTATCATAAGTTTTGACTGAAGACCAGAAACTGTAGAATACTCTAATAAATCAGATGTTTGTGCCAATGGAGAGATGGAAACATCTTCATATCAGCGCTGCACAATATGAGAAAATGTTGCTTATTTTCTTCTTCCCTATCGTTCTCTTCTGCGACCTTTAACCCTTTGAACTGACCTCACTGCAGCTCTATAGAAACACTGTAGATCATAAGGAGTCCAGCTGAAGGAACCAGAGAATAATCCCAGAGAGGCTGTTGGTGCCAGGCGGCGTTGTGGACTCACCTGGGCTGGCGCTGTGCGGTCTGAGCTCGCCGGCTCTCCTCGCCCAGCCGACTGAGGGAGGGGGAGCGGCTCCTGGCCCCCCGCCCCATAGTGCGGACCACCACGTTGCCATTGGGGCTGCCGCTGGGCATCTGCTGGACCAGCTGGGGGGACAGGCTGCGGTGCAAAGCGGAGGAGCCAGACTGCGCGTGGCCCTGCTGGGGGGCCCGATGTTGGTGGCTCTGGTGCTGCTGCAGATGGGGGGCCCAGTTTCCCGGGGAACCGTGCTGCTGCTGCTGGTACTGGCTCACAGAAAGGTTGTTGTCGCTGTTGGAGCGCAGGAGGACCCGGGGCGCCGACAGCGAGGACGGGGACTGGCCGTTTCCGCTGCCAGAGGACGGACCCCGCCGGCGCTTGGAGTAGGCAGGGGCCTCACGGAAAGGCACTGGAAGGAAAACACACTTTTAGTCTCTATGGGAAGAAAAACTGAGCTGAAATCCGAGAACCAGCTGCTCAGCCTGGGAGGAGAGAGCAGGTCCAAACCGCCTGACGTTCATCGTTCACAGAGGAAACACCTCAGACAGCTGCCAGCAGTATTTACACATGTTCATTACCATCATATTTCACTCAAACGGACAAATTAGAAGGTTTATTGAGTCGACTGGAGGCTGATTGGTGGAACATTGATCGGTTCAGAAGTGATCGATCGACCTGAGCTGCAGGAGTTTACAGACTGGAAAGAAACACCAGATTCTTCTGAGTTACAGGAAAACGATCCAACAGAATCACAGCGACTTACTCAAAAGACGGAGCGGAACAGATTCACAGACTAAGAAGGTTTTTTTTTTAACTTAAATGTAAATTGTTTATATGCTTTTGTACAGTTTTGACTTAATTGCTGCTCTGTGTTTGTTGTTCCTCCATATAATAGTTTTCTTTCCGAGTCTATACTCCAGTTGAGTGAGAATGAAGGAATGAGTTCTGGATCTGGACTTCATGCCGTTCTGTGAAAACACATTTAGGTGTCATGGTGAAGTTTTATCGATAAACTTTAAATTCTAACAAACTTTTAACACCAGAAGACATTTAAAATATTCAAAATAAATGAAACAACAGAAGCAACAAATAAAATGAACTATGAAATCTCTGCTAGCTGAGACCAAAACACCAGACTGAAAACTTTTATCATCCAGGTTGATTGATTCGTCACGGCGATTATCAGGATCAGATCAGGTTTAACCCTTCGTCTGTCTGGCAGAACCAGAACCAGAACTGGTACCGGTACCAGAGCCAGGCTAATCTCTGGAGCTTCTGCTCTTGGTCATTTGAAGGGGAATCGATGAGTCATCATCATCATCATCATCAGACCAACATGTCAGGCTCCCTCCCTCTGTCTGCTGCAGACGTGTGGACGAGGTGCGAACGGCTAATGAGCTCTCACATTTCAGAGCCGCCGTGTCGGCGCCGCTTCCTCAGGCTGCGGCTCCATGCTGCTCGCCAAAAAACGCATCAACATGCATTTAGAAACTCATATCAGGTTGTTGAAAGAATCATCAGTTTGTCTTCACTGCAGGGTGGAAGTCGTAAAGTTTCTGCTTCTCTGAAGTGAGCAACAAGCTAAACGTCAGATTAAAGTCCAGCAGTCTGGAGACCGGCTGTCCAACCTGAGGATGAATTCCAGGAAAACGACAAAGTCTCAAAAAGACACTGAGGAAATATTTAAGAGATTGTAGTTTTTTTCAGAAATTCCTTGGCTGTATTTTTATGACCCACATTTGAACCCAAACATAAAGCCAAGTCTGGAGTGTATGAGATGCTAAAGCTAAATGATACTGTGTTTCTTATATCAGATAAAATGTAACAGCACAAAGAAGAGAAAATTATTCAGATGATACATAAAGTAAAAATCTAATTTATAAGTCAAGGGAACAAGAAAGTAAAGCTATTTTCAACTTTTTATACAAATAAATAAAAACCAGGCTGCTAAGATTCATGAGATTTCAGATCAGGGAATTAGAGAAGAAATATTAAACAAGGATTTGTGTTCCTCTTTCTAGTAAAATTGATTCTAATCAGCGAAATATACGCATACATTACATAATCATAACGCTGGACGGGCCGCTGCAGCATCAATGAAACCTGCAGCTCATTTAATAAACGTAGTTTTGTGGTGGGACAGAAGTGAAAAATGAGCCGTTAACGTCGTTCAGAGACATTTAACTGAACGCTGTGCGGTGGTTTCACCTGGAGGCCTCAGCAGAAGAAAACCTTCACCTCCAGGTTTCTCCATGTCTGCAGACCTGAACCTTTAGTTTTTAAAGGTTTCTACTCAATCCTGTAAACATGAAACATCAGCCAGGTTTCAGTTTCTGCTGCAGGAAACATGAAGTGCAAAATACAGATCAAATACAGGTGGTGACACAGAGCTATTCTTCATTTTAAAGTGGTTCACTGCAGGGCACGCACACACACACACACACACACACACACACACACACACACACACACACGCACGCACGCACGCACGCACGCACGCACGCACGCACACAGCCACCATGTGACGAAGCCTTATAGCCTCTATAACTGGAGGCTTTCTGAATCAAACAGTTGCAGGAGGAAAATCCTGCAGAGCCGAAATCAGCCTGGCTGCGCCGGACAGCGAGGACTCAAGTTTGATCTGAAACCTCCAGACATGTTGGAGGCTTTTCATATGGAATTAAGCAGAAACCAGTTTAATATTTCCAGAGAAAAGTATCCTGACAGCCACCGCCTGCTCAGCCAGTCAACATGAAAATCTTCACCAACTCGGGACGGCAGAGCCTCCAAAACTGCTGGACTTACTTATTAGTTAGAGAGCTAAATATTTAATTAGCAATTTAACTTCAAACTAAACATTCAACTGGCTAACTAAATAAATCTAAAGTATTTAGCTCCAAACTAAACATTTAGTTTGAAGCCAAATATTCAGTTTCAAACTAAACAATTAGTTAGCAAGTTAAATGTTTAGTTTGAAATTGTGACACTAAATAACCTACATTTTTCAAACCTCAAACACTTTGGATCAACTCTAATATCTTCACAGGATTTTTTTTAGTTTTAAAATTGGAACTAAATCTATTTAAAGTTATAATTGTTCAAATGATTAATTTTTACATTTCAACATTTGATTCTGGTCTGATTTGGTTGGATTTCAGAAATTAAATGATAACTCACAGTCTGACTTTAGTGTTTATATAGACAATTATTAAACGCATGATTTTAAAACTTTAACGACACATAAAGCATCATTAACGGTCATGCTTATCAGAAAGAAACTGTAAAAGTGTAATTTCTGAACCGTAGTTTACAGCTGTGGACTTGGGGACGTTCATGTTTTTGGTAATCAGTCGAACCTTTTGTGCCGTTAATGTTGGAGACAAAGACGCAGCGGCGTGACGGCGCAGCGGAGCCTCACAGCGCCTGACAGGCGGTGGTTAACTCTGACAACAGACGGCTCCATGTTCGCCTCCCGTCACCTAACTGTCAACTTCAGCTTGGATTTAAAGGAAATGTCAGGAAGGCTTCTGGATTCGTTTATTCTACGTTAACAACAAGTTTCAGCTGCACAAACAGGATCTATTATTTATGAGTCATCTGTAAAACCAAACTCTGGAGAAAGTCCCAACATGGAGAACAGAAACAAGATTTCATAAAAACAAAAACTTATGTTTCAAAGATGGCAGCCTGATCCAGTTAGATGGAAATACTGGTCATCCAGCTACTTCACTGCAATGTGGCAAAAAGCCGACTGTTTAAAAAAAGTTTAATTTAAAAGTAAATGATAAAAGTTAATCTATAAAATATCCCATCAATTCGACTGTTTAAAACCAAAGTTTTAATCTTCCTCCTCACAGCATCTCATCCTCCTCATCCTCATCAATAAACCACTTCATTCACTGTCCTCTTCTTTACGGCCAGTCTGTCCCTCTCATCCCCCCCGTGCCTCATCACACCTCCTCTTCATCCCACTCATCTTTCTTCTCCTTTATGATGCCTTCTCTTATTTACTCCTTTTTAACCCATTCATCATCTTCATCATTTTACAACCACTGTCCATCCCACCTTAAATGTCCTTTGTCCCAGTCATTGTCCTATTCTGACTCATTGGTGTTTTTCTACTCTCAGCCCTTCATCACACTCATCATCTCATTTCACAAAGCTGCTTTACTTTTTCAAACATTTTCAACCAAATTTTAAGCACAGTAAGCTAAAGGGTTAGCTTACTGTAAATGTTTTATTAATGTTTTAAAGTAGCATGTGTGGGTTTCAGTGAGGCCAGCTCAGTCGGTCTGATCATGATGAACACATGAAGCTCAACTTTCTGATTCATCCTTCCTTCTTTACCTTCATTTAGAGCAGCGAACCAACATGGCTGCACTGGAGACGCTTCGCTTAATGACGAGGAAACTAACAGACACACAACCACACAGGTTTAAAGAGATTTATGACGATTATTTTAATCCTGAAGATGGTTTTAAAAGACCCTTTAACTCTGTCCTCACGACTTTCTGCTGAGGAACAACGACTTACAGCAGTCAGTGATTTAATTTAATGAAAGTGGTGGAATGCAGTGATTTGCATTCATGAGATGACAGATGGGTAACTTGGTTATCTGTTAGTAGCATGTCAGCGCTGACGCAACATGCTGATGATTCAGAAGTTCCTGGAACCTCAACTAACCACGAGAAACGCTCACAGTTCTGATTTTCCTCAACGACAGGATTTAACATCAAACCAAGAAAAAGCCTAAGAGTTACACTTTATTAGAGTAACATCTGAAATTCTTCATGTTTTCAAGGATTAAAGAAGGTTGAAAAGCCTCCAGCAGAGATCAGATGTTCTCCAAAACCCTGGAGAGCAACTTCTGCAACTCTGCAGGAAAATGGAGTTTAAATTCTGAGACACATTTCCTGTTGCAGACGGGAATATTTAGAAGGGAGGCTTTTCTAGATCTGGTTCTCATGAGGTTGTTTCCTGGCTGGAACACATTCAGCTGCACATCTAGAGGAATATAACATAGAATATTATAAAATCATAACATATCTAGAATAACTCCGTGCAGCTGATCAGCTCTGCTGCTGATTTCATTAAGGAGAGAAAACGCGACCCTGCCAGCTTTGTTTCACACACAGCCAGATGGACGGGCTGCTCTGGTCCTGTTCGGGTTCTGTTCCGGTTCTGTTCGGGTCTATGTGGGTGTCCTCACTGAGCCGGAGTCCCATTTTCCATCTCTGACCTATAAACTGCTCCCCTGCCGCCTCGGAAATCCGCGCCGACCTTCCCACATCCGGACAAAGACGCTCTAAATCAACTCGGCTGGTGTTTTAAATGGACCACAGTACGGTTCGGTTCGGCGGCTGAAGTTAAGACAACTCTGCGCGTCCAGCTGCTCCGGAAAGTGCGTGAAGAGACGCGGGGCTCCCCGCTTACCTTCCTTCTTTAAGGCATTGATGATGGACTTCATGTTCGCTTCGCTGCCGGTCCGACTGGACTCTCAGGAGGCCGGAGTTTCCGCTTCAGCACCGCGGACAGCGACGGCTCCTCCGCGGCGCGCCCCGCACATCGTCCCGCTCGCCTCGCACCTGCCTGCTGCCACCGCCTGCTTTAAAACCAGCGCGAGCCTTTCCACTCACACCAGCGCGTGCACGTAGCCCCGCCCATTTACACCCAGCGCCCCTCCCTCCCTGCTTCCTCACCCACGAAGAGGGGAGAAAGTCCGGATGAGATATCTGGACCAAAGCTGCAGGATTTGACTTTATGATCAGTCATTTGATCAATTTAAGCTTCATTTTCTATTTGCAGACTGTAAACAACTGGCCACTTATAGAAAACAGATTTTAAATAACATGCAGGGGCGGAGCAAGAAGGTGCACAGAGTAATGGAGAACTGAAAAGTGTTTTTAAAGGGACAGCATCATTCAAAAAAAATATAAAAAAATTACATATATATATATATATATATATATATAGCTTTACATCATGTCATAATGTTATTCCCTCATTAAAAACATACTTGGACTCTGTTGCCTTGATTCTCTCACGCATGTTTGAGAAATCATTTAGTCTTTTAAGCTAGTCCCAGCTCCTTCAGACTAGCCAGCAGCAATTAGCAGGCATCTGGTGGAACTGCTGAGCTCATCATAGGAGCTGCTACTCAGACCATTACTGGTAAAAACATTAAAGCAGGGGTGCCCAAAGTCGGTCCTGGAGGGCCGGCATCCTGCATATTTTAGTTCTCTCCCTGATTTAACGCACCTGGATCAAATGATGACTCGTTATAAAGTCTAAGGAGAACATTGACTTGCTGAGGTTGTTATTACCACTAGGGAGAAAACTAAAACGTGCAGGATGCCGGCCCTCCAGGACCGACTTTGGGCACCCCTGCATTAAAAGGTTAATAGAGGAGCCATGATGGGACGACTTCCTGAAGGCGGAGCTTCAGGAGGTTTTAAAGAGACAGATGCCCAATTTAAAGGTGTTACATGATATTTGATACATATAGCATTTTTACTTCTTTGTGCTACAAACAGCTGACAAGAGGAAGAGCCACAGTCAACATGCTCCAAATTATCAAGCATGTGTGGCAACCAACACTATTAATGCACATTTTACAGATATTAAAAAACAGAGGAATAAAACAATGGATCCAGTGAAAAGACGAGTTCTTAACTTCATCACCTCCTCTGCTTGCAGCTGAACTAAGAAAGACTCAGGAGCCATGAGAGGAGGTGAAAAGAGGAGTGAGAAGACGGCAAAGACTTTAACTGCACACGAAGAAAGATTTAAAAGGAAGAGAACATCCAGTTTATGATTTAACCCCCAAACAGGAGCAAAAACAACCAAATGATTCAACAAAACCCTGGATTAAAGCATGAGGAGCACATTTAATGAGAAAGTCCGACAGTAACACCAAGAAAAATCTCAATACCGTTTTTAGGTGATGAGAAAAGCTTTGATGTGAACGTAAACAACCTAAATTCATCTCATGAATGAAAAGGCTGCAGTCACTGTGTGACCTCGGCAGGAACACGAGTCTCTGGTGCGACGCTCAGATCGCTCGGGTTTGTTCGGATGTTCAGAAGCAGGAATGACGTCAGATCCAGGCTGAGAATGAAACCGGTGGGATTCACTGGCTGTCCATGAATATCAACACAAACTCTGATTTCAAGCTGTAAAGTTTCTCTTCCTGCAGATTTGATCATTTTGGATGTGATTCTGACTTCAGTGGATGGAAACTGTTCCTAAGGATGAACCGGACTGGTGCAGATCCACGTTTCCTCCCGGATGTCTGGGATGATTTCTTTGACTTGAAGAACTTCTGTAATCTGGAAACAAGCAGCTGGTTTTACTGGAAAGCAGAGCTCAAGAAGAAACTGATTTCCTTCAGCCAGATGTTGGAAGGAGGGATGAAGGGACAGGAAACCGAGACGCTTCTTTGGAGGAAGGAGTCCTTGTCCTTTCACTGCAGCTACAACTAGGTTTAGACTTTGACTAGGCCGTTCTAACTCATGCGTTGTATCAGTCTGTTGTGTTTATGTTGGACCTGATAATCAGGGGATTTCTGAGTTTAATCTGTTTTCTATAATCAAATTTCTGAAAAAATGATCAGAAAATGAAATAAGATTAATTATTTAATCTGTAAATGAAATAATCCCGTTTTTCCACCTTATGAGGAAAATCAATCAACACTATCATAATTTATTTGACACAAACTGAACCAAAATGCTAATAATACTGTGAATAATGAACTGGACTCCATCCAGCAGGATATGAGCTCAGAAAACAGCTTCCTGTTGGAGAAGTGTCGGCTCAGAGATCCTTCATGCAGTTCACTTTACTCTGCTCTCATCCTCCAGAAACATCCCAGAGTTCCTGCTGCATGGAGGAAAATCTGGATTTGTTTACTGTTTGGTCCAATAAAAAAGTAATCAACACTGGTTTATGTAGCTGTCTTTGATAAAAACCTTCATAAACTGAACTGAATATAATATTAAAATAAGAGAAAAGTGTAGAAGGGATAAAATCCCACCTGGAATCTTCTCTGAAAGCGTTTCTGAGGGATTTAAGGTTCTAACAGGACAGAAACGGGCCGGGGCGTCAAAAAGGGTTTAAAAATGATTCAACTGGGAATGTTCCACTTGTTCCAGTTCAGAGCTGCTGGTTCTGCAGAACCTACAGATATTAATGAGAAGTTTTGGCTTCTAGAAAATAAAAAAGTATAAAAATCATCAGGCTGTTGGACCAAACTGCATCGTGTCGGAGTCTAAACTGTCCTAATCTGCTGTTTGCCATGATCTTCTGATTGAATACGACACATGAGCAGATCAGACATTCTGTTCTTTTTCAATTTAACAGCTAAATCATCTCAGGATATTTGTTGTTAAATGGATCCAACCTGGAACCTTCTGACTGAACCAAAATATGAAACCAAAGCAAATCTTTAAATGTCATTTCAGCTGAACGCTGTTAGCAGAGCGAAGGGTTTTATTTCTGTTTAACTTTTATAGGAAAGAAATCTTTATTTTCCTGGAGTCTGGATAAACAAACCCTGATGCAGGAACATGGAGCTGGATCAGGATGAGGATCAGGAACATGGAACTGGATCAGGATGAGGATCAGGAACATGGAACTGGATCAGGATGAGGCTCAGGAACATGGAACTGGATCAGGAACATGGAACTGGATCAGGATGAGGCTCAGGAACATGGAACTGGATGAGGATCAGGAACATGGAACTGGATCAGGATCAGGATGAGGATCAGGAACATGGAGCTGGATCAGGATGAGGATCAGGAACATGGATCAGGATCAGGATGAGGATCAGGAACATGGAACTGGATCAGGATGAGGATCAGGAACATGGAACTGGATCAGGATCAGGATGAGGATCAGGGACATGGAACTGGATCAGGAACATGGAACTGGATCAGGATGAGGCTCAGGAACATGGAACTGGATGAGGATCAGGAACATGGAACTGGATCAGGATCAGGATGAGGATCAGGAACATGGAGCTGGATCAGGATGAGGATCAGGAACATGGATCAGGATCAGGATGAGGATCAGGAACATGGAACTGGATCAGGATGAGGATCAGGAACATGGAACTGGATCAGGATCAGGATGAGGATCAGGGACATGGAACTGGATCAGGATCAGGATGAGGATCAGGGACATGGAACTGGATCAGGATGAGGATCAGGAACATGGAACTGGATCAGGATGAGGATCAGGAACATGGAACTGGATCAGGATGAGGCTCAGGAACATGGAACTGGATCAGGATGAGGATCAGGAACATGGAACTGGATCAGGATGAGGATCAGGAACATGGAACTGGATGAGGATCAGGAACATGGAACTGGATCAGGATCAGGATGAGGATCAGGAACATGGAGCTGGATCAGGATGAGGATCAGGAACATGGAGCTGGATCAGGATGAGGATCAGGAACATGGAGCTGGATCAGGATGAGGATCAGGAACATGGAGCTGGATCAGGATGAGGATCAGGAACATGGAACTGGATCAGGATGAGGATCAGGAACATGGAACTGGATCAGGATGAGGAACATGGATCCAGACCAGGATCATGATTAGGATCTGGATCTGGATCTAGATCCGGATCAGGAACCTGGATCTGGCTCTGGATCCGGATCTGGATCAGGAACATGGATCTGGATCCGGATCAGGAACATGGATCTGGAGGAACATGGATGTGGATCCGGATCAGGAACATGGATCTGGATCTAGATCAGGAACATGGATCTGGATCTGGATCCGGATCAGGAACATGGATCGTCCTGCGTGCGGCGCCACCTACAGCTCAGGAGTTTCAGGAAGTAATTTTTCTGTTTAGCTCAGAAAAACAGAAAATCTGACAGCTTGAACATAAATCCTACAGAAAACTGGAAACTGAAGAGTTAGGTTGTGTTTTCTGGTCTGTGTGTTGGGATGATGCAGTGGGATTATCACAGTGTGGCAGTGGGGGGTCTGATCATCCTAACTCCGGCTTCCAGTGGACGGACCAGCAGAAATCTGCAGTCACATCAGAGCTGCTGCTGAATCGAACCCACAGACGCTGAACCGTCTGCCAGCGTCATGCTGTAGTTTTTCATTTGTCTGGTTTTATTGTTTCTCCGTGACCTCGGATCCTGGCAGCTGTGGAGATTATCTGCTATTGTCTTCAGTGACGGTAATCTGCAGCAGAAAATGGAAACGCAGCAGGAGTTCATCCTGAAGGCTGTTTGGTTTGTTCTGCTCAGCTCATGTCCAGGTGATGTCAGGTTTTTAAAGCTGAGTCTGATGAAAGCTGAACAGGAGACACAACTTTCAGATGAAGTTTCCTCTGGACCAAATTTATCCCATTTTCATGTTTTTATGCATAAATACAGAATGTAATCAGGCTCATGTTTGGTGCATGTGACGCCGCTGCCAGAGAACAGGAACTCATTTGGAAAACGATCCCTCAGGTGAGATAACTCCCGACTACACAGTTAAAACCGGACTTTAATTATTCTGCTCTCTGGATGAGAATAAACGACAGCGAACAGATGAAGCTGCTGACGGATGAACTCATAACCGGCTTAATGAGGCGATAAAACACTCGGCTCTTCCTCACCGAGCCTCACGCCTGGAAACGCAGGTTTGGGTTTTTGGGTTTTCTCGTCAGGTTATCGTTAGACCTGCTGCTGATGTTTAAATAATTCACCCTGACAGCAGGAATTAAGTCTGAAGTTTCTAATTTAGTGGTTAAAGATGTTATTTTTTTCAATAAAAGCAACTAAAATGAACCTGAGGATAATTTCCACTTCAAATCAGAAAAATCTAAATCAATGATTTTATTTTAATTACTTTAAAGACCAGAAAACATTTTTATCTGCTACTTTGCAGCTTGTTTTGCTCCAAACGGTTATTAATAAAACCAAACCTGGACCGGGCTCTCCCTCTGACCCAGAAGAACCTTCATCAGCTCACAGATCCTCCTCTTCCTCCTGATCTACTCTTTAAAGTTTGCAGACTTTGTATTCAGCTCTCTGACTGTCCCATCACAACATTTCAATCAGCTTCAGGTTTCTACTTTGACTAGGCCATTGCAAAACTTTCTGTTTTTGTTATTAATACCTAATTTTCCTTCTGAAATAATTTTTATAAAATGTGTTTTTGCTCATTTTGATCATAAATAACTGTTGATCAACAAAGAGAAAAACAGTTTTTACTAAAATGTTAGTTTGACATTTTCTTTGATATTAACTTCACTCTTGATGCCTGCAGAGGGATTTTTCAGTAAATATGAAGCAGCATGACTGATGAACGAAGGTCGAAACATAAATATGAAAACATCTCACGGGAATTTTTAGAATTTATTCTAAAGGGAAAAACATTCAGTATTTTCTTCTGTGAAATAAAATAATCAGTTTGTGAATAAAAAGTCATTTCAGTTACATTAATGTTTATTTTTGTTTTCTGTTTTTTGAAGGATGAAACATTTTTATCATAAAACCTTGAAGATATTCTGAAAGTGTTTTCTCCTAATAATACAACTTTATTCTGGTAACATGATGAGTTATAATTGTAATATTTCAACTTTATTGTCATACAATTTTCTTATTATTATGACTTCATTCTCCTAATATGACTTTCTGTATTATTATGAGTTTATAATATGAGTTTATACTCGACTTTGTCACAAAACTTTTTCCTCATATTATTTTCTTAATAATTTATTTTTTGTAGCCTGGCCCTAAAGGCAGCTGAACAAGCAACACGTTGTTTTTTCTACATGTAACATGTTTATTTTAAGTTTATATGGGATTAACTGAACTTAATCTGAGAACTACAAACGGTTTAATTGTTCTTCCATATTTCAGGTTGTCCTCTTTTCTAACTCATGTTCTATTCTTGAACTGAGTGAAAAATAAACTGCAGCTGAAAGTCTTACATCATCCGCAGTGAAATCCTCAGGCTTACGGTGGTTATATAGATAAACGCAGTTTTATTCACAGCCATCAGAATTCAGAACCAGAGCAGCAGAACGGGCCAGAAGTTCTGGAAAGACCCGGCAGGAAGACAGAGATGATGGGCAGAGGTGATGGAGGGTGGCGGTGATGGAGGGTGGGAGTGATGGAGGGTGGAGGTGATGTGGGTGGAGGTGATAGTGGGTGGGGGTGATGTGG
Source organism: Poecilia mexicana (assembly GCF_051168715.1). NCBI lineage: Eukaryota > Metazoa > Chordata > Actinopteri > Cyprinodontiformes > Poeciliidae > Poecilia > Poecilia mexicana. The sequence goes on along the minus strand of NW_028263372.1, from coordinate 36,143,501 downwards.
GTGGAGGGTGGAGGTGATGGAGGGTGGAGGTGATGTGGGTGGGGGTGATGGAGGGTGGAGGTGATGTGGGTGGGGGTGATGGAGGGTGGGGGTGATGTGGGTGGAGGGTGGAGGTGATGTGGGTGGAGGTTATGGTGGGTGGAGGTGGAGGTGGGTGGAGGTGGAGGTTATGGTGGGTGGAGGTGATGTGGGTGGAGGTGATAGTGGGTGGGGGTGATGTGGGTGGGGGTGATGGAGGGTGGCGGTGATGGAGGGTGGGAGTGATGGAGGGTGGGGGTGATGGAGGGTGGGGGTGATGGAGGGTGGAGGTGATAGTGGGTGGGGGTGATGGTGGGTGGAGGTGATAGTGGGTGGGGGTGATGTGGGTGGAGGGTGGAGGTGATGGAGGGTGGAGGTGATGTGGGTGGGGGTGATGGAGGGTGGGGGTGATGTGGGTGGAGGGTGGAGGTGATGGAGGGTGGAGGTGATGTGGGTGGAGGTGGAGGTGGGTGGAGGTGGAGGTGGGTGGAGGTGGAGGTTATGGTGGGTGGAGGTGATGTGGGTGGAGGTGATGGTGGGTGGGTGGAGGTGATGTGGGTGGAGGTGATGTGGGTGGAGGTTATGGTGGGTGGAGGTGGAGGTGGGTGGAGGTGGGTGGAGGTGATGTGGGTGGAGGTGATGTGGGTGGAGGTGGGTGGAGGTTATGGTGGGTGGAGGTGGGTGGAGGTGATGGTGGGTGGGTGGAGGTGGAGGTGGGTGGAGGTTATGGTGGGTGGAGGTGATGTGGGTGGAGGTGATGGTGGGTGGGTGGAGGTGCAGCTCGTTTGTGTCTGAGTCTCTGCGTCTCGGGTCCTGAGAAATGAATCTTTGGGTTGAAATCGACGGCAGGAGGTTCTGGTCGGGATGCGCTCGCTCCAACAGCTGCAGAGAAGTTTTGGTCATGTTCCACTTTCATCGGGTCGCTGCTGCTGATGAGGTCAACAATGGCAGGATTACATCTTCAGATTAGATTACTGCCTCCCTCAGACTCATCGTTCTCTTCCCTCCATCGTCTACTTTTTATTTATTTGTTTGTTCTTCTGTTCTCATTTTCTCTAATCCCTGAACCGTCTCTGTGGCAGTAGAACCGGGTCGGCGGCGCTCGGTTCTGATCTGAGTTTAACAGGCAACAAAACGAGACCGACTGCAGCTCAGTCCTTCACAGCAGCTGGACGGTCAAGCAGCTCAGCGCAGTAACATAAGGACAACAACCGTTGCCATGGAGATTCACCAAGCATCAGTAGTCTTACAGATTTGAGTCAAAGTCTCAAACTCGACTTTTTAACTTAAAGACTTGAAACTTGACTTGGACTCGTGGACACTGGTTTGGAGTCAACCTGGCTACGTAAAGCAACATTTTGTCAGATGTTGAGGCTTTGCCTGGCTGCATCAAACATGAAGTAGAGGTGGAAAACTAGCATGAGAAAAACTGAGAGTTCTTCCATTTTTCAGTTTCATGCCTCTGGTAAGGCACAGACCCACCAGTGGGTGGCAGCGTTTGCTACATCAGAACTTATTCAACACATTTGTTTCCATCTATTCTTTAGCACATTAACTCAGCTCAAGGCAGCGTGAAAATCTCTTTCTCAAACTGAAGTTATTGAATATTGCCATTTAAATAAAAAGCATTGATTGAAACACCACTAACTGAATAAACAATGGTGACATTTTGTTGCTAAGAGAAGGACTTGTTTTGCAGATCTGTGTTAAAAAATCCCAACCAGCTCTACAGCTTCACATCCAACCAGAGCCCATTTCCACACAACAACTGAATGAAATAAAACCTGATTTAATCAGTTCCTGCAGGACAAACATCCCTCATCCTAACGCCCAGGGACTCCTGGCCAAATCAGCGCCGGGATTGTCCTGGTGCGAGGATAAACTTTCGTTCCCACGGCAACACACTGATAATCCAGCATGGGGATTATAAAGGAAAGTCATTAAAGAGGATGAAAAGATCGGGGGATTTGAAATGTATCCTGAGTGAGATTGAGGAAGAGAGACTCGGCAGGGACAAAATGGAACGATCCGGACTCACCTATATCAGAGTCTTTGTGGTTCTTGATGAGTTCGGCGAGCTCAAAGTTTCCTGCAATAATGGCCACCTGCAGAGGAAAACAAGAAGCCATGAGGGGTTTCATCAGATGGAACATTTTCAGTCCCTTCAGGTTTAAGATTTTATTGAAAAACAAACGTCAAACTCAAATTTTCTGATTTAAAACTCGATTTATTTCATCTCCACATCTACAGACTACGCACTAAAACATGGATATTTCTGTCTAACTCTCTACCTGCCTTTTGGAATGAGTCATGCTATGGGCCTGATCACCATAGCAACCAGTGCCCAAGCTTTCTGAGTCTTCCTGTTTCTTATAATAACCCATCATCTGTTAAGTCCCAACTAAAACAGGGATGTTTGGTTTTCAGGAGTTTACAGAAAATAACATTTAATCTGCTAAATTCATTTAATTAAACTATTCTGGCTCATAATCCCATCCATCACTCTATCAACCTTCCCTCCATACAGGACCTATAGAGGTCAAGGGTCAGGAAAAGGGCAACCAACATCTCTGCAGATCCCACACATCCTGGATACATACTGTTTAGGGTTTTACCTTCAGGTGGCGCTACAGAGACAGTTTCTTCCCTCAGTTTGTTTCTCCATTCCCAGATCCAAAACATTTATAAACATGGAGAAAAAAACTGATTGATTCTTTATTTTTTTTGTTTTTAAAGTCAAAGTTATGAATTTTGAAAACAGCTCTACGATTCATTTCAGACGTTTTGGCTTCAGCTCCACTGCAGGACATGACATGGATGCAGAATCAGCAAAGCGACAAAATAAATCCACAAAGGCACAAAAGTCACTAGAGTCAGAGTGCAGCGCCCCCTCATGGTGGCTCTTTTGCTTCTTTTTCTCCCACTTTATTTATTTATTTATTTTTTCTGCCCATCTGAAAAAAAAGCCTGGTATGTTAGGTGCAATTATTTTCTAAGTATGGTAAAATAATAATAATAATAATAATAATAATAATAATAACAACAACCAGTTTATTCCTTATTAGTCTTTCCTGTACATTCTGGGTGTTTTTGCATCAGGGATATAGGATCAGTGTGAGCAGTGCTTGTCCACCAGGAGGCAGTAGAGAGACACCAAACATTTGGACTCAGAGGTTCTGTGCTGACATGCTCAGCAGAACCAGGAGGCTGAAAGAACTCCAGGCTCAGGCAAAGATCGTCTCAAAACAGACTGGTCCTTTTTAATCTGTGTGCTGCACACACACACACCTACACACACACACACACACACACACACACACACACACACACACACACACACACACACACACACACACACACCCCTCATGGGAAACCCAGAAGCATTACATAAGAAAGCCTGCTCTGATTCGTGGAGAGTCGGACAGCAGGTGCCATGAACGCGTCCGTCTCTGCAGGATTAAAAACCTGAACGTCGGTTCTGAGGAAACGGAGAACTAAACGAGGTTTTCCATCATCGTGATGCTTCCTGAGCGTTTATCCAGCTGTAAAACAAAAGGCCTCCTCCAAAATAAAAAGCATGTTAATAAATGTATATTTTTAGCTTATTCCGGGAGGAACATCTGTTTCTTCAGAAGCGGGTGGGGGAGGGGACGGATGCTGGATCTCCCACTCATTCGGAGGATCTCCCAGAGCTCATGCCACCGAGTGTGACGAATTAGTGACTGCTGCTCTGCAAAGAGAAGGCCTCGAATCCACAGGAACCCACCAGCTTCAGCTCACATGGACGGTTTCCTGCAGCATGTCACAAAACGACTTCATCCCATAAACATTCACAGCTCCGTTACTTTAACTTCACCTGAATCCACCGGCTCTGGATCAAAGGCTTCAGATTCAGCTCAATGGTTCATTTGATCCCTGGAATATTTTCAGCTGTTAACTGAAACAGATCCAGTCACATTCATCCTGAACCAGGAACTGAGCGGATTTTCTCCAGAGACCAACTATAATCATATTATCCACCAATAAAGAGTTTAGAGACGCAGAATATTCATATACATTCAGATTCTGTCATTAATTTAATGGACAACTATTGAACAATAAAAGCAGCAAAACAGTCAGTTTACTCAGCTGCACAAACGCATCACTTCCTGCTCCAGATCCAAGTGTCCCTAAAATCTGTTTTCTGAAAATGGTGATTAACTGTAAAAATAAAGTTGAAGTAATAGAACAGGAAATCCTGACTTGTTTCTTATTTTGATGTTTTAGAATCCAACTGCTTCGGTTTTAAATCTGGCCGCCTGTGGAAAACAAACCATTTTAAAAACAATAATTACTTTCACCTGAGCACCAGCAGCATCCTAACGTTTATTGCTTCACAGCTTTTGACCCATCATTTACTTGCAGCATATTAAAAATGAAAATAACAAATCCATGAAAGAATTAAATGATTATCTAGAGGAAATGAAAGCATAGTTGCATCTTGATTGTTTTTGCTTCTTTTTCTATTTATAGAAAATAAGAGAAGTCTCAGTCGCTTTAATCCAAATCCAGTCCGTTTGGTGATTAAACCAAACGGACTACGGTTCGAATGCTAATCGAACCGTAGATCGCCTAAAAAGCAGGAAGTGGACTACAGTGCAGGGCATTCTGGGTAAAGACAACCACAGCTAACGTGCTAGCCAAGCGAAGGAGAAATCCTCCAACCGCTAAAATCCTTCTCCTAAAATCTGACGCCTCCATCTTGTTTCCATCTGGTGAAGAAGGAAATTGCTCTCAGTGTCTTCAGAGGTTTTTGTGTCGTTTCCTTCAGTGGTTCTTGGTGCAGCGCCCCCACAGGCCAGGAGGGAACAGGTTGGTTTGACTCAGAGCCACAGCAGCTGGAGGAGGAGCAGATGATGAAGGGACAGAAATCCCTCTGTCACTAATGTGTTAATATTTTAGTCTGAAGATAGAAATATAAGCTCAGCTAAGGTTACTGTGAAGCACTGAAACAGACGTTTGTCTTTGAAACCACCACTGAATTCCTGTAAACTCATCTCCACTGAAACACAAAGCCCAACACAACTAAACCAGAGAAGCAGGGGGCGCTCTCAAGTCTCTTTTTAGCAGCGAGTGATCAGCAAGCTGCTAACCAATGAGCTGCAGGAAACACAATTTATCTCTCATTATCATCCTGCCGCCCACAATCAACACCACTACTGCCATGGCCGCCCCCACATCCATTCTCTTCCTGGTCTCCGCTGGTTGTCAGGGAGACAAATGGTTGTGTATAACAGGAAGGGGGTAAAGATGTGGAGGAGCTTTCAGAGACACTTTCAGCCAAGTGGAACACCAGAGAGGAGCAAAAGGTTCTTCAGAGGAACGGAGGAAACTACAGGTCAATACAGACTGGGATTACACTGGAAAACTCATCAAAACATGATGGAGCAACTCAACAGGCATCTAAAAGTTTTCTAAAGAAACAAAAGATTATCAGCTGATCCATCGACTCCATCATCGAGTCAAATAAACCGGACTATAAAGAATCAACAAACAGCATCACCAGGAAATGTTAATATGTTGTTTCTACTGCTGCAGGCTAATCAGATCATGCATTACTGCAGTAAGTACATAAAATGGTTCCACATTCATAAGCAACCTAATGTCTAAAGACCCAAATATTTCCACCTAATCTTAGACAAAATTTCAGATTTGACCATAAAACATAATTTTTTTTATAGCTGAGCTTCCTGCAGCTTCATTTAATGTTTAATTTGCTAAAAAGGGAAAGAAAAGCTGTAAATCTGAAGAAATATTTACATATTTAATGCTCCGGGAGGAAAAGAAACATCGTTTTTATCTGAAGTGTCATGGGATCTCGGAGCGCCGCTGTCTCCGTGGTGACAGCGACTTCCTGCACAGCCGGAGGGAGCCGGTTGGGTTGGCAACAGAAACATGTCAGCCAGGAGCGCCTGAAGGCAGCACCGGATCACGCTCTCCAGGATGCCGAGCCGAGTTGACAGCAGGTCTCCGGGGAGTCGGAGCGAGTTTATCTGAAGAAGACGACAGAACTCAGTGGAAACAATCCGTCCATCCAGAACCGCCGCAGGTCCAGATGAGTCCAGATGAACCGTTCAGTTCCTCATGTCACCGATCAGTTAGCGGTTCTGATCTAGTTCTTCTGCCACCTCTCTGTCTGCTTCTGGTGCCTCACCTCCCATAAACGGCAAATAAACTCAATTTATAAACTGGTTTCTAGTCAAACTGACCAATCAAAGCTCCAGAGTCACGTTCACCCATAACGACACATTGATATGCTGATTGATCAGCAACGTGGGGAGAAGTGAGGCACATCCACCCTAACCCAGCCTGGTAAAAACCAGCCTGTTGTTCATACGGAGGGTCTGAACTCAAAACTCACTTCAGAAGGATTTCTTTCTGCCGCAGGTAAGCCGCTGACTGTGTCAACTACTCACAGAACCCCACCTCAGTAACTTCCTAACTGTCCCTTTAAGGCTTAGACTGGGAGCGACAGAGTGGGAACAGAAAAGGGAGAAATGTGGAGAATGGAGGAATGTTTTGATGAAAATGGAGACATTTGGTTTTTAAAGGTTGAAGAGATCAGAAAGATCCACAGATCAGACTGGAGAGATGAGAAACACAACATGAAGAGCCGCTTTGGCGAAATCTATAAAAGTTTCACATCAAGAAAACAAAGAACTCAGAGAAAACAGCTGAATTTTTGTTTTGCTCTGGTTTTCCTTTTCTGTTGCCTTAAACAATACATCTTTTAAAGAGCGCCGAGAACACACACACACACACACACACACACACACACACACACACACACACAGATGCTGAACTGAGACATGATATATCAGATGGCATGGCCGCCACACGCCCACAGGCCGTGCAGGGAGCGCCTCATTCAGCCGTGGCAGCAAAGCTTTTCAGGAATCGGCTCCAGTTGTTGGTTTGGCTCCTAATGATGGAGCCATCAAACCGGTTTCCTCTTCAGCTGAGAAACATGCAGAGCGTTTGCTCCATATGAATACAGACATGAACTGAACTCCAGCCTTCATAACGTCGTCCAGCTGCATCAGATCTGGGCTAAAAGCCCCTCCACCTTCACCATGGCAAATCTGGCAGTTTTGGTTGGAAATGATGCATCTTCCATTGTTTTTAGAAACGCAAATCAGACTCTACACTAACAAAAAGATGTCACATGGGCATTATGGATATAATGAATATTATGGGCATTTAAGCCTCAACAGCTTCATCCAAGGCATTTTAAATTATAGTGTTGGACCAACAGTCCAACACTATAATTGTAATTACCTTAAAAGGGACTTATTATGCTTTCTTTTAAAGAGGTTAGGAAACGTTTACAGGCTATAAAATCATGTTAATTATATATATTTTAAACAAAACCATTCTTAGATAATGAGATTTTAGTCTCTGCTCAGTTCTGCCTATTTTCAGAATGAGCGCCGTCACTTTAATGCATATCAGTACTGGTGGCCACGCCCCCAACTCTGTTTACACATATACATGTGAAAATGGCTGCACATAGATGCACAGTTACACAACAGCACAGGTTTTTGAAATGGCTCGTTTTCCAGACACCAAAAGAAGAGACCCAAATGGAGAAACAAAAAAGTGCAAATTGTGAACTTTGGTATGAATGTTAGGTCCTACAGCCTTCAAAGGGCTGCACTGCACATAAAGTCACTTCCTTTCACAATGTCTCAAACTTATTTGAGTCTTAAAATATAAACATTTTTAATAACCAGACAATTTCAAACTGCTGTAAGTTTGCGCCTGGGCTTTAAGTAAACTTGATTTATTTTTAATCTTTGTCGTCTAACTCGTATTTGTAACTGTGAAGTTAATTTGATTTTTCCTTAAAAAGCTCATAACTGTCACATTTGTTTCAAGCACATCTAGAGAGCCGTTTCTGAACAAAGGAAAACACGTTTTCTCAGTTTAAAGCTGCTTTTCTTTCATCGTTTAACGTATTTTCACCATGATAGGTAGTTAATTTGTGTGTTTGAGCTTCTTTCTGTTGTTTTGCTGAGGTACGGCAGTGTGGGTGGGAATGTGTGTTCGAGCTCTCCGTCTAGATGCATTCCTGTTTAGAGTTATGTAATGTTTCTGCTCTGATATTCAGGATTTTTCAAAATGCAAATAAAACTGAGATGAAGCATTTGAAGAGGATGACCTTTTAATGCATTCAAATTTATTGGTGCAGCGGCTTGAACCCAATTTATTCTACCGTGTTGTGGTTTCTAATTCCAATGATATTTAATTACTTCTGACCTGTTTTATTGATGTCACCTGCTCTCTTGTCTGCTGTTTTATTCCTACAAATATTTAGTTCATTTTTTTTCTGCATCGTAAACTCTCGAGATCAACAGATTAAAAATCCTTTAGAAATGTAAAAGCTACGAGAACTGAACCAAATCAACTATGACGATGAAACTGGAACAACATCAACAATTCCCATCAATCTGTGAGATTTTAAGACCATCTGAACTCCATCATTCTGCAAAGAGGAAAGGTTGAAGGAAAACAAGATGGCAGACAGCAGGACGTCTGGCAGCACAAACTCCTCCAGCTCGGTGGTGGAGGGATGATGATGTGGGCTGGTTTTCACGCATTCAGCAGGTTTTGACCTCCACATGGAAAAGTGACTCCATCAGTCAGACAGATGAAGTTTGGTCCTAACTGGGTCATCAACAAGACAATGATCCCACCGGAATGGCCTAGTCAAATTCCACACCTCAAACTAAACGAAAACCTGCCTGAACTACAGGGAAGCTGGAAAGAATCTGGGATCTTCAGTGATTTTCTACATGAGGTCAAAGTTCAAAGCTTGATCATATTTATCATATCCTAAAGTTGAACCATAAAACTAGAAGCCACTTCAAAACAGTCTGAAAATGTCAAATAAATCAAACCTTTTACCATGGATGTCAAGGAAACCACATGAAAATGTTTCCAAAAGTTTTTTTTTTTTATTAATTTGCAAGAAAAATAATGAATAAATGGACCTGGACATGACCCTGACCGTATCGTCCTCTGAGCTGCAGGACAGTCTCAGCTTTTAAAAGTCCTGAAGCTCAGATTCCTCTGGTCTTTACCTGTTTCAGCTTCCTGCTCTTCCATCTGTAAAACAGGCATAAACTTGTTGGATTCGGCTCTGGGCTTCATGTGTAGGAGGAGAGTGCAACAATGATAAAGATAGTAAGTGCAAGAGAGCGATTTTTTTCCTCCACTCAACAACAAGTGAGAGTCCAACACGTTTAGTGGCTGCTTGATGTTCAGCCGCTGAGCCTGCTGTCAGGAAAATAACGGCTGTTTGTTTCTCTTCTGCAGCAGATTTCTACTTGGCCGCCCAGTTAAGCTGAACGTCCTCACTTCTGAGGGACAGCAGCTGCTGGGTCTTATTGTCAGCAATCTTTGGCTTTTGTAGGGAAGGAAATCATCTCACTATCACAGAGAATTGCTTTGCTTTAAAAAGCAGTGCAGTGATAAAAGAAGCGTGTTGCGTAATACTTAACAACAGCTTTGATTTACCAATAGATCCAGTTATGTGAAAAATCTGAGAGAAACTCCAACAACTAAACTCTGAGCCCACAGAATAAGTTCATTGGTGATGGTGTTGTGCACCGCTAACTGAAATGTTAAAGCACCAATCAAAAATATTAGTTCTGTTAATGCTAAAGCAATACACCAACATGGTATTTAGCAGAAGCTAATGCTAAAGCACTAAATATAACCCTGCTAATACCAACCACGTCTCAATGATTTTATGAGCAAATTTGTCATTGCACACCTTCCTGTACGGTTTGCACTTCAAGAAATTATTACATAACTCATCTGGAAAAATAGGGGACACTAGATGCTCTAAACATCTTCATTATCACAAAAACACTCGCACTAGCCAAAAAAATTAGCTGCGCTGTCAGCTTATTAGCAGAAGTGTGTCCATCACTATCTACAGTAACATGCTGTTTTTATTTTAATTATGTAAAGCACTCTGAAATGCCTTGCTGCTGAAATCTGCTATACAAATAAAATTTGATTGATTGATTGATTGATACAGACATGAATATGCTTGGACTACAGATTCAGATTTCTAAGACTAAAACTGATCTGAGTCTATATTCAGTTTCAGAGATCTAGAAGGAAATCCAAATCAAATCACACAAGCTGACCCACATCTGGGCTCACCCTGTGTTTCTTGACTCAGCAAAGCCAAGAAACACATTTAAAAGCTGTGAGAAGACAGAGAGGACTGAACCCATAACCAAACAAAACACCTGCTGTTAGATCCCGGACGAGCCCCCAAATTATTACATCCTGAGATGATAAGCAGACAAGCCTGAGGGGGGCATCCTGACATCATGGGCATATTTACACTAGAGAAGCAATTTATCTGCATTACCACATCAGTATCGGTTCAGTAAGTAAAACTGGGTTGATATGAAGAACTGATGTTTATTTCCATCTTTCTGCTGTTTGTGTTTCTGGGCTGGGAGTAGACGGGGTCATGTGGTATTTGTTTGGTCATGTGACTGATGGTGAGGCAAAGCAGGTGTCAGCAGTGTCCTTGTCTTTTCCCACTGTTGTAAGTGTATGGAAACATACATATATATAGTTTTAGTAAATATTGGATACTGGCCATAACAGCATGTTAATAGCTCAGTGCATCCCTGATTTTCACCAAACTATACAGCCAGTTTTAAGCTGCTTATGGTTCCTGTAAAGTGTCAAACTTCACAGTATCATGAAAACTTATTATTTTTTTCTAGATTTTGTTCAGTGCAGTTTGTTCACAGAAATCAAGCTCCAGGGAAACGGCTAAATTTAAGCCTCGGCTGTAGTCAGACTCTGACTAACAGTGATGTGATTTCAGTTCATCCTGCCCTCCCTCTCTGTGAAACGCTCAGCTAATGAAACGCTCCACTGGAGTGGATGTGGAGGACCTCGAGGACCCCGTGGGACTGCCTTTCGTAAATGCCTGCCTGGATAAGGCTCTTTTGTAACTTAGGCGTAGGTTATGAGTCAAACATATCAGTTGGAACTTAGTCCTTTGCAGGATTTTCCCCTCATAAAACATGCACAGCAGTGCAGGTTCACTCTGCATAAGGAGAAATCCTCAGTTTGGACCACAGATGTCAGATTAGACTCTTACAGGATGATAGCATGAAGTAAAATCACTCTGATTTTAACGTATTCACACAAACAAAACCAAAATGTAAAACATCAAATCTTTAATTTTAAGCAGAAGCAAACTTTTCTTTCTATTCCTGCTGAAGCTTATTATTACAGATTTAGCTCAGCTTAATTAACTGGAAATAACATTTCCAAACATGTGAAAACTGTAGGAAACGTTTTCAGGCAGCTGACCACACCAGCCCCTTCAGGTCTTCATGATTCTGCGATTGAGGAAATTCACACAAATGTTTCAGAGAAATGATTAAAACCATTGGGTCTACGTTGACTGCCAACTCCCACCTGCAGGTGGCAGTATCTCTTACTTTTACTACACTGCTGCCTCAGTTCTACTGATATGGAGCAACAAAAATCAAGCTAATTTCTTTATGTCCAGTCTGTCAGCTTATTTTTTTGCATCTTTTTTCTTCTACATATAGATTTTGAAAGGGAAATGAGGACAAAATATTGCAAAATTCCTTACAAATATTTCCAACGTAGCTCCACAAAATCAGTGATTTTTAATTGCAAAATTTCTGGAGGGACTGCAAAACGTTCACTTCCTTGCCAACATAATCACTACCACCATGAAGAGATGAGAAATGTTGTTCACTTCATCTGTCTGTGGTCATAATGTTATGCCTGACATGTTGGAGGGCTTGAAACTCGGCCCAATGAAACTCTGGTTTGGTTGCAGTCACCTCCCACTTTCTTAAAATCTAATTTTAAAATAGTAGCATCAGTGCTTCTATTTTAGTTTTCAAACTTTTGAAATAAATGTCAGATTTCATCCGATGTTTGTGACAGTGTGACGCCGGCACAGCGGACAACCAGGTATCGATCTGAAGCGGAAAGTTTAGCAACATTTTCTGCAGAAATGTAATTTAAAACGTTTGTTTGCAGCAAAAAGAACATTTAATGTTTGCAGAAATAATTAGAGTGGCTCATGAACACGCCCTACGTGAAAACATTGTTGTGCAACCCTGAGCATTCATGCACACACATTAAACTTTGGCGTGTTCATGTTTCATATTAGTGCACGGTGCGTTAGCTCTAAATCAAACATTTTCACGCTATTTCAATAAATTCAAGCGCATCAGAGTCGTCCTTTCTGCGCCCGACTGAAACGAATCCCAAAAAGACGGTCGGCATTTCACGCTCACTCGCTGCTCTCCTCCAAGACTTTAATTACAACATTTTCATTATTGGCCAAGAAAACGTTTGCATCCTTGGTTGAAACTGACCTTGGCTGTTTCCCCACTGTTGCCATGGCAACAAATGAGATGAGGAGAATATGCTGCTACTAAAAATGTTTTCCCCACACTCTAAAAGCTGCAATAAATCACCAAGAATTGGCTAAAAATAGCAGCAATTACTTTTATTTATTTATTTATATTTCGCCCGTACCTGAAATGGAGTCTGGCTGTTGTAGTTCTTCACTTCCTTGTCAGCTCCACGGACCAGCAGCACTCTGGCACAGTTATCCTGAGAGGGAGAAAAGAAAAAAACATGAAGTAAAACGAACCAGAAACCATCCTAAACATCCGATTCCTGTAAGTTCTCCTACTTTGTTCTGGAAGAACAGCGATTATCTTCCAGTGACAGAGTTTCCCAAGAAGCCAGAGGAGCAGGAACGGGAAAGAGTGTTCAAACGTCTAAACATGTCATTACTAAGGGAGAGGCAGCAGGAGCATGGACGACCTGCACGAGGAGTGGAGCTTCTTCTGCTTCAAGTGAATCTGTTGCTCCACTCCGACAGGAAGAGGGAGCGCGGGGAAGAGAGAGAAGAAGAGCGCTGGAGCGAGCTGAGGGGTTTGAATCTGCTGCACATCTCGCCCACAATGTGCTGCACCACGCATGCACCGCGCTCACATACATGAATATAAATACTTTTTTTAGAGCCACAATGAGCTGTGGAGAGTTGGCAGGAGAATCACAAACTGAAGCACAGCCATGATCTGAGCAGAGCAGTCAGCTCCTTCCATACGTTCTGCCATGAGAAGCTTTCCCTCCTCATTTAAAACCAGATCCTCCGGGTTATTTTTACCCGTCCACCTGGACGGCAGCCAGTCCTCCAACACGCTGTCCTTTCTCCTCAGAAACGCTCAGAAATGAGAATCACTCCGGACAAACGGAAGCAAAGCTGTTTGTAAAATTAATTAAAAGAGGAGCAGAAACAAAGATGGAGGGATCTAAGCGAGAAAGGTCAGAGCAGAAAGGTTCACGATTCTCCCTGGAAACTTCGATACCATGGAAACTCCTCCTGGGTTGATGGGCGTCACTTTAAAAATGATTCACCAAAAACTAAAGATCACCCAACGGTTCAGTTAGGAGCCTCAAACAGAAAGGGAAGGTCCTTCACAAAGATACCCAGCTGGATTTAGGTCTGGACTTTGATTAGGCCATTCTAACCCATGAAGCTGCTTTGCTCTGGCTGTGAGTTCAGGATGGTTGTCCTGCTAAAAGGTGAAGCTCCACCCCATTCTTAGGTCTTCTGCAGCCTTTCATCAATCTAGGAAGGGGTCAAAGGTCGTCTACACTCCATTTCAACGACATTTCGGACTTTAGGTTTCTTGTTTTTCTGTCCCAGCAGATCCAGTCAGGGTCAGCATGTGCAATTTTCAGAGAAATTACCAAAAAAAAACAAAAGTTCAGAAACCACAGGCATCAGAGAGCAGGTCAAAGGTCATGAAAGGACGATTTGAAAAAGACCAAACAAAACAAGATAATGGGTGAAAAGCTAAAAACAAACTTCATGCAAAGTTGTTCTCTTAAAAAACAGAACAAAAAAAGACTTGTGTAACGAAGTCCTTCAGTCAAATGAGCCGAAGACGAGACGTTTGACCACAAAACAAGATAAATCAGCACCGACTCTTCATTTCAGCCGGTCGGCACGGCGCCGATGATGAACCAGGGAAACTCACTGAGCCAGTATTATATTTTGACTCTTTACTGGTTTTCAACAGATATTTTAAGTTGCTGAGATTTGAAAGCATCAGAGGGAATCTCTTCTTTAAAAGCCAAACTGAGAGCAGCGAGTTAAACGCTCTGATGAGCTGCAGCACAAACGATGCTGACCTGCAGCCAGAGGCTTCAAAGACCAGCTGCAGGTCAAGTGGCGTTTGGAATGGGATACAGGGACTTTCACAGCTCGGTGTGAAAGTCTGACCAGTTCCTCACATCAAGAGAGCCGCCTCCAAACTCTCTGATAAATGCCGACATTTATCCTAAATAAATGTCTTGGATTTTTCATCTGGAAAGAGTCACAGACATAAACTCTGTCTGGGAAAAGACAAAAAAAAGAGTGTCTGATCAGGTCTTCAGAGAAATGCTGACTCTGTTTCCAGAACCAGAAAATCAGGATTGAAAGTCTGTTTGTTGGCAAATAATCTGATAAATGAGCTGCTTTAAACAGTTTCTTTATTTTCCTTTATTATCCTTTAAGCTCTTTGTGTGTGAATGAGCCTTATATGAGTGAACCTGTGTCGGCTCAGAGGAGTGATTGTTTATCATATCCCATTAAATTTCTTTCCAAGATATAAAAGCATCAATTACTAGAGGATAGATTTTAAAAGATGACAACACATCTTGATTTGCTTTTATTCCTGAATAATTAAAGGCTGGTGGATTATTTTCTTTTCTGTCATCTCAGCTGCTTCACACTCAACTTTTACTTCCTGGAAACTCGTAGAGCAAAACCAGCTAAATGGATTAGATGAACAGGACCTTATAATGTGTGGGTGGTCATTATCGGAGTTATACTTTCATATGGATATGATGAAAAGATTAGCATGAGATACAAAGCAGAGCGCTCTTTACATTGAACTTCAGCTGTTCACAGCAATTAGAGGATGAAAGACTTTCCTCCTGGGATCGGCTGAACTGCACCGCCTCAAACATCTGAGCATCATCAATACTAGCAGGGACAGTAAATAATTTGTCTCCTGGGAAGAAGAAACGGAGCGGAGCAGAAAGAAAGGAAGCTGAGCTAAATGAGTTAAAGCTCTCAACTCTGCGGTTTCATTCTGTTCTGGTAGAAATCACGGCCGCTGGTCTGAGAGGAGCTCAGGTTTGTCAGAACGCTGAACTGAACAATGAGGAACATGGAGGAAACGCAGGTCGTCTCCATCAGGGGCTGCGAGTTCGGATCCTGCAAAGGAGTCTGTTCTGTGAAGCTAACCGCTAGCTAACCGCTACAGGAGCCGTTTAAAAGTTAAAATTATCTGCAACAGTTTGTTATTTATCCTGTCATAAGAGGGAAAAATGGAGGTTCATTTTCTGAAGGCATATTTTTTTAAACCTTGTTATTCATTCATTTCTAAATGCCAGCTTCAAAATAAATATCTTATTAGCAAGACAAACATTAAGTTCAAAACTAAGCAAAATATTTCTAATCAATAGGGCTGTGTAATAATATCGATTTTGCGATATACATCAATATTTTCTTGCCTAGAAAAAAGTCGATATTCATCCGCAAGTATAACATCCAACTGTCACCTTGCTCTCATTCCTTCAGATGTTAAGTGTCAAGGTTAAAAGGTATCACACTATGCAGAGCAGGTATTTGGTGCACTTTATTTACTTTACAAATGCATGTAAGCTACAGTTTGTACTGTTTCAATTAAAAGAAACATGTTTTCTCACCACTTCTTTGATTCATTTTGTCCAGCTGTCGACTTTAAATCTGTGTCCATGTCCAACCAGAGCCAGGTGTTGTGTAGTTGGTGCTGTTAATCAGTTTTCAGTTAAATTAATTCAATCCAACTCTATAACAGTCACAAAATGTCACCAAAATCACTCTGTCCCTCTAAAATCTTTCAGAAAATCGCAAAAGTGTATTGAATTGTATTGTTTGCTGAATATCGCAATATATATCATATTGTGCGTAGAATATCGTGTATTGTATCGTATCGTGAGATTACTGTATCACTACAGCCCTAATAATCAAACTAAATATTTACAGACTGAATAATTACTCCTGAGCTAAATATTTAGCTAACATGCAAATTCACTTGCCGATAAGTGGAAGTGGACTATCAAAATAAAAGCTTGGTATTGCAGCCCACCATTTAAATTTATATAAAATATAAATTATTGCTGATGTCACTTCTTTATCATTGTTTCCTAGATCAAAATGTAATATTTTGTTTAGTATCTAAATATCTGTCTTCAGGTAACGACCTGAAACAGAATCAAGATTTTATAAAGTGGAACATCAAAGTCGTAACAAAAAGTAACAAAAAGCAAATTTGATGCTTTTCTGTTAAAATATTTACTTTATTGAGTTTAAATGTGACCAGGAGCATCAGTTTCAGTTGTGATAGAAAAGAACAGTTTATATCAGCAAACACAGCAGGGTGAATAAAACGGATGAACATATGAATGATGTCATGAAGGCAGAACCGAACCCAGAACAAGTTTCTGTTAACGATGAACAACAGGGGTCATAGGTCGGCTCAGCGGTCCATCCAAAGGCCAGACGGAGAACCGTCACGTTTAACATTTCTCTTATTGGGAATAATTCACTTTGAAGGATTATATCGTGAAATAACGAGCAGTCAGCGTCTTACCAGCATCAGTGGTACTTATGGTTTTTAATTAAGAATATGGATCAGAAATCTGAATTTGATACAAAGTTTTGGACTAAATATGAAGTGACAGCGGACAAAAATGTACACATGCAAAAGCCTTCAAATAAAAAAAGAAATAATCTCATACTGAAATATGAATTTATATTCAGAAATCGTGTCAAAGTAAAACTAAAGAATCAATCTGGGTTTGTTCATGTTTCCAGCTCAAAAAAATTTTTTCATATTCATTTAATTTTCCCACCATTTTCTGCTGGAATCTGTATGATTTAGTGGATTCTATTATTGGAGCTGAAATGTTTCTAGTCACCAGGGAAACAGAGAGACGTCGTAAGAAGCTCGTTTGATTTAAAGAGCAGGAAAAGGAGTTTTATCTCCTGACCACTTGTGGATGTGTTACATGAGAAAATGTCTTTTTTGCTGATCAGGCTGGAAAGTTTGTCAAACAGTGATGATGAAAGTTTAGTTTTTACTAAAAACACTGAATATTAACATTCTGCATCAAAGCCAGAATTTTACCTTCAGGTCACTGCAAGCTTCTCTTTCCAGCAGAAACGTCTATGATTGGTGGCGACAGGAAACCTGCATGTTTGTCGGCTCACCTCGTTTTTTTTTTTGTTTTTGACTGGTTGTTGTTTTTTTTGCTCACCTGGTTGTTGTTTTTTCTGCTCACCTGGTTGTTGTTATTTCTGCTCACCTGGTTGTTGTTTTTTCTGCTCACCTGGTTGTAGAGGGCGCAGATGTGCAGGGCGGTGTTCCCCGAGGCGTTCTGGGCGCTCATCAGTGCTCCGTAGAACAGCAGATGCTCCAGATGCTGCACATGGCCATGGCGGCAGGCCTGCAACACACACACACACACACACACACACACACACACACACACACACACACACACACACACACACACACACACACACACACACACAGCGGTGAGAGGATCCCTGCAGTGTGACGGCTTCACCACTAGATGTCAGTGTGGTGCAGAGGAGGAGAAGTGAAGTGCAGGAGCAGCTGGTAGCCTCAGTTTGAACCCGGGAGCAGAAAGACGGAGTAAAGGACGTTAAAGAGAATCAAACCTGAAATAAAAACCTAACGGAGTCACAGAGAGAAACTCATCTGTCCAGACGTTTATTAAATACATTTATCTTTAATGAAAATCCTGAATCTGTAGACTTTCTGACCTTTGAACTTGTTAAGTCTGTGTTTGCCCCTTGCCAAAAAAATCTTTATCAAATTCAAAATAGAAACTGAAATTAATTCTTCTCTATTGAGCCTCATGAATATTTTTCTGCATTTGAGAAAAACATTTCAATCTGAAGATCAGATGTTGATTTGAACTTCCAGAAAAAGTCAAAGTAAAACTTTTCCTGTTTGACTGTAATTTAATTAGGTTCTGTTTACATATATTTTTTATTTCTGTATATTTGGGCTGAACATTCTGCCACTTCCATGTTGCATTCACACAGTGTGGGACATTTGAAAATTCAAGTTTCAGATTCCCTAAAAACGGTAAAATAACAAAGCAGATATTAATGATCTCAGCTTCACATTTGACATAAATGTTGAATGTAAGGAAAATATCTTATCAGCAGGATCAGAGAAAACGAGGTAAAACAAGCAGCCTGCATCCAGCCTGCATGTTTTATTACACTTATACTTTTATAAAGGGTCAAAGAGAAACGACCTGATGTGTTACAGGAAGTCCTGGGTAACCAGTTAGAATCTCTGATATGATTTTAGTGTTTTGTTTTCTTCGGGTCGCTCTGCATCTGATGTTTACACTTCTAAAGCTAAATATCACTTTATAACCTTTTTATAAAACAAAGTGCTTCAGCTGCAAATCACAGAGGAGATGAAAAGCAAGCAGACTTTAAAATGCACTGACGCATTGTGCAGACATTAAAAATGGATGTTGCTTATTTTGCAGGAAAAGTCATTAAGCCTGCAAACATTAGCAATATAAAAACAGCTGAGTTGCTGCTTGTTGTTGAGCTGATGCTCGGTCGTCATGGTGAATATGTCAGAGGTCTGGGAGATGAAGCTCCTCCATCTGAATTATATATCATGTTTTCATCATCAGTAAGCTTACGAACAATTAAAAACAAAACAGACATGAATGACACGTAAAAATGTGAAAACCCTGTGTGACGATGCAAGAGAAATGAACTTTTCCTCTCCTCAGCAGAAAGTCTTTCTGAGTGGACAAACTTTTCAGTTGAAGTTTGAGGAGAAACATTTCCTCTGAATATGAAGGTGAAGTGAGCGGCGCGCTGACCGTGAAGCGGCAGCAGCTTCTGCTTATCAGCTCTGAAATGGGACGGATGAGGAAGGCTGAGATTTTACAGCCTGACAGGGAGGAAGATAAGCAATCTGATGAATCCGAAGGCCAGAACACACACTTGACACACACTTTTCCAGTTTTTGCTACCTTGTGGGCCAAGTGAAAAAAATGCATGAGGCATGTTAGGAGAGCATCCCAAGCTGCTTTAGAGTGGTTTCCCATGCGGGGTCCGGCATTTTGGGCCCCACGACGTAACCAGGCCCCACAACGTTGGTGTGCTCCCGTGCTCTGGACCCCGCACCGTAATATAAACAAGTACACACACACACACACACACACACACACACACACACCCACACATGAGTGTGTGTGGTCCCTTGTGGGGACCATTTTCCTGACACATACTAAGCTGTGGGGACCAATCGCTCCTCGTGGGGACCGGAGCCTGGTCCCCACAAGGGGAAACACTGTTTTTGGGTCAGGGGTCAGATTTAGGGCTAAGGTATGAATTGAGTTTTGGTTGGTTAGGGTTCGGATAAGGGTAATGGTAAGGTTTAGGCTGTAGAAGTGAATGGAAGTCAATGGAAAGTCCCCACAAGGATAGTTACGCAAACATGTGTGCGCGTGCAGGTGTGTGTGCGCGTGCAGGTGTGTGTGTGTGTGTGTGTGCAGGTGTGTGTGCAGGTGTGTGTGCGCGTGCAGGTGTGTGTGTGTGTGTGTGCAGGTGTGTGTGTGTGTGTGTGTGTGTGTGTGTGCAGGTGTGTGTGCGCGTGCAGGTGTGTGTGTGTGTGTGTGTGTGCAGGTGTGTGTGCAGGTGTGTGTGCGCGTGCAGGTGTGTGTGTGTGTGTGTGTGCAGGTGTGTGTGTGTGTGTGTGTGTGTGTGTGTGCAGGTGTGTGTGCGCGTGCAGGTGTGTGTGTGTGTGTGTGTGTGCAGGTGTGTGTGCAGGTGTGTGTGCGCGTGCAGGTGTGTGTGTGTGTGTGTGTGCAGGTGTGTGTGTGTGTGTGTGTGTGTGTGTGCAGGTGTGTGTGCGCGTGCAGGTGTGTGTGTGTGTGTGTGTACCTGGTGGACCTCGTGCCAGCCGTTCTCGTCCTGGCAGCAGACAGAGGCGTGCTGGCTGAGCAGCAGCTCGCAGCAGCCGGGGTCTCCGCCCGTCACCACGCTGTGGTAGAGCGGCGTCAGGCCGCGGCTGTCCTTGTAGTCTGGAGACGCTCCCAGCTCCAGCAGCGTCTGGATCCACAAACACACAACATTCCCATGTTTTATCATATCACTCACCTGGAAACACATCAACTGTGTTTTACAAGTCTGCTCACCCAGAAATGTTTCTTAGAGACATTTACTCCACGTACAAAAACACAAAACATCCCAGGTTTTCTCTCCATCTGCATCAAAGTGAATATTGAACCAAACTTGATATGAACCAAATGTTAACATTAAATTTACCATCCTGATTTATGACATTTCTAATAAAAGTTTAAAATCAGAAAAATCTGAAATGCTTCCGTTTGTTTCATGAAACAAAAACTCCTTAGAAAGAAATGACTAAAACAATCAGAGCTTCCAAAATAAGAGCGAAAATAAATGTTCTGTAATGGGAGCCGTTTGCAAAGTTACCCTCAGAAATCAACAGCTATAATTTGGTTATTTAGGTCATAAGAGGAAAAAATGGGGTTTCATTTTTTCAGTCATATTTTCACCATCATAATGTGTCATTTAAAAATTAACAGTTAAACTGTGGGACAAAAAATGTATATTTATATTCTATTCTAAATATTTTGTAAAATAATTAAAGTTAAGTTGATAAACAAGTTACTGAGTTATCAATATGTTAAATATTTACATGATTAAAAATACATTCAAATATTTAAAAAACTAAATTGTTAGCTGTAAGCTAAATATGTAAATGTTCATTTTTAATATTTAAATTATTTATCTACATATTTAAAAAACAACAACTAAATATTACAAACTGTGTTTAATTTCGAACTAAATATTTAGCCAACATTTAGTTTTGCAGTTAATTTGGAGCAGCCGGCTTCCTGCATGTCTGTTCATAAAATCCACTGACATTTTAAAATGATCCATTGGTTTTCAGGGAAAACAGGAAAGTTTCTCATCTCACTGATCTGTCAGGAGAAAAATGTCCTGAGATGATCTGAGCCGAGCAGATTTAACGTCTGAATGATGGTTTTTAATCTTTAGAGGAGGAAGAGGGCGTTTCCTCACCATGAGGATGAGCTGGTTCTTGGCGCGCGCGGCTTTGTGGAGGGAAGTCAGGCCGTCCTTGGCCCTGAAGTCCAGATGAGCTCCTCCGTTCTTCAGAACCTTGATCATCTCCACGGCGTTGTCCAGCTGGGCCGCCGCCGTCAGCGGGCTCTCTGGAGGAGAAACACCATTCAGGGCAAATCCACTTCCTGCAGCTTCCAGCACCCAGACAGTAAAAGGTTTGTTTTCTTAAGCTCAGCGTGGGAGACAAGTTTACAGCGGCTCCAAAACTCCTGGGAGGAAGAGTGAGATCTGAACCGCAGGAGAAAACGGCTCAGCACCAAACAGGCAAAACAAGACACACAGCAAGCCTGGAAACGAGGAAACGAGGAGGTCCTGCTGAGGAAGCAGAGGATTACAGAACTGGATGAGCGAGGGGTCAGACGGAGCAGCTGCTGCTCAGCCAGCAGGAAAAACTGGAATAAAGACGTTCCAGAGTTTCCTCTCTGTTCCTCTCAAGTATTCAAAGTTTTCATTTTAAATCTCTTCCAGCTTTTTGGGATTAGGAGGAAACTAAATATAAAACCAGACGTTATGTTTAAATAATAGTTTCCTCTGAACATGACGAAGACGCCACAGAGTAACGGAAAACCAAAACTAAACGACAAACCAAAGCAACTAAACATGGAAAACAAAATTAAAGTTAAAATAACAGAACATGACTGGATTATACAACCAGTTTATCAATGAACCGGTTGATCAGTGAACTGGTTGATCAATGAACCGGTTGATCAGTGAACCGGTTGATCAGTGAACCGGTTGATTAGTGAACCGGTTGATTAGTGAACCGGTTGATCAGTGAACTGGTTGATCAGTGAACTGGTTGATCAATGAACTGGTTGATCAATGAACTGGTTGATCAGTGAACTGGTTGATCAGTGAACTGGTTGACACATCCAGTGTGGTTCAGGCAGCATGAATCACATGAAGACGTTTGGACCACAGCAGGTACGGGAAGCCAGAAGTGCCACAATTCAATAACTTAAAAAGTTCCAAAACTTAAAGAATCAGATTATCTTAAATAAATTATTACTTTTTTACTATTTAAATATTCATTAATTATTTTGTTATGTATTTTTCCACTGAGTCATTTGCTGAGAAACAAAATGCAGTTACTTTACGGTTCCATATTACTGTAGCCAATCAGCGGGGCTAACGCTGCTGCTGTGATTGGTCTGCAGCTGAGTGTTAACCAATCAGATGTTTCTTTTCAGCAGGAGATATGAAGTTATTTAATTAGGTAGTTAAGCACAGAAGGCCAGAAATAATAGTAATAAAATTACATTTATATGTATCAATCAAAATTAACTCAGATTCTCCCATTTAATTACATAACATAAAACTGGATGGTAATTCATAACAAATATTATATGATAGGGTTGAACTAATTTACGTACTTCATAATGATATTTGGTGCAGAACAGAATAGAATAGAATTTAATTTAAAATAAATATCCGTTGTCACCAGGTGACTCTGAACCCATCCAATCACTGAACAGATGCTTAGATCAGATAAATGTGTGGATGGGCCAAAACTTTCTCCAGCTGAACAGAAACAAAACTGAAGTTATTATCTTTGGACCTAAAGAGGAGCGAACTAGAGTCAATGCTCAGCTTCAGTTATTACAACTGAAAACCAGCGATCAGGCCCGAAACCTGGGAGTAGTGATGGACTCTGACCTGAACCTTCACAGCCACATAAAGACAGTCACAAAGTCGGCCTTCTATCACCTGAAGAACATCTCCAGGATTAGAGGACTAATGTCTCAGCAGGATCTAGAGAAACTCATCCATGCGTTTATCTTTAGCCGTATTGATTACTGCAACAGCATCTTCACAGGTCTGACTAATAAATCAATCAAACAGCTGCAGCTGATCCAGAACGCTGCTGCTCGCGTTCTCACTAGAACCAGGAAGATAGAGCACATAACACCAGTTCTAAAGTCCCTACACTGGCTCCCTGTAGCTCAAAGAATAGACTTTAAAATACTGTTGTTAGTTTATAAATCACTGAACGGTTTAGCACCACAATACATTAAAGATCTGTTATTTCTGTACCAACCATCTAGACCCCTCAGATCTTCTGGTTCTGGTCTGCTCTGCATCCCCAGAACCAGAACCAAACGAGGAGAAGCAGCATTCAGTTTCTATGCACCACGGATTTGGAACAAACTTCCAGAAAACTGTAAAACAGCTGAAACACTGGGTGCCTTTAAATCTCAACTTAAAACCCACCTGTTTACAGTTGCTTATGGCAATTGATGCCTTCTATGTATTTGCGAGTGACTGGGAGTCATTGCGCGTATATAAAACCCTGTAAATTCTAGACTAACAGGTGACCAATTAATGCACAAAATCCGCGTAGGACAGCGAAAGTCCTAGCGCAAAATTTTCGCGAAACAGGCGGACGGAGCCTGGTGCTGCAAGGCTGGAGGCCTTGTCCTGTTAGGCTGTGATTTTATCTTTTCTTTTTATCTTTTTATTACTTTCTTTTTCTTTCTCACTGTTTAAAATTATGTAAAGCACTTTGAAATGCCTTGCTGCTGAAATGTGCTATACAAATAAAATTTGATTGATTGATTGATTGATTGATTGATCCGTTGTTCTGAGTTTCTGTGCAACAGCAGCAAATACTCACACAAAGACAGAATATAAAGTATTTATAAAAAACAGAATAAAGAATAAAATACTGTACAGTAAGGGCATAATTTCAAAGTAAAAGCTTCCAGAGGTTCTGTGGGTTTCTCCAGATAAGTGGAACCGAAGGACATTTCCCTGAAATTTATCTTCAAACTTCACTTTTCTTCCCTTCAGGTTTTTGATCTGATAAAGCAGGTCAGCTGGTTCTCTATTAATTATGAGGCGTAACAGGAAAACAGCAAAGAGGTGATTAAAGCAGCGCTGAGGATGCTAAACAAGGTCATCAAAACAAGACACCAGTAGACAACAAACATGTCCCAGTTCAACATAATCAGCTTATTACGGCACCAGGAGCCGGCTTGGCCCAGAAATGATCAAATTAAAATATTTTCCAGGAAAAAGCAGCTTTATAAGGTCCAGCTCCCAGGAATGTAATGTGTGAAATGTTTGAAAACATCTTTGATATAAAAGCTAAAGACTAAACTCTGTTCCTGAGCTGAAATTAGTCAGGAGACGGAAATACTTTCAGCTCATAAATAAAAACAGAAGCAAAGGTATTAAACCATGAAGAGGCTCAGAGTTTGTGTCTGCCGGTGGAAGCAGAGTCTGCTCCGGTTTCCTGGAGAAAACACTCTGGATCAGGGTTAAAAAACTATAACGCTCTCAGAAATAACTTCAAATCGAATTTAAAAAATGAGAAAAATCCTGAAAATTATCCAATGGAAATCTGACAATGAGGGTTTGATGATCCTCACAGTTCAGAGTTTGGATCTGAACTAGTTGCTGAAGGTGATGCGCTCCATGTTATTTAATGGGATTCCCTCTTCTCATGTTTCTGCTTATTACTACTTCTGCCAGGTTGAAGTTATTACAGTGATCATTTTTGGTTTTCATGAACAGCGCGGTGCCCAGGTGTTTGTAGGGGAACCAGCTGGTTGAGGAGCTCTGGAGGTTTGGTTTGGTTACCAGCCGATCTGCTCCTCATCCTCCTGTTCACCTTCGTCTGTCCTCTCAACGCTGCTCATTTCAAGCCCAACCGCAGCACAGACACTCCTGACACGCTCATTAAATAATGATAAATAAACTTCATTATGAGCCTGGAGCTGCAGTCAAGTCAACAGCTCTTAAGGCAACAAACGGTGGAAACGTTTGAACACGTCTGGAGCTGATCCGCCGCTCAGGAAACCGATCCAGACAAAAACTCGATTTATTCTCCTCAACTCAAAGGTAAAGCAGCAGAACCGCCTCCAGATGTTCTGTCCAATCCTGAAGCTCCTCCAGATCCTGGATGGATTTTACTCAACGTTCCTCTACAGGCTGCAGTTATCACTGTTCATCTTTCCCTTCCACACTTTTTCCTTCCACTCAACTTCCTTGGAAAGAGGTATGGTGCAACTTCATGAGTTTTCAAGATTTCATTTTCTCACAATATTCAAATTTTCTGAGATATTGACTTTTGGGTTTTCATAAAGACAGAATCATCAAAGTAACAGGAAAACCAGGTTCCAATATTTCACTTCAGATGTGATGAATCTACATGATATGAGCTTCACTTTCTGCTCTTTTAATTTAGAATATGTTATGTATAAAAAGTGAAGGTATAATAAACTTTTGCTTCTACAGTTTACACTTTGTGTTTTTGCCATTGAGGGATTTAAATATTGTTCATTTCTGAACTAATTTTGTCTTTTTTTATTCTTTTGCATTTTGTTTTTTTGTATTTTTCAGCATTGTGTGTTTTTCTTTTGACATGTGAATAGAAGGTTAAAAATGACCAGAATAAATAAAAGAATCTAATTTAAACTAATAACACTGACCTGCACAGCGAGTTAACGGACTTAAACAGACGATGCGTTTAGGGTCCGTCCGGATCTTTGTGTTTCTCCTCTGGAAGCAGGAACCACCTGCTCAGTCTGACATCAGGACTCGGCTCATTACCCAGCAGCCCCCTGGGCCGCCTTGTGGGAAAACTCTGAAGCTGCTGCTACACAACTCCTTCATTCACACCTGGGAAATGCTTCACTGCAGCCAGCAGGGCGGCGCTGCGCCTCACCGGATCCACATGAGGTTCATGTTCCTGCAGCTGATGTTTCGTTACGATCGGCACCGTAAAAAAACAAACTGGGCGACAGCAAATCCATCAACTAGAACCAAAGGTCCACCAGATGAGCTCGTTTCTGTAACCTGTTTTGGTCGGTGCCTTCATGGGATCGCTGTGTTTACATCTACAGAACCGAACCAGGAGGAAACCAGACCATCCTCAAACTAACTTCACATGAGACAAATCGGTGATTTCTCCTGAACATCAGTTTGGTTTCAGACTCTGTCCCGTCTGAGTGTCACAACTTTAGAGCTGCTGACTTTCACAAAGCTGAACTCGTTTCCAGAATCAGTCAGAAGTTCTGATTCCCATCATGGATCCAGTTTGTGGACAGAACATTACGGAGCAATGTTAAAACTGATAAAAAGCCGGTTCTGGTCCAGATACTTCAGCTGCCTTACAGGCCTGGACTGTTTTATCTCAGATCTCTGCAGAGACGGAAATCTGACGTCACGATGAAAAATGCTGAACTTCTCATTTATTTACAACATTTAGTGGCACAAACATTTGTGTCTCTGCTTCTGAAATGGGAGATCAGTTCACAGTTCAGTAGAATCACTAACAGTCGTGTCGAACGTTTCACATTCTGACATCAGGCAGGTGAAGCTGTGGAAACAGACGGGAGCTGCTCTGAACCTCCAGAGTGGGTTTGAGAAACTAAATGTGCTTAAGTGAAACATGACATTTTAAAAGAAATCATGTTTTTTGATCAAACGTTTCTAGGATGAGGAGGTTTTTCTGGGTCTGGGTTTCCCTCCAGAACCAGAACCATTTATTAACCTCTGATAAGCAGAAGGTTTTCCACCAGTGTTTCTTTCTGTTTGTGTCCAGCCTGCAGCCTCACCTCCAGTTTCCCCGTCGTGGTAGTTTGGGTCGAGGCCTCGCTCCAACAGCTTCCCCACTTTGTCCACCTGGTTCTGCTGAATCAAGTCCATGAACCTCCTCAGGTTGGCCTGCACACACACAGGACAAACGGGTCATCAAACCAGAACGCTGAGACAAAAGGATCCATCCTGGGACTTTCACAGAGACTGAAATACAATTAGAGATACGGGGAAAGGTCAGAAAAGGTCAAACATAAAAGTATAAAATGGAACCGAGTTGAATGTGCAGATAAGGGACAGACAGGAGGGAGGACATCAGGACAGGACGGAGCGGATCCTTTCTGCTCGGCTCGGTTCTGTCTGCTTTCTTTTCAGGCCGTGAGATAAAAATAGATAAGAGAGCAGCTCCCAGAAGGACGGGAGAGAACGAGCAGGAAGAATGAGAGAGCAGAAACAAAAGCTGCAGCAGCAACAAGCTGGACCAGCAGCTACAGCCACTCTGATATTTACTGACTATTTACTGGAATCCACCACAAAAACATTTGATTAAAAAGCTCCTTTGTTCTCCAAGGAGATTTTATCGTCATCATTTCTTGAGCAATTTGATTTTGTTGCGTCTGAAATTAAAGACAAAAATGTTAAAGTTCTGCTGTGCCGTCCATCAGCAACAGGAATGTTTTATTTATTGTTCAGTATCGATGTTCTGAGACAGATAATCTGTGAAAACATTGATCTCCACCTCCCAAGTCAGAGCCAGGAGGCGGGGCTGAGCGCTGTCCATCATCCTGTGAACGCGCTGCTCGTGGTGGAGAAACAACTTACTACTACAGGAAAACTGTTGCTAACTAGCCTTAGCATTTATTGATAAAGCATTGCAGAGAGCAAAGGGGAGGGTGAGCAGCGTGTACTTGAGGTTGATTGACAGCGATAAGACCCTCCTCCTGGCTCTGATTGGCTGTTTCTGACCAAACTGTGTTTCTGCAGTGAGCACTGGGAGAAGGAACAGGAGCTGGACATGGTTTCATATCCACCTAGAACTATTCATACCTGGGAAAACTAAGAGTTTAAAATATTTTTATTAAACACCTATTTTTATTTACTTCCTGAGACGCAGCACTGCTGGCGCTACTTAGAGCTAACATGTTTAGATGTTGACTGGATGTTGCAGCTGGCTGACAGAGATCTGAGTAAATACTGATTATTTTATTATTACTGCACTGAAAGCAGAGAATCATCCGAAGTGACTCGGTTTCTGTCAGACTGACGGCTGCAGTGACTCACCAGCGGTTCAATATCTGGAAATGTCAAAGGATCATGTTGGCGGCACTGCGTGTGCCCCGTGTTTTATTTAATGTCCCCGTCCAGCCTGTCCCTGAGTGTCTCTGCAGGCCTGATGAATCAGGATGAGGAGGAAAGTGTCGTCTCCTCCTGAACAGGGAGCCAGTTTGGACATTGATCTTCTCTTTCTACCACACAGCAAAGCAACAGGATTAACTCCTGGAACGCTAAAATATCTCCTTTTAGAACCAGAAATATCCCAGAGAAACACTTCTTCACATTAATAACATTTTGGAAACTTGACTGTATGTATTTATGTCCCTGTTCCATATTTATGAGCATCTCCCTCCTCTTGCCTTTCTTATTTTCCTCTGTTCCTTCCCGTCTCTCTTCCCTGCAGTCGGATGTGAAATTAGAGCTGCTGTCAGACGGTTTTACCAGGTCCTGTAGGAGAGAGCTGCCACAGACATTTATGCTTTGGCTGCACAACAAGATTACAGTGGCTGCAGGACAGCAGCCCAGAGCTGGAAGCAAACAACCAGGAGGCTGAAAACTCATTTCAATTCATATAGGAGGGATGGAGGCAGGAAGAGGAGTCTGCTGTTCATCTGCCAGGAAAAGGAGCATTCTTCCAAATAATAAAGAGGACAGGAGAGATGGATAAGAACTGTTCTCCTCATTTCATTCGAATGACCAGAAACGAACCCAAACAGTCTGACTCCAACCAAACAGGGAAGATTTTACACAGAAACTGTAATCTGTGATTCTTTATGTCTTATTCTGGCAGCGCATTCGGTGTGAAACAGATTTGTCTCAGATTGCACTTCCCAGAGTGTGTCAGACTGAAGTGGGAGGAAGTGGGAGATCTTTCTCTTTATGTCTTTTCACCAGCAGGGGGCAGCAGAGTCACAGAGGGCCGAACAGATGAAGCTTCAGCTCGTATTTATCTGTCAGATTCTTCATGTTGGTAATGACTCAGTTTGTTAAGGAGTGCCACAGGCCTCAGTGTTTGGTCTTATTGTCTTTAATCCAGGAATATTTAAAATACTGAATGGTATGAAGTCAATATCTGTTGTTATGCTGATGATCACCAGATTTTCCACTAAGCCTGACTAATCAAATCGGATGGATCAATAACTGATTCCAGTAAGACTGGATCCTTCAGAAACACATTAGCCGTCCCTCCATTCACTGTATAATTGCATAATTCCACATTTTGAAATTAAATTTGCTGAATGGAAAAACGCCAGTTATGAAAAAAACTCATTTTTTGTATAAAGTGTTGGCACTATGATGTGGTTTCTTTGGTTTATTTCGCAAAACTTTAATGGAAACCTTTTTTTTGCCTCACATGAGTCACATGATCATCATCCAGATGTTCCTGCTGGCCCAACCCATGAAGAAGACGACAGGAAGCGGCAGGAGGAAGACGGCGCTTCGTGTTTTTAATGACTTATCATGTGAACAAACTTATTCACATGTGATTTTAACTGCGTTCCTTATTTCATGAAAAACCTGCAAATGACAAATTGTGGATTTTCGACATTAGCTGAATAAAACAAAGCTTTGAGTCATTTATATCAGAAACACCAGGACTGGCTAGTAAACCATTTCCTTGGCTTTACTTCCCTTCCACTGCCACAGCTGGACTCGTCCAAAAGCTGCACGGCCTTTGGACATGTCCACAATATGTATTAATATCACTATCTCAGTTTTAGCAACATATAACACAAACCAGTTTCACTCACCAACATTCAGACGGAAAATCTCACAAAACTTCTCGACACCAAATCAGAGTAAACAAACATGGCCGACGGTGGAGAAGCAATGGTGATAGTTTGTGTTTAACAGAATAAAACAATATATTCCATCTGCTTTGACTTACAGGCTTGACTCATCAATAATGTGTATGAACTTTAAAAGCTGGTTGTCCTGATGGATCCTAAATGTTCTGACAGTAGAACGGGAGGCTGACATTTCGGTCCCGTCCAGCTCACAGCTCTTTCTGATGTAAATGTGTAATTTGGTATGATACTAATCTTTTTATCATTCAGAACACTTTGATTTGTTTTTCTCAGAACAAACCATAATGCACATAGCAACCTAACTTAGCAACAGCTAATTTAATTGCAGGGTGTAAAAATTAAAAGATAATTTGCAGTAAGTGAAAAAAGATGCCTGCCGTTTTGTTTTCCCTCCAAAACGAAGTGGCAGTAAACATCTCTGTCTGGAGCAACATTAATTACTTTATTTACCTCTCAACCGTCAGCTCTCATGATGGCAGCAAACTTTAAAAACACGACTTTTACAGAAACACAGTGAGGGGCTCTAATGGCCTTCCTTACCTTTGTATGAAGTTTGGCGACCTGCTTCTCGTCGATGTTGGGCTGTCTGTAGACTCTGCTCTTGTAGCGAAACTGTTGGAGGAACAAATGATTAAACATCTTCAGCTGGCCTGTGTTCATGGTCACTAATCAGAAGTGGAAATTGCCCATCTGTAGAAATCAGCATCACTCCAGTGACTGACATGAGAAAACATGCAAAACGACGACATCTCTAAAATATAAAGACAGTTTCTAATCAACCCCGGCCTCAAAATCTAATATGTCTGCTCCGAGTTTGGATCATTCTGGGTAAGTCCAGTGATTTTTACCTTCCTGTTCAGAGTCCAGTAATCTCTCCCGTTCCTCCAGTGAAGAGCTGGACTAATGAGCAGATTCTCTGCTCATTAGTCGCCTTAAGTTGAGCCAAGTTCTCTGATAAAAACACCTCATGGATTTAAAGGTTCTTCTTCTTACCATCAAGTCTCCCCCTTTGGGGGATCATGGGTTCTGACCCAATGTGGTTCTGGGTCAAATCCAACTTCAGAGGTAAGCTGATTCACGGTTTCATTATTTTGACTCCTGAGTGATTTGTCTGGAACATGAACCTCTCGTATCCTGTTACACCAAACATCATGAATGTGGGACTAAGCTAACAACCCAACCATTAAGCTAGCATAATGAATAAAAACAGCAGGTGGCGCTACATCACCACCTGCTGATCTAAAGTGGAACTGCACATCCATCAGTCTCAGTTGACTGAACGCCGTACAGAGCAGCTCTGCCTGTTTGCTTTTCAAGATTTGTAGATTTTCAAACCATATGTAAAATATTTGAAATAAGATGCAGCTTGGCTGCTACATGACAAACTATTGGCTGGCATTTGTAAAGCAGTCAGTCCAAATGTTTCCTTGGAGATGATTGACTGTAGAGAAAAACCATAAAGGAGGAGCTGAGACGGTTTCCACTCGGTGTAATAATGTATATTAAAATATATTTGGTGTTTAAAGTATTAGTATTAGTTATGAGCGTTTTTACAGGAGAATTAAGCTACTCTGGATCGGCTGTGGTTCCTACTCTCTGTGAGTGCCGGCTTCTGGAAACGTTTTGTATTCAAACTGATTCCTCATTTGGGAAAAGGAGACAAATGTTTGTGCTGCTGCATATCTGCTGCCGTTCCTGTAAATAAATGAGAAACGTTGCTCTTTGCATGACTGATGTGTGATTTCTCCTCTGCAGAGATCTTTCATGAAACAGTCAGGAACTAAAAGGAAGCTAGTTTGGGATTAGCAACCTGGTTTTGGGAACAGAGATTATCGGTTTGGGGCTGAAATGATCGAACCTTGCATGAGCCTTAGAAATTAATTTTCAGATTGTACACTTTACATTTTGAATATAAGCACAAAAATAATTTCAGAAACTTCAAGTGTCTTTAAAAAATATTATTGAAAGGGAAATTATGATAAATTTCCAGAAATCTCAGCAGTCCTCCCTTCAACATGCAAAGCAATAAGATTCTGTCCTGGTAGAATAAAAATAAACTGACTTGAATTTGGGTTCAGACGTCAGCACTACTCAGATAAAAGGATGTTAGATTAGGATCATATTAAATGTCAAATCTGCCTCATGAATATTACAGATGTAACGGGGGGTAATAATCAAATAAAAGATTTCTCTGCTGCTGAGGGAGTCTGAAGCTCAAACCTTCTCTGTCTTGATTAAAAGTAAAGAGCTAACGGACTCCAGCCGCTCTGAGGTGAAACAGACCTGATGAGGATGACGCCGTCTGAATGCCATCTGCTAAAGTTTCAGAGAAAGCTGCTGTCAGTGAGCCTGCTGTGTGTCGATAATCTGGATCAGCGCAGCCAGAGGATGAGATAAGATGTGAGCGCTGAGCTGGGAAACGCGCCACGCTGCCACATTTTCACTCATTCATCCCAACCAGATTACACAAACACTTTGTTACTTCATAAGGAACAAAACTCTGAGGAGTAAAATTAGGACTTTCATTTTATCGATTTATGAAAGAAAACGTATAACATTACCAGATGAGAGATGAATGTCAAACTGCAGATCTACTGCTGCCCTTTATCCCTCCATCTTCTCTCCATCTCTTCTAATCTACATTATAATCTAATATGTTGTTACTATGGAGAGCCATTTCAGCCAAAATTAAATAAAAATAAATCAATAAATGAAAAAAATGAGTGAAATAAATACAAAATGAGTTAAATAATAACCTTTAAGTGATTCAGAGCAAGTATAAATCCTGCATCTTTTAATGTAAGAATAACTTTTTTATTCTATTTTTTTGCTCCTCCAAACAGAAGAAGACAAAACTAAAGAAGTTTTGGAAAATGAATTAACTTTTTTGATTAAAAAGTTAATTAGTTCACTTATTAACTTTCATGACTTTTGCTGACCAATCAGTGTTTTAGTACATTTTTTACTCAGAGAGACTCTGATTGGTGTAGCAGACACTTTTTAACAAACAGCAGATGAAAGGTGATCTGACCTGCAGAGGATGTGAAATATGATGATTATTTCTGCTTTAATCTGAGACATCAGAGCCAAAGAGGCAACGAAACGCAGCAAACTGCCACAAAAGGCCTTCATCTGCATTTCTCTGGACTATTATATTAGTTTCAGTTGCTTAAGTTAGAAATTATCAGCAAATTACTTTGAAATCCGACTGAGAACTCAGAGGAAATAACTTGTTTTGAAATACCACAAAGAAACTTTACCAACCAAACTCCTCATCACACCAAGAGTCTGTAAAATAACTGGTTAACAGATTCAACCGACATCAAAGCTCTGATTGGACGAACGCTGACCTCCAGGCAGGGGACGCCCTTGCTGATTGGCTGTGGGTATTCTCGGAGGAGGCGCTCTTCGTCCAGGAACTTGCCGTCCCTCCCGTTGCTCGCCGGCTGGAAGAGGCCGTAGTTCAGGACGTCCTTCAGGGTCTGATTGAGCGTACACAGGATCCGCTGCTTGGCGATCCAGACCGTCGCGTCCGGGTTGAACCGCATGCATTTCTGACAGCGAGCCGAGGGAGAAAGCACAACAAAGAACATCAATAATTCAATATTAATTATTCAGCTAAAATAAACAGGGATGGAAAACGGAAAAAACCTGCAAGGGGGCAAAGACTTTTCCACAAAACTCTGTATCCACAGAACAAAAATACAAAACCATACCAAGTATTTGAGTCTAGTTTCTACTGCAAATATCTTAGTTCACTTCAACTGAGACAAAACTATCCATCAGGTTTCTTTTCAGGAGGATAACTGAGCTTCTTTTAAGTCAATAATTCCTTAATATTGATGAAAAAATTATAGTTCCACAGATTATTTTACTTATTATATTTCCCATGTAAATTTCTAGAAAATAAAACTTTGAAATTTCTTGGTTTCAAAAGTTAAAACTTTTCGACTTTTGAAAATAAATTTTCTAGGAAATTTTTGTGATTAATCTCAAAGTTTTTTGGCAGAAATGTGTTCCTGTTGTTTCCATCTACAGTCACCCTGATGGGCCGTCATAGTTTTGTCTAATGTTAAGTGTAATGAGACATTTTCACTAGAAACTGGACACAAATACTTGGTAATATTTAGTGTTTCTGCAACATGAGGCCCAGTAGGACCAGCCAACACGTCCAGCCAGTCCCAGTTCCTGTGAACGGAGCCAGTGACGGTCACTTTGCACACTGGCGGGTCACTAAGGGTGTAGCTGACAGAACCTCTCTGGCCCACTCGCCGGTCCTGCTTTCAGCTCGAAGTGAAACAGACACACAATGGCGGCTTCCTGCCCTGGCCTGCATGTGGGAGGATCAGCGGCATTCCAGAGCGTTTCCAGCTGGATGTGCTGCTGCTGGGCGTCTGCAGCGCGAGCCGCCTGGATAATCCCATCTCCTGGCAGGAAGAGGGCAGACTCCGGGACGAGGACGAAGCAGATGTCTGGATCCGGTCGGGTCGAGACAGAGGCGTAAATTTAAATCGCTTTCCATTATTGTTTCCTCCTCAGCCACAAACAGCAGCTTCATTAGAGACATGCTTTAGGTTTTAATGAACAGCTTTTTATGACATGTGGTAGCAGTATGAAGGACAGAACTGGAGTTTAGAAACTTGCAAAAAGCGACACTTTAAAAAGATAAACCTCTTTATCGTTGAGATGAAATAAAACAAGCAGCAGTAAAACTAAAGACACTGAAACGAGGGAAAGAAAGTTATCAGACTTGAGGACCGGATCAGTTTTACCTGACAGACCAACACATAGTGATAAACAGTTGTTAAGTGAAAGGACAAGAATATCTATAAAGTGTGGCAGGTATTTATATTTATACCCCTTCATTCTGAAACTCCTAAATTAAATCAGGTGCAACCAGTTATCTTAAAAATGAAACTGTGTGATCAAAGTCCAGCTGTGCGATTTATTCTGCAGACGTTTCTACTAAAGTCTCAGTCGTTTTTCAGAGAACAAGCAGGAAGACCGAGGAACCAGCAGACCAATCAGGGAGAAGCTCAGAGGTTTAATGCACCTTCATTGGTGCAGACAGAGTGTCTGCATAGTTTAGTCTGCATGGGCAGAATATTTACTAAAATGTAATTCTCAATAGATAAGTTAATAGTCATTTCTTTGACTTGCCTGAATTCCTTTGCACAGGTGGATTCTACGGTGCAAGACGAACAGACACAAACCTGAAGCGATTTGTTGGCTTATGCAACTCAAACACAAAGCAGATCTGAAGCCGTTATGAAGGGTTTGATCATCTGTGAAAAATACAAACTCTAGAAAACAGCTGCATGAGTCGATGGCAGCTGGAGTTGGAGTCACATGTACTGCAGAGTTCATGCTGGCCTGAATTATTCAGCTGATTTCTGAGTGGATGGCTCCACTTCATGCTGAGATCCAGCAGCACCACAGAGCGGTCAGAGCACATGTGAAGCAGCGCACAGCACATGTGTTCATACAAACATGTTTCACACAACAAATCCTCACTGATTCCAGGAGCTTCAGGAGGTCAGCTCAGGGTCAGCGCAGAGCAACACAAACCACTCCGCTCTTATTTACACAAACCCTTTTCTCAGGTCTCTGTAGCAGCTGCTAGTGTGTGTGTGTGTGTGTGTGTGTGTGTGTGTGTGTGTGTTTGTCTGTACTTTTAGGTTTCACAACAAGAGTGAAAAGATGTGAAAGGAAAAACAGCATCCAGGTGGAAAACAAGGTTTATCTCAGAGCTGTGAGGCAGCCACAAGCAGGATGACACGTTTCTCCATCCCAACGACCAGAACCCGTCCAAACCAGAGCTGCAGCAAGGCCGGCATCGGCCACGCGTCAGCATCAACTACTGCATCCGCCACATGTCAGCTCCTGTACAGCCAGAGGATGCAGCATGCAGCCACATGCTGCATCGCTGTGGCTGCAGGTTTCAACGTGTTTCATAAAGGCAACAGCTGGCAGGTGATTCAGCTGTTCGATGTTTCAGTTCTGCTTCTGAGCTCTAATTTCACCTGATCATATCATGTTTCACTCACTGATCTCAGGTGTTTTATTTCGCAGCCAGAACTCAGCCTGCCAACAAACCCAGACTCTTCAGAAGCTGCATTTCCATCACAAATGTACAAAACTTTGTCAATATTCTGCTAACGACAAAAAAACACAATTTTGCAATTGTAATGATTCCATTAAATAAGAAGCACAATTAAAATCAGACGCAAATAAGTTTGTTCACAAAATAATAAATATAATGCATGTATAAAAATCAAAATATGCATAAATTATGATCATTTATTGCAGACTTCAGATGCTGCATTAAAACCTGCAAACAGGATGACGTAATAAATAATAAACCTTCCCCTCTGCTTACGATCAGACATTTCACTTGGCATTAAAATTAAAAACTACACCACATGTCTCCCACTCATGATTCACACTCCTCTGCGTTTCATCGGGGAAACGAGGCAACGTGGATCCTGTTGGTCACACCTCATTAAAGTCTTCACATCTGAATACAAGGAGGTGAGAAAATAATGTGACGATTTAAAAAAATCTAGGAGTGTCTTTCAGAAGCCGATAATTAGCATCAGCATTCGAACGGCCAGAAGTTACGTTAATATGAAGAGAAACGGGGAGAGGACTAATTAGAGATGTTTATCAGTGCTGCAAAAATAACTTACTGATGAACAAAGGAAGTGGATTTGTTCACATTTCTCTTGTTTTTTTATATCTGATCCAGTTGAATGTTTCTGAGAGTTCAGGAGTAAATAAGAAGCTGAGAGGAGGCAGCTGCAGTGAGCTGAGACTCTGCTGAGATCACGCAGCATAAAATAAGAACCGTGAACATGTGAGACAGCAAAAAAAAAAAAAAAACACCTTACCATCTGGAAAAACATCAGTTTTACTCACACAACCCTTTACTTTAATTACACCAGTTTGTTAAAGGCGTCACTGATTTGTCTGAAATGCCAAAGAGCCAAACATCAAAACACATCAGCATCTTCCAGACGGACGGAGGAGCAGGGAATCCTCCTGCAGAGCAGCTGCATCCATAAAACCAAACACAAACCAACAGTCACCAATGAGCACAACACCAAAATAACTGAGGAGAAATATTCAAACTAAGTTAGTTTAGCATCTGACTGACATTAAAAACACAAATATTAAGATTTCTTACACAACTTGATGCGAATTCAGGCAATAAGTGGAAGAAGAAAAAAAAGATTCAAACCTTAATAAATTTATCTCCAGCAGATAAACTGGACACGAGTAACGTCTGTGTGAAACAGGAACAAACCCAGAGCTGAAGCTTAAACATCCATCATTATTATTTACAAAGATTTCAGCTGTTCGGGACATTTAGGGAAATATTCACATTTTCTGTCTGTGAAAATAAAAGTTGTGTTTTTGAGCTAAACTGGGGCAGCAGTGAGATGGGCTCTAAAATCCAGAAATGATCCCATGAGTCACTGTGCACTGAAAAAACAAAAAACAAAAGAAAAGATTTTAGAAGGACATTCTATTGTCCAGTGGTAAAAGGACAGGTGTGTGTGTGTGTGTGTGCATGTGTGTGCATGTGTGTGCGTGTGTGTGTGTGTGTGTGTGTGTGTGTGTGTGTGTGTGTGTGGTTGTGTGTGTGTGTGTGTGCGTGTGTGTGTGTGTGTGTGTGTGTGTGTGTGTGTGCGTGCAGAGACAAACGGCTCCAAGTTGTTCCTGCAGGATCAGGTACAAACTGAGGGAAAAAGCATCAAAAGTCTAAATACTATGAAAGCCTCAGAAAGTGTGGAGAACCGATAAACCCGTTTATCCACAACAACAGAAGATCTGGAGGTGAAGAACAGGAGCATTAATCACTTTGGATAATATTTAAAATATTCATATTCTTCTATTTTGCTTTCTGAAAGCAGCCAAGGTAAATACCTGCTGCTGAGAATATTAAAGCATTTTATTATGAAAGGAGGAGAAAATGATGCAGTTGGATAAAAACACTCAGATCTGGACTGACAACCGAACAGCCTCTCTGGACTCCATGTGTAAAAATAAACAGTTCATGTTTCAGTTTGGAGTCATAAATCCTAACTGCTGCTCACCGTCTGCTGCAGGTCGGGGATGAGGACCCGGATCACCAGTGAGTTGGACTGGATGTCGTCCATGTGGTTCTGTGGCGGCTCGGCGGTCGCCCTTATCGTCTCGTAGATGGTTTCCTCCCGGGAGCTGTCAGAGGCGCCGTCATCGGAGTAGTCGGAAAAGCTCTGGGCCATCTCATCCTCGCTGGAGGTGGGGCTCCGGGGCATGCTCAGCAGGGCCGGCGGGTTCAGCTGGACCGGGAACCAGAGGGGAGCAGAGGTCAGTTCATTAAAATGGAGGAATTCCCTCCACTCCCATTACAACGGCTTCAGTCGCCACAAAACAGCAGCTGCTAGTTTATCGTCCTCCATCCTGAAGCTCCTTGAAGAGCCACTGAACATCTGCACTGAAAGGCTTTTCTTCATTAGAGAGGAACTGCATCTGTAAGCAACCAGCAACCTGCAACCTGCAGCAACCAGCAACCTGCAGCAACCTGCAGCAACCTGCAGCAACCAGCAGCCTACAGCAACCTGCAGCAACCTGCAGCAACCAGCAACCAGCAGCAACCAGCAACCTGCAGCAACCAGCAACCTGCAGCAACCAGCAACCTGCAGCAACCAGCAGCCTACAGCAACTTGCAGCAACCTGCAGCAACCAGCAACCGGCAGCAACCAGCAACCTGCAGCAACCAGCAACCTGCAGCAACCAGCAACCTGCAGCAACCTGCAGCAACCTGCAGCAACCAGCAACCTGCAGCAACCTGCAGCAACCAGCAACCTGCAGCAATCTGCAGCAACCTGCAGCAACCAGCAACCTGCAGCAACCTGCAGCAACCACCAGTAACCAGCAGCAACCTGCAGCAACCAGCAACCACCAGCAACCAGCAGCAACCTGCAGCAACCTGCAACCTGCAGCAACCAGCAGCA
This sequence comes from Poecilia mexicana, assembly GCF_051168715.1. Classification (NCBI taxonomy): domain Eukaryota; kingdom Metazoa; phylum Chordata; class Actinopteri; order Cyprinodontiformes; family Poeciliidae; genus Poecilia; species Poecilia mexicana. Next base: position 36,104,499 of record NW_028263372.1, on the reverse strand, counting down.
ACCACCAGCAACCAGCAGCAACCACCAGCAACCTGCAGCAACCAGCAGCAACCACCAGCAACCTGCAGCAACCAGCAGCAACCACCAGCAACCTGCAGCAACCTGCAGCAACCAGCAACCTGCAGCAACCTGCAGCAACCAGCAACCAGCAACCTGCAGCAACCTACAGCAACCTGCAGCAACCTGCAGCAACCAGCAACCTGCAGCAACCAGCAACCTGCAGCAACCTGCAGCAACCTCCAGCAACCAGCAACCTGCAGCAACCAGCAGCAACCAGCAACCTGCAACAACCAGCAGCAACCAGCAGCAACCTGCAGCAACCTGCAACAACCAGCAGCAACCAGCAGCAACCTGCAACAACCAGCAGCAACCAGCAGCAACCAGCAGCAACCTGCAGCAACCTGCAACAACCTGCAACCTACAGCAACCTACAGCAACCTACAGCAACCTGCAGCAACCAGCAGCAACCTGCAGCAACCTGCAACCTACAGCAACCTACAGCAACCTACAGCAACCTGCAGCAACCAGCAGCAACCTGCAGCAACCTACAGCAACCTGCAGCAACCTGCAACCTACAGCAACCTGCAGCAACCAGCAGCAACCAGCAGCAACCTGCAGCAATCTGCAGCAACCTGCAGCAACCAGCAACCTGCAGCAACCAGCAGCAACCTGCAGCAATCTGCAGCAACCACCAGTAACCAGCAGCAACCTGCAGCAACCAGCAACCACCAGCAACCAGCAGCAACCTGCAGCAACCTGCAACCTGCAGCAACCTGCAGCAACCTGCAGCAACCAGCAGCAACCACCAGCAACCAGCAGCAACCACCAGCAACCTGCAGCAACCACCAGCAACCACCAGCAACCTGCAGCAACCTGCAGCAACCAGCAGCAACCACCAGCAACCTGCAGCAACCTGCAGCAACCAGCAACCTGCAGCAACCTGCAGCAACCAGCAACCAGCAACCTGCAGCAACCTACAGCAACCTGCAGCAACCTGCAGCAACCAGCAACCTGCAGCAACCAGCAACCTGCAGCAACCAGCAACCTGCAGCAACCAGCAGCAACCAGCAACCTGCAGCAACCTGCAACAACCAGCAGCAACCAGCAGCAACCTGCAGCAACCTGCAACAACCAGCAGCAACCAGCAGCAACCTGCAACAACCAGCAGCAACCAGCAGCAACCAGCAGCAACCTGCAGCAACCTGCAACAACCTGCAACCTACAGCAACCTACAGCAACCTACAGCAACCTGCAGCAACCAGCAGCAACCTGCAGCAACCTGCAACCTACAGCAACCTACAGCAACCTGCAGCAACCTGCAGCAACCAGCAGCAACCTGCAGCAACCTACAGCAACCTGCAGCAACCTGCAACCTACAGCAACCTGCAGCAACCAGCAGCAACCAGCAGCAACCTGCAGCAATCTGCAGCAACCTGCAGCAACCAGCAACCTGCAGCAACCAGCAGCAACCTGCAGCAACCAGCAGCAACCTGCAGCAATCTGCAGCAACCTGCAGCAACCAGCAACCTGCAGCAACCTGCAGCAACCTGCAGCAACCACCAGCAACCTGCAGCAACCAGCAGCAACCACCAGCAACCTGCAGCAACCAGCAGCAGCCTGCAGCAACCAGCAACCTGCAGCAACCTGCAGCAACCACCAGCAACCTGCAGCAACCAGCAGCAACCACCAGCAACCTGCAGCAACCAGCAGCAATCTGCAGCATCTGCTCCACCTGAACGAGGCACGGGGTGATTTATGGGTCAGAAGATGAATCGGCCGACGGCTCATCAGTCACAGCTTTCAGGTGTCGTTTCACGATCGACCTGCAGGAGTGAAACTTCTAAAATAGCCTGAATGTGGAACGTGGATGATTGCTGAACTCAATCAGCGAGTTTCAGATCTGGAGAAAATTCAACCTGAATCCTTTAGGATGTGAGACGTTTTAAAGTAAATGCTCTGAAACATCAGCATCATCAGCTCCTCAGTAAAATCTAATGACTTGTGATCTCTTTTCTCTTACTGATTGCTGAATCTGCCGCCTTCCTGTTATTTTTTCCTCCAAACCCCCACATCTCAGAGAAAACTGAACTTTTGCTGTTTTTACTATTTTTCTCCTGAGTGTCTGACTTTATCCCTTTGCTTTCCATTCAGCCTGCTCTGGGATCCTGAGGGATAAATCCTGGAAACAAAACGGAGTCATAGCTGAACATGACAGCCTGAGCATACAGCAGGCGAGCCGAACGTAAAGGTCAGGAACACAACGTTCACGACTCCCTGGAAACATGGAGGAACTGCCTCAAGGCTCCTCCACCTCGGAGGAAAAGCTCAGCTCTTCTGTTAGCAGAAACCCTCCCAGGGTTTCATTCAATACTTCCTCACTTCACTGACGACTGACGTCAGCTGCTACATGGGAACATTTTCTGAATGTTTTTCCAGGTAAAGCAATGTTCTCTTTAAGGCAAATGTCTAAAACGTCAGTGAATGTGTCGTACTGATCGGCCCAGTTCTGCCTGCTCAAACTGCCTTCATTCGCAGAACTCTGAAACTTTAAGGCACATGTGTCAAACTCAAGGCCCGCGGACCACATGTGGCCCCCCAGCATTTTATAGGCTGATGATTGACTTAAAATAGGTTTTGAGCATGAATTGACTACAAACTACATTTCAACCACAGGTTTGTAATGCGCTTCCTAACCAGACGCTCCAAAGCGTCCGGTCCATAACTCTTCAACATGCCGTCAGCTCCGGTCAGAAAGACGGATTTAGTTCAGAGATGATATTCAGAAAGGATTTTTAATTAATTGGTTTCAGTTGCCTCTGAGACTAAATCTTTGCGTAAAGTCTATAATGTCTGCCCATGTGACTTGTTTTTATTATTTGCTTGCTTACCTTTAAACACTGATTTAAATATTGTAATTTTTAAACTGAGCAGTAATTTTACATCCATGGAAACTCAAATGTAATATTTAAAACTTCAATACATAAAATCAGTTATTTAACAATATGAGGTGTTTAATTTATTTTTAACATTGTATTTTTATACATTTATGCTAGGGCTGCCCAAGTCTAGTTTTCCAGAGCTACCATCTGCAGCTTCAGATGGTTCCTTCTCTAACACACCTGGACCATTGACTCATTATAAGCCTCTACAGACCTGAATGAGGGAAGTCAACCTTTTGTCTGGGGTGTTTTAGCAGGGATGCCCTCCTGATCTGTACCGTCAATGTGGCCCATTGAGGGGGGCCAATATGCTGAAGTGGCCCTCGGTGAAACTGAGTTTGACACCTGATGTTTCAGACCTGAACCAACAACTGTCAACTGGAAAAAACAGGAAGCAGAAAAGTGAAGAGTTCAGAGGGAACCGTTCCCACTGAGGGGTCCCACCGGGGAACGGTTCCCTCTGGGTCCCAACGGGGGTCCCACCGGAGAACCGTTCCCCCTGGGTCCCACCGGAGAACCGTTCCCCCTGGGTCCCACTGGGGAACGGTTCCCTCTGGGTCCCAACGGGGGTCCCACCGGAGAACCGTTCCCCCTGGGTCCCACCGGAGAACCGTTCCCTCTGGGTCCCACCGGGGAACCGTTCCCCCTGGGTCCCACCGGGACCCCGATGGGTCCCGCCTTTAAACACTGAGCTCAAAGCAGCGTTATCGGTGACGCCAGCAGACGATGAAACGTTCGAGTGCAGCTGGACTTTTCTGAGTCATGCTGAGTTATCGGCGCTGCTCAGGCATGATGGCCGACGCGGTGACATCATCACTGACACCTGCTGTCTGATAACAGGAAGGTCACTGATGCTCCAGTTTCTGTCTGACCAGGACAAAAACGCTTCAGCTTCCCTCCTCTGAGGTCAGAACCAGATGAAAAATAAGAGAAAAGGAAAAAAGGAGAACATGCGAGTTATTATAAGTTGTTGAGAAAATTACCACTTCCTTTCATCAGCATGAAGAGCCTCTTCTGGAGGTTTCTGCACCTTTCTGCTCTGGCTTCCAGCTGAGGACTTCATCCTGTAATGTGTATAATTTTCCTGAATACTTTTGCAATCAGCATGGGGCCAATTACAGCCACTCTGGTGAGTGTGTGTCGTGTTAACAGGAGCGGTTCTGTTTGGATGAGCAGCAGAGCCGGACCCAGCTGACAGTGATCAGAACCCGATTAAAACGGGCTCACATCAGGGCAAATCAATGGAATATTCTTGTATCTATGGCAACGGCTACCTGCTGCATGATTGATAACAGTTTTTATGCCTGAAGGTGTAATTTCAGCCTGGAATGACCAAGAAGCATCTTGTTAAGATTAAGTGAAAAAAACCTTCAATGTTTATCAGAGTGGAGGAAAAACGACACTTTTTATTTTTCTACTACGCAAAAATAATGTTAAGGGATAAAGAGTAAAAATATTAAAGTTTTGCTTGTCCAAAGGGAAATTCTGGCCAACAGTCCAGTTTACACTAATTAACACAGAATTTATTAATATTGAAAAAATACTTTCAAACACAGTTAAAGTCACTCAATAAGGGATTAAAAACATGCAGGACCAACATCCAACACCTTCCTGGTTGTTGATCATGTGACAATAAGTATTTCCATTGCAGTTTTGGAAAATACACTCATTTCAGTACAGCCACAAAAAAAAACACCTGATCCAAAAAAAACACCTGATCCAAAAAATCACCTGATCCAAAAAAACACCTGATCCAAAAAAACACCTGATCCAAAAAAAACACCTGATCCAAAAAAACACCTGATCCAAAAAAAACACCTGATCCAAAAAAACACCTGATCCAAAAAAACACCTGATCCAAAAAAACACCTGATCCAAAAAAACACCTGATCCAAAAAAACACCTGATCCAAAAAAACACCTGATCCAAAAAATCACCTGATCCAAAAAAACACCTGATCCAAAAAAACACCTGATCCAAAAAAATCACCTGATCCAAAAAAACACCTGATCCAAAAAATCACCTGATCCAAAAAAACACCTGATCCAAAAAAACACCTGATCCAAAAAAACACCTGATCCTAGCACAGCCGTGTTTCTGTTAAATTTAATTATTTTTGTAATTCCAATTTATACAATTCTGTGGAATGGAAACAGCAGCTGGTGGCCTGGAAAGAGGAAACGGGGCTCGACCCAGTCAGGTTGGTGCTGCAGAACCAGAGTAAGGACAACATGTGAAAGTTCAGCTGAAGGATTTTCACATCCAACCTGGTCAATGAGCATCAGAGGTTCAGACTCTGGACTGACGAGCCGAGCTAAACCTTGAGCCAACTGGGAGTCTGATCTGTTTGACTCCAGTGTCTGAATCTGGACCTGAAAACTTTGGATAAAAGTTTCTCCTGCGTCACATCAGAACCCTGAACGCATCTCTGGGATTATTTCTCAGGTGTGAAGAAATGAGGCAAGGAAAGAAATGTTCTCATGCACCGAAACACCTGATGCAATCTCTGAGCTCAGCCTCGGTTTCAGGAGCTTGCAGCAGTCCAGAACCGGAGCGGCTCAGCCTCATCCACCGGGTTCTGCTGCAGGCTGTCGGGTCCAGCAGGACCAGCAGACAGAGGAGATCTCCATCACGCCTCACCAGCACTTCCTCCTTTCATTAAATGTGATGCATGTAATTATGAGCTGCTCTGCTTCAGAGTCCATCTCTCATCATCGCTGGATTCATTTTCCTTTAACAAAAGTCTCTCCTTCATTCTGAGGTGTAATTGAAAAGATAAAAAGACCTTTTTGTGACTTTCTAGAGGTCTTCAGACATCAGAGTGCCGAGCTCAGTAATGAACACAGTAATTTGCTTTGACTTGTGTGCATGTGTGTGTGTGTGTGTGCGTGCGTGTGCGTGTGTGTGAGTATGTGTGTGTGCGTGTGTGTGTGTGAGTATGTGTGTGTGCGTGTGTGTGTGCGTGTGTGTGTGTGAGTATGTGTGTGTGCGTGTGCGTGTGCGTGTGTGTATGTGTGTGTGCGTGTGTGTGTGTGAGTATGTGTGTGTGCGTGTGTGTGTGTGAGTATGTGTGTGTGCGTGTGCGTGTGTGTGAGTATGTGTGTGTGCGTGTGTGTGTGTGAGTATGTGTGTGTGCGTGTGCGTGTGTGTGAGTATGTGTGTGTGCGTGTGTGTGTGTGAGTATGTGTGTGTGCGTGTGTGTGTGCGTGTGTGTGTGTGAGTATGTGTGTGTGCGTGTGTGTGTGTGCGTGTGTGTGTGCGTGTGCGTGTGTGTCCATGTGTGAAATAAGAGCAGAAAAGCGATGTTCTGTCAAACGTCAGACAGAAACAGTTTTTGTCTGAACGCCGGTGAGGACGACGCCTGAATTAGAGCTCGGAGCCATAAAAGCAGAATTAATGTTTCCTTTGTCTGCAAACATCGATGTGTTCACGTCTGTGGACGACAGAAACCAAAGCTTCGGTTTTTACCCCTCAGACTCAGTTCGTCTTTTGACTTGCAGGATCCAGAAACAGAACGACCTTCGTTTGAGCTCAGATTTGTTGAACAGGTCTTTATGAAAAGCAGCTTTTGTTGGAGAATTATCAAATCCAGATGACTTATTGGAATAACACGACTGTTGAAGCCATAAATTTAACTCTGTGAGGCATAAAGGAGAAGTTCTGGTCGTTTCTTTCATGGAGAATTTCATAGGATTTGTGTTTAAAGTTCAGGTCATTTAAATGAGGCATTTAGGGGAAGGAAAGAAAAGTCGGCACAAAGGACGCGGATCTGGGGGATCTCTGTTTGTGTGCAGCTCGTTTTTCACTTCTGAACCAACAGGATGTTGATTCAGATGTTTTCTGATTTAGATTTAGAGACGAGGCGGGCTCCCTTCTGGCAAACGCAAATACCAAACAGTAAAAGTAAAAAACGGTCGTTTTAAAGAGTTAAAATCACTTTTCTTCCAGTAACGTTTAAACGGATAAAAATCCTCTGCAGAGGCTTTGAGCTTCGCTCTGTAGGGAATAAAGTGTCCGTGTATCTTGGAAACTGGAAGTCGGAGCTGGTTTGACAGTGGTCCAGTTAAAGTCAGAGAAGTCCGGTTTTCAACATGGCGTCCGTCAAGACGAGGAAAACTTAACATTCGTACAAACATCGTTCTAAGTTTTCCTTTCCATAAGGAGTCTCCATTTTTAATTTGATCAGTTTACAAGCGGACGCAGCGTTAGTCTGCTCCTGTTCATAAGTTATCAAAGGAATAAATGAAATGAATTTTACAATTTAAAAAAATATGCACCTCCTTCTTAACTTTACATTAAAGTATATTTGGAAACATTTTACTAGAAGACATTTAAAAAATAACTCCACATACAGTAACATGAAAATAACAGAGCTTTGATTACAGCTCAGTGGCTCATTCAAACTTTACAGTTTTAAATTTTGCATCATATTTTCTGCCTCAGTGTGATGATGTTCTGTTGACGACAATAAAAAGCCCAAAATAATCCAAGTAAATCCCAGAACTGCCAGTTTTCTCCACAGGACATTTATGCTTCACAACGTAGATCTATTGTTTCCAGATAGTCTCCTGCTGGTGCAGGCGATGAGCACACACTCCTAAACTTTAAACTTCGCTGAATGTTTCTGAAGAATCTTTAACCTGATTCTGTTTAGAAACAGCAGAAACATGTTCATGTGCTGCAAACAGCAGATTCTAACCGGCTTTGGTCCGTTTTCTTGTTTTACTGATAAATTATCCCTTTAAGTGCTTAAGTGCTCCCCAGAGAAGAAGAGGATCGCCATGGCAACCAGTGACGCAGAAACATCCTGGGTTTCTTCGTCTCGTTATGTTTCTCTTTATACCATTATTGTTCCTTCATAATTTTCCCCATTTAAAACCAGGAAGAATTGAAATAAAACCGCAGAAAGGCTCCTCAGACGCAGAGAGAAGATGTTTCATAGTTTAGATCAGGTCAAAGGTCAGGTCAAAGGTCAGGTCAATGGTCAGTTTCTGGTGTTTGCTGCACCGGAAACTTTTATCAACCAAAATGTTTTCTGTTTTTTCCTGAGTTTAGTGAACATTTGAAATAAAAGAAAAAAATCTGAAGTGACTGACCTCAGATTAATAAACTACCAGGTGAGCCGCCATGAATGAGGCAAGAAGTCAGAAAAACCAGTTTATTTTACTTTATTATAGAAGCAAATAACTCTTCCACAAACTGGGACGTTCACAGAGGAAATTATACAAAGTGGAGCAAAAACCCAAAGCTTTTATGCAGATTACCTCAAATATCCATTTTTGAAACTAGAGAGAATATTTAGCAGGTTTTAGAAAACGTTCTGGTTTCTGTGAAGCACAAGACATTAAACTGTCTCTTTGTTCCCAGTATTCATTTATATGAGCATCACTGACTGGTGAATCTGAAAGTGTTTTTATAAACTGACTGAACTGTAAAGAGACTAATTTGCATAATTTAAATACATCTACAGTAAAGTGAACGTTTGGTCTCTGGTGCTGCAGCAGATCCTGGATCAGAGCAGCTTCCTGCAGCCGGCAGTAGGAAGGATATTAGAACATTGTTATTGTGGATTAATTATGTCGTTTTCCTGATGTTTCACTCTGACAGAAACATGAAGCACAGCCAAGTTTCTCATGACCAAATTATTTTCAGCTTTTAAATGTTTCTCTGCTGAATCTGAAGTCCTCCAGGCTGTTTGTGTCCAGACTGCCGAGTACGACGGTCTGTTCGGGCCAGACTGAGAGAACTGATCTATTTTTAACTGAAAGGGTTAAGTTTTGAAATGATCTGAATGAAGATGTAATATGACCATAAGAAAAACATGAAATTATGAGCAAAAAGTTGTTTAATTGAGAAAAAGATAAAATGATCTGGCTGTGAAGTGAGCAGCTGAGCCACAGTTCTGCTGCTGATGTGGTTAAAGATGAAGTTTTCCTGTAAAACTGAAACCAAATCAAAACTTCACAGATGCTCAACATTCTTCATTTAACACAGAGGGAAAAATGTTTTCATGTAGGATTTTCATGACATTCTAATATTATGGCTATATTAATATTCTGACTTTATTCTAATATGACTTTGTTCTTGTATTATTACATTATATTGTCTTACAGCTTTATTCTCTATATTATGAATAACTTTATTCTCATTATTTTTGACTGTCATATTACTCTATTTTTGTAGTATTACATTTATTCTGGTGATATTTTTATTCTCATGTTATGACTGTTCTCGTAATATTTAGATTTTATTGGCGCATGTCTATTCTGATTACAGTAGCTTGTTTTATCAAACTGTTTTATTCTGTTTTCTGTCTGGACTCTGAGTCTTTCTGTCGTTTAGTGTGTTTATCTGCAGGTCACATGCTTGGTCTTCCTGCTGCTCTGCAGCCGCATCGTGATGAAAGCCCAGTGAAATGCAAACCCTGACAGAATCTGAAGCATCTGTTTGCATGACAGCAGAGTAAAAATGTACAGTAGTGTGACCCAGATCTTTCAGGGCAGGAACATGACGGCTCCAGCAGATCGCCCCCTGCAGGTGCAACGTCTCATCAGCACAAAGACGAGCAGAAACTGCAGATCTTCACTTTGAGCCACTTAATGACGTTTTCTGCACACACACTTTCAGGAGGTCTCACTCTGATCCGGTACAGCTGGAGGGTTTCCAGAAGTTTTTATTCAGGTAAACTGAGGGAAAGCAGGAGGACTCAGAGGGCTGCTGCTGCTGGAAGACTGAAAATTTCATCAGCATCAGATACTGCATGCAATATTTACTTTGTGTTAAAATTGTGTTTAGGAAGAATCAGAGGAGTTTTTCTCAAATGCATTGTGACAACAAAGCTTTCTGCAGATCTATATTAAACACTATAACTCTTCTTTTGTTCTTAGGTTATTGTTTGGTCCTTTCCTGGCTGCAGTTTCAGTGTTTGCTGTGTTAAAGTTTTCATTCTAAATATAATAAAGATGTAATTCATCCTGAGAGCCGAAGCTTGCCTTCATCCTGTGGAAGGTGGTTCTGCCGTCTCATGTAAAGGTTACATCTTTAGTCCTGTAACTCTGGCAACAGAGGAAGGGGTTAAAGTTTTATCACATAGCAACAACAGCAGGCGTAGGAGGAGGAGCTGAAACACCTCCAACTGGAAGAATCCTCTTAAAATCCGTTTCCAAGGTTTCCCGGAACGTCTCAGGACACGATCCGGGACGCCGGAGATGTTTGGAGCTTCCAGAGATCTTTAAATGGTTTTACATGAGCTCTTCTGTCTCATGTCTGGTTTTACTGGAGAAGTTCAGGCTTAATGTCCAGTTCTGAGGTTTTCTGCAGACAGATCAGCAGCTCCAAAAGGAACAGCAATAAATGGAGAAGATATTACAATTCTTAAAAATATGTACATATTCTTAATATTTGCCCCTACTGACTAAAAGTAAACATAAGAGGGTCAATTTAGACCTGGAAACCTCCATCACTAAAACAAAAGGATTCTAAGAATTATCAAAACGTTTAAAATTTTAAGTTAATCTTCAGGTTATGAAGTTCCAGGGAAATAAAGCTGCAGCTTTCTGTACATTGAAGCAATGCAGATCAGGAATCACAGCAACGAACTCTTGATCAAATTAATTCATCTCAAGCAACGACGAGTCACTCACCTCAGTATGCAAGATACTTAAATAAAAGTGAAACTGACTGTACAACCTATTTTCTGATTAGTTTGGTTAATATTAACCTTTGTGGTTTTCAGATTATTGAAATTCCCTCAAATATTTAAAACATAAGCAGTAAATGACAAAGGTGTCCTCAGTCCTGATGCAGTTAAACACTCTGAATCTCAGAACTCAACACTTTTTAAGTGTTTCCTGCTTTAAAATAATCACACCAAGGTTTTAACAGGAACCTGGTTTTATGAAATCGAGGCCCAACAAAAGGATCCAGATGACTTTTAGTCTGTTTATCCAAATGAAGTGAAGTCAGTTTTGTTTCTGGGTTTCGATCAGAACGACACCCAGGATGGGACCTTGAGGAACTCCGCCTGAAAGTGGAGCTGCAGCTAAACATCACCTGAAGAAAAATACATCTGCATTCATCATTTAAATAAAACAAAATGTTTTACATTTCAGACCATCCAACAGTTCCTCTCCTCCCAGTAAAGATCCTAATTAAATTATTCCAGCACATCTTATAAAACTGATACTTCCAGAACTTTGTTCCATCTCTACCTTTAAGACCTGAAACTTTTCGGTTTGTCAGTTAAGCTGCCAGACTCCCAGGTTTAGTGAAGACTGACCCACTTCCCTGCACAGTTTCTGAACAAAATGAGCCGTAAATAGAACAGAGAGTGACTGACGGGATGAAGAGGCAGATCAACAGGAGAAAAACAACAACTTTGTCCAACTCTGAGTTAATCATCACTAATTAGCTTCAGCAGCAGCTCACTTCAGAGACACTTGTCTGGACAGCAGGTGATTTTCCAGCTCCTGACATCTGATTAAAAACGGTTATTTATGAAAGATCCACTTGTTGCTTCGACTCTCTGGACGGCTGAAAACACAAAACACTTCCAGACACTTCAGTCTTGATGCTGCTCTCATTGTACCTCAACAGAAAAGTCTCAACTCGACTTTTTACTTTGCTGTCGTTGTCAGTGAATTCTTAGTTTTTGCATGTTGAAGGCATTGAAGAAGTTTGCAAACGATTTTAAAAAGACAAAGCAGCAGGTCAGGAAAAGCCTGAGGAAGGTGGCGGTTAGCTCTACGCTAACGCGCAATGACAAGCTGCAAGATTTAAAAAATATGAACGATGTGAAGATTAATGCCACTTATTAAACCAGTAAGCAGGAAGAAACGACATTTAAACTGGGATTTAACAGAAAAACAGTAAGAAACCTGACATTTTCAAAACAAGACGTTGAGCCGATTGTTGGATTCTTTATTCAGGTTCCTGCTGGTTTAATAAAAGCATTTAGACGTTACAGATCTTCTCCAGGTGTTGGTGAAACATCCTGCAGAGCTGCTGCAACACGTCCAAACCCGGCTAACGCAGACTGCATGGAGAATGGCCAGCATCGGATCAATTTTTAATAACTCCGTTTTAATTAGCAGGACCAATGATGATGGATCACTGCTGACGGAAAAACTTGGAGATGGAAGTTAAAAATGGAAAAGCTGTGAAAGGGAAACCAATAATCCTGATGTTTCTGTTAAAGTTAGCAGCCTCTTTCAGACATGATGTCGACCAGCAGTTCAGGCGCCGACGTTTCTCAGCTGCCCACCCAGCAGCAGGTCGGATTGGTGTGAAAAACGTCCCACCTGAATCCTCACCTGGCGACGACCTTCAGCTTCTACTGCAGGTTTCTCACTCCGATGCCAAACACTCAGCTGCTACCTGGACTTTACATCTCTGAGGAGACTCTTCCCTCCATAGTACAGGTCAAAGGTCAATAAAAGGGAAGCTAATGTCTCTGCAGACCCCACACATCCTGGACACAAACAGTTTAGACCTTTAGCTTCAGGTTGGTGCTGTGGGGAGCGTTTCCCTCCAGGCTCTGATGGAGGCTGAACAGTGAAAGATGGCCGATCCGGTCCAGGCATGTTCACACCGTGTCTGTGTGGACAGGCTGGGGAATAAATCTGATTTCTCCTCCAGTCTTCTTCCAGATTCTGCAGCACATTTAAGACGAGGTTTTAAACTGTCAGACGTTTCAAACTCACCGGCTGCTTAACAACAAGAGACCTGACCTGAAAGCTCTGTGGTTTCCTCTGGCCGAAAGTACAAAGCATTTCCAGAGGAAAAGAACTTCATTATGTGTTTAACGGGTTTCTGACAACAGAACGAACTGGGAGGCAAACAGAGCCGCACACACAGATTCATCAGCAGATAATTTCTCCTAATCTCCCCCCTGCTGCTTTAATCAGCGCAGAATAAACAGACCTGCCCTCTTTATGTAAAACATCCAGTGTTTGCCAGATAAAGCTGGACCGTGGTAGTTCACCCAACGAGCACAGATCTACAGCGCAGAGCCTCAGAAACGCATCACAAACTTTTACACATTTTCTCCAAACTTCCATGTATAATTACATCTTTTATTGAGCAAAATTTAATCAGATTTTTATCTCCTACAGTCTATCGGGCTATTGTTAGCTGGTTAATTAGCTGGGCTGTTAGCTGTTAGCTCGCCTGCCGCCAGCAGCGCCTGTTGCCATGCCAACGGTGCCTGAAAGACAGCACCAGGCCACGCCCCTTTACTCTCCACTGCGGTTTCCACAGCAGGACTTCATGACCGACTTTCATATAATGAAACTTTATCTGAAGTTTTGCCCTCCGACAGACGGACACCTGACCAGGTGACCCGGCCTTCGCTGGAGGTCAGCACCAGAACCCCTGACCCCACCAGGGACAAGGGTGTTAGAAAATGGATGGACGGACGGATGGATATCCGATTTTTATTAAAATCATATCCATAAAACAAGAATGAATTCAACCGAACCCAGACCCGGGTTTGGAGCTCAGAGTTCTAATCAGAGTTCGAGTCACACCTCGGAAAACGAACCGGACCTTCTAACAGATTGGAGTTGGATTACAGCGGACTGAACAGGAACACATCCTTCCTCTTTTCTTTTCTCTTCCCATCTACAGTGACCTTAATATGTCGCCGAACAATCATCTCCTCTAAGAGCTGAAGTATGAGCCTTCATCGCTCTCCTCCTCCTCCTCCTCCGCTCATGTCACCACCTCTCAGAGAGGCTTCATGACCTCCACCTCCGTCCTCACCTGAGCAATCAGAGAGGCGCTGAGCGGCAGGAGCCGATGTGAGAATGAGAAGGTTGATTTATTCCTGAAGCAGGTTGGAGATCTCTGGCTTGTCAGGTTTATGATGCTGCTGCAGCATCACTACGCTGCTGCTGCAGTATCACTACGGCGCCGCGCCGCTGCAGCATCACTACGCTGCCGCTGCAGCATCACTACAGCAGCATCACTACGACGCCACGCTGCAGCATCGCTACGGCAGCAACAAACGGAGCACACAAGGACACAGGTGGTCCGAGGCTTTCACAGAGAAAACACTCTGCTCTGACTCCACACATCTGAGGGAGAAAGCAGGAGGAGAAAGGAAGAATCCAGCTTCCACTGTGAATAATTACCGTGGCGACAGGATGAGCCGCCACCGGTTCACAGAAACGTAAAAAACAGAAAAACGCTTCCCGAGTCCTTCACACGATGATTCTTTGACTTTTAAATCACAGAAGTAAATGTCAGAATAAGCCTTTAGTTCGGCCCGGCTCCATCACAGACCCACTCTGCCAGGTTCAGAACCGAACCGTGAGCCTTAACGGCGGGCGGCTTCTTTCCAGAGCGACCTTCAGACATTTCAGCCATTCAGGATGATGTCATCACAAATATTAAATATTAGAGCAGACTTGGTACATCACAGGTCGGGTCAGGGTCTGAACAGGTTCTGCTGGGCGGATGTTTACATCAAAACCTGATGCTTCATATGGCTGAAATGAACAGGAAGTAAAGGCTGCTAACCAGCAGGAACCAGAGGGAGAGAGACTTCCTCCAAACGTTTGGGTTTTACATTTTTACAGAGTTTCGTTCCTCTGGTAAGGCACAGATCCATGCATGGGAAAGTTTGCCATGTTAGGACTTATATAAGTTTAGCCATTTAGTGCATGAGCACCATAAGACGGTCATGCACATTTTGAACCAACTTTTAAATGTTGCAAAAAGACAAAAAGGAGAATCAGACGCGTTTCCATCTACGGGTTTGGAGCGAATCAAGCAGGGAACGTAAAGCGTAGCGGAAAGGAAACAGGAAGTAGACGCTGCTAACCAGCAGGGACCACAGATCTCAGCAAGATGGAGGGCGGAGTATTCACTAATGGGACCAGGAGTATTACGGGCTGGACTCGGACCGTGTGCATCAGCAGAAACATGTTGGTGCCGATTCAGTTTTAAAAACTGTTCATCTCTTTCATAGTAACAAATTATCACAATAAAGATCAGAGCAAAACCCAAAGACTTCAGAGGAGGCTGGTGAAGACGAGAGGGCCGATATCCAGAGTGAAACGACTCTGGTACCGGCAGGTCGACCCCGGTACCAGCAGGTCGACTCCGGTACCAGCAGGTCGACCCCGGTACCAGCAGGTCGACCCCGGTACCAGCAGGTCGACTCCGGTACCCTCCGGTACCAGCAGGTCGACCCCGGTACCAGCAGGTCGACTCCGGTACCCTCCGGTACCAGCAGGTCGACCCCGGTACCAGCAGGTCGACTCCGGTACCAGCAGGTCAACTGCGGTACCCTCCGGTACCAGCAGGTCGACTCCGGTACCAGCAGGTCGACTCCGGTACCAGCAGGTCAACTGCGGTACCCTCCGGTACCCTCCAGTACCAGCAGGTCGACCCCGGTACCAGCAGGTCGACCCCGGTACCAGCAGGTCGACTCCGGTACCCTCCGGTACCAGCAGGTCGACTCCGGTACCCTCCGGTACCAGCAGGTCGACTCCGGTACCCTCCGGTACCAGCAGGTCGACCCCGGTACCAGCAGGTCGACTCCGGTACCCTCCGGTACCAGCAGGTCGACTCCGGTACCCTCCGGTACCAGCAGGTCGACTCCGGTACCAGCAGGTCAACTCTGGTACCAGCAGGTCAACTCTGGTACCGGCAGGTCGACCCCGGTACCAGCAGGTCGACCCCGGTACCAGCAGGTCGACTCCGGTACCCTCCGGTACCAGCAGGTCGACTCCGGTACCCTCCGGTACCAGCAGGTCGACTCCGGTACCCTCCGGTACCAGCAGGTCAACTCTGGTACCAGCAGGTCAACTCTGGTACCAGCAGG
This sequence comes from Poecilia mexicana, assembly GCF_051168715.1. Lineage (NCBI taxonomy): Eukaryota > Metazoa > Chordata > Actinopteri > Cyprinodontiformes > Poeciliidae > Poecilia > Poecilia mexicana. The sequence goes on along the minus strand of NW_028263372.1, from coordinate 36,088,731 downwards.
TCGACCCCGGTACCAGCAGGTCGACCCCGGTACCAGCAGGTCGACCCCGGTACCAGCAGGTCGACTCCGGTACCAGCAGGTGGACTCCGGTACCAACACGGACTGAAAGGCTCAGACAGACTTTATTCCCAAAAACATCCAGCTTGGAGTTTATAAACAGCTTCAACGTTCAGACATGAACTTTGATGAGATGAAACTAAAACTTAAATGTTTAATAACTGAACTGCATGTTTCTGAACATTTACCGCCATATTTCTTTTCTAAACTAACATTTTAATATCTCTGTGGAGCAGCAGAAAGCATCCGGCCTCCTGTGAGAGACATGATGTTGGTTTTGGCTCATGAAGCCAGACTTGCAGCTTAACTCAGCAATCCAGCATTTATCCCTGAAGATCCCTCAGAATCTGCATCACATTATCATAAAGCACATCCTGGTAGATTTTTAGAAAAGCTACATATTTAATTCATTATATATGACTTTGTCTTCACCAGCAGTCACCTCACTATCAGTAAGAGTTCATTTAATCAGGCCCGCCTGCAGCAGACGGGTTCACAGAGACAGAACAGGTTTTTATTCCCCGCCGGGACGCGACGCAAACAGACGAGTCGACGGCGTAATGCAGCAGGAGAACACAGGACTGCTGTGTACACACGGCCATGTGCTGCAAGGAGCCGAGCTGCTGGCTGCGGATGCAGCATCAGACATCCAAGTCACACTACAGACCAGCTGAAACTATTTAATGGTTTTAATCTGAGGAGGGTCTGTTGTCATGGTAAACTAAGTTTATTAAACGTATTAGTGAGTCTGATGCTTGTAGCATCAAACCAAGCAGCTTAAATGGTTCAGCTGAGTGATGGTTTACCTCAGGAATCCTGACATTGTTCTCCATTCGGACCGTTTCATGGCTGAACATCCAGTTTTCTGATTAAAAGTTTGATCTGTTCTTTTCAACATGTGGAACTAGATCAGATCCAAGTTTTCAAAGCATCTGCAGTTTGAACATCAGGTCTCATTTATGGGATTTTTCACCAGAAGAAGCCAGATGTGATAAATCCAGACGTGAATGGCTGAAGCTTCATCTTGTGACAATGCAGTTGGTTTTTCTTCCACTTTGGGGTCCTGAACCTCAACACAGAGGTCTGGCTGCAGCTGCATTTAGTTAATAGAATGAATGACAAAAAAAGGATTTCAGCAGGAAAACGGAAGCTAGGCATCAAGACGTGATGTGGAAGCCTTCATCTGCACCTTGTTCAGAACAAATTATTTCTATGCAGATGAATAACTATGAATGCCTTGCAGATTTATTAATAATCATTATGCCGTGGGAATGCTCCTTAAAGTCGATGGACTGGTGTGTTTCCATTTACCATGAAATTAAAGGGAAAGCAGGAATCTTGTCATTATGTCATGAATGCTTTGTGTTGTATCTAAGGAGATTTTCAGTTTTCTGCCCTGAATCCATTTCATACTCCGGTTGTTGCTTTAAACATCCGATCGGCTCAAATAACTCAGGTTTCCATTCTGCTCTGGTATTTATAGGCGCCTGTCTGAGGGCCTTACTGGGCCCCACCAACACACGACGCTAATGAAGACGTTCGATTCAGAAACGCCATTCAACTTTAATGGAATTCCTCCATTATACACACATGGCCCAGTTCTGGCTAATGCTTTACATCTGGGGCCGCTCTCCGCACTCTGAATATTCATGAGAAACTTTGTGCAGCCAGAGGGAGACAAAACAATCCATCGAGGACCTGAAGATGAGCTCTGAGCATGTCTGGCGGCTCTGATTGGAGCTAAACCTTCTTTAAACAAGGAGAGTGAAAACTGATCTCAGTCCACCAGGACTCATCAACTATTTATGCTCTGCAAGATGTGGAGATCAAAGAACCATTGTGATCAAATTAGCATCAAACGGAACCTGTTCAGACTTTTACTACTTTACAAAACTAAGTTTATCATTTATCTCAGAAATGAGTTCATTAATCAGACATGAATCGGAGGACGGTCTGACGATGCTTCGCCCTGAGGGACTCCTCACCAAAAGCCCGGGACAAACGAGGCAGCAGATTCATCTCAGGAGAGCAGGTGGCTGGACTGAAGGCAACAAACCAAACTAATTTCACCGGGCTGACCGGCATCTGGCCGGCTTGTCAACAAGATGAACGCCGACGGCAGAATCCAGTCAAATCAAGACGAATCCCTCAGGCAGGTTTTCTAATCCCTCCAAAACTCATTTAGGTTTAATGAGGAGGAAGAATATGTAAACACTTTGAGTAAACATGTCTAAAAAGTTAGAAAGATTTTAAAATGTGTTAAAAACATAAGTAGTAACTGGTTTAATAACTGCTGGGCAACACGTGTTAATTCCTGTAAAATAAATACAACCCGAGTTTTTTCTGGACTTTTTTAAAAGCTGGAAGAGGCACTTCCTGTTTCCCATTCAACATGAGAAACACAAGAAAACCCTAAAACAAGCATTAATCTGAGTGTTCAGCATTAATCTGAGTGTTCAGCATTAATCTGAGTGTTCAGCATTAATCTGTATCTTCCTAGGCGTTGCAGCTTCGTCCTCCAGGATCTCCGTCTGATGAACGGAGCGGTTTGAGCTGCAGGCGAGCTCAGAGCGCAGCCAGACAGAGAGCTGCAGCTCCACAAACACTGCAGTTTGTTTTCCTTCCTTCACTTTCTGTTTTGTTGTGCATCAGATCTTCCAGGCCGTTGTTGGAGCAGCAGGCTGCATCTCTTCACATGTTTACTGACTGTTCAGGCACTGATTGTTTCACCACCTGCCCACTTCTTCAGCAGAGCAGGCGCGTCCCTCAGCCTCCTGCGGCTCCGAGGTTAAAACAACAAGAACATGAAAAACTAAATCACCTCTTTACATATCAGAGAGCAGAACAGGAAGGTTATTTCTAATAAATCACCTCGTTAACTAAAAGCTGTAAGTTCCAGCTTACACTAAAGATATCCACAGCAGAATTAAATAAAGAGTTGAAGAATTTAAACTGGCCAAGATAAAGAAACCCAATTTCAAGGCCACAGATTAAACAACTTGATGTTTCCAACACCTGGAGGCTGTTTTATCTTAATTTCCTCATCAGTTAAGCTGATTAGAAAGCGGACCAGAGTTGTTGGAAATTCAACGTTCCTGTGGAATCACAGCAGGAGGTCAGGCGAGCCGCACGCAGACGTGAAACTGGCTGGAGAACCGAATCAATCTGTCAGAGATAAGAGAGGAGGGATTACAGCTGGGAACCAAATCACTTTGTTCGACCTCCAGAACGACGAGGGAATCCTGGAACCTTTCCAGGGAAAAGGAACAGACCTGACGTCATGCAGCTGAGGACGGACGCTGCAGATCCGATTCCTCTGACAGAACGGGTTTCAGCCCAGCAACCACTGCTGATGAAACCCAGCAAGGATACAAATACATCTAAAACAAAACATCCGTCTGCACAGATGGGAAGAGCTGCTGCGTTTCCTCTGGCACCCGGAGCTCAACTCCACAGATTCAACGTCCTGCAGCGTCTTTAAGATCAGAGTCTGACTGAAGGAGCGAGTGCCGTTATTATTCCAGACTTTGTAATAATTTATTGCCCTCTGCACTTTTACTTCCAACTTCTGCTCACTTGCATCTCTGCAGTCAGGAAACTCTTCTTCCTGTGGATAAATCCTCGTGTTTCTTGGTGCAACAGAGTGAAGCATCAGAATGAGTCTGAGTTTCTGCTCCGGTGAGAACAGCCAGAGACCTTCCTCCGTTTCCTGATTCTCCCCTGAGCGTCTGGGATGAGATCAGCTGCAAGGCGCTCAGATTAAACTGCATTTATTCACATGTGATCCTCTGCTGTAATGAAAGTGTCCAATCAGCAAATACTGGAGTCAATCATCAGGTTCATTTCACTACTGTTCCTTCAAACTGCAACAAACTTTAATCCAGATTAAACCTTCAATTGGATTGGAAGCCTGCTGGGTTTAAACTCAGATTTCTACCAGGAATTCACAGAACCTCAAACATCCAGTGATCTGCAGAAGGTAGGACTGAGGATGATTGGCTGGATTATCACGATGAACCAGTTACTGAAATAATCGTCCACTAATGTAGTAATCAATCAATCACTACCTGGGCTAAAGAAGGCCATTTGGAGAAACAACAACATTCAGCTGTACCTAAACTAAAACTGTACAAAATTGTTTCATGAGGAAAAGGAGGAGGAGGAAGAGGAGGAGGAAGAGTTTCCCGTCAGGCAGAGCGGCATATGGAAGCGTCTCCTGTTCGCTTGGTGATACATGAGCTGTGACAAACGCGACCCGCAGACGGACTCTTACAAACGGGCATGCAGCCACGGACATGTCCATATGCGTCCTCTGTGACACACACACACACACACACACACCCCCACACACACACACACACACACACACACACACACACACACACACACACACACACGGCAGTGAGGTGTCGGGCCGAGCTGCAGCACCTCCTGGTTCCATCACAGCAGTGCTTGTCGCCTCATTAACCTCCTCAGACTCGGTCAGCGCTGCAGTCAGGCCGACTGAACCAGGTTCTGTTCATTAATGAGTCAGAACCTCAGAATGGAGACGCTTGGGAATCACGTCGACTCCTGATGAGCAGAGAGTCACACCTTGTCTGCTGACAGCAGAAGCAGAACTGCAGCGGCTCGGTGGCTGAAAATATCCCGTCATTTGGGCCGTTGTGGTCATCTGGCTGCAGAGGAACCATGTGAGTCCGTGGAGGTGCAGAGGGAGGAAGGGTCTCTGAGCCGGACCGCCCTCCGTCTGCCGCTCTGCTCTGCACCGCCTCAGAAATCTGCTCTGCTCTGATCACTTCCCAAAAAACAACATTATTCATCATAACCGTCCAGTCCACACCAGAATTAAAACTCAAAGTGTTGGCAGAAATATTCTGAATTTAAGCTCCATGTTTGTTCAATTTTGAAATGTGTTCAGAAAGAAGGAATGGAAATCATCCGATTTTCCTCCCAGAAGTTTGGACTGTGTGCAGGAAACACACAGACGTTTCAGGAGTTTAACTGCAGAATTAAAATGTTTTAATGCCGTTTATTTAATGTTCTGCTTTAAAACTAAAGCCAGAAACTTGTTCATTTTCTTCAGGGTCTGAATGTCCAGCTGGTTTACAACTTTTTCAATAATAATTCTTGGGATTTAGTTTCTTAAATGCTTATTTAAGTAAACTGGCAAAATCAATACAAACAAACTGGTCCGATTTCAGCATAAAGGCCATGAAGACGTTCTTTAGGACCTGCATAGCAATGAAAAAACAACCAAAATAAAATATGACATTTTTACATATAATTATTGTGCCGACAGTACAACAGAGCTTTAGGGCCATATTTCATAATATTTTGACTTTATTCTCATTAGTCAAAATTATCTTATACTCATTACTAAAGATTTGTGCAGTTAGTGAATTTTTCAGAAAAGTGAAAATGGTTTTGTTTTTGTCATTGGTGGTGAATATATTATAAAACAGACATTCAACACAAAAGTAAAAATCTGATTTATACTTCGCGTCACTTCGCTATCGGAATGAAAAAGCTCATATCTTAACACCAAATTAATTACTGCTTATAAAACATCAGCTCTTTTGAAATACTGCTTATCTGTGTAGGTACAAGAAATTTAGTGTTGGTGAATTTTGCAAAAGTAAAGATTAGATGTTTACTTCGTGGCACTTGGTTACCAGAAAACACTCATCTCTTAGCAACAGACCAACAACAAATATTGTTATTGTTCAAAAATCATTCTTCTGTTCTATTTACTCCTTACTACATAAGTTGGTGAATTTTGCAGATATTGTTGTCATTGGTGGCAAGTATATTATGAAACATATCTGTAGTGTGTTTTCTGCCAAGATGGCGTCTCTGTAGTTCTAACTGGAGGCTCTCCTCTGTAGAAATTGAATGTTCCGCCATCTTGGTAGTTCTCTACATCTCTGCCCTCCTCAGTGATCTGTTGCTATGGTAATTAATCCTCTGACAACTGTCTCATGTGAGTGAGACAATAGAGGTGGAGACAAAATTATAAAGGTGTCAGAATTTGTTTTGATTTGAATTTGGCTGGTTTTTTGCTAATTACGTTGCCATGGTTACTCAAAATGCCAACAGAAGTAGTATGCTGAGATCTCGCTGCATGTTTTGATATATGTACTGGGGTCACGCAGCAGTACGAGCTGCATTAACCGTGAAAGGAAGCGGCAGGTATTCTGAGGTGTAGAGTAATGCATGGAAGGCATTTCAATGCTCTCTTATTGCCATGGCAGGCCCCAGTAATATTTGGTTATAACGTTATTTAATAAGAGGAAGACGTCTGTCTGCCAGGAAGCAGAATAGAGAAGAATCAGGATTCTGCTCAGTTCAGAATAAACCACATTAGCGTCTGAGCTGATGGGTTTGGCTTTCTTCCACCTTGTTAACTTTCTGCAGTTTCCTCTGAGCTACTGTCAAGGTAAAACCAAGATGGTGGCAAATCCCCGCTTTCTGCTCCAGTGAGTCATCACGATGAGCGGCGTCACGCATCCTCCGCCCAACACGCCGCTCATCGCAGCAGATGAGGCGTGGTAAGGAGGCCAACACACAGCGGAGTTCCTCCACTTTCTCTGCAGTCTAAATGGAGCGTAATGGGCCATTCTTTCTCTCCTCTCCTTGTTTTATCTGCTCCGTCACCCACCGCCCCGCCTCCACCCGTCTCTCCCCTGATGATCCTCATTTCTCAGCGAAGGACTGAACTCTTTTATCCCCCAGAAGCAGATAATTCATTAACTGTAGCTCCGGTTAGCTGCTCCACTTCAGGCTGCAGGTTTTGCAGATCTGTTGGCACCGTTTTCTAGATTCTAGCTCTAGAACATGACAGCCATGTTGGAGCAGCTCTGTTGTTCTTTTTCTAGAGTTTTGTTAATTTTTTGTTGATTTATTTATTGCATGTTTGGACAATTATTCCCTCTGGTTCTGGATGCTGAGCAGCTAGAAGGATTGTTTTGTTTATGTCTTTACCTTTGGACAGATATGATGCGTTACCACGGCAACGGGTGTTTTTACAACTGGGAACAGCTGATTAACATACCAAAGGCTCAGATAACATCTGAGGAGTTGAAAATGAGGCAGAGAGGAGGAGGAAGGTGAAACCATCAGATGATCGATTCCCCTACTCCAACATCTCTCTGGCAAAAGCAAAGGAGGCGGATCAGCAGAGCGTCCAGGGCATGTTGCTGTATAATACCATCTACTGAGCTGTTAGCATGTCACGCAGCAGCAGCCTTCAGTCAGAGGCTTCTTCAGATATGTTGCAAGACTGACTGCTACAGGAGACATTTCCACGCTGCGTCAGCATCCACAAAAACTCCTGAAAGATAATTTATGATATGAGTAACATTTAATCTCCCTTTGGGATAATAAAGGATTTTATAATTGAGTTTTAAAGCTGATGGAAAAGCAGAGCTGAAGACTGAAATGTTTCTGCTTAGGCTTCAGCATTTTTAACAAGTCAGAACCAAACATGTATGAAACTGGTTGGTTTCATAAAAGGTTAAATGAAGCAGCATCATCTGCACAGCTACGATTTCCAAAACATGAGTAAATACTTTTAAATTTAAATCAGTTTGAGCTCCATAGATAAAAATCTGTGGCTCTTTATCAACAGGAGGTTTCTGATCTTTAGAAGGTCTCCATCGCCGTTGACCTCTGACCTCGTCATTATGCGCCGATGCAAAGCGGTTATTGCTGTTCTGGTCTCCTCTGTCCTTCCTGTTCTCTGGCTGCAGCGGACAGACGAAGCGTTGCTTTAATAACGGCTGTCAGATAAAACGGGTTTCAGCCTGGAGACACTGGGAGCCGCAGCAGATAAAGAATCTGAGTGGATCAAATCAGAAACAGAACCGCTGCGTTTGGACTTCATTAGAGCAACGCTTCAGCTCAGCGAGCGTCAGGGACGGCGGAACCGGATCCGTTTATCTGATCGGTTTCAGCGCAGAGGCAGAGTCCTCACTGCCCGCCGCCGTCCTGCTGCACTCTGATTTATTTACAAAGGATGATGGGTAATATTTAACCAGAGGAACTTTTCTGTCTGATGCTATAACTGAGCTAACAAACTGTTCAGTCTACCAAACCAAAAAAACTACAAAAATTAAGCTTTTGATTTTATAATTCAACTGACTCCGGGTCCGACTGATCCGTGGACAAATATGACTGCGGTTGCCATGGTAACTCGGTGTCAAAGCACCACAGAAGTATTATGTATGGGTTGCAGTTTTATGACCATGTTTCGCCAACATTAATGGAGAACAAACAAACTTTGGGTTCTTTAAACCAGAACCACTGGACAAACTTCAAAATGGGAAAGAAAAGAAAACATAACATTCAAGTCGATCCTCAGAAGTCAGGAAACGGCAACGAAAATGTTGTTAAAAGTCTCTGTTTCTGCCACAGTGGCCGTTTCTAATCCCCGTCTGCGTTTTGCAGTAAAATTGCTCACATCTGTTCACATCTTTGATGGCAGAGGAAACACAAACTCATTCAGTCAGAAGGAAAAAAGCTGTGAATTTGGCAGATAGTTAAAGAAAAGCAATCCCAGGCCTCATCTGTGAGGCTGCTTCTGTTCGTACGGCTGCAACCTGCAGATCTATTAACCGTCCGGCCCGATTAGATGAGAAAACAAGCCGGGATGAGCTGCCAGGCGGCGGGCTGCCGTTGGTTTGAGCTGGAGTCTCAACGCGCTCATTTCTGGATGAATGCAGCCAAACCAAATCAGAGCGCCGGCCTGAGCGCAGACAAACAATGACGAATTTCATCTTCATCTCCATCTGAGACACTCCACATGATTACTGCATTCATTCCAAACCGTCAGCTCCAATAACCGTCCCAGAAAACCTCAATCACTGTTTTCAACATCCACAGATTTCTATCATGGAGGAGCCTTAATGGGGCTCATGCTGCAAAAACCACATTAGCACACGTCACATATTTAACATGCATGAAAGGAATTAGTGGGACGAAGGCAAAAAGCAAACACTAATTAAACTTCGCTTATCTGACAGTCGGAGCAGTGAGGAGTGACACGTGGAGTTTAGCAAACTCATCAGCATAAATACGTTCAAATCTACTTTAACTTCTGCATAATGAACACTGATCTGCATCTGAGCCGTTTAATCCCGTCGACCTTCAGCTGCTTCTGCAGGAAACTATAACTACTCAACTTATTTATATCACTTATGTTATTGTTTCACAACCTGAGGCATGTCAGCAGTAATTTCCCTCAGTTTTCTTGTAACCTTACCAGGGAAGTGACCTTTCGGTTCGCTGACATTTATAAGGTGGATTTCTCTGTAATCTCTGGCTAAAGGATAAAACCACCGATAATAACGGAAATTACAAAGTGAAAGCTGAGAGTATCGAGGTGAGCAGGAAATATGACCACTGAAACCAGAAAGAGGGAAAAATCTAAAAAATCCTCAGATTAGTGGAGTTTCTGCAGAGGCTCCAGTTTTCCATGAAGAAATGATGATGCAAGAACACAGTGATGGTTTTATTTACACTGGGAAAATGACCTCCATGGTCGGTTTCTTTACTTTGAAGCAAAGTCAACAAGTGTTTTTTAAACTGGGCAGCTTTTTATTCCCGTATGAATCCAAGTTTTTACCATTTCATCCCGATGACAGGCAGATGGTTGGATGTTCAGGAATGACCCAGGAACCACCAGACAGCTGGGTGGCCCAACAGGAAATGACCTCACACACTGAGTGGAGCAGTACGCTCTGCTCCAAAGGAACAGCAGCACAGACTCAGGATGGAGATGTGTGTGTGCGTGTGTGTGTGTGTGTGTGTGTGCGCGTGTGCGCTTGTGTGTGTGTCCGTGTGTGTGTGTGTGTGTGTGTGTGTGTGTGTGTGTGTGTGTGTGTGTGTGTGTGTGTATGCGTGTGCGCTTGTGTGTGTGTCCGTGTCCGTGTGTGTGTGTGTGTGTGTGTGTGTGTGTGTGTGCGCGCGTGTGCGCTTGTGTGTGTGTCCGTGTGTGTGTGTGTGTGTGTGTGTGTGTGCGCGCGCGTGTGTGTGTGTGTGTGTGTATGCATGTGCGCTTGTGTGTGTGTCCGTGTCCGTGTGTGTGTGTGTGTGTGTGTGTGTGTGTGTGTGTGTGTGCGCGCGTGTGCGCTTGTGTGTGTGTCCGTGTGTGTGTGTGTGTGTGTGCGCGTGTGTGTGTGTGTGTGTGTGTGTATGCGTGTGCGCTTGTGTGTGTGTCCGTGTCCGTGTGTGTCCGTGTGTGTGTGTGTGTGTGTGTGGTACAGTAAACTCACTCTCCAGGCTCAGCTTCAGGTAGTGTGAAGCTTATTAGAGCTAATTGGATCTTTAAGTAGCTTCAGCTCGTTATCTGGAAACGTTGGGGAAGCTCGGCTCCTGCAGGGTCTAATTTATCATCATCTGAATGTGAAATACAAATCCCATGCCTGACTTTTGATTAAGCTCTCAAATTCTTGTGTGACCAAATCCGACACGCAGTTTGGTTTAATTTCTAAAGGCATGACTTCATCTTGTTTAGCAAGTTTACTTTCTAATTATGGCACAAACTTCAGCCGTACCGTACAAACTGCCGTCTGTCTGGGAACCACAGGAAGACAACAGCATGTCTGGTACGTAATTATCCAGGGTTTCCCTCAGTGTGTCATAAACATGGTGGGCCACCAGCTGAAGCATCACTACTTTATTTTAACAGTTTTTTATCCACCGGTAGCAGAGATAGTGAAGTCGGGTTGCGTTGGGTTTATAGTTGAAGAGGGTCACATTTCCCTTAAAATGGCCAGTTTAGAAGATGTTGTTGCAGAGCAGCTTCACACGTACCGACATTTAAATCATCCCTCTATGAAGCCGTCGTTTCAGACGACTGCACCAATGAGTCAAGGATAACAGCCTCAAGGGTTGATCGGCTGCTGCATGTTGCACACAAACCTCTAGAAGTTCAACGATGCAGGCCGAGTTTTACAGGTTCATGTTGAGTCGCAGTCAGACGTGAGCGCATACATCTCCCTTTCCCACTGCTGAGCAAAGAGTTTGGGATGAGCCGTCCAGCCTTTAGGCCAACGGTCTCTAAACTGACCTCAGGTGTGATGTGTGGCTGAGTGACCAGCGATGGGTCCAGGGCGGAGCCCACCTGGAGAATAGAGACCTTCTAACCAATCGCATCCAGGTCATCCTGGTTCAACATATAGAACATTAATCATTAAGACTCTTTGTGCAGAAAGTGGGTCACTCTGCTTCAACCAACAAATGAGAGGGATCCAAGTATCAGCTCATGCTGGGATGAGTTTGGACAGCAGTCGGTTTAAACCTGAAGGATTTACAGCAACGTGCTTCATCGTGGATCCTCTCTGAGCAGCAGCTCATTCAGCAGAGCATCAGTTCTGACGCTTTCAGCTCCGGTCCAAAGAGTTTCTTCAGATCCTGCACCGACTGAACCAAAGTCAGTCCACTGTGAACAGAATCATCTTGTGTTTAAAGAAAGACTTCAGCTTCGCTCCTTCAACAAACTTTTCTAGAAAACTTTCCTTTGTCACTGATGCCCAAAGCTTGATCCACTCAGAGACGACGGAGTGGGACAAAATCAACCTGTTGGAATTTCAACTTCGTTTCGTCAGATTGTTTTTCTCCTGTTTTCAGAATCTGGTTTTCTAGGTACTAAATGTGTGATGTCAGCACCTGTTGTCGTTTTGATTTTGTCTGTTTCTTGTTCTCATAAAACAAATAAAAGATTTGAATAATATCATTAATGTGATCACATTAAGTCAACGGAGGATATTAGATGGCAGAATCCCAAAGTATTTCTGAGTGAGCAGAGCCACAAATCCATGTAACGAGTTTGGAAAAGGCAGATTTGACAAAGTGCATCAGTTTGTTTGGGAGTACGAAGCGGAGACAGACGCAAACTTTGACCTTTGACTTTAAAAATGTTGGAGACTTTGGGGCAACACAGGAAGTGTTCCCACCAAAATAAAAGACTGACTAAATGTGGGTTAACCTGAGCTGCTTTTATTTTGCCTTCCCAGCAGACGTGTCTGTGTTTCAGGTGAACTTTACGTTTGTCACATTGAAGGTGGGAAACAGATTTATGTCGGATCGTGTTTCATGTCTTTTTAAAACGAGACTTTGAAGGTTTTTATAAACTGCAGGCGTTGAGTTTCACCTCCAGCCTTTTATTGAAATAAAAAGCTGCATAAAAACATTTTGATGTCTTTTTTAAAGGTTTTTCCGTTTCAGGGATTTTATTTTCATTTTTAGTGTCAGACTGCTGCTGGGGTCAGCTCAGGGTCACCGAACTGATTCCATCTAAAACTTCACCACAACGGCTCTAATGAGATAATAGTTTGGTGGAGATCCTCATCCTGAATGGACATTCAGAGACTTTTCCAGGAAAAATATCCAGATGCATTTAAACCCAGCTGGTTCCAGGGATAAATGTCTCATACAGGAGCTCAGGGTGAATGTTCACAGCAGGACAAACTAACCAGCAGCTGAGAAAAGTAAATCCATCATGTCACGAATCAGAGGATGTTTTCATCTGAAGGATGAGAGGAACTCGTTTGAAGACGGTAATGTCCACATGTTGGACAGGAAACGGGAGCAGCTCCAGAGAGGAAGTCAACCAGAGGAGGCGGCTTCAGGTTTCATCTTTCTAACACCAACTCTGCAGCCCAGACGTGTTGAAACCAACCGACAGTAAAACTGGATCATCAAGTGACATAATGACCCAATTAGTGATCAATAATAACCTAATTAGTGACTTTAATGGTCCAGTTGGTGACCTCAGTGTCCCTTTAGAGTGGTTGTTGTGACTACAGTTGATCTGAATGATCATGAGTCCAGTTTCGCTCTATGAAGCTCTTTCTATAATTATTGTCACAACTTGACAATCTGCTTTACATTCTCCCTAAACTCAGTTCTGATTCTCCTGTTTTCTGATTAGTTTGCTGAAACCGTGAGGTTATTATTCTCATGTTAAACATTTCCAGTCCACCTGGTAATAATATCACTAAGGAAACCTGAGATGATCCTGTGTTTCCCTTCATTAGTCTGATTTAAACAGGCGTTTTCTAAGCTCAGTGTTTTAACTTCAGCAAATATATATTTTTAAGCCAAATGAGAACAAGCGAGTCTCTGAGGTGTAGTTTGGTTTGATGGTAGGAGAATATCAGGACATCCATAATCTTTCATCAGTGCGTTACCGGAGGAGAGCGGCCGGGACTCCAGTGGGGATAATATTTCCACTTTCCGACGCCGGAGAGTCTTCATCGCTCCTTCATCGCTCCTGCAAGCTGGGAGAGATTCACCCACTGCTGCCGGTCATCAGCCGCCCGACTGACCAACAGGAACCCCAAGTCGACTTTACAAGGTCCAGGAACCTTTTCTGTTTCACAATCCTCCAGGAAAAGAAGCGTCTGGATTCTTAATATCTGAGCAACAAACCACAGCAATAACTGTTTCCACTAACTGTCCATGTATGTTTGGTGGAGAGATTTCAGCCAAATCCAGCTTTTCTTTTAGTGTTGGAGGTCGACTGAGGCGGCAAAACAAGCCCAGAGCTTGAGCCCACAGCATGATCCCACCACGCCGTGCTCGGCAGCTAATGTTTCTGCATGTTTGACAGAAATCAAAACATTATGACCCATTGAAAAATCTGGATCATATTGATCTGGTGATGCTCGGTGACCTTTGAAGAACCAAAGGCTGAAAACGGTTCTGAACCGTTCTGGTCGGCCCTGAAGTCGATCCCAACTCTGTTCGTCTTGCGCCTCGTTCTCACTTCTCTTTGCCAAATTTGTTCAGTTGGCTGGTTATTTATTTGCTCACTCAAAAACTTGGACCCCACCTCCCACACACACACACACACACACACACACACACACACACACACACACACACACACACACACACGTTATTTTCTGCATGTCCCACTTTTATCTGCGAACTCGTTCCGTTTCCCAATCAGACTTTTCAAGCTGGTGTCTCCTGTATTAGCCTCCGTCTGCGACAGCTTCCTGATCAAACTGACAAACTGACAAAGCTTTTAGCAGAAAAGAGAAAAATTAAAATGTATAGAGATATAAACTCTCAGCTAACCTGGAAATTACACACCAAGTATCTGCAACCTAAACTGTGAAAATCCTCAAAGTAAAACATGTTTTAGATCACAGAGCAGACCGTCGGCCATACTGATAATCTCATAATGAACTTACTGTCCAGATGTTTGGGCTAACACATTACATCATTACAGCTGTTAATTATATTACCAAAGAGAGCAACATGTAAAAATGTTGAATATTTCTATCATATCAATTCACTTTTCCTGTAAGCAAAGTAACTTAAAGTCACAGATTTAGTCAAATATGACAGTTTACAGGTCGTGTTTAAGGACACAATCACCAAACAAGGTCCAGAAAATGTTCAAGGATTGAGAATGAGGGTATAATGTGAGAAATAATTTAAATTTAAAAGTATAACAACCAACCAGGAGAACCGTTTGTTCAGCTGTGGAATAAAGGCAGAGAGAAAACTTCAAACTGTTTAAAATAATGTAGAAAGGATGATTTTATCAAGATGTCAGGGATCGAGTTAAACACATTTATTGTATTGCTGTGCAGTTATTTAATTTGCAATGTAATTCTTTGGTTGCTTGTTATTTTAATTGGCATTTTGTTTGAGAAGAGGAAAAGTTAAAAGGTAAAATTATATATTATTAACTTCTATCTGCTGGTGAATAACAAGCAGAGGGAATGTCTGAACATTTACTCATTTATGTCATTTATTTTGGTTTCATCTGATTGATTTGTTCTGAAATAAACCAAAGATCAGCAGCAGCAGGTTCTCCTGATGCAGGTCATGAAACCAAGACGAGACACGACAAGCGGGAAAATGTCCAATCGATGGCCGGCCGGCCAAGACGGCAATCAATGGAGCTGCTTGAGATAAATGACACAAATTTAAAGAGATATGAGCAGAACAAAGACCGTCCAGCAGACACAGCGACCCGCAGAGCCAATCACACGCCTGCCGAGAGCCGCCATGATGGAAACACGGAGCCGGCTGCAGCAGCTGCAGCAGCTGCAGCAGCTCCAGCAGCTCCGGTGGCTCCGGTGGCTCCTGAATCACCGCAGCAACACCAAGTTAAAAACAGGAAGATCTGATCTGAGAGCAGCTGGGATTCCTCCTGCTCACTTCACAGCTTTACGCTCCAGGTGTCACCGCTGAGTGGCCTAGTTCAAGCACACTGGGAATTCACTGACCCGTTACTGACCCACCAGAGAGACGCTGTGGCTCACACAGAAACTTTCTGCTTTTCAATAACCGGTACGGCCAGGAACACAACCAAGTTATAAATGCAGAAGTTATCCATCAGAAAGACTTAAACTCAACATCGGAGAGAAAGGAATCTGTAATGCAGCATCTGGGCTGAGATATGTTTGGTTTTCTTAATTATGAGAATAAAATCATAACGCTGGTTAAATTAAAGTTCAATAATCAGAAAAAGTTGTTTTAATGAGAGGAAAGCTGATAGTCGTGAGGATTTAACCTGAGCAGCTCAGTTTTCATCGTTTCATTTTCTAAATCCAGCTGCTGATAATCTGATGTGTTAAAATATAAACTATTTATGTCATTATCTTTTATGTGGGAGTTCTCATAAAACTACGACTTTTTCTTGTATTATTACAGCTTTATTATAATTTGAATTTATTGTTGTATAGGACTTTATTGTAGAACGATTTTATTGTCATGATGAATTTAATGTCATGGTAATTCTCACTTTATTCTCATATAATTTTAATCTCCTCCCACTGCGACTTCATTCTGGTGACATTACTTTGTAGTGATTTTGTTTCTCAGGAATCAGTTTAATATCTCCAGATAATCAGAAGTCATCGTCTCGTCGTCGGTGCAGATCTTCGGTCTGATTCTCCATCAGGAGGATTTTCTGCTCTGCCTGAACTCGGCCGTCTA
Source organism: Poecilia mexicana (assembly GCF_051168715.1). Lineage (NCBI taxonomy): Eukaryota > Metazoa > Chordata > Actinopteri > Cyprinodontiformes > Poeciliidae > Poecilia > Poecilia mexicana. Next base: position 36,072,714 of record NW_028263372.1, on the reverse strand, counting down.
CAAGCCGCTCTGAATGTCCGTCATCGCTCAGCTTTATGCTGCCGTGTCCAGAGGAGGATATTTTCTTTGAGCCATTTCAGATGCGGTGGAGGCTGAAGCCATTTTTCAGCCTGAAGCTCTTAACGTCCTCAGTCTGCATGTAAAGACGTTTCACAGACAAACATCCTGAAGCCTCAGCTTTACTCCAACCACTGAGATGCTTTTATCATTACACAATAAATCATTCAGATAATGTTCAAGTGAACTTCTTCAATTTTATCTGAGTAACTTCTGAAAAAATAAAAAAGTAAATAATGCAAACTTTTATTTCTGAGGTTCATTTCAGTAACTGAGCCAAGAAACATGAATAAAATCAGCGCAGCGGCTAGCTGTTTCCCAAACTGCTTCTTTTCATTATTTTAGAAATAAATTTATTTTTTCCAGAATAATCTGGAGTTACGTTTTACAGAATAATCCAGGATTACCAACCGCGGGACATGCTAACAGTTCTGAGCTGGAAAACTGCAAGTCAAATTAACAGTAAATCAGCTGGTCAGCAATTTTTTTTATTAAAATGAAGATGAATATTTATCACTGTTAAAATAAAGTCTGAACGTCTCTTCTCTGTCATCAGATGTTTTAAATCAGATTTTTTTGCTCTTCAGGGGAACCAGAGGCTCTGGAGGTTCAGCGACTCGCCGTAAATAAAATCTTAAATCGTTTTCTCTTATTTTATTGTGATCCTCATCTCCACATGCAGCCACACGCCGCTCACTCTGAGGCTGATGCAGATGGATTTAAACAGGAAGGAGAAATTAAAGATGTTTCTGTTTTATTCCAATAAAAATCAAAATCACAGATTTATTTTATACATAATAACATGTTCTTGGATAAACAAATAAATATATTTATGAATTTATCAATAACCTTAAAACAAATCTGCAGTGGATTTGTTTTTAAATGCAGTTTAAATTGAGCATAATTGGGAAAATGAATAACTAAACAACCTCATCCGACTTTAATCAGAAAATTTATTTCTCTGTTCTGACAGATTATTGATTTTCTGTATTGATCAGTCATGGATCACACGCAGCAGGTAAAACGTTTTATGGACATAATTTGGTTTTTGATCAACTTTCCCACATAAATAAACTGATTGGGCCAAGAGTGGGTTCAGACCCACCAGCAGGGGGCGCTGCCACATTACAACCAAACGCAAATTAATAGTTTTGATGAGTGTTTCTACAGCTGCTTCACTTAGGCATTAAATCTAAACGTAATAAATCGGATTAATTTGCTTCATCTGGAAGCGGTGATAAAAACCTTTAACAGACGTTTAAGACTCAAACATTAAGTTTTAGTTCCTGTTTGCTGATGGAGCCTCAGGAAGTTATTTTTATCACTTTCATCTAAAGTTAAATACTTAATATTTGCTAATAAAACTTCTCCCACCGACTGAAGAACTGAACTTCATCTGAGCCGCGTTTCATTTTCAATCTAATATTCCTAAACATTATAATCCTGAATCTGAAACGTTTCTCTGTCCACTTTAGACCAAAACTACAACAATCACAATAAATACATAATAAACAACCGAAGCTGCAGGAATTTATCACCTTATAAACTCACTGCTGGCAGAAATGCCGCAGCTGCAGCATCTGAACGCAACGCAGCGCTGAGAAAAGGAGACCAAAAATATTCAGACAAGTTTCCTCCAAAAGCAGAAACTTCCCAAGCCGCCCTGAATCCCACCAGGTTGCGTTTATAGCGCCACCTACAGATTATTCACCTCTGACCTTTCACCCTTTGACCTTCCAGGATAAAAACTCAGTTTGAAGCTGGAAATCACAGAAGCAGCATGTAAATGCAGCACAGCGGTGTTTTAACTGTGGATGAAAAACGAGTCTGAAAAACTTTGAAATTCTAAAAATACATTTAAAAAAGTAACAATGATGTTAAGATAAAGTTGAACTTAAATCTGAGCTGGATGGAGAGGAGAGAGAAATCCTTCAGGAAGCCCATCATCATCTTCATCTTCATCACAGTAATGTGTAACTGATGCTCTGATGATGCGTTCGTGTGTCGGAGACCTCGGCGTCCAGCTGTGGCTGGTGAACTTCAGGCGGATCTACGTACCATTTCAGCCATCGGATCCGGAGGAGAACCGCTCTGAAGGACGAGGTCCGGCTTCCCGGCGCTCCCTGAGAGGAGAGGAGGAGAGGAAATGACCTCATAACGTTCAAACATGAACACATTCATCTGAGCAGCTTCAACGCGTCTCCCTCCAGGCCGCCTTCGTTAAGCCGTCAGTTACTTTACGGTTTTATTGTTTTAATCACTTCTTGGTTTTTAACATGCAAATTGAGTCTGGGGTTATGCAACATGTTGGACACAAAGAATCAGCACTAATCTGATCCACCTACAGCAGCTTCCCTCCAGCGCCAAGACGGAGCAGCAGGAGGAAAACTTCATTTTATATTAACAGAAAATATCAAAATGTTTCTACAGGGGAAGCTTTTCTTTTCCAAACCAATAATCTCCATAAATACCAAACAAATGATGAGCATTTTAAGAACAATCCGTTTGTTTCATCCAAAAAGAAGCAAGTAGAGAAGAATTGTGAATCATAGTTAATGCATAATAAATGAGCTTCCTGTACAGTAAGAGCAGGATTTAGCTTCTGTTCAGATTACAGTGATGCTGCCTTTGCACGCCGTCAGATCTCTGAGCGCTGGCGGACAGAAACGAGGAGGAGGAGGAGGAGGAGGAGGAAGGGCTACAACAAACAGGCAAGAAGCTGAAGATCAAAGATGCAATAAAAATCTGTCAGCTGTTCCAGTTCAGCTCTGCAGGCGCTGCAGCGCCAAATCCAGAAAGACTCCCGTGTTCCTCTGATCCGATCCGGGAGGGAAAATGTTCTGAAGGTTTACCTGATGTGGCGTTTATCATCCAGGTCCAGGTGAAAAATGATTCATCACTGAATTAACTTTTGCTTTAGAAGATTTAATTTCTGGAAATTTAGATTTCTTTTCCATTAATGACCTCTGTGGGTTTCCGTAGTTCAGGGCGGCCATCTTGTTTTCTGCTTCCATTTATTTGGACTTCAGGTTAGTTTTCCAACTATGAGGATAAAGTCGTAATGTGACAATCTTTTGAAGTTATACTTTGATGTCAGTTTAATAAATAAGGAAATCAAACTATTGACCGGAGCTGATCACATCAGATCAATATGAAAGTTGGAGATTTTTCTCATTAAATCGTTTTCTGCTCATTTAAAGGATGTTTTCTGGGATTATTATGTTTCTATTTTACTAAAGACTTTATTGTCATGATTGAACAAACATTCTGATAGTCGGACCCAAACCAACAACCAACAGACGATCAAAAAAAAAAAAACAGAAAATATTTTCTGTCCCTTGAAAAGAAAGATAAAAATCAGAGTCTGGTATAAAAGCCTCAGATGTTACTTTGAGCCTCGTCTCCCAGAATGCCTTTCAGCAGCAGGTCGTTTGCTGCGTTGCTCATGCAGACGGACATTTCTCCATTTTTCAACCTCATCAGGTTCGGAAGTCTGAGGAATATTCATGTCTTCCAGGCTGAGCCCAGATTCAGAGTGAAGGTGGAAACGTGAGGCTCAGGCTGACCCGTTGGTTCTGACCCGTTGGTCCTGGCCTGACCGGCTAGTCCTGACCGGCTGGTCCTGACCCATTGGTCCTGACCTGACCGGCTGGTTCTGACCGGCTGGTACTGACCCGTTGGTCCTGACCCATTGGTCCTGGCCCGTTGGTTCTGACCGGCTGGTTCTGACCGGCTGGTACTGACCCGTTGGTCCTGGCCCGTTGGTCCTGGCCCGTTGGTCCTGGCCTGACCGGCTAGTCCTGACCGGCTGGTTCTGACCAGCTGGTCCTGACCCATTAGTCCTGACCCATTGGTCCTGACCCGTTGGTTCTGACCCATTGGTCCTGACCTGACCGGCTGGTTCTGACCGGCTGGTCCTGACCCATTGGTCCTGACCCGTTGGTCCTGACCCGTTGGTCCTGACCTGACCGGTTGGTTCTGACCGGCTGGTCCTGACCCGTTGGTCCTGACCCATTGGTCCTGACCTGACCAGCTGGTTCTGACCGGCTGGTCCTGACCCATTGGTCCTGACCTGACCGGCTGGTCCTGACCCGTTGGTCCTGACCCGTTGGTCCTGACCGGCTGGTCCTGACCCGTTGGTCCTGACCGGCTGGTTCTGACCGGCTGGTCCTGACCCATTGGTCCTGACCCGTTGGTCCTGACCCATTGGTCCTGACCTGACCGGTTGGTCCTGACCCGTCTCCTCTCTCTCTGCTCCTCTTGGCTGTTTCCTCAGCGGATCCAGATGGTCGGTTTTCCTTCGCCGCTCTGCGACTCGTTTTCAGATTCCTGCTCTGATCTTTGATTTCCAGCTGCAGATTTAAACTAATCATTAAGAACAGAAAACTATTTTCTCAACTTTCACAAGATGTCTGTTGGATCCAAAGCAGCAAAGCGGCTCCACATTAACATCGAATCTTTTTAAGATTCGAATTCTGGGCCTCCAGAACCATCTGGACCATCAGAACCTTCTGGGCCTTCAGAACCTTCTGGGCCTCCAGAACCATCTGGACCATCAGAACCTTCTGGACCATCAGAACCTTCTGGGCCTTCAGAACCTTCAGAACCTTCTGGGCCTCCAGAACCTTCTGGGCCTCCAGAACCTTCTGGACCTTCAGAACCTTCTGGACCTTCTGGGCCTTCAGAAGCTTCTGGACCTTCAGAACCTTCTGGGCCTCCAGTACCTTCTGGACCTTCAGAACCTTCTGGGCCTCCAGAACCTTCTGGCCCATCAGAACCTTCTGGACCTTCTGGGCCTTCAGAACCTCCTGGGTCTTCAGAACCCTCTGGACCTTCAGAACCCTCTGGGCCTCCAGAACCTTCTGGACCATCAGAACCTTCTGGAACATCAGAACCTTCTGGGCCTTCAGAACCTTCTGGGCCTTCAGAACCTCCAGAACCTTCAGAACCTTCTGGACCTTCAGAACCTTCAGAACCTTCTGGGCCTTCAGAACCCTCTGGCCCATCAGAACCTTCTGGGCCTCCAGAACCTCCAGAACCTTCTGAGCCTCCAGAACCTTCTGGACCTTCAGAACCCTCTGGACCATCAGAACCCTCTGGACCATCAGAACCTTCTGGACCTTCAGAACCCTCTGGACCTTCTGGCCCATCAGAACCTTCTGGACCATCAGAACCTTCTGGACCTTCAGAACCTTCAGAACCCTCTGGCCCATCAGAATCTTCTGGCCCATCAGAACCTTCTGGGCCTCCAGAACCTCCAGAACCTTCTGGACCTTCAGAACCCTCTGGACCTTCTGGCCCATCAGAACCTTCTGGACCATCAGAACCTTCTGGGCCTCCAGAACCTCCAGGACGCTGCAGCTGCGCCTCCATCAGCAGATCTTCCTCTGGTTCTGGTTCCGGCTCCAGTCAAAGAGCTTCTCCTTCGTCTCGTTGGACCTTGAAGCGTTTTGTGCAGGAGACTTTTGTCTTGCTCATGTGAACAGCTGCACATGTGGAGCCTTAAGGTTTCGGTTTTAGAGCCAGAGTTTCTTCCTTCATCAGATGCTTTTCTGTTCTCACTGGTTCCAGTTGGGAGCAGCATCGGGTCGAGTCGGTCCTGAACATCCTGGTCCACTTCCCTCCACCTGAGGAAACATTGTGGCCGTTTCTTCCTCAGCCTTTGCAGAGCAGAGACACTTGGACATGTTTTCCCTCCGTACGTTAGCTTGACTCTGCTGGTGTTTAGAAACTTCTGCTGTGACTGGAATGACTTTAGGATTTTCCTGGAATAAAAATCACTCAACTTCAGAAATATCCTGGCTTTTATTGTTGCTCTTTAAGACGATTGGATCCATTTTTGTTAAAAATCTCGTCATCATCATCAGATCCACCCAAACCAACCCTGCAGCTTCACTTCCCTCCTCAGCGCTTTGTGAGGCGACCATGGGAATTAAAACGCTGACGGAGCCTCCATCAGACGCAGGGCCTCACCAGGCCCTGCAGTCGGAGCGCAGCGGGTCTGCTGGGGAATCCTGCCAGGATTAAAGATCAGTTTTACCAGCAGATGGCGCTCACAGCAGGAGGAGACCAGCGAGAGAAACCAGGCGAGTCCAGCCTGGGCGCCGCAGGGCTGGAACTGGGACCCGTTGGACTTTAATCGCTGCAGAAGGCAGAATCCAACGCCGCCGCCTCGTAAACACACTTCCTGTTGGCTCCTCCGGGGCCACGGATAAACACGGAGCAGGAAAACAGACGACTGCTCCAGAGATCAGGGGGAAAATCTGCACCAACCCAGGAGCAACGGGGGAACGGCTGAAACCACAAGTTTACATACACCATGAAAGAAACGGCAGGATGTTTCTCTGCATCTGAAGTTAAATCACACTGCAAACACAAAATCTTACCAAGTATTTTTATCTAGTTTCTAATGCAAATATCAAAGTTCACTTAAAATAAGACAAAACTAAACAAGTAACTTTTCAGCAAGTTATACGAGACTGTTTTAAGTCAATAATTCCTTAACATTGATGAAAAAAATGCTAGTTCATCTGTCATATTATTTCAATTATGACATGGAAAAATTTTATTAATGAAATAATCTGCCATCAAATTATTGGTTGAAAATAAGCTGCTAAATTCTGCTGAAACGTTGCAGGTCAGTTTTTGCAGTGCAGACCAAACTTCTCTTGCTTCAGGTTGGAAATCATTTCTGTTAGCTAAATGCTAAACCTCTGGCAGGTGGACTGGAGTCACAGCTGTTTATGTGTGTCAAACCAGACCAGGAAGTCTCTGCTCTCTGGTTCGGTTTGGTGGGAAAGTGAAACCAAATCACTGCTCCAGTCCGGCTCATCCTGGGAAACGTTCACTGCTTAACGGAGCCGCCGTCATCTGGTCAACCGACTACAGTGAAGACATGAAGTCCAACCATCAACAGGAAGAGACGGGTTCTGTTTCCGGTTCTGGTCCAAAATATGCAGAATTGCAGAGACTTTGTGAAGAAGCAGCTGCAGCTGAGAAGTCGGAGAAAATGAGTTCTGTACCGACATGAGCTGACAATCCGCTCAGAGAGGAAGAAGCCGTTATGTCTGAAGAAACCTAAAAATCCAGATCACAGAAACACACAGCGACAAAAACCTGGAGAGAAATGTCCTGGTGACGAAACTACCATCACCAATAATCACCTATAATCAGTAAACAGAGTCCAGCTGGGTTTAATTTAACCAGATGTTCTGGTTCCGGCCTCAGAGAAAAACCAGAACCATGAAGAAGACAGAACCCAGCAGACGGGTCAGGGAGAACGTCGGCCTGTCTGAACAAACCTGCACAAAACTAACAGAACACAGCAGCCCACTGTGAAACACGGTGGTGGCAGCATCATGCTGGGGTACACTTTAATAACTATCCACCTGGGCTGCATGATTATTTTAGTAATCAGTTATTCTACAGGTAAAAATGGTCCCGTTCTGCAGGTTGGTGAGAAACCTCCAACTTCCCAGTTCCTAGTTCTGACTGCAGGGGGCGCACTCACAAATTCCAGCTTCCAGCCTGAAGGCATCAAGTTATTGATGTTTAAAATTCAACATTTTCTGCGAGTTGTTGAGTTTTTCTGATTTTACAGAAATGTTCAGACAGATTTCAGTCCCACATGGAAACGACTCTAAGATGGCACCAGATCAGAGAATATTAAATCCTACATCATTATTTATTGAAACGATGCTTCATCTCCTGCAATAAGTTTCCATTTTCAGCCCCAATGAAACATGCATTTCAGTAAACTGTATTTTTCTTAACAGGAAGAGATACTGATCCACTCTGTTCTTATCTGAGTCTGGTTTCAGGAAGGAAAGGGAAAGATTGGCTTCCTGAAATAGCCTGGTGTGTTAAAGCGAAGCAGGGAGAACGGCTCCGCTGACTCCTGACCTCATTCACATCCAGAACTGAAAACGTTTCCACGTCAAACTCAGCAGAAACCGGGGAAAGCAGAGGCTGAAACCGAACAACGGTTTCCTGACGATCCTCTGTCAGAGACGTCCAAACAGACGCTGCGATGCGCGCGGCAGGTGTCTGCTGTTAAACCGTCAGGTATTAATTAAGCATCCCTGTGTAAATGAGACGGTCCGCCCACATGTGTGCTTACACCTGACATTTAGGTAAATGCCAGTTCAGCGGCGATGCGATGAGATGTCAGGGATGAGGGATGCAGCGGCTGAAATTATACGGTTTCATGACGTCCTGCTGCTGCTTTCATCCGCTGGATCTCAGCCGAACTAAAGCTGAATTATTTCTGGAGATGAATCTCTGACTTTCTGAAACTCTCAGCCTCCTCCGTCCTCAACCTCAAAAACTTTGAATCTGTTGGAAAATGTTCCAATGTTTCACCCTTTTCTCCTGGTTGTTTGTTTAAACATGAAGAGATATTTTCAGCAGACATCTAACCTTTCAGGCTCTAAGGAAACATAAGAAACACTTAGAGCAGTGGGGTCTTAAGGCGTTTCAGCCTTAAGAAAACTCCAAACTGAAAACCCAAGAGGGAATTTAAACAATAAAATCATAAAGTCAATAATCAGGGAAATAAGCAGATCAATCCGTCTGTTCCTCCCATTTTTGTTGTTTTAAGGCCAGTTCAGAGCCTGAGCATTGAAACTGGTCTGAGCTGGAACTTCCTGTGGAGTTGGACCTCCAGCTGGGAGGAAGTGCACACACCTCCAAATTGCACAGAGATTCAGATTTATGAACAGTTAGGAGACAGAAGGATGTTTTGAGTTTTTACATTTTAAAAATCATAAGGAGTCTGTTTGTGTGCATCACTCCTTGTGATGACACCAGAAACCTTCTAAACAAACTGAAATGCATCCAAACCCTGTGAAAATCTGATTTTATGGGTTTTACCTTTTAAAAACCAAAGAAAGAGAACATGAGTAAAAACTAATCTTCTCCCCTCAAAAATCACACTAACTGATTGATTCCTGTAGCAGAGCCTGTCTGACAACATGAGGTAGCAGCAAAAAAAAACCTAAACAAAAAACAAAACTAGTAACTAATGAACCGTTCTGGAAGCAGCAGGTCTCTATTATCATAAACGTGACGGCATAGATGCAGTACGTCTAATTATTAACTCAGAATCATTAAAAAGAGAAATCAACTGCAGTGTAGAAACTTATGATCATAAAACCCAAATAAATGAATGAGCTTCAACACAAGGAGAAAATTAACAGCAATGTTAGAAAAGACGAGTTTAAACATGAAGCTTTAGTCATAAGAGAAAAAAATTGGGGTTAATTTTTCAAATTATGTATATTTTTCATCATTTTATTCCCTCATTAAAAATGTCAGTTTTAAACTGAAGGTTAGCTAAATGATGAAACTTTAATGATTGGAGCAGCAAATCCTTCACCTGTGGGTCTGCAGGAGGGGCAGGTACGGTACGGAGCTAAATTAGGACCATAAAGTGTGTCCAAAAAAACAAAAATTAGAAACTGAAAAAAAAAAAAAAACTTGAAATCTCAAATGTAGTTTTGAAATTTTTTCCACTTTAATTTTTTTATTTTATTTTATTTTTTTAGTTTACAAAATATGTATAAAATTTTCTGTCTAATTTAGCTCTAATTTTTGTCTCAGTGAGCTGGACGCCTCACTGAGTGACCGCTCAGCTTCATGCAAACCAGCAATCCATCAAACTCCATCTGGTTTGATGCATCCGAGGCGTTTTGTGACTTTAACCTCCCATCTGACTGTCAGATGCTCCTGATCATCACCACACCGAGGCCTGCATCCAGTCCAGCTTTGTTTCAGAAACACTCTGAGCTACAAACAGGACGAGATTAAAGATGAAAAATCAAAGACATGAAGAACCGAGATGCAGAGAAATGAGGAAAACTAGAAGAGCAGCAAACCCAGGCAACAGAACAGAACAGAGCTGTCTGTCTGTCTGTCTGTCTGTCTGTCGCTCAGCTGGCCAGAGGAAACATGAAAGTGCAGAAACTCAGAGAAGAACTTTAAACTTGATTGTGAGGACAGACACAGCTACAGTTGGGGAAACATACTCATATTTATATGTATGCAAATTAACAGACATGCAGCAGCATTTCTGACAGCATCACAGAACTTCAGCTGAGTGATGATAAACATTTAGATTTGGATGCTGCACAGAGAGAATCTGCTTCATTTTGGCAAAGAGGATGAAGCCATCGGCATCATGTCAGACACACAGGGTGGCGTGTTTCAGAGAAGACTGGAGATTTACTTTAGGAATGATGAATCATGCTCCATCAGAACGAAGCCAAGTGGAAAAAGAGAACTGGGCCATGTGGGACACCGTAAGAGAGAATCAGGGGAATATTAAAGATCTGGAGCCAAAGATTTTAAATGTTCAATATGAAAACAGCTGAAGTTCAGCCATGTTGGGTTTTTCTTTCAAACTCTTTCAATCACAAGAAAATATCCAGAAATTATTTTCATTTCTGATCTGATCTGGATGATTATTTACAATATTCAGACTAAAAGCTGCGGATCTGCTTGACTTTTTCAAAACAAAACAAAAAATTCCCGTCTAAGACAAAAAAACATCCAATTCCTTAAAGTGGCAACCCGCCCGGATCCCAAACAGATTTAATGATCAATGACATGCAGGGATCTGGACTTTCGGTCATTTCTAGTGTAAATCTTGGAAGATGCTGTAAACCGGCGCCGCAGGAGCGGATCGATGCTCGGACTTGGTTCTGGTCCAGAATGAGCCGCAGCACAAAGTGCAGCAATTAATGATGAGCTGCACCTGCAGCTGCTGGAGCAAAGCGCCAATTCAGCTTTCCTCAAACTCACAGCGTTCACCTCCACTGTTCCCACTTTCACACAATAAAACATTTATTATTTACATCCTAAAGCTGCAAAAGGTCCAATAAGAAGCAGCTTTCCGACCACTTTCTGAGTCTTTAGTCTGACTGGAGCAGATCAACTGATTTTAAAGAAATGCGGCAAAAAGCATCTAATAAAGTGCAAATAATCTCCACGTTTGGTTTAAACCTCACAAAATGATGAAACAATATCTCTGGAGCATTTTTTGTTCGCTCACCTTGAACGTGGTCCTGGTTCCTGTTCGGCCTGAAGAGGTTCCCTCCTCCGGGCTTCATCTCCTCCTAAAGCCGCTCCATGTCCTCCGGCTGTCCGCGCCGGCGCGCCGCGGCCGGTGGAGCTCCGCTGCTGGGGAAACTTCCAGGCAAAGTGCGGCTCTGCGGACCGGAGCCTGTAAACCTGACCTCCGGGGTGGGGAAGAAATCCGAGCAGCTCCGAGCAGAAATTCAATCCGAGGCGACAGCCACCGAGCGCGGCTCCGAGCGGCTCATCGCCCCGCCAGCAGGAGGAGGCAGGCGGAGCTGGAGGGTGGAGGAGAGAGGAGAGAGAGGAAGGGGGCGTTCATGCCGCCGCCTCCCCGCTGCACAGGTGGACATCTCTCATCTCATTCCTGCCTCCCAGAGAGCGGAGCAGAAATAAAACTGGAAACTGATCAGAAGAACATTTACAGGCGGAGATTCCAGATTTATGAGAAAATACCAGTAAGTCTGACTTCTGATTCAAACACATTGGTGTTTCTAGAAAATCACCGTTTCTGATATGAACAATATGGCTCCCTGCCCAGGGCGGCAAGCCGTGAGGGTTGGTTGGTGCAGGAGGGGCTCAGTTAAAGCAGCGACAAATCAGCTGCTGCAGGAATGAACAGAGAAAAAGACTTTTAATGAGCTTTCAGCAACACTCACTAAATGTGATGATCTTTGCTCCCATTGGACAGAAATGATGAGGAGGCGGGACCAAGAACGACCGAAACAACAAACTGAAGTCCTGCTGCATTTCTGCTGTTATTCCAGCTGCGACGCCATTTTGAATGTCGATGGCAGTAAATGCAGGTTTTGTGATTTTTTAGAGATGCACGACATATGTGGATAGATTTATGACATATGTTGGTTATTTATTAACCCAAAACAGATATTTGATCTGAACGAGATTAACCTGGATGTAGAAACTAATGAATTCATAAAAACATTTCTGTCTGTTTTCTATTGCTTCAACATTTTAACCTGAGTGGCCAAACTTTTATTCAACGTTGGGACCAAACTGCTACAAACTTCAGAATCTGAGCAGAAGCAGCTTCCTGATGTTTCTACAGCTGGAAGCTTCACAAAGCAAAGCCTGAAGGCATTTAAAGGGCCAGGCGCCCGGCTGGACTGACAGGAAGCACCAGGGGATTTCAGAGATCCAGGTTTGGACAGACATTTTGTCTGAGTTTGGATGAAAATGATGAAGCACAATTCACAACGAGGGACCAGCAATAACTAATAAAAGCAACTTCCTGTTTAGATTTTATCACAGAATATTAATCCTGATGTAAACAAGACAACATGTAAACTTCATCAACAAACCAAGAATCAGTTACATCACTTTAAATAATAAATAAGAGTTAAATGGTGAAGGGTAAATAAAAAAAGCAAATAACTAAACAGGAAAATTCAAACATAAAATAAACAGAAAAACATGGACACAAACATTTGACATCAAAAGTAAACAGAAATGAAAAAATATTAAATATTAAAAACATTGAAATCATTTAGAAAATCTAAAGATCAGTAAAAATAATAAACAAACTGGTGAAAATTGATCAACACAGAAGAAATAAAACAGGATGAGCAACTTCTGTTGCAATTAGTTGCTCTGGATTTTACTGTGGGTGTCAGAGTAAAGGGGGGTGAATACATAACTCATACTTTTATTTCTTGAAAATATTGAAACGATGAATATGAATATTTCTTCTCTGTCACATAAAAACCCATAAAACTCACATCACATGCTGTTGATGTAAAAAAGTTTAGAGTTAAAAATAGTTTCTGAAAGGTCAGAATTGTTGTTTTTCTCAGGTTCTGGAGTCCAGAGCAGAACCTGGTCAAAGTGTTTCTGTCGGGTCGGTTCTGGACCGGATGTGACCGCTGCATGATGACGTCACTGGGCTGAAACATTCATCTACCTGCCCGGAAACACTGGAGACCAGCGTGGCCCCCTGCAAATAAACGGCCATCACCATGACAACGGCGATGGAAAGTCGAGCAGGATGCTGATCATGGCAACAGTGGCAGGCGGCCAGAGCAACAGGCCGGTTCCACCCAGGACCGGGTCCACAGCAACGGAACCATTCATACCGGAGGCAGAGAGAGACGGGCAGATCAGTATGAAAACCAAACACTCTGGTCCCAGCGTGTGTGTGTGTGTGTGTGTGTGTGTGTGTGTGTGTGTGTGTGTGTGCAGCGTTTTTCTCTCCACTGTAAATATTCACACTTCAGTCAAAAGGCTCCATCAGGATCAGGACTAAAACCTCCTCTTCACGTTTCCGCTCTGCGGCTCCATTTCACCGCAAAGCAAAATGATTTTACACCACAGGAGGAGAAGATAACCGACCTGAAAATCATAATAATAATAATAATAATAATAATAATAATAAATGTTAATGAGAGCCAAACACAAACAGCTCAGTCAGGCACGGTGGTGGAGGGAGGATGCTGTGGGCTTGTTTTACAGCCACAGAGCTTCGGGGTCATGACCAGAGCAAGACCCAAACACAGCAGCAAAACTGTGACAGAACAGAGAATCAAGGTGATGCATTGGTCTAGTCAAAGCTCAGATATCAAGTGGAGGTTTTTCCTCCAGATTTGATAATTTATGAAAAATAGAAAGAGTGAAATATCTCCTCTGTCCTGGAAATGTTTATGCATAACAGATAAAAGTCAGATTGATTCTTATCTAATGTAAGCGGTGCACCTGAACGCACCGTGAGCCGTAAAGAGACAGAGAGCTGATGTCAGCAGGAAAAGAGGAAAAGATTCCAGTCAGTTTTACTGTTTAGATGGATTTTTATTTTATTTACACATAATTACTGTAAAAGTGATTTTTCTTTACTCATCATGTCGGTTCACATGTTCCTGTGTTGGTGCTTTCAGAGGATTAATTAAAATTTAAATATGCAGATGAGATCATATTTCAGTGGGTGTGTTTCTGTCCTAAACTCTGTTATCTTGGCTGTTGGATGTTTGTGTTGATTGTAGGCCAGTTTCAGACTTTAGTTTGTTCAGCTGTAACCTTCAGACGGCTGCAGGTTGACCTGACCTTGACCTCTGGAAGTTTACTGTTTCAGGAAGATTTCAGACATTTAACTCCATGAATATGTCAGTATTTTAATTAGAAATCCAGACATTTAAGCAAAAATCTGTCCTTTAAGTTGAAAGTTCATAATTTTGTGTGAAATAATTTGTTAATTGTACCTGGAGGTGTTAAAGTGTCAGACTGAAGCTGAAGCTGCTGCTGTGTTTTAACTGGTGATTGAAAGCAGCTGGTGATGAAAACCTCTTCCAACATGTTGGAGCCTCTGCTGAACACGGACAGCAGGGGAGGAGTCTGGATGTGCGGCGCTGGCGAGGGGCGTCGGGGGTCCTGCTGGGGAGGATCTGGTTCCTATGGCAACCAATGAGCCACTCTGGGAGCGGGGTCATGCATGTGAGGTAAAGATGCTGAAGCCGAAGCAGTGGGCAGAGAATTAGAGCTGCGGCGTTTTATGTTTGCATGTTGGTGTTTCTGGACTCCTGCAGGTCAGAGAGCCGCAGCTGAGCAGGAGGATGAGGAGGGTGAGATGATGAAGAAACCAGAAACAGAAAAAAGACGAGGAAGAGGAGTCACAAGTCTGAGCCGCTCCAGAGAGGCAGTGATGAGCGAGGCGTCTGTCCGGACACGTCCGCCGGCCCAAAGCAATTCCAGAGGCGACGAAAAGGCTGAGCGGTGGGATCACAGGCGTGTTGGACGAGCCTCCGCCCGGCTGCCTCCTCCTTACACCACCAGCACCACCAGCACCTCCAGCAGCAGGAGACCCAGTTAGTAACTGGGACATTTTATAGGCCAGGCGGAAAAAACTCAGGACTAAAACAGGTAACAGAGAAAACCTGCAGACTGAGACAATGAAACAATGAAAACAATGAAAACAATGAAAACATCATCATCATCATCATCATCATCGCTGCTGCTGCACATTTAAAGCTCAAATCAGTTTCTCACATTTTAGTTCTCTGTAGAAAAAACATAATTATAAATTCATTAAAGAAACTGGAATATCAAGATTTATATGGAGGGCTAAATATGTCACAATTCAACAAAAAGAAAAAAAATCACTTCAGTGAAATAAATAACATTTAAACTATAATTATTTACGTGTTTTGAGTAGAAAGCAATTTTGCTTTACAAAAAGCACAAATGTTATGTATTATTATTTCATGGTTCCATGTTGCCTCTCATTGTGAATATCTTATATTTCACCTGTTAAAGCCAGTAGGTGGTGCTAATGCTAGCTGTCATCTGGATTAACCAATCAGATTTCAGAGCCGCTTTAAATGAACCACAGTAACAGGTTCAGTCCTGAAAGGTAAAGGTGGATTTAATAAAACAAACTAATTTATTTTATAGTTCATCCCATCAGCAGAATGAAGGTTTGGTAACTGTGAGCCATATGTGTCGCCTCA
Source organism: Poecilia mexicana (assembly GCF_051168715.1). Classification (NCBI taxonomy): domain Eukaryota; kingdom Metazoa; phylum Chordata; class Actinopteri; order Cyprinodontiformes; family Poeciliidae; genus Poecilia; species Poecilia mexicana. The sequence goes on along the minus strand of NW_028263372.1, from coordinate 36,057,133 downwards.
CAGATTTAGCTTGAAACAGATAAAAACCCTAATTGTGAATTCTTTTGTCAAAGATTTTGACTTAAGAAATCCTGATAATTTCCTCATCTGCCAGTAGAAACCAAAGACAGAGTAAAAATAAAAAAAATAAAAAAACACCCTAAATACCGTTATAATAAAAAAGGTGAAACATTCAGAAAATAAACTAAAAAGATCAGGGTAGTGAACTCACACCCCTGTGGAACTCCAGGAGTCGTTTTCAAAGTCAGCTGATATTTTCAGTCGTTGAATTGTTTTTGAAGGTGTTGAGTCTTCAAGGCAGTGACCAGATGCTCTGCCTCATTTCTCTGGTCGGGTTAAATCCTCTGATGGCTTTGACTCTGGGATGTGATGAACCAGTAATAAACCAGTTTGTCAGTTGATTGAAAGGACAAGTCCCGTCTGTATTCCTGCTGTTAGACATCAGATTTAATGACATGTGAGGAAGAAGAGTCATCCTGGATGCATCAGCTGTGGGTTCAGATCTGATGAAAACATCGTTTACTTTTGAGAAGCCTTCAGTGTTTGGCCTCCTTTCTGGCTCAGTCCACCTCTGAAGGCACATTAATCATAGCAGTTTCCCACATGCTTCTCTCCTACTCCTCCTCTTCTGTTCCTCCGGTGCTGGAAGCAACTGGGTCACCCTCAACTGGAGAACCGCTTTAAGGCTACCGGAGCAAACCGAGATGCAGATTTCCTTCTTTTATTAGAACCAAGTCTGAGCGGAAATCCAAAGCGAGTTGACTTCAGGTCGGAGTGAGACAGCATGGCTCAGGTTTTTAAATGTCCATGATTCATCCCCACCAGCAATGGAAACTGGAGTCTAATATTGGACTTCATTGCTGAAAGAGACATAACTGACTTCTATAAAAGCTGTAATTCGCCTCTGATCAGAACCTGAAGGTTGTGTGAAGCAGAGAGAGAAGCCGTTTTCCTGAGGAAAGCCCACTCTGCCTCCAGCACGACGTCATGTTGAATGAGATCAGATCCAGTCTTAGAGAAGAAGAGGGAACTTCTCCATAAATGATTTAAGACTTTGACGACTCGGCTCTGAGGAAATAAATTAATGATCACTTCCTGCAGCTGAAATAACTGGAAAATGGGCCAAATTCACGAGGAGACACAGATCCCACCTCTGTGACGCCGTCAGCATGGTTGGCTCAGGTTATACTGGGATGTCCTGCACAGGACACCGGCAGACTCTGCCCTCTTGTGGTAGAATGAGCACATTACATGAAATAAAAAAATCGGTTATCCTTGTTAATATCAAACTTAACATTTAAAAATAATTGTACTTTAGCCTAAAAACAGAGGTTAATATAATGATTAAGGCTTTAAGGTAACGAGTCATCAGAACCAGTTCAGGTAAACTGAATCAAATGAAGATAATTATTCTGAGCTGCATTTACACCCAAACATCTAATTTATGTTCATTTTTTCCAATTTTCACCAGTTAAACCTTTAAAAAACTTTACTAATGAGATCATGCTTCCTCAGTATAGCAATGATATCATGTATTATTTCACATTTTCCCCACTTTACATTTATTTAGTGCAATTCACAAACAAACTCATATCAGACCTGTTGATAACACAAACGGGTCCAATTCAACCAAACCTGCTCCAGACGGCACCGCTAACTAGTTAGCTGCTCTAAAGCACTAATCATAAACAATAGCTTAGCTTATGCTAAAGTGCTAAACCTGAAAACAATGACCAATCTCAACCATTATGTTGGGCCATTGCATCGACCAATCACATCTAGTCTTGTTGAGCTTTATTCAACTGAATGTTTACAAAACTGACGATTAATTTAGTACTTCAGAATTTATCTGGAAAAAGTAATTTAGGAAAAACTAAGTATGCTAAATGTTAGCAAAAATGCTAAGGTGCAGAAAACCCCCCACCTCGTCCATCAGCTGAAATGCGCCCACTTCTGCTGGACAGTATGAGCATCACATTCCTCCAACACAAAAGAAGAAGAAAAGTTTATCTTTTTAGAACTATACAGTGAAAATGTCCTGCTCTAAAAACACCAGAAAAATGATGTGCATGTTTATAAAACAAGCATTTTTCTCAACATTGGCTTCACCTTTAAAGCAGAGAAAGAAGCAGGTGAGAAGTGATCTGATGAACTTTATTAACGTCTTTCTGAGATGATGAAGGATGAGCTGAAAAATGTCACTTTATTGCACAAAGTTTAACCTCGAGCCTCTGAGGCGTCGCCAACTCGGAAAAAGAGACGCAGTAAAGAAAATATGTCATTTTTCAGTAGTTTCACCTTTTTCCATAAATACATTCGGTTCCGTTTTTCATGTTGGAACCTCAAACTTTTATACAAGTAATTACAACTACGCAGCAGAACCGCAGCTTTCCCCTAAACCGGATCAGTTTAGGAGCTGTAATCCGATCCGCTTTCAGGAAACTTCTGATTTCATGGAAAATGTACAGAGGAATATACAAACATAAATACATCATGTACAGCCCAGGCTCTGGATACTCATAAATACAGGAGGATCTTAAATATCTGCAGATTATTTCAAATGGCACACACTGACACATCTCCTCATCATCATCATCATCATCATCATCATCATCATCGTTACCATGGACAGTTTCTCTGCCGCCTTTGGCTTTAAAGGGAGCGGTGCTTGTGAGCTTCCATCAGTGCATAGTTGAAGTCAGCATTACGATTGATTATGTGCAACTCATGGCGTGAGGCAGGGCGGGTGAAGCAGCGGGGGGTGAGGATGAGTTCGCTCAGGGAGGCAACGGAGACGTTCAGTAGTGTTACCGGAGACCGGACCGAGGTTTAATCATCCCGTCTCCTTTCAGACACAAAAACCTAAAACTACGACTATTCAAGAACTCCAGCTCCTTCCTCTGATTATTAAATTGTAAGAAAACCAAAAGGAGAGCCATGATTAAAGGCTTGTTTCACACAGACATTCAATAACTCAGTTTAACAGAAAAACCTGGTTGCAGCTTCGCTCTCTACAGGTTGACAGAAGCAACGATAAACCCAGAACCGCTGCAGGAACTGTGCAGCTGTCTGGTGTTTAAATATTAGTGCAAGTGTCCTGCGACCTGCAGGAGTCCAGAGGGAGCCGCAGCTCGTGCAGCTCTGCTGGTTTTAGTGTTTTAACACAGAAACGCAGTTTAAACCGCAGGAGACCCTGAGGGTCCACTACCAGGCCCCGCTGAGGCACATCAGGACCACCACGTGGATGGTGAGCAGGTAGGCCAGGAAGAAATACCGAGAGCGAGCGCGACCCGTCAGCAGCCTGGAGAAGTAGAGGCTCCGCCCCCTCAGCCACCGGCGACACGCCACCATGCCACCTTTCACCTGTAGGGGGAGACAAACCATCCATCAGGAAAACACACTGAAGCTCCACCTGAAGAACTCCACACCAAACTGATGCCAGACCGGATGAGACCGGAGCGTAAAGACCCGACCTGCTGGTCTGGAAATCTAAACTCACAATTAAATGCTCCCACAGTGGAATAAGGCAAGCCCAGTTGTCATATAATCAGTTACATGGCAAACCATATTTAGTGTTTCTATTTCTCTATTTATTTTCTACTTTCCATACCAGCCATCAACACAAGCTTTAATGTAATATTATATTTTGACATGTTTTATAATGTTCAAGTTATGATGGAGTATTAGAGCCAGGCTAAGAAATTATTTATAATAACAAGAATAAAGTCATAATAATACAATAACAACTTTTTCTCAATTTTTCTCTTTCCTCAGGTTATATTATGACTTTATTCTCATAATTTAAAATTCTCTTAGTCGGTTTTATTTTTACTATCAGAAAAATACCAGCCAGTTTTATCTGCCCTGTAGGGGGCACCGTTCAGTTCAAGCTGGTAGAAACAACCAAGGACTCCCAGAAAGGTTCCCTAAGCATGTTGGTGTTTAACAGGAAGGTATTATAATTAAAATGAAAACTAAATTAAAGAGTGTTGGAGTGATACTGACCTTCCGTGTTATGAGCGGCTGGTTTGGGTTGAGGCTCAGGGCTTCCCACTCCTCCTCTGCTTCCATCTCGATGCTGAAGTCCCTCTGATTGTCCCTGGACAGGCCGGATGCAGCGCTGAGCAACAGAAACACATTTTAAACTGCAGCTTTTCACAGCCGGACTCTGTGAGAGGTCTGTGAACGCCTCACCTCTTCGCTCTGTCCTCCGCCAGCCGCAGCGCCTCTTCTGCACTCTCTCTCCTCGCTCGTTCATCAGCCAGACTCAGCTCCACCTCCACAAGCCTTCACACACACACACACACACACACACACACACACACACACACACACACACACACACACACACACACACACACACACACACACACACACACACACACACACACCATCCAGGTTCACTGATTTTACTGATTTCATGAGTGGAGGATGTTATAAGGATGAGATGGAAGGTGTGGTCACCTCTCCCGGAGCTGACTGGCCTCTGCCGCCTCGCTGACGGAGTCGCTGCTCCTCTCCTGAGGAGCTCCAGGAGCCACTTCAGCCGCGCCCTGCTGTGTGCAAACACCAGGCTTTAATCCAACATGTCCGCCCTGATGGCGTCAAACGGTGCAAACAGAACATGATGAGTTTTGTTTATTTAATTTATCAGGTTTTAAAACCCAAGAATCCAGTTTGTTTGTGGACAGAAGGTGCAAACAAAGCAGAAAAGATTAGATTTAATCTTTTTGCCTCCATCTGGTGTGGAACTAGCAGCATGGACACCAGTGACGGCTGCAGGTGCTGTGGAGGGTCTACCTGGCCCTGGATCTGACTCTCCAGCCAGTGGCAGCGGTTCTGGCTGTCCCTGAGCGTTTGGGAAACGGCCCTCAGCTGGCCTGCGACCGCAGCTTTCTCCTCCACCGCCTGCTGCAGCTTCAGAGAGGAAGACGAGGGACGAAGGTGGATGAGAAGCACGTCATCTCTCAGAAGATCTCGGCTTTGGTTCGGCTGGCAGCTGTGAATGGCCTCCAGAGGAGCCGGGCTGTTTCATACCTTGGTGTTGAGCTGATGGAAGTACTGGTCCCGCTGCTGGATCTCATAAACGCAGCGCTGCAGGTCTCTGTACAGCTGCATCTTCTCAGCCTCTAACCGACTCACTGCTGCCTCCTGGCTGCTCTGGCCTGCCAGCGCAGCCGTTTCCTTCTGTATGAAAAACTGGATTATTTGGTGTTTTTACTAGATATTAAGTCATATTGTCACTAAATGTCCAAGATTAGCTGTAAATAAAAACCCCATAAAACTCAGAGGAAAAGGATAAAAATGATTGAAAAACATTCATAGTTCAGTGAAATATTCTAATATACCATGTGACAGAATGAAGAACTACTGATGTAGAGTCCATGAATTGAAAAGAATAGAAATATATTTTAGAAGAGCAGCTTACTTTAATGGGCAGGGTGTCCTTCCTCTCAGCTTCAGACCTAAACAGCAAAATAAAAAATCATTCTTAATATCTGTAACTGACAAAAGTCATGAAGTTAGAAAAAAATAGTTTTTACGAAGAAGCAGAATGATTTATTTTCAAGCCTTTCTGAATGTAGAAACAACAGATTAAAATGAAAACACTCCAATCATTTTCCAGTCCAGGCGTAAATCCCTCTAAAATTGGATTTTGATCCATATGCAGTTGGGCGTTTTACCTCAGATGTGCAGTGTTTTGCTGATAGCTGCTGGTAGACTGGTGGAGCTCATCAGATTTCATTTCCTTCACCTGCAGACATAGAATCATGTCACAGATCATCAGCAAACTACGCAGAAATATGACAACATAGAACTGAAATCAGGGCAACTTAAAACATTAGACAGCATGCGATGTTTTAAATAGAAAACCCATCAACCATTAGTTAATCAACAAGCAACAAACTGAAAATGAGAAGGCAAGAAGCAGAACGCAGCCAACCAATAGAAAACCAACTATCAATTAAAACTAGTAAGAAACCAACAAAAAACAAAAAGGCAATCAATATAAAAGCAGCAAATAGAAAACCAACAGCCAACCAACAGAAAACCAACAGCCAACCAATAGAAAACCAACAGGCAACTATTAGAAAACCAACAGGCAACTATTAGAAAACCAACAGCCAACCAATAGAAAACCAACAGGCAACTATTAGAAAACCAACAGGCAACCAACAGAAAACCAACAGGCAATCAACAGAAAACCAACAGGCAACCAACAGAAAACCAACAGGCAACCATCACAATGAAAGCAGGCAACCAACAGAAAACTGACAACCAATTAACACAAAACCAACCAATAGAAAACCAACAGGCAAGCAACAACCAATCAAAAGGCAACCCACACTGATCCAATAGTTAAGTAATATCTAATAAACATCTAATCATCCAGCAGTCAAACCGATATCGAGGTGATGACTCCACTTACCAGCCCATCATTCTCATCTTCGAAGGCACCGACGGCTTTTTCCTTTTCCATGATCGAGGTGAGAACCATCTCTGCACTCGACCCTTGTTTGGATTCAGCCTCTCTTTTGGCACCAGCCAGCTCCTCCATCAGCCGGTCGCGATCGTTCTGTAGGCTGGCCATGGATCTGGAGAACGCAGACAGCTGCCTGCTGTATGCGCCATTTTCCAGAACCACCTGTTTCAGCTCTCGTTCCTTCTCTGACAGGGCCTTCGACAGTTCATCCAACAACTTGCTCAGCTCCTCGTGTGCATCTTTGCCCTCTATAGCTTTTAATTTGAGAATAAGGATGTCTCTTTCTTTAGCATATCCGGCCAGGTCTGAAGACGCGTCCTGCAGACTGCGCTCAACTGTGTTCAGAGCCACCTGACTCTGCCGGAGTTCTTCGTCGTACCTGTTCCTGAGGGTCTTGAAGTCCTCGATGAGCTGGTCTCGGTCATTCTGCAGAGCGGCCATGGCTTTGCACAGAGATTCATTCTGAGCCTTCAGGTCTTTGTTTTGTGATTTAGCTTCAGCTAACTGCTGCTCCAAATCCAGCAAATCTTTGGCGAGCTCCGCCACTCTTTGATCTGCCGTCTCACGCTCGGTTCTCATCAGCTCCACCTCCCGCTCAAAGGTGTCCAGCTCACTGTTGTATTTATCTTCAGCTTCAGCAAGTTTTTTGTCAGTCTCTTCTTCCAACTGTTGCATTTTGCTTTTGAGCTCATCGACCGATGCTTTCTGGGAGAGCAGTTTCTGCTGGAGGTCGCTACATTCAGAGGCCTTGGCCGCCATGGCATCCTGTAAATTGGCAATGACCCTGCCCTCATTAGTTGTCATTCTTTCAGCTTCCAGTTTGGAGACTTTACCCTTGAGTTCTTCATTCTCCGTTTTAATCGCATTACTGTCTTCCTGTTTCTCTTGGAGTTCCAGCCGAGAATCTCTGAGCAGCTTTTCAGTGGAAGCCTTTTGGATTTCCAGGTTTTTGATCACATCCTGCTGCTTCTGAAGCAGAACCTTCACCTGGTTGTCTTTAAGGGACAGTACCTGATTTAAATCCTCTCGGTAGCGCACCAGCTGAGCCCTGAGCATGGCGTTCTCAGAGTTCAGATCATCCATTTGATGCAGCAACTTTTTGATTTCATGCTTAAAGCCTTTGCTTGCACTGCCCTCACCATCAGGGGAACCTTCTTTATCCTTCAGCCCCAACTGACTCTTTGCCTCTAGTACTCTGTATTCGGACATCAGCCGCTCCCGTTCGCTCTGTAAAGACACCATTGAGTTCTTGAATGACTCCATCTTCATCTCCATCTGTTCCTTTTCTTGAACGGATCTGCTCAGTTGAATTTCAAGACTTTTGACCTTCGCCTGAAGAGCTCTTATCTCTTTGTCCAGCCTCTCTCTTTGGTAGCGTGACGACGTGAGTCTGTCTTCATAAACAGACACCTGGTTGCGATAGTTAGCCTGGAGTTGCTCCAGATACCCGGACATCTGGCCATCTTTGCAGGAAAGCAGGGAGGAGATCTCGGCATCTTTGCCCTGAAGGAGTGTTTTCAGTTGAAGTGAAATGCCCAGCTGCTTGTCAAAGTCGGCCTGAATTCTGTCCCGTTCGGTTTGTAAAAGGTGCAGCTGAGCTTCTGTGTCAGCGTTGAGCTTCTCCATCTGCTGAAGACGAGGCTGCAGCTGGCAGAGCTCGTCCTCTCGCTCTGCCAGCTGTCGGTTCAGGCCGTTCTTCTCTTGCTCCAGTCTTTCCACTCGACCACTGAGTTCCTTCACCTGAACAGTCATGAGCTCCAAATTCTCACTCACTTCAGCATTGGTTGCGCTTACGATAAACATCTGACGCTGATGAGCAGCGGCAGCAACTGAGTACTCATTCAACGTCCTTTCCAGTCTTAGTTTAGCCACTCGAAGTTCATTCACTTCCTTTTCCTTCTTCCTCAGATCCTCCAGGAACCTTGTGATGGTTGACCCTTGTTCCAGCAGTTGCTTGTCTTTCTGGTGGAGGCTCTTCTGGAACAAATCATCCCATAGTCTGGAGGTGTCAGCCCCATGAGGAGTGGAAGTCAGAGCAGAAAGCTTGGCTTCGCTGGTCTCAACCACTCTCCTCAGAGTGTTTATCTGGAGATCTTTAGAGTGCAACTCCTGGATCAGTTCATCCAATCTTTCATTTTCCTTCTCTCTCAGATTCTTCAGCTCATCAACTTGTTGCTGTAGCTGATTCTGCATGAAGGATTGTCTCTGTGTTTCTTCAGTATGTTGTGATGATTTAGTTTCCTCTATCTGTTTAACATTCTGGGATATCTGAAGAGCCAGCTGCTCCCTTTCAGACTCGGTACTTGTGATCTTTTCCTCTGCCTCCTGGAGGAGCTTCCTGATCTTTACCGACTCGGATTCGAGTCTCTTGCTACTCTCCTCTGATGCCAACATCTTCTCAGAGTTCTTCTTCAGCTCTTTCTCCAAATGTTCACAGGTTGACTGTGAGCTCTTCAGGGAGTTTTCCAGATCTAGAATCACCTCTTGGTACCTGATGCAGTTTTGTTGGAGCTGATTTATCTCCTGGTGCTTTTCTTTGAGCAGCTCTTGCAGCTCCTTCTTCACGTTCTTGGATCCCTCGTTGCCTCTCTGAACAGTCTTGAGTTTCTCCTCAAACTCTCGGACCAACTTGAGCTGCTCCAGCTCTTTTTCTCGACAGACCCGATCGCTCGTCTCCCTGCTCGTTGCGAGCTGCGCCGTCAGCTGAGCGTTTTGGGTTTGCAGGACATTGACAGTCTCTGTCAACTCATCAATTCTTTCTGAATTCTTCAGGATCACAGTTTCCAAATATTCGTTCTCGTTTTTCACCTTGTCCGAAATCTCCTGGGTGTTCTCGAGCTCCTCCTGCAGCAGTGACTTGTCGTCCTCCAGGATTCGGACCTTCTCGTTCAGACTGATCATCTCCTGGCTGTGCTTGTTGAGAATGTCTCGGAGCTCTTTGATCCCATCGTCTCGCTTTCCCAGCTCCAGCTCCAGCTCCTTCTGGATTTCTTTCAGTCTTTCAGAAAGATCCGCCTTCTCCTTCTGCAGCAGATTGCTTATTTCCAGCTGTGCGCTCAGTTCTGTTTTTTGTGCTTCAATTTGCGCCGTCAGTGAGTTATTCAAGCTGAGAGCTTCATCGAGCTTCAGCTGCATGTTGTTAGCGTTGTTGTTTGATTCCAAGCGCTTCTCCTCCAGAGAACAACTCGCTGATTCTAGTTTTTCAGCCAGCTGGGTGTTTTCTGCCTGAATCGCTGAGAGTTTCTCTGCCAGTTGGGAAATCTCTGCCTCCAGGTCCTGGTTTTTGTCTCTTAGCTCGGACACCACCTTCTCGTGGTTCCCATCGAGCTGTGAGAGTTGCTTTTGAAGACTCTGATTCTCCTCCTCCAGGTTCTCGATCTTCTGGCGTTTCTCTTTGGAGAATTTGTGCATCCTCTCTTTAATCCTCTCGTTTTCCTCCTCCGCCTCTTGGGCTCGTTTTTCCAGGATCTCCTTCTGGGTCTCCTGGTCATGGATTCTTTTCAGAGCTTCCTGTCGCTCTCTCTTGGCTCCTTCCAACAGCTGCCTCATCTTGTCCATTTCACTGCTCACGTTTTCGTATGCTTGCAGCAGAGACTCGTACTCTTGCTTCAGCTCGGCGTGCTTTGACTTCCATTTGGTCAGCTCCTCGGTTTGGGAGTCTTTGAGCGACTCGAGCTGGCAGGAGAAGGCCTGTTTCTGCTGAGTGATGCTCTCGATGGTTAACTTCAAACTGTCGCAGGCTGCAGAGAGGCTGCGGTTGTCGTTCAGGATGCGATCAACATCAGCGACCAGCGCGTCTCTTTCTTTGAGGACGGATGACACAGAACCTTCCTGCTCCACGTTCTGTTGCTGCAGCTTCAACAGGGATGACTTCAGATCCAGGAACTCTGCTTCCTTGGCTTCCTGTTGAGCAGACAACTTCTCGACTTCTTCCTTCAGCGAGGCGTTTTCCTTCATCAGATCTTTTCTGGAAACTAAAGCTGCTTGAAGTTTCCTGGTTAGAAGTTTGGTTTGGTTATCTTCTTGGGATCTCTGAAGCCCCTCAGCTTCGGTTCTCATCTTTTCAACTGTGACTTCATGCATCTTGATTTGGTGAACCAGCTGCAGCTCCAGTGAAGTGATTAGTTGATCTTTCTCTGAAACTTGAGCCTGAGAAACTGACAAAGCTTCATCTTTCTCCTTCAGTTTCACTTCAAAGTTTTCTGCACACTTGCAAGAGGAAGCAACCTGGTCTCTGTTGACTTCATCTTTCTCCTCCTTTACGTTCTGCTGCTTCAGTGCAGCCATTTCACCTTTCAGCTCACTGATTAACCTGTCCAGGTTTTCTTTATCCACCTTCAACAACTCCATTTCTTGTTGGATTTCTGTGAAGTTTAGCTTCACCTTTTCAGTTTCTTTGACCAAAACTTCTTTTTCCTGCTCCGTCTCTGTTAACTTCTTTTGGATTGCTAAGGACTCTGAAGATTTCTGTGAAATCAAACCAGCTGCTTCATCCAGTTGTGTTCTCAGCTGGTTGCTTTGCTCCAACATGGCTTCCTTTTCTTTCATTAACATGTGAAGCTTTTCCTGGTTTGCTTGCTTCTCTTCCTGGAGTTGGTTCTCTAAAGTCACAGTTCTACCCAATAACTCCTGATTCTCCTGATGCCCAGCTTGATATTTCTCCATCTCCTGGGTTTTCTGTTCTACTTCTGCCTGAGCTTTCTCCAGGTCGCTCTGAACGCTCTGCAGAGTCGACTTTAAAGCAGCTTCTCTTTCTTCAATCTGAGCAAAAGCTTCGTTTTTATCAGCCATTTCAAGAGAAATGCTGTCAAATCTGGACCTGATGGTTTCCAACTCCGTTTGCAGAGACTCTTTGACGTCTTGCAGAGATTTGTCCTTCTCCTCCATGAGCCGTCGTAAGGAGTTTGCTTCGTCTAGATAAGATGTAGAGGTTTTATGGAGCTCCTCCAGCTCCTCTGCCTGCAGCTGGTGTTGAGCTAAGAGAGCCTTGTGCTTCTCCTTCAGCTCAGATAGCTCTTCAGTAAGCTTCTTCTCATTTTCCTGAGCCTTCTTGCGTGCCAGCAGTGCAGCCTGGGCCTTTTTCTGCAGAGCAGCTTTTTCTTGCTTCATCTGAGCCAGCTCCATCTCCAGGTCTGCAGCAGCGGAGGAAGACTTGACCTTCAGCTCGTCCTGGAATGTCTTCATTTCGTCCTGAAGCTCCTCCAGTTTCTGAATCAAATTGTTTTTATCTTGTTCGATGTTTTCTGCTCTGGACTGAAGCTCCTCAATGACAGAGTTTTTCTCCTTGACTTTTTCTAAAGCGTCACACAAGCTCTCCTCTTTTTGCATTAATGTGCTCTGCAGCAGCTGTTTTTCAGACTGTAATTGCTCTGCAGCCCTTTCACCAACTGCTTTGTGTTCAAGTATCTCCGCATCAAGAACAGAAATTTTTTCTTCATACGTTTGTTTCATTTCATTCAATTTTTCCTGCAAAACATACATTTTATTGTTCTCTCCTTCTTCCTTTTGCTTCTCGTACTCATCGATCCTTTTCAGCAGATCTTTCCTCACAACCAGAGCAGCCTGAAGTTTCTTCTTCATGGCCTCCTTCTCTTTGGATGCAGCAGCGAGCTCCTTCTGCAGATCCTCTGTTTCCTTTGCGAGCTGAAGCTTCTCAGAGTTCTCCGTCTGAAAACATGAAAGCTGTTCCTGGAGCTGCAGAGAAATCTCCTGCTGAGCACGCTCCATGTTCTCTAGCTGCGCTGACAGGGAGGCGTTTTCCTCAACCAGCTTCAGCCTCTCGTTGGAGGCGGCCTCGATGACCTGAGCGATGGAGGCGTCTTTATCCTTCAGCTGCTGGCTGAGCGAGGAGAGCAGCTCCTTCTGCTGGCTGACCTGGAGGCTCATGCAGCTCATCTGCTCATCTAAGGACGAGTTCTTCTGCAGCTCTGCATGAAGCTGAGCCTGTAAATTCTCCAGAGCTTCCTGTTCCTTCTCTTGGCTGCTCCTTTGATTCTGCAGCTGAGCAGCAGTTTCAGCCAGGTCTCTCTTCACAGCGTTTATCTCAGCTTGATGACTCTGGTGTACCGACTTTATCAGGTCTTGCAGTGATGATTCTTCTCCTTCTCTACCAGAAGAGTTCGTTTCATTGTTGTTTTTCAGAATTCTTCGTAGCTCGTCTTCTGCAGCCGACAGCGACTGCTGCAGGCTCCGGTTCTCTTCCTCCCTCTCCTGGATGGAAGCCAGAACTCCCTCCAGCTGGACTCTGGATGCCGACGCCTCCAGCTCTTTAGCGCTCAGCTGGTCTGAACCTTGCATGACTGCAGCTGACGCCTCTGCTAGTCTGTCCTGCAAACCGTCTAAGTCTTCCTTCAAAGCATTAACTTTAACATCTTTGGATTTCATTTCAGTTTTGAGACGTTCTAACTGTTCTGTGAGCAGACTCTTGTCCTGCTTCTCCCTGTCCAGCAGCGACAGCCACTCCTTCTCAGAGTCCTGCAGAATCTGCTCTATTTTTTGTATGTTTTCTTTCAACAGAGACAGCTCTTGGTCTTTGGCACTAACCTTGGCTTGTAGGCTCTGCTTTTCCTGCAGCTCCCGATGCCGGCTCTGCTCCAGCTCTTCCCTCTCCGCCTGCAGCTTGCGGTGCTCCTCCCCGGACAGCCGTAGCTCCTCGCTCAGACTCTTGTTGCGCTCTTCCAGTTTCTGCATCTCTGAGAGCAGCTGGGCCGCCTGCTTGGCCTGAGCGCCGTACTGGTTGTTTATTGCGTGAAGAGCCATCTCTCTCTGCTCCAGGTTCTCGGTCAGAGCGTTCATCTGCTCTGCGACCTGAAGATGTTGGGATTTAAGTCTTTCTATTTCAACCATCAGCTGAGTTACACTTGCCTGATGGGATGCCAAGGCGTCCTCTTTCTCTTGGGACAGGCTGGAGTTCAAGGCCTGGCTTCTGTCCAGCTTGTCCCTGATCAGAGACACTTCGGTCCTCAGAGTCTCCACGGTGGTTTCTGCTGTCTGGCGCCCTCTGCTGGACTCGTCTATTTGTGCTCGAAGGTCGTCGACCTCCTCTGTCCGTTCAGCAAGGCGTTTCCTGACGTCCTGCAGCTCCTCCAGGGACTGGGCGTACTTTTCCTGTAGGTTGGTGAAGGCGCGCTGCGTCTCCTCTGCTGACCTCTTCAGGTTTTCAGACTCGGCAGACAGCAGCTGGTTCTGACTCTGCAGCTGGGACGCCATCTCTGTGCTTTCCATGAACTGCGTCTTGAAGAGCGAAGCCTCGTCGGCTCTCCTCTGAGCTTCCTCCTCAGACCGGGATCGCTCCAGGAGGGCAGCGTCTTTTTCTCCCAAAGCCGCCCTGAGTCGTTCCGCCTCAGAGGCCTGGACCTGCAGGGAGCTGCTGAGCTTGGAGACGGATTCCTCCAGGTGAGATATCCTCTCTTTCAGGCTGTGGCACTCGGCCTCTTTGCCTTGCAGATGTGAGTTGAGGTTCTCCACGGTGGCGGTGGAGTGACTCTGATACTCGAGGCTCGACTGCTCCTTCTTCTCCAGGGCGTCTTTCAGCGCGCCTGACTCTGAGGTCAGAGTTTCTACCTGACCTCTGAGGTTGGAGGTCGTCTCCTGCAGCTCTGACAGCTGTTTCTTCAGAGTGTCATTGTGATCTTTGACCTGCTTCAGCTGCTGCTCCTGCTGCTGGACAAAAACTTGCAGTTTCTCCAGGTTTTCATCCTTTTCCTGCATGGTGGATCTCATTGTCTCCGCCTCTGACTGGACGTCTCTGAGCTCCTTCTCTCTGTCTGAGATTTCTGCTCTCAGCCTGCTGATGAGCTCCAGCTCATTCGCCATTTTCTGCAGCTCAGCCTTCAGCCTGCAGTTCTGGTCCGTCAGCGCCTGCATGCTGTCCCTCAGGTCGGTCACCTCGGCTTTGCTCTGCTGCAGCTGCTGCTCATTCTCTGCAGAGAGTTTCTGCAGAGAAGCTTTTAAACTGGAGATCTCCGCCTCCATCTCTGCGGCGCTCTGGTTCATGGCTCCGATCTGACTGCTGAGTGAAAACACCGACTCGCTGCGTTTCTTCAGCTCCTCCCTGTGACTCTGCAGCTGCTCAGTGACCTCCTGGAAGGCCTGCTCTTTCTGCTCCAGCTGCTGTCGGATCTCAGACGTTTCTCTCCTCACTGACTCGGCTTCTTCCTGCAGCTTCGATGCCAGCTCTCTCTGAGTCAGAAGCTCGTTCTGATAAACTCGACGTTCCTCTGCCGTCTGGTTGAGCGCCGAGTCTTTCTCCATCAGCGCGGCCTTCAGAACCGAGCCCTGCTCCTGCAGCATGGACACGGTGTCCTGCAGCTGCAGCAGCTGGTCCTGCCGGGCCTCCAGCTGGGCTCTCTGCTCAGAGACGGTTTTCTCCGCGTCTTTCAGCTGACTGACCTGCTCCTGTAAACTCTGGAGGTGTTCCTCCGCCTCGCGCAGCATTCTGGACAGACGAGTGCATTCGTTTGTCTTCTCCAGCAGACCTGCAGCCTTGGACTCTTGGCTTTCTGTCAGGATCTTCCTCAGCTCCTCTCTCTCTTCGGTCTGAGCGCTGATGGTTTTCTGATTGTCTTGGATTTGGTTTTCCAGGCTGGAAGCTTTTGCCTGGAGGAAACTTTTCTCGGCTGTTAAGTCAGAAACCAACTGGATGTTTTTCCCCAACTCTTCCTGTAATCTCTGGTTATCAGCCGTCAGATTGATAATCTGAGCCCTAATCTGGGAGTTCTGCTCAGCAGATGCTTCCAGTTGTTGGGTAAGCTCAGAAACAGTCCGTCTTTGTAGAGAAATCTCGTTTTCTTTGGACTCGCAGGCGAGGCGGAGGTTCTGGTTTTCCTCGGTGAGAGTCTGGAGGTGGGAATTTAAATCATCCATCTTGGTTTTCCTCGACTCCGCCTCAGATTCCAGTTTTCTGGTATTTTCTCTGAAGACGTTAACTTGGTCGTTCAGAGACTTCACCGCCTGGTTTCTGTCGTTCAGTTGGTCTTTGTGTGTTCGACACGTTTCCTCCTGCTCTTCAAGTCGCTGCTTCAGCTCAGAAAGCTCTTCGTTCAGGGATCCAGCTTCAGCCTTCAGCCGGGTCTCTTCCTCTTCCTTCTGTTTCAGCATCTGGTCCGTCTCCATCAGCCCAGACTTCAAACTGGACTCTTGCTCTCGAAGCAGAGTCAGCGTCTCCTCCAGCTGCGTCAGCAGGCTTTGCTGCGTTTCGGTTTTGGACTGAAGGTCAGCGGCGGTCCGCTCCGTTTTCTCCACCTGCAGCCTCATCCGGGTCGCCTCCTCCTCCTTCTCCCTGAGCGCCTCCAGCAGACGGCTGCATTCGCTGGTTTTCTCCAGCAGGAGCTCTGAGTTGGAGTTGTTGCTTTGCTCTATGACTTGGTTTAAATCCTCTCTCTCTCTCTGCAGCCCTTGAATGACTCTGTTGCTGTCAGAAAGCTGCGTCTCCAGTGCAGATATTCGGGTGTGGAGGGAATCCCTCTCGGCTGTAGCTTCTGAAACGGCTCTGATGCGTTCGCTGGCCTCCAGCTGCAGCTTGTCTCTGTGTTCGGTGATGACCTGAAGCTGTTCCTCCAGACTGCCGTTGAGCTGAAGAGCAGCTGTAACTCTTTCACGGAGCTCGTCTGTTTGGCGTCTCTGAAGCTCCAGCTCTTCGTTCAGCCCTTTAAGTTTTACCTCCAGCTCTTGTTTTTGGGTCTCTGTGCTTCTTAAGACCTCCTGGACTTTGGAGATGCCTTCAGACTGATTCTGGATCTCATTGTTCAACCTAACCTTCTCTGAGTCAAACTTCTGCCTCTCCTCTTCCACCAGTTTATCTGCTGCCCTGATTTGATCTTCCAGAGATCTTATTGCCTCAAGTTTCTCCTCTAATCTCCTGGATAATGTCTCAACCTGGTTGCCGTATTTCTCCACCTGAGCTAAAAGTTTGTTTTGCTCGTCTTTAGAGGATTTCAGCTCCCTTTCCTGAATCTGTTCCTTATCCTTCAGCTCCTGCTGCAGTTTTTCTCTGGTCGTGTTTTCGTCCTGAAGCTGCAGGATCTTTCCTTCGGACTCCTGCAGCCTTTGTGCTGAAACGGTGAGCTGCTCCTTCAGGGAGGAGATGTGAGTCTCACATTCAGAGAGATGATTCCTTTGGCTCACGTTCAGCTTCTGGATGTGTCCTCGCAGCTCCTGGATGGTTTTCTTGTCGCCTTCGGCCTGCTTCAGCAGGTGCTCCGCCTCGGCCGCCTTGGACTCTCCTTCCTCCTTGGTTTTCTCCAGCTCCGCCTCGGCATCCTTCAGCTTCCCCATCAGCTCTGTGATTCTGCTGTTCAGGGTTTGCTGGTCGGAGTTCTGAGAGTCCCTGATGACCGTAGCTTCCCGCTCAGCCTTCCTCAGAGCGCTCTCCACCTGGACCAGGCTCTCCTCTTTCTCCTTGACCTCCTGCTTCAGCACGCTGAGCTGCTCGGCGTACTCGGCCATGTTCCCGGCCAGGCTGGATATCTCTCTGTCCTTCTCCAGCAGAACATCCTTCAGACTGTCGATTTCCCGTTCGCGGCTCTGGAGGTCGTGGATCAGCTGGGCTCGCTCTTCCAGGTGAGCCGAGTTCAGCTTGTCCAGCTCCTCACTGGTCTGGTCCAGCTCCGTCTGCAGCGTTTCTATGGTAACCTCTTGCTTTTGGGCCTGAAAATAGTTTTCAAAATAAGTTATTATGATCAAGAAATGACACAGAAACACCAAAATTAGCAGATTATTTGTGCTAAATTACATCTCTATCCACATTGGAACCCCAGAAAGGTTTTGTGAAATTAAACGCATCTTTTAGGCAGCTGCATCATTTCACATCGAAAAGTTTAGAGAATCGTAATTTATGAGTGAAGCAATAATCATGATATAAATACAATGAAAGCAGTTTTAACAAAGTTTATTTAAACTATTAATTTCCTGTTTTTCTAGATCATGAATAAGATTTTAAGTTTTTTTTTTTTAAATTGGAAAGACTGGAAAACATTTTAATCAAGCCAAGCGTGTTTGGATCAGCTTTAGTCCGGAAACGACGACAAGAAAATTCCTCCTGGAAAATCTGTCCAAATCTACAAGCTGAGGAATAATCAGGGAGTTTAAAGCTGAAACTGCAGACCGACATGTTGGGGTCACCATGTCGCCATGACAACCTTTAGGTCATCGTGTCCAAACCGTTTCACCAGAGAGCCACGGAAACGCTATCATTTTTATTAAAAACTCCAAAAATAACCAAGTGTGCAATGTTTCAGTGAAACATGGCTATTTTAGAAAACAAACTGATGTTTATGTTATTGTAAATTTAAAACTGAATTTTGTAGATTTGCCAAAACAGACCGGAATGCAAGAAAAAAAAAAAGAACGTTTCCGACCAACCATAACAAACGTAAACCTGTGGAGACAAAGATCTAAAACTCCAGGAGGACCCGTGATGCTGCGGGCTTCTTATCATAAACATTAATAAAAAATCTGGCAGGAGGCTGATGATGGCTCGTTGGGCCTTTCAGCAGGAAATAATCATCTCAGTCTGAGAGCCACAGACACACTGAGGCCTGAGCTGAAGACAGAACCAAACCTCTGAACCAACGGCCGTGCCGCAGAGGAAAATACTCAAACTGGACTTTCCTAAACTTCCCAGCATGAAATGGTGCAGCTGCAAAGAAAGATGAACTGATTGAGACACATCAGGGTGGTCAGTAAGCATGGAGGGCTTTTCGCTCTGCTGGACACACCTTCTCCTTCAGCGCACTCAGCTTCTGCGTCAGGTCTGCAGCCTCAGATTTCAGTTCGGAGCACTGCTTCTCCGAGCTGCTGCATCTCTTCGTCACGTTTTCCAGCTGTAAGAACGAATCCAGACATGAAGGCTGAGGAGACGCCTGGGTTCCTGAGCGGTAAAGCAAAGCTCGGGTTCTCACGCTGTGGTCGGTCTGCAGGAGTTTGTCGGAGAGCTCTTTGACCTGGATCTCCCTCTGGCTCAGCGTTTCTCTCAGGCTGTCGATGAGCTCCAGCTTCTCAGACGTCTTGGCCAACGTGTTCTCCTTCTCAACCAGGGAACTTTCCAGGCTCTCCTGGGTCTCAGTCAGTCTGCACAGACAAAAAACTCACTCTTTACGGTCATTCTGTCTTCCTGGAGTAATTATAGTAGTAACATAAACCTGAACTATTTTTATTCAATGTGACACCAGCCCCTGGCCTATGGGAAGCAGTTGTATGATTTTCTAAGTGAAACGTGAGCCGTCAGCAGCACGTTACCCTTTGAGCTGCTCGGTGAGGCTGTTGACCAGCAGCTGGTGTTTCTCGGCGTCTCTGCTGTGCTGACTGCGCACGCCGGCCAGCTGGCTCTGCAGTTTCTCCGTCTCATTCTGTGGTGACAGAAACAAAACGGTCAAATTACGATCAAGATCACAGGATCTTAATTTCAGCACAGCAAACAGACCTGAAGTACAGCAGCTGTTCGCGTTTACAAAGGAAGGCAAACTGGACTTTAATGTTGAATTTGGGCCAACATGTTGAAGCATAAAGAGTAAGAACTAAAGGATCTTAGTTAGTTTTATTCATCCATCTGATACTTTAGTGGCACAATAAGAAACTTTACTTCAATCTGCTGCAGTTTGGGAGAAACTAAGTTATTTCTAAGTATTTATCTGTGTTTTTATACAGTTTGCATGAAGGTAATTAGAATAAAATTTTAACTCAGTTAACAGATCAAAATATTTAACTTTAGACAGATTTTTCTGGTCTGTACCTCCGAGTTCCTTGCGGTGCCCCATCATTGAAAAATGGTTAATTATGTTTTAGCAGTGTGTGTTTTCAGTTCCTACATAAATGGCGCCCAGCGTGGGGAACCCGACCCAAAGCTGTCGCCACATTTAGAAACCATAAATGTTTCTAAATGCTGTGTTGGTTCGTCATATTCAGTCCCAGAGAAACACAGTGAAGTTTGTTTGTAACCTGTTCCAGGTATGAAACCCACATTTCTTTTCTATTTGCTTTGTAAATGTGCTTGTAGTTTGGTTGAACAGGATTTGTGGAGAACATCATTTCCACCCTGTGCCACATTTCAACGTTCAGTAATGAAGACGCGACACCGAGTGAGTCAGCGCTGCATGTCTGTGGTTAACCAAGCACGCCAACCACACCGTTAGCCACCACCACCGCCAGAGGTGCCTCCAGCGCACACCAAACATGAGCGACCCAACACACCTGAGAGACCCAACATGGCTGCTCTTCTTCATCTACATCAAACGTCACCTGTGTTAGAAGGGTTTAACATGCAGTTCACTCGTCATTTCACCAACTTATTCATCAGAGGGACGGTTACATCGCCCCAGTGTAAGGCGGTCTTTAAGAAGGTGAGCGGTTGTTAGAGGTATCGCTGCGATGCGGGGAGCAGGAGCGTACCTGCAGCGCCTCTATCCGGGCCTGCAGCTGCAGCCGGTCCTCCAGGTCCTGGCACCGCTCCTCCAGGCTCAGGATCTGCTCCTGCAGCTGGTTCCTCTCAAGCTCCAGCTCCTCCACGACGGAGCGCAATCCATCTGCAACCGCCAGGAGACGCAGGTAGAAATGTAACCAGGAGAACGAAAACTTCATTTACTGAGATTATATTCCAAATGGTAGAAAAGAAATGTGCAGGAAATTTTAAAATATTTGTTTCAGGAAAACCTTTGAGGCGTCATCTAGTTTTCAAGCGGGTCAAATTTCATAATAAAAAAACATTTAAAAATGGAAATAACGTGTTATTTAAAAATGATCGATATTCTAATATTTTAACTTATTTTTACAAACATTAATGATTTGATTTTAAAACTTAATTTAAAATATACAAGGTACATTTAAAAATATGTTTTAAATACATTATAATTACATACCCATTTTCTAATACTTTAAATTTTATTTTTATAAACCGTAATTAAAAAATTAAAACCAAAGGAAGAAAAAAATTATTAGTTTTATAATAAATAACTAGTTATTTAAAAAATGTTTAAAACAACTATCAAATGTTATTTTCATAAACATTTATTTAATTTTGCTAATTAAATAAATCATAAATAAAACGTATAAGGGTGAGAAAACAATAATAAATACTGTTTATTTAATAATTGCTCATTAATGAACATCAATATTACCACTTTGATTTTAAAAGGGTAAAGAATGTCAGCATGTTTTATTCAGGGTGAAGAAAACAACATTTCAGTTTGTTCCCTTTAAATCACCAAAAATTACATCAGTTTTCAATCTAAAACATCTGTTAAGAATCTGGTGTTGAAAGTGCATTTTCTGTAATCGACCATCTGCAGATAAAAACTGATGCAATGTTTGGCTTGGTGAGTAAAATAAACCCGAAGCAGGTGAAGGAGGAACGTTAGGAACAAAATGGGAGAACATCGTGCAGAAACACCAAAAAACACCAAACTTACAGCAGCTGGACGACATGTTTAAACCCACATTCACAACGATGTCACTGAAACCGACAGCCTTAATCAGACACACAGGCAAACACTAGCCAGCTCAACCAGCATGCACGTGTCTGACAAATTAAAATCTTAAAAGTGACGATAAGATGAGGCACAGACGACTGGGCCACAGCAGAGCTCTGGAAACCAAACACACACAAAAACCACAGATCCCAGTGGGTTTTACCAGAGATCCCAGTGGCCTTTACCAGAGAGCCCAGTGGTTTTTACCAGAGATCCCAGTGGTTTTAACCAGAGATCCCAGTGGTTTTTACCAGAGATCCCATTGGTTATTACCAGAGATCCCAGTGGTTTTAACCAGAGATCCCAGTGGTTTTAACCAGAGATCCCAGTGGTTTTAACCAGAGATCCCAGTGGTTTTAACCAGAGATCCCAGTGGTTTTAACCAGAGATCCCAGTGGTTTTTACCAGAGAGCCCAGTGGTTTTTACCAGAGATCCCAGTGGTTTTAACCAGAGATCCCAGTGGTTTTAACCAGAGATCCCAGTGGTTTTAACCAGAGATCCCATTGGTTTTTACCAGAGATCCCATTGGTTTTTACCAGAGAGCCCAGTGGTTTTTACCAGAGATCCCAGTGGTTTTAACCAAAGATCCCAGTGGTTTTAACCAGAGATCCCAGTGGTTTTAACCAGAGATCCCAGTGGTTTTTACCAGAGATCCCAGTGGTTTTTACCAGAGATCCCAGTGGTTTTTACCAGAGATCCCAGTGGTTTTTACCAGAGAGCCCAGTGGTTTTTACCAGAGATCCCAGTGGTTTGTACCAGAGATCCCAGTGGTTTTAACCAGAGATCCCAGTGGTTTTTACCAGAGATCCCAGTGGTTTTTACCAGAGATCCCAGTGGTTTTTACCACAGATCCCAGTGGCCTTTACCAGAGATCCCAGTGGCCTTTACCAGAGATCCCAGTTGTTTTAACCAGAGATCCCAGTGGTTTTAACCAGAGATCCCAGTGGTTTTAACCAGAGATCCCAGTGGTTTTTACCAGAGATCCCATTGGTTTTTACCAGAGATCCCATTGGTTTTTACCAGAGATCCCAGTGGTTTTAACCAGAGATCCAAGCGGTTTTTACCAGAGATCCCAGCGGCTTTTACCAGAGATCCCAGTGGCTTTTACAGAGATCCCAGTGGTTTGTACCAGAGATCCCAGTGGTTTGTACCAGAGATCCCAGTTGTTTTAACCAGAGATCCCAGTGGTTTTAACCAGAGATCCCAGTGGTTTTAACCAGAGATCCCAGTGGTTTTTACCAGAGATCCCATTGGTTTTTACCAGAGATCCCATTGGTTTTTACCAGAGATCCCAGTGGTTTTAACCAGAGATCCCAGTGGTTTTAACCAGAGATCCCAGCGGTTTTTACCAGAGATCCCAGTGGCCTTTACCAGAGATCCCAGTTGTTTTTACCAGAGATCCCAGTGGTTTTAACCAGAGATCCCAGTGGTTTTTACCAGAGATCCCAGTGGCTTTTACAGAGATCCCAGTTGTTTGTACCAGAGATCCCAGTGGTTTTAACCAGAGATCCCAGTGGTTTTAACCAGAGATCCCAGCGGTTTTTACCAGAGATCCCAGTGGTTTTAACCAGAGATCCCAGTGGCTTTTACAGAGATCCCAGTGGTTTGTACCAAAGATCCCATTGGTTTTTACCAGAGATCCCATTGGTTTTTACCAAAGATCCCATTGGTTTTTACCAGAGATCCCATTGGTTTTAACCAGAGATCCCAGTGGTTATTACCAGAGATCCCAGTTGTTTTAACCAGAGATCCCAGTGGTTTTAACCAGAGATCCCAGTGGTTTTAACCAGAGATCCCAGTGGTTTTAACCAGAGATCCCAGTGGTTATTACCAGAGATCCCAGTGGTTTTTACCAGAGATCCCAGTGGTTTTTACCAGAGATCCCATTGGTTTTTACAGAGATCCCAGTGGTTTGTACCAGAGATCCCAGTGGTTTGTACCAGAGATCCCAGTGGTTTTAACCAGAGATCCCAGTGGTTTTTACCAGAGATCCCAGTGGTTTTTACCAGAGATCCCAGTGGTTTTTACCAGAGATCCCAGTGGTTTTTACCGGGCCAGACGGGAATGAACAGCCAGTCATCCAACATGGTGTTATGGAGAAAACAAAACAAACCAAAGGACCTGAAGCTTCCCACAGTGCAGGTGACTGAATGCATGCCGGTGGAAAGCTGCCTGGCGGGTCTCACACCTGTGTCAGGAGAACTGTACTCGGGCCACCAACCTCCCATGTTCTCTCCCTCCATCGGGGTCGTGCTCTCCGAGGTGCTGCCCGGGTTCTGGAAGGACGCCTGTCCGTCGAACTCAAAATCCTCCTAAAAACATGATATTTACATTAAAAATCCACTCTGTGGCTGCAAAGCAAGCCCACACCATCCACCCTCCACCACCGTGCTCCATAGATCATAATGAGTTTAGGCTGATCTGCTGGGTTCGGTCCAACACGTCCTTCACCCAGATGCAGCTTTGCCAACCTAAATCTGCTGCCATCTTGCTTCTAGACAGGCCTTCTCCTTTTACCCATTCGAGCAGCCATATTGGCTCAGAGTCATGACCTTTGACCTTGATTGTGCTAACTGAGGCCTGTAGCGTGAGAGATGGTGGAGGGACATCCACTCCTGAGAAGACTGGCGGCTGTCTGAGAGGTTTTCCTTTGGGGAATAATCGATTTTGCGGAAAGAGGCAATTTGGAGATGACCTTTGACCCTTCCCAAACTGTTGCTTCACCAACTTCTCTGTTGTGTTTCCAGCTGTTGCAGAATTAGTTAATCCATTCATCTGATCAGATTTAAATCTTAGAAGGTCATTAAAGGAGCTGCTTCTCAGAGCAACACTGGGAAAATCGTTGCTAAAGGGTTAACAGAGCGGCTGTGTGTGTAACACACCGCAGTTACTTGATTGTGCTATAAAATAAACTATCTGCCTGGAAAATACATAATACTGCCCCCCCAAGATGAAAAGAAACCCAACATAAGTATTAATGTCTGATAATATTAATACTTCATGACACCTGGTCGTCCCTGCAGGTTTACTGATGAAACTACAGATGAAAACTAGGCTTTATGGTTAACTGGCATGTTACGTGATGTTCATCGCCCCTTTGACATAAATAAACAACAATAAAAATATATTACTTTAAAATAAATAATTATGGCTGACAATTATTTATTTTAAAATAATATATTTCTAATACTTTTAATTTTATTTTCTTAAACATTTAATCATTTAATTTTAAAGATTAAATAATTATTAATGAACAAAAAAATCAAAAGGCAAGAAAAAACATTTCTAAACACACAATGACAGTGTATTAAAATTGTATGTTAAATTTCATTTTCATAAACAATTAGCCATTATTTAATTTTTAAAAGTTTTATAAATCAGAAAGAATGATTTAAAATCAAAGGCAAGAAAAACTCTACAATAATGGAGTTGGCACCAACCTGCAGGCTTCGATGGGCCGGAGCTAGCAGCTTCTTGGCCCCAGGTCGGGCCAGCCCCCGAGCCTGAGCCAGCTCCTCCTCCAACTCCTGCTGCCGGGTGGCCAGAGCTGGATCGGAGCAGCCAGGAAAGAACCAGTCATCCTCAATCAGTTTTGTGCCACAGGGGAAAGGGGGGAGGACGAGTTTGTGGATGGAAGTGAACATTAGGGTGGACTGGACAGATGAGCAGAAGCGTGACGATGTGGACGGTGTTGGTGGTGAAGAATATGGAAATCACACACAGAAAAAGCTTTTTCTAAGAGTGGAAACACTGAGCAAAGAGGAGTGGAGCTGGAGGAGAGGTGAAAGAATCAGGGATGGAGAAAAATATGGATTTCTATGTCTGCAACACTTCATGAAGAGACACACCGCTCAAAGCCATGCACACCTAATTTGCATTGCAAAGGAAAACAGCATTCAAACATGTGGGAGACGGGCGTACGAGTGGCAGAGGGAGGAAGGACAGAGCCCGTCTTTATGAGTCACACTTAAAAGCCAACGCTTCAGCGCTGAAACGTGAAATCTGTGCAGATCTGAGAGGCTTCCTCAGGACGGGAGCAGGGCGGCGTCCGAACAGACCGCCGCAGACGGTCCCATCCGTTTTGTGCAGACAGGCTGCTTGGTAGGGTGGAGGGGAGGAAAGGTGGAGGGCAGATCCAAGCAGAGGGTGAGGCAGAGAGGGGACACAGTGTGTTCAGCCTGATTAGTGTGTGCACAACAAGCAGAGTTAGGAAGAGATGGAAAAGTTCCCGAAATCCGATGGGGTAAAGCGATTCAGTCTGCGTCCTGCTCAGAGTCAGAACCGACTTCAACCCAACTCCAGTTTATCTCAGGGGGTTTTATGTGACTGACCAACACAAATGAATGCAGATTTTTCAAAAGGAAAGAAAAACGATACAAAGCTTCCAATTAATTCACAATAAAAATCTGAAAAGTGTGGAGTGCTTTTATGTTCAAGAACCACCATTGGATGGATGCAGCAGCTTTGCATATTTTTCCCCAAATCAAATTGAAATATTATGAGAATGAAGTCATAATGTTATTTGAATAAGGTTGGATTATTACAAGAATAAAGTTATAATACTAAAATAAAGTTGTAATATTATGAGAATAAAGTTATAATAATGTGAGAATACGTTTTGGGTCTCAATCTGTTTGGTTCTGCATAGATCTTTCAATAATTTTGTAATTTCTGATGGTTGCAAAGATTTTCTTGAAGGTTATTGCAGTAAAGGGGGGAGAATGCAAATACATGACACACTTTTCTGATTTTTACATGTAAAAAAGGTGGAAATAATGTATTTGTGTTGGTCTGTCACACAGATTAACAAAAAGATACATTAAATACAGTATCCAAAGAGTAAAAAAGTCTTTAAAGGCATAGTCTGTGTGTTAGAGCAGACGCCCCAACTGCACTTAAAAGATGCAGTAATTTTACAACCAGTGACCTCTTACTCTTAATTACTTTTATATCAGTTAATATTTGGTCTTCAGTAACTGATAATGCGTCAGTTAAACACCAATCTGCCTGTTAGTAAGGATGAGAGCGAAGGATCTCTGTCTGAAGCATTTTACTCCTCAGTTAGTGCAAATCTTCCCAAACACTGAGACCAGGACACACTGCTGCAGCGCAACCATTAGAGTCCAGACAAACAGAAAAACCGGCACAGAGGACAAGAAGAGAGGGGAAATGGAGTAAAAACAGAGGGAAACTAAACGACAGACTCTGCAGCGCGGCCCGTCTCTGCACTGGCTGAAGCTCAACCCCGTAAAGCTGAGAGGAGCCCCAGGCAGTGCAGGGAGCCGGAGCTGCGCTGCAGGTGTGGAGGAGCCTGCATGCACAAAACTGATGGGAAACCGCTCTGAGTGGCTGCTCCCATCCCCGGAGCAGGGCGCTGGAGAGGGAGGCGGGAGGCAGCGCACGCTAACTCAGATCCCCCACATGATGACGGAGACGACAGGGGAAATAAAGAAACAGAAATGATGTTCAGTCAGACAACAGAGGGCAAGAAACACAAAAACACTCCACAGACTCTGGGCTCACTGAGACACGATGGCTGCAGCCAGAACGGACCTGCAGGGGTCAAACTCATCCTCACTTTGGGTCAAATCAGGTTATGAATGTTCTTAAAGGGCCGGCTGTGTCACAACGTTTTGATAAAACCCATGATTAAACTGTTTAAATATTAATAAATAGATGTTTTTTCATTAAGTACTTCTTAAAATTAAATCATATTTAGCATCTTTTCACACTGATCAGTCCATCCAGGATTTCACAACTGTTTTTGTGATTTTTGGCAAAGTTTCGTGGCGCTAATTTAGAAATTTAATTTAGACTGAAACAGCTGAAATACTGCCACCTACAGGAGGGAGTTAGCATCACTTAAACCCATTTCGAGCTGCAACTACCAAATATTTAAGGAATCGATTCTATCAATTATTCGGACGATTAATCAGATAAAGAAATTGCCACATTCTGCAGAACTTTTAACTCAAAATTAGAAATACACCAAAAGAGGAAAATAAACAATTTGTTTATTAAAATAAGAAAATAAACATTCTATTGTCTAAAATAATAGCATTTCCTTTAGTGAACACTTGATCAGTTGTAAATCAATTAATTTTTAGATTAACCAATTAATAATTGGATTACAAAAGATGCCAGTTGAAGCTCAAACTGGAGGAACTTTGGATAAAACACATTTACAGTCTTTATATTTATATTAGATGATATTTTTTGTACAATTTTTGGCTTTTTTCAAAGTCTGTGTATTTGAGTTAACGATTAATCGATTACTGATTGGACAATTATTTCTATAATCATTTAATTTCAGTAATTTCCCGGTTGGGATGAATAAAGTACTTCTAATCACAATGAATCCTATAAACAGTTTCAGCTCTGAACAAAATGTTTTAAGGCAATTTCTGCAAAAAAATAAACAAACTGCAAAAATCTCACAATTATGCATTACTGACAAAAAATCTGCTGATTTTTTGCATAAATTTCTGCAAAAAACTGGATGGACTGACTGACTGGTGTTTGTGTTTCTGTGTTGAATTTGTTGGTCAGGACAGAGAGGAGTCCTTATCAGGGAGGCTTTTCATTAATAAACCTCTCAATTAAAATGGATAAAATGGATTTTTATCCATTTTACCAGATAAAAATAAAGGTTAAGTAAATAAAAACATAAACAGCTTTGGCGGGCCAGATTTAGTCTGATGTGCTTTGTAGAGGTGAATGAGACTAAAATAAAAATGTGAGTTGCTGCGTTATGACGGATGACGGAGCAGGTTAGGTGTGCATGAGGTGAGCGGATCAGCAGAAGGATCCGGTTCTGGTTCCTATCCTGCAGCTGCCTCTCACCCTCTCGCTCCTCCTCCATGTGGCTGATCCGCAGCG
Source organism: Poecilia mexicana (assembly GCF_051168715.1). NCBI lineage: Eukaryota > Metazoa > Chordata > Actinopteri > Cyprinodontiformes > Poeciliidae > Poecilia > Poecilia mexicana. The sequence goes on along the minus strand of NW_028263372.1, from coordinate 36,029,307 downwards.
CCATGGCCGCCCTCTCCTCCCGTTCCTCCCGGGCTCGGTCCCGGGCGCTCGCCGCCTCCGCCACCATCTCCTGCCACTCCAGCACCTTGCTCTGGGTGTCGTCGGCGCTGCCGGACTCGCTGGCCTGCAGACAGACGGCAGACCCGGTGAGGAGCGGGTCGGGCTTCGGCGGGTGAAGGCGGGGGTAGCGGTGCCGACCTGGGAGGCCGCCCTCTTGGTGAACTGCTCCAGCTCGGCCTGCAGCGTCCTCTGCTGCTCCTCATACAACACCAGCTTCGCCTCCAGCATTTCTGACGGGAAACAGCCAGATGTTCACGGCCTCCAGTCAGAGGAAAATCACCGGGTCCGGTCTCCTTACCGCTCTTCGCCCTCAGCTCCTCGTACTGATCCACCTTCCACTGGTTTTCCTCCCGCTCCTCCTCCAGAGCCGTGATCCGACCCCGGAGCGCCGTCAGGTCCGGAGGAGCAACGCCAGCCTTACAGGAAGCAGAAAACGTTTCATTTCCATCTGCTCCGTTTTACAGTTCACACATTTATCCACAGAAACATTTAATCAATTTTCAAGCAGTTTAAAGGTAAGTTTGAAGTTTTTCCTCCTCCAAACTTTGGGAATGAAAACAAAACAAATGAACTAAAAAATATCTTCAATTCCCAATGACATAGTTTAAGTTAATAATGTCTAGTGATAGTATTATACATTCTACAAAAGGGACAAGATAAACAAACTAAAATATAATATTTTTTCGTTTTGAAATGTCTCACCCACCTGAGAACAAAAAACATTTCAACAAATCCCCCAATTTCAAGAACTTTATCATATAAAATCCCAAAGGGAAATTAAATATCGTTGTAACTCATTAATTCAAAATGTACCTGAGTTATCATGGATGGTGATGGCTGTGAGCATTTATTACCTTATTCAACCTTTAGTTCATTTACACAGAATAAGTCATTGATCCATCAGTAATAAAACATGTTCATTACATGAAAACAAACTTTGAGCTAAATGATCTTCCTGCTCAAATGCTTAAACACAACATGCCAAATATCTATGAAAATGTTCCTGCTACTTTCTCTGGCATTTAGAAAATACAAATCATTTTGGAAATTCTGACTGACCTGAAACAATAAAACTTAAGTTTGATTCAACTTCAGTTGGTGAGAAAAATGTGTCTTTATTAGACGTTTGAAATATCTGGTTTCAGCTGTAAATAATATATAACTTTAGGCTTTACTCACTTTTGGATTCAACTTTATTGCTCAGCTGAACAGAAATGTCCAAACCTTGAAATCGCCTCATTGAAACGAGTTTCACTGCAGCTGCTGCAGAGGAAGCGTTAAAACTCACCTGGCTTTTCTTCAGCTCCTCTTCCAGCTGTCGGATCCGAGACTTGGACCAAGCTTTTATTTTCAGGAACTTGGCCTCTGACCTGCTGGCCTCTTCCGTTTTTTGCTTTGCTTGAGCTGAAAGAAAACAGAAAACTAATTAAACTAACAGAAACCATGAAACCAACCAGAGATGTTCCAGATCACCAGTTAAATGAACCTTCCAGCTCCGCCATCCTCTGGACGGAGGCCGGATCCGTCGGCAGGTTCCCGCTTCCTGAGGCCTCCTGGCAGACAGGTGGCGCCGCTGCAGGCGAGGCTGTGCGGCGCTCCTCCAGCTGCCCCAGCAGCTCCGTCTGCAGTCGCTCCATCTGGTCCTGATGCTGCGCACTCAGCCGCTGCAGCTCCACCTGGTGCTTCTCCATCAGGTCCCGCAGCTGCGCTCGCATCACGTGCTTCTCCGCCTCCATCTTGGACTCCAGGCTCTCCCGCTCCACCTGCAGCCGCTGGAGCCGCTCCGTCAGCTCCTGTCGGGTCAGAGAGAACCGACACCACGTGACCCAAAGTATTCACAGGAACCTTTCTGCAGTTATTCATTTTGCTACAAGAAACCATGATTTATTTCATCAGGATCTGATGAACAAGAAGCAGAAAAAGATTCCAATGTGGAAGGAAAATGATTTTTAAATTAAAATCACAAATTTTAAAAAAGGGAAATTAAATATTTTTAAATTAAAATAAAAAAATACATTTAAAAATTAAATGAAATATCTATCTATATATATATATATATATATATATATATATATATATATATATATATATGGAAAATAAAACTAAATATGCTAAAATAAAAAATGCATAAAATAAAAAAATGTAAAATATATACAAATAAAATAAACATGAAATAAAAAATACATATTAAATGAATAAATTAATATGTATAGGCCATTCAAACACAAGGATCTGCTTCAATCTCAGCCATCCCATATCATCTCCAGCTGTTTGTTCAGGGTGGATGATGGAGGGGGAACCATCAGCTCTGACCAGCCTCCCTGTCCCCAAAGCATCATGCTGCCACCACCGTGTTTCAGATGGTGTGTTCAGAATGAGTCCAGTTATCAGTCTATGTTAAACTGTCTGGAGCAACATCGTGTGTTTGCACTGGACTGACAGATGAATAAACATTCATGATACTTCTGTCTGGGTTTTATTTGTAAGGAGAGTCGAAACTTTTGAGGTCGACAGATTAAAAATGATGACAAAAATGGGACGATATCGATGATGAAGCATTACGGATTCTTACTGTTTATGAAAGTGTAAGAAGAGAATTACATTTACATAAAGTGACATTTATTGATGTCACTTCCCTTAAGGTAACCAAAGGGTCACAAGCTTGATTGCTCCTGTTTACTGGTTTGGTTTGGAGAAAGGACCTGCTGACCTTGATCTGCTGGTCCCTGCCGTCCACCTCTCCCTGCAGCACGTCGATGACCTGCGTCTTCCCGTTCAGGACCTCCTCCTTCTCATGCAGCTTCTGCTTCAGAGCCTTCAGCAGCTGGGGGGAAACAGGAAGTTAGAAGGAGTTTCTAAGCGTTTCATTGGACGGTGAGCGGCGGTGCCGGTACCTGCTCCAGGTCGGCGCTGGCGTCTGATTTGGCCGCCAGCCTGAACAGCTCCTGTTCGTGCATCTGGTTGATCTCCGTCAGCTGATTATCCTTCTGAATGATGATGTCTTTAAACGTCTGGATCTGAAAACAAGATGGCGGCGTTATTTCTGCCTCTGCGGCCTCAGTTTGAGCTGGCGTGTTAAACCTACGTTCTGCTTGAACATGCTCTCCTTCTGGCTGTACTGCTCCTTCTCTGAGGCCAGCAGCTCCTTCAGGCTGTCCGTCTGCTCCAGTAGCAGACTGTAACGCTCCTCTGACTCCTCCACCTTCTTGGTCAGGCTCTGTACCAGCAGCTGCAGCTCCTGCGTCTCTCCGCCGACCTCCAGCGCCTGAGAAGAAGACAGGAGTTAAAACATGTGGAAGCTTCCTCCATCAGAGAAGCAGAGCCTGGATGTCAGAAGAGCTTCACCTTCTGCTGCGGTGCAGCAGCTACAGGATGATCTGCAGCCAGTCCGGTCTGCAGGTGGACGATGTACGCCTCCTTTTCTGCCAGCCTCCTGTCCCTCTCTGTCAGCATGGCGTCCATCTCCTCTCCTCGCTGCTGCTGGACCTCCAGCTCCTTCCTCTGGAATCATTCAGGAATAATTAACGTCTACCAAGACGTCTCCCAAACAGAATAACTGCAGACAGAAATAACTGAGTTAATTTGGCCGGGGAATATCATCCACCTTGTTCTGCAGTTCTCCATCTTTCAGAGAAAGCTGCTGCTCCAGCTCCTCCAGCTTCTTCTTCAGCAGGACGATCTTCCCCCGACTGGCCTGCTCTCCTCCTCCCTCTGAGGAACCCTGAGGAGCAACAACTCATTCAGCCATCATCATCATCATCATGATCATGATGATGATCATCATCATCACCATGATCATCATCATCACCATGATCATCATCATCATCATGAAACTCATCATCACGATCATCATCATCACGATCATCATCATCATCACCATGATCATCATCATGATCATCATCATCATCATGATCATCATCATCATCATGATCATCACGATCATCATCATCATCATCATCATCACCATGATCATCATCATGATCATCATCATCATGATCATCATCATCATCATGATCATCACGATCATCATCATCATCATCATCATCATCATCATGATCATCACGATCATCATCATGAACATCATCATCATCACGATCATCATCATCATCACCATGATCATCATCATGATCATCATCATCATCATGATCATCACGATCATCATGATCATCATCATCATCATGATCATCATCATCATCATGATCATCACGATCATCATCATCATCATCATCATCACCATGATCATCATCATGATCATCATCATCATGATCATCATCATCATCATGATCATCACGATCATCATCATCATCATCATCATCATCATCATGATCATCACGATCATCATCATGAACATCATCATCATCACGATCATCATCATCATCACCATGATCATCATCATGAACATCATCATCATCACGATCATCATCATCATCACCATGATCATCATCATGATCATCATCATCATGATCATCATCATCATCATGATCATCACGATCATCATCATCACCATGATCATCATCATGATCATCACGATCATCATCATGATCATCATCATCATCACGATCATCATCATCATCACCATGATCATCATCATGATCATCATCATCATGATCATCATCATCATCATCATCACCATGATCATCATCATCATCATCATCATCACCATGATCATCATCATCATCATCATCATCATGTAAATAAAACAGATAAAAAAGAAGTAAATAAACCTGAAGACAAAAATAAACCTGATAAAAATAAAACCTAAGAAGTAAAAAAACAACTGGAGATTAAATATTAAATATGAGCAAAATACAACATTAATGTACTAGAATATGTAGTAAAATAACAACTGTAACATATTTTAAAGTAAAACTAAAAAATTAAATAGTAAAATCTAAATAATAATAATAAAAGGTAAACACCAAAACTGAATTAAATCTGTTCAGTTCATGTGTCTGCAGAGATCCTGGCTTTTCCCAGACCTTCTTGCTGTGGGTCGGCGTTCCGGCTTCTCCCTGCTGCTTCCTCAGCTCCTCCAGCTGTGATGTCAGAGACGTCACCTTGGCTTTGTTCTGGAGGCGGAGCTTGGACAGCTTGGCCTCACACGCCTCCTTCTCCCCCTGAGGCACACAGACGATAAATCACTCCAGTCACAGGAACAATCAGCTGCATTAAATGTGGAGGATAATCAATATTAATTAATATAGTTTGTCTTTGTTTTGGCGTTCAGGTCAAACGTTCACTGAGTTCTTATCTCACATCCCGTCTCCTAGTGACTGCTGGACTCTGCCTCCAGGGGTTAAAGGTTAACCTAATCCGGCACCAGGTTGTGGGCGGAGCCTGGAGGGGAGCCGCCCTCACCTTGAGCTGGTCGTCTTTGGAGCGAAGCGCGGCGTCTTTTTCCCGGATTAGCTCCTTCAGCTGGGAGACGAGCTGCTCCGTCTGGATCAGCCGCTCCGCCATTTCCTCCACAGGCAGTTCTGCAGCGCCAACAGAAGCTGCAGCAGCGCCGTGAGGGGAGCCGGCGCCCTGAGGAGGAACGATAAGACACACAGATCAGTCTGATTCTGGATGAAACTTTATCTAACCAAAGCATAGTACTAAGAACTTATTGATTCTTTATTCTGATTTCTAATAGAAATGCAGTGAAAATAATCAGAATAACTGACAGGTTTCTACTCTAACAGCTCCTTCAGGTTTCCAGACTTTAGTTTTTCATCCTTTTCAATATAAATGCTGAAGTTCCCTGAGAATTTATGGCAGATGTTGAGAGTGAGAAACATGCAGCAAACTTTCTACTTTACATTGAGCTTCAGTTCAAACTGAAGCTCAGGAATAAACTTCTGACTAAATACATACATTTCTAAATGCTGCTCTGAATAAAGCAAATACAGCATTTCAATATGCCTTTTCTCTTCTGATAACAACTGAACAATGTTATGAATGGCTGCCTTCATACTGAAAACAGCTGAATGGGATTCAAACAGGAAGTTGTAGCTCAGTAAAACGCACCAGCTCAGCAGTTTGACTGATTCCTGTTAATCTGGACATTAAGCTCAACGTTAACACAGATAAACCTGCAGGTATGATGTCAGAAATACCTGGAGCTTCAAAAGTTATCACTGTTGGTGAAAGCTGGTTGTAAAAATGCAGCAGATCAAAAGTATCAGATCATTTTAATGCTCCAGAACTGGAGAGCTGCCATCCTGCAGCGGTGCATTGCTGCTCCGAGTCGGAGGTGAAAGACTGGAGCTGATGAGGGAATTCACCATCTGGAGCAGAAATGCACCTACAATCTGCAGGACAGCTGAACCAAAGCTATAACTGAATGATATTTTTATTTCATTTTATTGCTCTTTTAGTTTGCTTTTAAATGATGTAAATGCAGGACTTACAGCAGAGCCGGGCTCTCCCTCTTCCCCAGAAAACCATTTCAGCATGGTTGATTAGAGGCCTGGAATACACACACACAGACACACACACACACACACACACACACAGAGACACACACACACAGAGACACACACACACAGAGACACACACACACAGACACACACACACACACACACACACACACACACACACACACAGAGACACACACACACAGAGACACACACACACACACACACACACACACACACACACACACAGGAAGTCAGCTTTCTCTTTCACATTCCAACAAAGGGCTGCTGTTCAGGTATTTCTAGGAGAAACAGACCAGATTAATCAGATTAACGTCCCGCAGCTCAAATAAAGAAACATTCAATGTTTTTCTACCCAGTTTGAATCATCCTTGTTGGTTTGAGTCCTTCATAAACCCTCAGCAGAGGCGTAGTTTACTGATCTGTTCTCACATGAAACAAACACATGGTTTTCTAAACTCAACTCATTTTGGTCTCAAACCAACAGCAAACAATATTTAATACATTAATATGGGTTAGGGAAGATGGACACTTAAATGGGGATTATTTTGTAATTGGTCCATTTTATGCTGTGTTTAAAATGTTTTCTTTCGTTTCCTTTTATGTGTTCTCGTCATTACAATTTGTAATCAGAAACGGATGAAATTGATAAAAACCTCAAAGGAAATGTGATTGGTGCTTCACTAGTTATTATTCCTTCTGGATGTTTAAATGAATTAATCTGATTCTGATGTCATTTCTGTCATTAATCCTCCTGTCCAAAATGCTTACACAGGAGTTACTGATGCTGATTATTATAAATGTTGAGAAAATTAACAAAGAGCCTGTCAAATATTTTTTTTTTCCAACACCAAACGTGCGTTCACATGGGAACGCGGCTGGACCATGAATCCATTTAACAATTATTTTCCATCTGTGGTTCTGGAGGAAGTTTGATCATTAACTTCCTTCTCTGATGCAGTTTCCAGTTTCCAGTTTTCCATTTACTCCCTCAGAGGCCCAAACCTTCACTCTGCTCATCACGTTCATGAAAGTTTATCTTAAAGGATCTAGAATTTATTTTTAAACTTTCAAACGAACAGCCAGCCGGTCGTTTCTCTTTGCAGCTGAACCAACAGTGGTGGCAGCATCATGCACAGTGTCTGGTTTGAACTTGTGCAGGAAAATAGAAAACTGTATATTTTTGTAATTCAATCCATATCAAATATCATAGATATATATTTATCATACAATCCATATAACTTTGTTTCTGTGACAGGATCCAAACGGTTCTCTGGAGTGAAACACCAGAGCAGCTAACAAAGGCTCTCATGTTTAAATATTCATCATCACCATGTGAGGGAATCAGATAAGTGACCTCAGCAGAAACGCAGAGGTCAGAGGTGAGCCATGTGGGTCATGTGACCGCTGGGACAGGAGCCAAGCTGGACAGAAGAAAAACTCCTGCAGGATGTTTAACCAGCTGCTGGTGGGATGACAAAAATCTCAGATATGAAACTAAATATATTCAATATACCTGCTGACTGGGTTTTAAATGTAAGGAAAAACTTTATTTAGATTAAAAATATCAAGTTTTTTTTTTTTTTTTTTTATACAAGCTCCTGTGAAAATATTATCTTCTTTTTTCTGGTCAAGCAGAGAAAAAGCAGCTAAACTATTTCCTATATCATCAAAAACAAACGGTCCTTTGTTGCGACTCATTTGGATTGGTTCTGACTGGTTCTGTTGAAGAATAATTCAATAAAAACGTTGCTGTTTGCAGCCTGGACCAGCAACATGTCAAAGTCTGTTTCTGGCAGGGAAGTCTGATGTTTTCTGCTCCTCTGCAGGATGGAAAGTAATCATCATCTAGTGACTGAAGGAAGCTCGGAAAAACAGAAAACAGGAAGAAACTGCAGCTGATATCATCAACCCCAGATTTTCTAAAAACTAGTTTCAATAATCAAAGATCAAAGCAATTTAAAAAGTAGTGCTTAAACGATAGCTTCATAGCTAAATTGTTGAAATGCAAGCTCTGCTTACGAATAGAATATGAATATATATGAATATTTAATTCCTGACGAATTGTTATGTCCCAGAAAACTAGCGTAGCAAGCAATAAAACAATTATATTTACAATATTAGTTCTAATACAAAATAGGGGACTTTAAATAAGCGTGAAAGCAGCCAGTAAGTAGAAACACACAATCATAAAATGTGGAAAACTACTGATCAACACCATTTTAAAATATTAAAATGGAGAAATAAAATAAAAATAAATAAACAGGCCATGGAATACCTGATGGTAATGTCTAATATTTTAACATTAATATTCCTCAGAAGGCTTTATTTTCTCTTTTTAACCAGCTTATGTAGGATATGAGCTGCCTGGTGAATCTTTCCAACTATTCCCCAGATTTATGGAAACATAACATTCCCGTTGAAGCAGAAACAAGCCAACCTGTGTCAGGACCCGAGGCCTGTTCAACACATGATCTGCCTCATTCATTGAGCCTGTTGGGCTGTCCAGCCACAGAGAGCAGACAGAAATCCGGTCAGACTGGTTCTGTCACGCAAAACCACAGCAGCTTAAACTGGTGCAGCTCTGACACGTTAAACTGGGCTAATCTCCGAGTTTATGAGGAGCAACAGTTAAAACCAGCCCAAACCCAGCAGAGCAGGAGCCAATTAAAAGACATTCCTGATCAGATTATGAACTGCTGTGTTATTTTCTTACTTCCAAATCCATACATTATATTTCATGAACACAGCACAGACGCCACAGATACACCTTAAAGCTTGAGCAACACGCACAGACATGTCAAGAGATTAAAACGCTGCTTTAAAACAAGCTAAGGCCACACACCGTCCAGTAGCTTGGAGCTAACTTCTTAGCTAACCATTTAAATGCCTCTCGGCTCCCCGTCGGCTCGTAAAACACGCAGGTTGTTCAGTTTGAAAGCTTACCGCGCTCACAACTTCATGAAGAACCCACCCGAGTCAACCCCTGGTCCAGAAGAGTCCAGCAAAGTTACATTTTATTACATTTAGAGTACAAATCTTCAACGGGACAGAGGTCTTGGACACATTTGTCAACAGTCTGAGAAACGTCTGCGCATGCGCAGTTCGAACAGGAAGAAGAAACCTTTTTATGCTTTTTCCATCAGCAGCAACAAAAAGAGATATCTCCAATAAATTATATTCGCATGGATCTAAAATGCATATCACATTGATACAGGTAAGGAATAAAGTCTTCTGTTGTCATTTGTTTTTCCTGCTATTTTTTTTCATTCATAACGTAATACATGAATCAAAGAAGCAATATTTTCCAGGAGAACTACATAGATATCATTTCCGGTTTTGCTTCCAACCTAAGAAGATTAAAACATTTTTGAAATTGCTTCCTTTTCATGTGAGTACACAATGAGAAAGTGCATTACTATACTATTATTTTATTAATTATTTTAAAAATGTCTCCTTGTTTTTCTTACTTTCACAAATATAAACGTAAGTAGATTTGTTCACGTTTTATTGTACTCTAAACAAAATGAATCAGCTATTCCTCTTGGATCTTTGAAGACGAGGGACAAAAAAATAGTAAATTGATATAAAATGAATGCATAATGTATTTTCCTTCGTCAGCATCCAGTCTTCAGCTTTGACTGACAGAATTGTGAGTCTGGTTGCCTTGCAGTATCAGAGGCAGTTTTGATTTATAAAATTGGGGTAAATGAGATGGTCAGCCTGTTTCATGGGCCTGCAGTTTGAGTAGGGCAGGGGTGTCAAACTCAGTTTCACTGAGGGCCACTTCAGCATATTGGCCCCCCTCAACGGGCCACATTGACAGTACAGATCAGGAGGGCATCCCTGCTAAAACACCCCAGACAAAAGGTTGACTTCCCTCATTCAGGTCTGTAGAGGCTTATAATGAGTCAGTGGTCCAGGTGTGTTAGAGAAGGAATGCATCTAAAGCTGCAGATGGTAGCTCTGGAAAACTAGACTTGGGCAGCCCTAGCATAAATGTATAAAAATACAATGTTAAAAATAAATTCAACACCTCATATTGTTAAATAACTGATTTTATGTATTGAAGTTTTAAATATTACATTTGAGTTTCCATGGATGTAAAATTACTGCTCAGTTTAAAAATTACAATATTTAAATCAGTGTTTAAAGGTAAGCAAGCAAATAATAAAAACAAGTCACATGGGCAGACATTATAGACTTTACGCAAAGATTTAGTCTCAGAGGCAACTGAAATCAATTAATTAAAAATCCTTTCTGAATATCATCTCTGAACTAAATGGGTCTTTCTGACCGGAGCTGACGGCGAGTTGAAGAGTTATGGACCGGACGCTTTGGAGCGTCTGGTTAGGAAGCGCATTACAAACCTTTGGTTGAAATGTAGTTTGTAGTCAATTCGTGCTCAAAACCCATTTTAAGTCAATCATTGGCCTATAAAATGCTGGGGGGCCACATGTGGCCCGCGGGCCTTGAGTTTGACATGTGCCTTACGCCACAGAACTGCCAATTGGTAATTGAAGTAAAGTAGCTTTGATTTCAAAGAAGCCGACATTGAAGTCGATTGGCAAATGAACCATCACCAAAGAGGAAGGCTCTTGTCTCACTGCACTCCAAGAGATGCAGAACCTACAAAAACTGTTTCTGTCTGGTTTCGAACCAGAGACATTTTGCATGTAAAGCAAACATGATAACCACTACACTACAGGAACTGAACTTCTTTGCTTTGTTTCAGTTTGAGGTTCCAAAGTTGATGATGTGAGATGCAACATGAAAATTTCAACTGAGGTTTGCACTCAGATGCCTGGATTCAGAGTACAGACCATGACACCACAGAGCCTTGTTCACCTTTAGTAAACACCTGTGATGAATAGAACATGCAAAATCTGTTTCTGTCTGGTTTTGAACCAGAGACCTTTTGCGTGTAAAGCAAACACGATAACCACTACACTACAGGAACTGAACTTCTCTGCTTTGATTCAGTTTGAGGTTCCAAAGTTGATGATGTGAGATGCAACATGAAAATTTCAACTAAGGTTTGCACTCAGATGCCTGGATTCAGAGTACAGACCATGACACCACAGACCCTTGTTGACCTTTAGTAAACACCTGTGATGAATAGAACATGCAAAATATGTTTCTGTCTGGTTTTGAACCAGAGACCTTTTGCGTGTAAAGCAAACGTGATAACCACTACACCACAGAAACTCAGGCTCTTTGCAGTGTTCCTGGTAGATGATCCACATTTTGTTAGAGACTAACGTCAACGATGGGCAAGGAACAATGTCAAATACTTACAGATCCTCTCAGAGAGCACAGTAACTTGGTGAACAAACTGTCAGACTTATACTTGTGCCTAATTTCACATTACAGTCCATAAACTAAGCCTGGATCAAAAAATTATATTAAAGATGTCATTAGCAGAGACAAATGGTTCTACAGAGACTTGGCTAAATGGCTATAAAATAAAATCAATACTTACAAATAAAAGATGGTTCAAAAATTAAATTAACACATTAAATTAAAAAATATCTGTGAAATACAATCAACACTTCAAAATACAAAATCTCTGGAAAATAAAATATTATGTATGTTGTTTTGAAAAACATTAGAATATAAGCATTTTATCAAATCTTCATTGTGGTAAGATCATGTAAGTTCTTCTTAAATCCATGGAAACTCAACAGTTTGTAAGGTAGGTGAGTTAACTCAACAGGTTAGAGCACCGTGCTGGTAATGCTGAGGTCATCGGTTCAAACCCCGTATGGGGCAATTCATGTCTAAGGTCTTTCACACAATCAACACTTCAAAATAAATAAGGGTTCAAAAATAAAATCAACACTTCAAAATTAAAAAATGGTTCAAAAATAAAATCAACACTTCAAAATAAATAAGGGTTCAAAAATAACATCAACACTTCAAAATAAATAAGGTTTCAAAAATAACATCAACACTTTACAATTAAAAAAATGGTTCAAAAATAAAATCACTTTAAAAAAATGGTTCAAAAATAAAATCAACATTTTACAATAAAAAAGCCCTAACCCTACCCTAATCCTAACCCTAATCAACAGTTCAAAATGTATAATGGTAACTGTTTCTGTCTGTTCAGTCCATAAACTAAGCCTGGGATCAAAAAATGTATTGAAGATGTCATTAGCAGAGACAGAGGCTTGGCTAAAAAATAAAATCAATACTTACAAATTAAAAAATGGTTAGGAAGCGCATTGCAAACCTTTGGTTGAAATGGCGTGTTAAATTCAAGTCTCCATTACAGACCAGAGAAAACTAAAAAGAATGCAACGTTGTGTTAATCCATTTGAGGAGCCGGTAGTTTATCTGGAGGAAATAAATGACGATGCAAAAGTTAATTAGATTGTAACATGCGCAGTCCGCTGCTCAACCACTGCGGACGAGGCTCCGCCGCTGCAAAGACTTAGAAACCGGTGGAAGAAACTCATCCAGAAGATTTAACAAATGGAGCCTTCTGGGTTCACGTTACCCAGGAAAGCGGCGCTCTGGAGGAGCTGCAGACGTGACATCTGTCCGTTTCGGAGAAGTGAAACCACGCTAAATAAATAAATAAATAAATAAATAATCCTGGTAAAAGCGCACACCGGATCGCACAGGGTAAAACACTCACAGAGTTCAGTTGATCTGTTTGGATCAGACAGATCCAACTGACTGATGAATTAGCGCAGATTTTTCTGCAGATGGGAACCAGGAGGAAGTTGTTCAGACCCCAGCGGGTGAAGTGATGCTAATTTAAGTGAAGTCGCTTAATTTAATTTATTAAAAGTTATTGGGGTGGTTTTTGTCACTACGAGAAAAATTTAGATGCATTTATCTGCTTAATCTGTGATGGTATCTGGATTCACGGTGAATATTAACTAAACCGCATAAAATGCGACTAAATAGCTGATGTTAATATGATTGTAATTTCACGGATAAAATAGTACAGGATCGATTTTTTTTATGTTGTCGGTCAAGATAACATCTAGCGCCACCTGCCGCCCTGACACCAACTCACACACATCTTCATTCACAGTCTTACTTGTAAATCGATTTTTCTTTTCTTGGACGTTTTGATGTTAGCTTGTCGACGTCTCAATTTTATTCGCTGGGAAAATCAATAAGCAGCTTGAGGTGACTCTGCTGCTCTCTAGTGGCGAGAAGCCGTAATGTTGGCTGGTAATCGGAATGCATTGTGGGAGATGTAGTTTGTAGTCAATTCGTGCTCAAAACCTATTGTAAGTCAATGTCGGCCTATAAAAAACTGCGGGGGCCACATAAAATGACATGGCGGGCCACATGTGGCCCGCGGGCCTTGAGTTTGACACATGTGGAGTAGGGGATGTGATTAACTTCTCTTCCACCATTAAATACTAATTGCTTTTCTGCACCATTAGAGTGAAAATATCTTTTTGGGTAAAATTTGTCTTTCCTTTCCTCATTAGAAGCTTCGTTTGGCTGGTAAATCAGTGAGTGAATTATTAGATCAGCTTTTTATAAATTTTTCACCCCTCGGGGGAAACTGCTCCATCCTGTGGCAGAATTGAGAATTACAACCATTCATCTAGTTTCAGGGCTGTCATGGAGGAAACAAGGCAGCAGCCATTTTGAAGTTGGCAGTTTAACAGCTTTTATCCTGTTTAACACCTGGGAATAATTAGAGCTTTTTTCATGCTGCATGTGGGATGTTTTTTGTAGTCTCTGTGCTAAACGATGCCTCCAGACAAATGTTGGTATCTCAGGAACCATGAAAGGTTTGGATTCATTCACCCTCATTCACCGTCCGTTTTTATCAGAAGGAATTTTAGGCTTTACATGAGGTTTTTTTTTTCTTTTTTTTTTTTTTTTTACATTGCATGGAATATATTACTGTAACCAGCATGCTAGTGGTAGCCTATTTGCTATCATTAGTATTTAGCTGGTTTTAGCTTTTTAGCTAATTTTGTTTTATACCTGGGTTTTTCACGCTGGATGGACTTTTTCTTACTTTTCTGCAAGTCTTCAGCAGGTGGCTTCAAACGTTTTTGCCGTTTTCACCAAAAGCATTCAGCATTCACATTTGTATTTCCTTAGGAAACGCACACTTTCTAGTTCTGGATTGAGTTTCTGATTGCAGTTGATGTTCCAGAAACACTCACAGCTGCATCACCCTAAGAAACCTGACCAAAACCTGATTTATTGGCCTTCTAATCTCGCCTCCTAATCTTAAAAATAAGCGTGGAAATAAAAGGGCGTCTCTCGTTAGCGTCTGTGTGAAGCCAGCAGATGTAATGCTGGCAGGTTAAGGAGCCTTAGAATGGTTAGTCTAAATCAATACAGTAAAAGCTCCCATAAGGTCTTCATGAAGCGACTGGAGGATCGTTTGGATCTGCAGTCTGATTCCTGTGAACACAGAAACTAACACACCAACCTGTTACTCTGATGGGAATCTGGGGGGAAAAACATTAAAATCATAAATGATGAGAAAGTCGAGCGTAAAGAGAATCAAACTGGTCATTTTTCCAAAGGTTTCATTTATTTTTCAGTAAAAGTCTAATGAAGAGTTTGAGCAGCTAAAATTGCACCATCTACTCATCATCAACCCAGTTTTATCATAGATTTTTCTAAATGAAGCTTTGAAACATTTCAGGTAGAAAAACATGTTGTGATAATTTGTTTAAATCAGGCACAGAGTGAAAAACAGTTTCAGACCAAAGTGAAAACCATCTAAAGTATAGCTACAGTTATTTTCTAGTCATATTTCCTTTTAACGTGACGACAAATGAAATCAGAAAAAATATCAAGGTGTTTTCAGAGTCCAGTTTGTAATGTCCATTTATGTGTTTGCAGAAAAATATGTGTGCATCTGAAAGTGAATAAAACCAAAATATCCTTAAATAAAATAAAGTTGAGCTGCCTGACTTAAGGGCTTGTAGTTTCTACAGACTCCTGGTGTTCATATGGGTCGTCTGACAACAGACGCTCAGCAAAAGAGACAAAATGTGGTTCAGAAAGTCGTACAATAAAAACATCAACCTTCCATGATGGAGGAAGGTTTTACTTTTTAAAATGTGAGGCCACAACAGTGTAAAAAGGCATTTTTAAGCCTGTAGTTGTCAGTTACAGATTGCTAGATTTATCCAAACTTGGAGATTTCCAAAAGTTGAAGCAAAAGTTCAAGCAGTGGGAGGAATAAGCTTCAAATGAGACCGAGATCAAAAGGCTTCTGCTTGAAAAATGAAAATGGGTCGATCCAAAACGTTTGGCCAGCTCTGCAGCGGTTCAGCAGACAGAATCAACTTTCCTACTGAACAGAGTAACAGCTGGAGGTCCTCTATCAGGACGCTCCAACCTGCTGGAATGCCGGGTGAAAAACCTTTTTCCATAAAACCGGAACCTGAACATTAAGGCTGGCCGTTGAGGTTTAATCCAGTGTGTATGTTGCTGAAATGTTCTTCATGATGGTCAGGCTGAACATCCCCACAGTCTGGAGGACTCAGGTCTTCTTCTCCTGGTTCTTAATGAACCAGGTTTTAGGCGCCAAGTCCAGTCTGAGCTGCTCCATGAGCCACGGATCCTTTTCTGCTCCCTCAATAAACTCCTCCAAAGATATCTGACCTACAGACACAACACAAAGTTCAAGAGGTCACACTGAACGGAAACGATACTGTTCATTTAAAACGGATCGTCTTCCTCCAGCTTTTCACTTACTGTCTTTGTTTTTGTCCGTCAGCTCAAATATCCTGTCACAGATGTAGTCGACAGTTTCTGCGTTCGAATCATTATGCCATTTGATTTTGGTGATGATCTGGAGAAAAAGAAACATGGTTATGTCAATATTTGAGCAAACATTTCCATGGTTTTGGATGAAAATTGTGAAAATGTTCATTTCTATAAATTAATTTATTTTTATAATTTCTCTAAAAGGTGATGGAGATGCAAAGATGGTCCCTGCATCTCTGCCAATTTTTCTAATTGGGTTTCTGCCAAAAGTTGCATAACTAACTTTTTTTTTTCTGGTCATAGTTTGAGATGTTTAGATGGCGGTTTTGCAACAATTTGTCTCCAAAACAGCAAAACGCCAGCAGCTCTGAAGTCAAACAACAAATAAAAACCCAGACGTTATTTAACTTCAAAACCATATTTTCATACATTTATAAGAGACATTTGTCTTTACTACCATGTTTCCCAGCCTGCAGGTTGTAAAGTGAGGAGGATTATCTGGAGTAAACAGCTTCTCTGCTGCTTAAAATACTCCAGAGTTCACAGTAGTTTAAGCTCAACCAGCTTCATGTTAAACTCTAAAAGCTTTTCCTGAAACAAGCAGAGTTTCTAAAACTCACTTTGATAATACGCCTCACTTCCTGATTGGTCAGGCAGCCGTTCCCATCGTTGTCGTAAATTTTAAAAGACCACTTCAGTTTGTCGATGAGTTTTCCACGAAGAACGAGGTTCACGGCTGCCACATACTCCATGAAGTCCAACTTACCGTCCTAAACAGAACCAGGAGAGATACTCTGTGGATTACTGAATCCGAACCCGTTTACCACACCGAAACACACGTTACCTTATTGGTATCAAAGGATTTAAAGACAAGTTCAATGAAAGCCACCTCCTCCTCTGATGATTTGCTGCTGACGCCAAAGATTTTCTTGAATTCATGCAGGTGCAGGTTTCCACTCGGACATTCATCGGTGAATTTCCGGTACAGTTCCTGAATGTTCTGCAGAGTCACTTCTGTGTCTGTGGTGGCCTGGACCTGACCCATCGCTTCAGGCAGGAGGCAGCAGGAGGCAGCGAGTTATGGAGCAGGAACATCACAGCGTGGCCATCAGGAACCCATCGGGCTGCTCGGACCTTTCCAGAACAGCTTCCTTCAGGAACATCTGCTGATCAGATCCACTTACATCCCAAACAAATCCCAACCTCTAAGGAAAGACTTCTGGAATATTCCCTAACTATTCCTTCTCCACCATGAAGTGAAATAAAGTTGGGAAGCTAATCTGCAGAGTGTTTGACTGCGGAGAGGAGCAGAGCTTAAAGGCTGAATCCATCAGAGCGTAAGCGAGTGTTTGGCGATGTGTTGATCCGATGAGGAGGCGGTTTACCTGGCCTGACCTGGCAGGAGAACAGAAAACAGTGTGTGACTGGAGCTGCACAGATCTAATCAGCCTCTAAAGGTAGAGGCTGCAGAATCAGACCTGAGTTTCACATCTTTGTTGTTTGATTGCTGAATTGTAAATCGATATTAGTTTAACTGACTGAGAAGCTTAAAATATCCCATCATGTTTCTAAAACACACAGAGACGTGATCAGGTGTTTTTATCTCCAGTTGAGATGTTTTCTTTTTCATCCTTCCCGCACTTCCCAGTTCCAACCACCAGATGGCCTCAGTTGTTTTCCAGTCTGATTTTATAATCAATAATCAAATCCCACAATCAATTAAAGCAGAGAGAAAAGACTAAACGTAGCTCTTAGTGTTTTTATCTAAATTAACAGATGTGTAATCATTTCCAGGGTATTTGTTGGAGCAACTTTGGTCAAATATTTTGGGTTTCCTTTCAGAAGTTTCATCATCTACGATTTTCTCATGTAAAATCTGAATATTAAAAACACTTTTTAAGATTTTTATTGAAAATCTCCCAGTTTTTCTAATAGTTTTTGGTCCAAAACTGAAGTAAAACTGAAAAGGTTTGGTCTGATTGAATGTCAGGTGGTGAGAAAACCCATCAGTGTCTTTTTAATGAATTCTCATTTTAAAAGCTTCCTCTGTTTTGAGGATCGGTTGGAATATCAGGCAGGTTGTAATAAAAACTTGAGATGTGTCCTGGGACGTCCCAGCAGGTTAAAGGTAACCTGTAGGTAACCTGTAGGTATCTTTAACCTGCTGATCCGGTTAACTCTGAGTCCTATTCTGGTTCCCTGGTCCAGTCAAAGTCCCTCATCCTCACAGCAGGAATCAACATTCATTTGTTCATTTTAGCTGAAGCATAACATGAATCTGTAATTTAAAGTTTTATTCACGTTCTCATCCTCAGACTGACAGCCTGGTTAGATAAAAGAGGCACAGAAATGTTCCAGCCTGGAAGTTGGTAAGAAATCAGAAGAGCCTTAATGTTACGAAGCTGCTTCGTCTTAATGTTGAGATGAGAAGGAGAGAGAAAAACATGTTTTTAATTAATTAAATGATGCAACAGGAACTGAGGTGATTTTAATAACCAAGTGATTTGTACCATATTTTATAAAACCTTCGGTACTTTTTCCAAAGTCAATGTTCATTTTGCAGAAGGTTGTCAGAGTAAACTACAGGATATAAAAGCTTTTAACATTTTACCCTAAATCTACAATAAACACATTTAAATATTTTTAATTAAAAGTGATTAAATCAGCTGTGAGCACCAAGACTTCAGCTTTTCAAAGCATTTACACAGTTTCATCACTTCCTGTTTCACAGTCAATGGAATAAAATATTCCAAGCTGAGTATCATAACAACACAGAATAATAATATTTATTTTATTCATGTATTTGTGGCCTGGAAGTACATTTGACTTGACTATTTTGACCCATGTAATTTCCTCAGCATTACAGAAAAACGTCAGCAGAGGGCAGCAGACTGATTTCTACCCCATCAAAAACTGACTGGTGGAAAACATTTTATTATTTATTAACCTTTATTTCACCAGGAAAATCCCATCAAGATAAAAAAAAATCTTTTACAGGAGAATCCAGGCAAAGACCGGCGTCGGCTTACGGAAGATTCATAGCAAAACAGAAAAAGTGAATAACAAACAAATTATTTCAAAGATTCACTCCGTGTTATCTCCAGACAAAGAAAGACGCTGGTTGCTGAAACCTCAATCAGTGTGAAAGTGATGAAAAGTCTGAGAAGTGAGGCTCAAATGTTGGTGAGACATTTATGAGGTAAACATGCATTAGGTCAAAAATGGACAATTAGTTTCAAACCTCATGATGAAAAATCACTTTTTGCTAAATATGCGAGTCAAACGAGGTACCAGTAGATTTATTTCAAGAGGTTAGATTTTATGCAAGAGTTTAACAGGGTAATGAGCTTAGTGCCTCCAGGAGAAACTGGCCGTGGTGCCAAATCTTTACATGACCTGAGTGAGTCAGTTGGAGCGGACAGACGGCCAGAACCTCCTGATTGTTGTAAACTCTTCGCTTTGACCGAAGTAGCATGCAGCTATGAAACAAGAGAAAAGCAGCAACGATGAGGGGGATGTGGCTCGGATTCAGGAGATGTGCCTCATTTTTCTGAGGGAATGTCCCAGCGGCGCCCTGCATCTACACGAGTTCAAGAAGATCTTCGGCGTTCAGAGCAGCTCGCCGGAGGATTCCCTCTTCCTAGAGACGATCTTCCGCTCCTTCGACACCAACCAGGTGAAGGATTGTTAGCTCTGCCTGCCAGGAATCAGGTTCATGGTGCGGTTTGTGTAACTCTGCCTGGTTTATCCACAGGACAACACGCTGGACTTCATTGAGTACGTCGCCGCCCTTAACTTGATCTTAAGAGGAAATCTGGAAGATCGTCTCAAATGGTCCTTCAAGATGTACGACCGGGATGGGAACGGAAAGCTGGACAGGAACGAGGTGAAGCGGCTCATAAGGGTGAGGAAAACCTGTTTTATCCAAAAGTTATTGACAGAAACGTCTGGTGGGAGCAGAGATACAACGGTAACGAGTCAATCTGTGAAATATTAACAAGGTTTTCTATAGCAGGAATCTCCTAAAGGTGGACTTTAGAGCCCCTGTAATCTGGGATTAGGGCAGGAGGCTAAGGTCATGTCAAGTGGCTCCATTGACAGAAAAAGAGTTGAGCAGTTAAACACCTTTAACCTGGAGATCAGGTGGTTAAACGGCTCAGGTGTCCTGGGCATGGCGGGGCTGGGTCAGGGTGTGCAGACCACCTAATCTGGGTTATGAAGGGAAACTTCAACTCTGCTCCTGGGGATTGACAGGCTGGTTTCTGAGTTCATGAAGAAATATTCAGTAAGCTTCATGTTGTTGAATTGGCGGGTTCCATTTGTCGTGGATAAACGTTGGCGGTTGGGTAAAACTTCAGCAGAGTCCAGGAAGGAGTCGCTTCATCCGGACCCGAAGAAGCTTTAACTCTGGACGAAGCGAACTGGACGGTTTTTAGATGTTTTTCTTCTCTTTTAGCTTTTCCCCAGGAGCAGTGAATCCTCTGTCTCCATTCAGTCCTCATTTATTTGAAGCAGATTTTACTCATTATATTTACTTGCTTATATTATTACAGTTTTAGAACTTATCCTGCATTCACTTTAGATGCTCAGATGTTTCAGTTTTGCTTCTGTTAAAATTGAGTTAAAATTCCTGCATTCTGACATTTTTCTGACAGATTCTTCATAAAATCAAACTCCAGAAGAGCGAAGTCGGACTGACTCCGTCCCAAATCTGTGATCGGATCTTTGATCTCGTTGATGACAACAACGATGGTAGGAGAACAAATTCAGGCACAGCTCCAAAAATTAGAGCATCATGAAAAAATTAAACATTTTTTACTAATTAGTTTAGAAAAGCTAACTCATGGGTTGTGTAGATTCATAGACAGATGGAAATTTTCAAGCCTTTGTTGTTTGTAATGTTGATGATTCTGGCTTAGAGAGAATTAAAACCCAAAATTCAGAGTCTCTGAAAATTTGAATATTACATCAAATCAATAAAAATCATATTTAAGCAGAAATTTCAGACTTCTGAATGTTTATTCCTATAAACTTTCTCTACTTGGTCTGGGCTCCTTTTGCATGATTTTATTTTCTGACTCCAGCCTCAGTTGCTCGTTGTGAAATTCCCAGATTCCTGAAGGGATTTTGCTTGACAAACTTCTCAAGGCTCCAGTTATCTGTTGTTGGTGCACTTTTTCCTTCCACTCAACTTTCTATCAATATGCTGTAACCTTTTCCATAATATTCTACTTTTCTGACACACAAAATATAAGGTTTTCATTCTCTGTGATCCAGAATCATCTAAATAGTAAGAAATAAAGACTATAAATATTTCCCTCCATGTGTAATGAATCTATAAATGAGACAAAATATCTTGATGATGTTTTTTATGTACCAGGATTATTAAAACGATGCTGCAGGCTGTGTTTGATCCCCAGAGAGCTTCCAGGAACACATAATTATTAGATTTTCTCTGGTTAAAACCAGCTTGTTGCGACTCGTTCTTCTGTAAAAATGAGCATCGTACTGACAGTGGTTTTGGTCTTTGTGCCCTCAGGTGAGATAACCCTGAGTGAGTTCATGGAAGGAGCCCAAAAGGACCAGTGGCTCATGGACCTCCTCAATCTGGACGTCAACACGTCCGGCTGGGTGACCCAGAACTGCAGAAAGCTCCCATGATGCCTTGCAATGAGAGCAGCGTCTTCATGTTTAACGTCTGGAGAGGAAGAACTGTTCCTTTGGTTAAAAATGATTCGCCCTGCGGTTCTGAACCGCTCTGAGTCTGGAGCCGGACCTCTTAATGTGGCAGAGGTTCTGCTGGGCCGGTCCGATAGACGGCCTGTGATTTCTGTCATCAGTTACAGACAAACTGCTAAATATCCACATTTATCAGATTTCATTCTCAATAGATCTGCTCTGTTTGGATATTTACTGTTATTTTCAGATCCTCATAGAGATTCACTGAAGTCATGAATATTTTAAAGAGTCATTTTAACACTGTTTAACTTCCTCGGTGGTTAAACCTGAAACGTTTTCAAACGTGTTGCATCCAGAAGCTGCAGATGTTCAGGAACTATTGGATCCGATGTGAAGGAGGGAGCAGAGATCCAAACACAGTAACATTCACCTGGGATGAAGAACCAAAAAACCCAAAACCCTGAGAAGTAAAGTATTCATGAGCAGAGAACCGACCGGCTTCATTTTAACCCTGACATCAGACAGACTCATTGAGACCAGATGAACAAACTCAGCAGACTGAAAAAACTGATTTATTGTACAAATTTGCATGTTTACACAGACAGTTTTGGACCCATCATTATTATAACGCGGTAACATGGCTGAGGATTGGATTTCAAAGTAAAATAAAGTAATTTCAACACAATCTGGTAAAATTTTACATCATTGATTAAAATCTGATTTCATGATCACATGATTGAGTGAGATGGGTTTCTGAACGTGCAGTTTGGCTGAAAAATAAATAAAAATGAATAAAAAACAAACAAACAAACAAACAATGGCTCAACTGCTGCAGCCGGTCAGTGAAACGACTCCTGCAGCCTAGAGCCCGTTCCTCTGCTCCAGACAAAACGACTCCTGGATGCTTTTCCAGCTGGGACCTAGGCGGTTCCAAACTGAGCCAGATCACTCAGCTCTACGTCACCAAACTCCTCCCAGGGGCAGATCACGGCGGCGTCTGCAGGGAAACAGAGCAGGCATGAGGGAACAGCTCAACACCACCAGGGTCCAGGCTGAGTTTGACCCTCAGACTCACCGTCCAGCCCCTCCATCCCCGGCAGAGCGCTGTCAAAGCTGGAACAGAAGTAAAAACTGAATTAGAAAGAGAAGAAAACCCTGAAGCTGCGTTGGGAAGACGCTCCTCACCCTTTCTGTCCCGGTTTGGGAGCTTTGCTCTTAAACTGTCTGCTGTCCTTCTGCTTGAGCTCAGCTGGACTCGGCTTACGGACCTCAGATGATGCATTCATGTTCTCCACTGTGCATCAGAAAAACAAAACATTTCATAAGTAAACAGGAATCTGTGGCACATTAGAAGAAGTTGGTTAAATCCTGCTGTATAATCTGAAAGCACAGAGAATGTAAGTAAACATAAATCTGATTAATAATATTGAATGGACTTACTTGCTCTCCAGATGTTAGAGATGTTTCTCTCTGCAGACCAGATAAGAAGCAGCTGCAAGACAAAGAAGGAGTTTTCTTTCTTCCTGCTGTCTCGGTTCTCCTCGTCCTTCTCTCTGCTTTTATACCCTGCAGGGATCAGCTTCCCTCAGCGCTCAGGCCGATTACGTCTTATGACTAAGCCTCATTAATTCAAAATACCCACAGCAGCTTGTTGGGACTCTTTGTTTATGAAATGCAGAGACTCAAAGACAAATCAAATTAGGATTTTTTTTCTTTCATGGGAAACATGGTGGCCAGTCGGGAACACTGCTGCCCAGTCTGGGGTCTTTCTGCATGAAGTGGTCACTGGGGTCACTGGGGTCACTGGGGTCACTGGGGTTCTCTCCAGGTACTCTGACTCCGTCTCTGTTCTCCTTAAACTGAGTGTTTTCATGGTTTTCTGTCCTGTGAAAGTCATTCTGATTTAGTTTCTACTTGGAGGTATTTATGTTCCAGCGTTTTACCTTGCAGTTGTTCTCCACTTTAATTGATTAAAATGAAGCGCGGCTGACAGAGTCGTGGTTGAACGGCTCGTCTCATAACAGGATGAGTCAGATAATAAACGTTGCATAACAAGGATCATGTCCAAATCTGCAGGTGGGTGAATCAGCCTCAACCTTTCAACAGCATCTGCAGATACACGTGTGTGTGTGTGTGTGTGTGTGTGTGTGTGTGTGGGGGTGTGTGTGTGTGTGGGGGTGTGTGTGTGTGTTACATCTTCATACGTTGTTTCAAATGTTACCGAATCCTCTTTCCGACACCTGTGCTAAATCACCTGTTCAGCTCTACTGGTGCTTAGAAGCAGCATCACACAGAGTGATGCCATGTCTCTCATATGATTAAATGATAAAATGAACAGCACTAAATCTTTAAAGTATTTTTGACTTTAAATTAGAAAATAATTTTGAAAACTCAGCATCTCAGAAACAACTGTTGTTAAACTAAAACAGCAACTAAATTGATTTAGAAATATTTGCAAAAATTGGCAACATTACCAAGGATCTCCTGGTTAGATCACCATAGGATGTAAAAAGATGAGCTGAATGACACAGACATGGTTCTTTAGTACGAAGTGGTGAATTATATTGGAAATGAGTAAGGGATCATATTTACACAATGCACAGCTGTTTATCCTGCTATAGTCAGATGGTTTTAAACCCAAATGTGGGGCTGATATGTCGACACCAACCCAGCTGGGCTGGAACAGGAGAAATGAACTGCAGTTGCCACCTGTCAACCCACAGGGGGCAGCACTGAGATGGTTTTAGGCCAAATATTAAACACATTTACATAAAAATGTCTCAGTTTGTACAGAAACATGAAAATAGCAACTTAAGGAACAATTTATAGAGTTTATCTGCAAAACAAGTTGTTTGGGGTTTATTTATTCTTTAAGGTTTGACCAATAATCAATAACCGGTAGAGAGGAAAGCCTGAGGAAGCTAACATGCTATGTTCAGTCAGAAAAACAGAGAACATAGTGATTCTGTTGGGAGAGATTAAGGAGAAATGTGCTTGTTTTAGACAACATCACTACAGTGTGTCTGTTCACACAGTTAAAAATGCATCATAAACAGCAGACATGATGGTTTCTGTCTGATGAACTCCAGTCATCTGAGATGCTTTTCATCAGGACTGAGTCTGGTTGAATCTCAGTTAATCCATCACAGTTTCTCTGGGATTAGCTTTAAAATCTGCTCTGATCAAACTTTACCTTCAGGCGGCTGCAGCTCATCTTTGCTGAACTGGTGCAACATTTCTATTTGTCAAATAAAATCAGAAAACTGGGAGCTGGATCCAAACCCTTACATCCGGGGTCCCCAAACGTTTTCCTGTGAGGGCCACATGACTTCTCCCTTCTCTGGTGGGGCCCGGAGTCAGTTTGTAACAGAAAAAGTGTGACGATTGCAGCAGTTCCTAAATGTAAAAATGTCTTGTTTTCCAGAAAGCACAATCAAATACCCTCTCTGGGTTCTTCGCAGAAAAATCCAGGAAATAACACTATTTATGAAATAAATACTGTATTTTCCAGACTACAAGCCAGACTGGACTATAAGCCACAACCCCAAAGTTTTTTTTTTTTTTAAAACAGTAAACATACACATATAAGCCGCAGATTTCTCTGCCGCTCCAGGTTTTCCACAGCGATGCAGCAGCAGAGGGGGGCGGACAGCCAACATTTGAGTCATAACAGGTCAACTGAATATCACATTTATTACAGTTGAAAAATAAAAAGTTGCCAAGTTTAGATTTAACTGAACTGATTACAGTAATTTACGAACGGTAACAGTAAAAGTGCTGATCCTTCGTGTTGCTACTAGCATGAGCTAAATGAAAATGGGCGTTTTCTTCTTCTTCTTCTTCTTCTTCTTCTTCTTCTTTAGATTTCAACAGCAGCTTGCATCCATTATTGTTGCACTACTGCCATCTACTGGATCCTAATATCTATACTTCAAATTCTCATATTGATCCCAGTATTATTTTTAAAAAACTGTAAAATCTTTTTCCCCTCAATGCCATTTAACTGATCAACAACATTCTCAAATTTCAATTCCCTAATAAAACCTAATTCTGTTCTAATGGGCGCTTTCTTCTTTTATTTCCAATTTTGACTTCCAATGATTCACTTCCTGCTAAAGAGCCCCCTGGTGGTTGAAGAAAAATCCACATATAAGCAGCTTATAGTCCAGAAAATAATGCTCTCTGGTATTGTTCAGGGGGCCGGACCAAATGTGGAGGCGGGCCGGATCCGGCCCGCGGGCCGTAGTTTGGGGACCACTGCCTTACATACTTTGTTCCTTCTCCCTTTTTGTAACTCCTGACTGAAAATATAACCTCCATTTAAAGAATGAGGGAATATTTGACTTTTATAAAAATATTCTTTATTTTCTCTTAACTTTCCTGAAATATTTATTGGATGGGAGCAGGAATTTTTTTTATCTTTACTGAAAAAAAGACCCCAAATTTCTGACTTTATCACGTCTTTTTTAAAATATAGTTTTTTCCTTTTTTGTACTTTGGAAGAAACACAAACAGCAAAATTCAAGGTCAGTGACTGGATGTAATAAAAATCCTAAAAGAAACAAAACTCAATGATTAAAATCATTTTATTTAAAATTGTAAACTTGGACAAATGTTTGAGCTTTTGTGTGAAATACAGCAGAATAAATGAGAAGATTGAAGGTGGAGGTAATTCTCTATTTTATTACATAATATAATTAATATATTCAACAGATTTTAATAATCCTCTCTTCAGACAGACAGATTATTATATAATATTATGTATTTTTATTGGAAGCAGCTGCATCAACTATCAGGAACTGGTAAGGCTCTGATGAGTTATTATATAATAATCTGATGATCAGAAACTTTTATGTTTTATTTGTAACTCCATGTTTTATTATTATGCTTGTAGATCTGTGGTGTTTCTGCTCCTCATCCTCAGGATGAAGGGGAACAGCAGGAAGTCTTCCTCGGCTCTAAACGGTTCCAAACTGGGCCAGTTCGCTCAGCTCCACGTCTCCGTATTCCTCCCAGGGACAAACCACTGCAGCGTCTGCAGCAAACCAGCGAAACCAGTTAAATGTTTCACAGAAACCATCCAACCCACTGGGAACGCTGCAGTAAACTCACCATCCAGGCCTTCCATGACCGGGTCGTGGCTGTTGACTCTGTTTTCAGGGAGACAGAAACGTTTCTCACTCTGCTGCTGATCATGAACTTCCTGTCTGAGGTCAAAGTTCATCTCACCCTTTCTGTCCTCGTTTGGGAGCTTTGCTCTTGAACTGCCGGCTCTCCTTCTGCTCCAGCTCTGGTGGAGTCGGCTTGGTGCCTCCAGCTGCTGCAGCTGCTGCAGCAGCTGCTGTGGAGTTCATCTTACTGACTCTGCATCACAAAGAGACTGGATTCAAACCATCAACCAACCCGGAGACGACCTTACTGTCCTGTTTTACAAGCAACGCCTCTGTTAATGTAATTATAGGAGGTGAGTTTAAATACATTTAATGGCTTAATTTGGACAAAGCTACATTATTAATTGCATATTTTTATATTAATTTAGATAAATTATAGTAAAAAAGACCAAAAAGTTTAATTAGAAGGAAACCGAACACTGAGATAAACAGAGACAACAGTAAAGTGCATCTTAAAATATTATAATTTATGAGCTGTGAATGTAATGTGTACATATAGATAAACAATCCTCCAACTGAAGAACACAAAACTGCAGCTTTAAATATATTTTCTATATTTTTTATTAATTTTTACTATCCTTATGTTGGTTTGACAATATTTAGTTGCAGAATATTTAGTTTCTCCCTCTTTATATTCAGCATTTACCTTCTAAATAGTTCATATATTCACTCTTTCAGCTGAAATAAAAAATGGAGACACACGACAAACATTTAGTATAAAATCCACCTACCTGTTTCTGTTGGTTAGTCACAGAAAAGCAGCTGTGAGACAAAGGAGTCTCCTTTCTTCTCACAGTCTCTCTTTTCTGCGGTTTCTTCGCCTCAGCAGCGTCTTTATACGCCTGCGTGGACCGACCGCCTCTCCTCTCCCAGAGCCGATTTAGGCTGCTGGCTTACGACTAAGCCTCCATAACTCAGAACAACTGGAGAACAAGCTGGATTTCATTAATGTTAGCTTATATCACACCTGTTCAGGTTCCATAACTGACATATTTACCATAAATAAAGGGAAAAAAAACATTTACTGTGGGAATCAAGGAAATACTGACCATCTAAACATCTGTTTTATTTTTATACTGTTTTTATTTGAGTTTTCAGCTTCAAGCATTCTAGGTGAAACAATGGATGAATATGGCAAAGAAGCACCTCATGTTTACTGCTAAGTATGGTGGAGGACCTGTGATGCTGTGGGCCCTGTTCTCTGTCAGATGAGAAGATCTCACCTGTTCTTACTGGGAGTCTGACCAAGACCAGACTCAGAAAGAGTCTGGTTTCCATCTGTTTCTCTGTCTCTGTCCACCGGCCTGCTGAGCAGAGACAAACCTGCAGATGGCGCTGTGATCCAGGATAAACTAACAACCACAGACTGAGCATTTCTTTATTCTGTCATCCAGTCGGTGGATAAGTGGACAATCTGATTTGGACACAGTAAGTTGTGAAAGCCTTGCTCACTGATCTGTTCTCTCTCCAAGCCAATCGGATCCAATTTGGCGCAATTGGATTCAGAAAGGAGGCGGTTAGATCAACGGGCTGCAGATTACAGAACGTGGCTGAGAGACTGGGTCAAAGGTCGGACCTCAGAACAAACCTTATGGGCTAAGAGAGATCTGCTCCAGGCTCAGACTTCAGGTATGGTTGAAAAATCCAGACTAAATCATGTCTCAGATTCTAGATCTGCCCCACACAGACGCTGATGTCTGCTGGCCTGAAGGTCGTCTGAGGACAGCAGCTTTACTCTGTGCTGCATGTCAGGAGGCCCCTGCATGAACACCTGATGTAATGTTACAATCCAGACACCAAGCAGAGAAATCCTCCTTCACTGAGAGGCGTAACAGACAGAGAGTTATACATTCATGTATAATTTAATAGAAATCTACATGAGACCAGGGGAACAAGAGGAACATCTGCTCAGATGGACAGCATCATTTACTACCTGCATCATTTACTACCTGCATCATTTACTACCTGCATCATTTACTAGCTGCATCTAGGATCTGATCTTAGTCATTAGTCTGAACTCTCAGCCCAGCCTGGGTCACAATATGCTCTGATTTAGTTCAACCACATTGCTGAACTTCTTCTTCAAGTCTCCTCTTCCACTTCCTGGAACTCAAATTATTCTAATCTCAATTGCAAATTAGTTTTAGTAAAAAAAATGCAAAAATGTTCAATAAAAAAAATCACATGAGAACAGTTAAAAAAGTTAAAGCTGTTTAAGAGGATGATATTATGATTTCATCTGAACTGAAATCCAAACACTGTTTTCATTATGATCCTAAAATTATTCCAGCCCCTGGTCAGAACTGCTGAGATGCAGCTGCAATTTATGACTGAGATCAAATAAAACCGCTTTAAATACCTGAACCTTCATCACTGGGATGAGTATGAAGTAGCAAAAAGTTTTATATAATTTTCTGTTGTTTAATATATACTATATACTTTTGAGCATATTAAACCATTTCTGTTTAATATAAAAACATACAGTTAGCATGAATCAGTGTGTAAGCTTCATAAAAGCCTCATGTTGCAATAAAAGGAGATTCTTATGTCAGGAGAGACGTTTGTGCCATGAAGCTTTGGCGGCCTCTGGTGGTTCAAAGATGAACTGCTGATAATTTATTTCAGAGATGGAAAAAAAACTTTATTTTTACATATAAAAAGTGACATTACAGGCTAAACAACTGTAAACTCTTAAAGAAATAGTCTATTTAATTTATTTTCATGTGTTTTTACAACAAACACAACATTCACACACTCACACACACACTCACACACACATTAACGGGACTTCAAGGTTTCTCCTTCTGGTTCCTGCAGCAGAAAAACAGAACATATCACAGTGAGTTATTTATGTAGTTCATCTCATTTTGAAAACAATTAAATAAAGATACACTGGATATGTTTTAAATGTGTGACAAAAAGAGTTAAATACTCAGTAAAAACAAGTCAGATCTGTTTCTAGCTGACCTATTGATGCTCCGGCTGCTGCTACTTCCTGACGCGAGTCTTGCTGAGGTGAACTTGGCTGACAGGCAGCGGGCCCGCCTGGTCGGCGTACGGGTTCCCACCGGCCTGCTGGATGAACTGCTGCAGGTCACACTGCCTCAGCTCCTTCTTCAGCCCATCGATCAGCTGCAGTCTGTCCTGGAGAGCATCAGAGGGATGATACGTTATCAGGAAGAACAGCCTGCAGTCAAACCAGCACCATCAAACACCTTAACACAGACATGCACCAGGGGTGGAGATGTGGGGTGGCAGTGGTGAATGTTATTCTGATTCTCAGCTGCTGTGGATATTTTAAATCTGCAGATTGAGGGAGATAAAAGTTTGCTGCAGAACATCAGCATGTTAGTCTGGGTGTTTCCACCCAATAAACCGGTAAAATCAGTTCCTCTCCAGCTGCTGTGTTTCTCTTTCTCTCTGCTCTGAGCCAAACCAAACAAACCCTTTGAAGAACCTGTTCCCCTCCTCGCCTGTGGGGGCGCTACACCAAGAACTACTGAAGGAAACGACACAAAAACCTCTGAAGACACTGAGCGCAACTTCCTTCTTCACCAAATAAAAATGGAGGATCAGATTTTAGTGGTTGTTGGATTTCTCTTCTGTCTTTGGCTAATGGCTCCGACTGACGCTGGAGTCTCGGGTTTGTTTTGGTTGTATTTACCCAGAATGCCCTGCACTGTGGTGCACTTCCTGTTTTTGGAGCAATCTCTGTCTGCTTGGCGTTCACACATCCATACAAACCGCCCCAGAGTTCACTTTAAGCGAACTGAGGTTTGTATTCAGACCAGAGTTCACTGTGTTGAACTCTGATAAATATGATTCCATATTCACGTTTCCTCAGTCGGACTTTCTAAAACGGGTTTGAGTTGAATTAAAGCGGATTAAACAGGGACAATGTTGATTCACCATCTGTTTCACATTCATCTAAAATGTCTGTCATATTTCTGATGATTTTTAGTTCAAACAACAAGAAAAGTTTGAAGGATTATGTTTGATCAATGAAATATTTTTAATATCTAAACAAAAAGATTAAAAGGTGGATTTCAGATGTTTTTTTAACTTCAACTTTTAAATCTAGAGTTAATGTTAAATATACAGAAAAGAGTTTTTGTTGTCAGTTGCAGCTGAAGAAATGGAAATATTTGTAATTTTTCTGCTTTGGTTTGGTGTTTGTGTCTTCAGTGTTGCTGTCATGAACAGTCAGGTTTTTTCTGAGCCTGATCTCCTTCCTTTGTAAATCCGGCTCCTTTGTCTGTTCCGGTTCTTCCTGTTCTCAGGTTTCTCTTCTTGCCTGATCTCAGTCTCTCTCTGTCTCACCTCCGTTCCCTTTGTCTGTTCCTTTTCTTACTACTAAGTCATCGTTTGTCAACTAAATGCATTTAAATGTTTCACATTTTAAAGGTTGTTCTGACTCATTATTGTCTCATTTTGATCTTAAAGGACATGTGGACACATCGGAGGGGACAGACATCCGTCTCTGACCTTTTGACTGGAAACTGCTCCGTCCAACCAGATCATCAGCTGCTCTGAAGAATCAAATAAAACTGCAGGTGTGACTGAGAGCCTGTCAGCACTTTGTAATCTAGAATTATGTTTGTTTAGTTTTTACAATTTAAATTTAAGACACTTTGGTTTGTGTTTCAGATCATTTTAAGAAAATACTATTTAATTTTCAGCTCACTTTGATTTGATGTTGGTTAATTCTGAACAATGACAGATTGACAATTCTTCATTTGTTGTGGGTCATTTCTGTGATTGATTATTTTCAAATTAAAAAAATAGCAACTGATGTAAAAAGTTACAGAGATGTTTTCATCTTTCATCCATGATGCTGGCGCTCATCATCTATCAGCCAATCAGAGGAGACGTCAGCGACAAACCCCTTACACCTTACTACGTTTTGGGCAATTATGACCTGTGATTTTACAGAAGAGCTACGTTGAAATGACACAACTTTTTATGAGTGTGTGATGCTGTGAGAGCTCTGGTGGAGCAGCTGCAGGTCGTCTGGAACAGAACCAACCATCATCCTGCTGCTCCTTCCTTCATCATGTCTGCCTGCAGTAACATCCGGCTGCTGGTCATGTGACGCCTGTGATTTTGATACATCCGAAAAACAAACTAATTCTAGTGAAAAAAACTTTTTATCAAACTTTTTTCAGAATTGGCGTATTCCCATTATTTATTTTTATAATTTAATTTTGCACAGCTCTCTGGTCAGTGGAAACGCAGCTACTGCTGTCTCATAGACTTTCCCTCTCAGTCCTTCTGCCACCCATCGCTGCTGAATCTCGTCTCCATCCGTTAGCTTAGCATGACGCAGCATCTCCAGCAGCTGAATCCTGGGTAGTTTGTGTTTCCTGATTCTCCCTCAGCCAGAGTGGTAGTGATGTGGTATACCTTTACCGTTTCTTCTGCCGTCTGCAGCTTCCACTGCGTCTCAGCCAGCGCCGCGTCCAGACCTTCCCCCAGCTGCAGCCGCTTGTGGAGCTCCTGGGTCAGCGACCTGAGGGCCTCGTCGGTCAGCCGGGCCTCCTCCTCCTCGGCGCTCGGGTCGCTTGTCTGGGCCCGGTCCTGTAGGTCCTGCTGCAGGTGGTCGGAGCGGCTCTGGAGCACCTTGATCTCATAACTCTGGTCGTCTATAGACGAGTGAATCTGTTCCAGGCGTCTCTGCATGTCTGAAGAAGACAGGATGATGGTTTTAGAGACAGATTAGTACAAAAACACTTTAAAGATCTGCTGCTGTATCAACCTTCCAGACCTCTTAGTTCTTCTGGTTCTGGTCTGCTCTACAGAACCAGAACCAAGCATGGAGAAGCAGCATTCAGCTTCTATGCATCACAAATCTGGAATAGCTACTTAGAGTTGATTTTGAACCATAATAACTGGAACATTAACCAGCATATTTGATAAATATCAATGATTTAGATGATGGAAAATCTAATGTTTGTTTCTCAGAAACAAACTTTATGTTTTTATGACTTTTTTGTGTTTTCATGATTTAAAGCATTTGAATCCTGCCTCACTGCAGAAATGTGCTTTACAAATAAACTTGATTGATTGAAACCTGTGAGGATTCAAACACCAGATATTAAAACCCAAACAGCTCTGAGTTGAGGATGGCTGTGGACGTCTACCTTGCTCCCTCTCCAGCTCCACCTTCAGCTCCTGCTCCCAGTTTTCTCCGTACATCAGCTCCACCTCGTACTGCTTCAGCCGGTACTCCAGCTCCTGCAGGTCGTCTGTCAGGTCCGGAATCGGATCAGGAGCAGCAGAGGTCGTGACCTTCTGCTCGAATAACTCAGTGTCTTTCTCCAGAGCTTCTATCTGAGCCTCCAGGTCCTGCAGCATCTTCTGCTGCTGCAGGATCTGCCTCAGCATCTCCTCCTTCTCAGGATCAGACGGATGTTTCTCTTCTGCTGATTCCTCCAGACTGGGAGACCAGTTCCTGCTGGGTCTGTTCCTCCTGGGAAACGTTGAGGGGCCCAGGTTGAAGGAGAGGGCTTTCTGAGGGCCCTTATGCTGAGGTTCTGGTTCTGAGGGCACCAGTAGGGGGCGCTGGCTCTCCTTGCTGGGTTTGTGTGGCCCTTCGCTGAGGCTGGGGCCGGTTTTCCGCAGGACGAACTGGACCTCTGCAGCCAGCTGACCCATCTGAGCCAGCAGCTGCATCGGACAGTCATCAGCAACCAGAGGGTGCTCCGAGCCCCGAAACTTCCTGATCAGAACATACCGACCCGTCTGGCCTGTGTGCAGAAGGAAAACGTCAATCGTCAGTAGTAAAGTTTCATTTTTTATGCTTACAGAGCAACCAGCAAGCTGAAGAAATTTTTAAAAAGTCATTAAACACAATTTTGTACTAAAAGTAACAGAAATCTGCCATTCTCAGTGGCATTTATCCCAGGAGTTCCCCAGGGCTCCGTCGTTGGTCCACCTGCTTTTATTATCTGTTTTCTACCTTTAGGTCTCATTTTATTGGAATTAAAACAAACAGCTTAATTGCTATGGTTCATAAATGTACATAAACTCTGCTACTTTCCTTCTTTCACTGTTTTCTGAAATCAGTTCCCTTCAGCATGCAGTGCTTTCAGAAAATGTTTCTAATAAATGTAACTGTCCTGAAAACTGGAGCTGAGCATGCTCAGTAAGACCAAACCTTAAACTGCATGTTCAGTGTGAATGTTCACCATGACTCAGTGTTTCATAGGGATGAAGAGGAGCTACCTACCAACGGCCTGAGCGAGAGAGATGACGACTTCCTGACAGGAAGTGTTGAGAGAAAGGCCGCAGACGACCCTGACGACCCCGTCCACCCAGACCTTCAGCTCCATCCCGGCCCGACCGCGACCTGCAGGAAGAAACGGCAAAAACACTCGGGTCAATAAATACACACATTAAAGCAACAGGAAACACTAAAAACTTATAATTTAATGTGAAAATGTCTTCAATAACAGACACAGATCCACTGTAATAATTTTACTATAAAATAATAAACCTAAATCTGAAACTCTATAGGTCATTATCAGTAATATGCCTGATAACAGAAAACCAGCATCAGCTCAGTGTTTTAGCCATGATCTCCAGGACTTTTACACCTGACAGCATCTGACCTGAGTCTGGAGCTACGACTGATAACAGATTTATATATTTGTATCATTAGAGGAGCTCCATGATCACATTTGATCCATTTCTATTTAATCCTGCTGCCAATAAAGCCTTCCTGCCTGCAGGTAGTTTCTAAACATGAAGTGTTTCCCCTGTGAACATCAGTCACATGTCTGCAGGTTTCTGCTGAAGGCAGGAATGCTGCAGAACGCGCCGACATTCCTGCAGGTTGAGGCTCCGCCTCACATACCTCCAGCCTGTTTACTCTGCTTCACGTCAGTTTCACCTACAACCAAAACCCACTGATGGAAACCTGCTCTATTTACAACCAGTACCCACTGATGGAAACCTGCTCTATTTACAACCAGTACCCACTGATGGAAACCTGCTCTATTTATTTACATGTGGTTCTATTTTATATTCATTTAAGGACTTAAAGCTGGTTTTGTTGCTTTATAAAATATTTTCTGCCCCTCAACAGTCATCTCAGTGATTTTAAATGGTCAAAAACTGAAACTTTACAATTATAAAAAGTTATTTTGTTGTTTTTTAATGTTTCATGATTTTATGTTTTTGAGCTTTTATCCAAATAAAAAGTAGGCAGTGAAACAAAAATATATTAAATTTACTTCCTTTCATTTGAAATTTAGTGTTTTAGTAGTTTCTATGTTTTTGCATATTAGAAAAATATGTCAAATTTAATGCAGAATATGTTTTATTTTTTTATGTATTTTATCCAGATTTTCTACATGAAATAAATGAATTAATGACATTTTATTTAAATGAATAGAAATAATAATTCTACAGTCCAGAAAACAAACTCAGCAACACAAGAAACACATTAACGAATAAATGTTTTATCTGATTCTTCTCTTAGTATTGTAATAAATACAGACCTGCCTGTTTTATGTAAAGAGTTTAAAGTTACAGATAAAAAGTTCAATAATTATTTCTTCTGATCAGAGGAAGTCAGACACTCACCTTCCTGTTCAATCTTTGTTTCAGGTTGAGTGGTGGATGGCTGGACGGCTGAATGAATGCGACCGAAACGTTCAAACACAAACTTCATCCAGGAAGGAGGAGGAGGAGGAGGAGGAGGAGGAGGAGGAGGAGGAGGAGGAGGAGGAGGAGGAGGAGGAGGAGGAGGAGGAAGAGGAGGAAGAGGAGGAGTGAAGCTGAGGAATGCAGCTCATCTGGCTGTTCTGCATCAAGTGATGTCAGCCTGAAGGTTCGGGGCCTTAATGAGGACTTTTACTGAGAGCCACTTTCATCTCAGGTGCTAAAGGTTTAGTTTAACCAATCATGACCTCTGACCTTATCATCATCTTTTAGTTTTCATTTATGTTTTCATTAAATTACTGATCTGAGGACAGAAGTAAATAAATTGTGTATTTCTTATTATTTGTTCTCCGATCTTTTCCCAGCTGTCTGACTAACAGGCCTAATATTAGACCCAGAATTACCTGCTCTGAGTTTTTCCTGGTTTTTCTGATCTTGCTGGTATAAAAAAATGTAAATCTGCTGTCAGTGATGTCACTGTGACACGTCATTTGGCTCCGCCCACTAAGAGAAGCAGGAGTGTCTCCAGATGTGCAGCATTCCAGGCTGCAGGACGAGTTTGTGTCTCTGTGGCTGTTTGTGTTTGAATCTGAGTGTCAACAACTCAGAACAGTTTCCTCAGACTCTGAAGTTTTATAATCAGGACCACTGACAAAAAAAGGTTTATGCACCATCAAGCAAATCTGGTCTTAAAACGCAAGTATACGCAGTAAATGTGGGACAATCTTTCTGTGTGGATAAAGTCCAGCTTTACACATCCTATAACAAGGAGGAAACAGTTATATGATTCTTTTCATATACTGATAACATAATTGACATACATGTTTAGATTAAAGTCAGAATTGTTTTTGTTTGTTTCATTTACCCTAATATTGATCAAAGCTACATGTATAAACAATTGTATTTTTTAAGTATGTTTTTAATACATAGTTCATCATATTTAAATATGCTTAGTGGCTATAACAATAGAATAGGAATGGAATATTCTGATATTGATGTATGATGAGCATTTTACAAAGCACACAGCCGTTCATAATTTATTTAATAAATTATTTAGTAATATCAATACATATTTATATAACTATACAAACATAAATAATGATTAATAATGACACGAATAAATAATTATTAATACTGAATAATATACACTGCTCAAAAAAATAAAGGGAACACTCAAATAACACATCCTAGATCTGAATTAATGAAATATTCTCATTGAATACTTTGTTCTGTACAAAGTTGAATGTGCTGACAACAAAATCACACAAAAATCATCAATGGAAATCAAATTTATTAACCAATGGAGGCCTGGATTTGGAGCCACACACAAAATTAAAGTGAAATGTTCCCTTTATTTTTTTGAGCAGTATATATTGGATATATGTTTATGTATACATACTTGTTCTTCCTCTGCTTTTAACCTCGGTACAGTTTCAGAACCTTTGATAGTTTTACTAAACACCGCCACCTGCTGTCCTGAACAGGTCCTGCTGATAAGAAGGGAAGGTCCTCATCAGAAGTGACGTTCCTGCGCCCGTTTGTTGACAGAAACAAACATCATTTCATTACCAGGTGCTTCACTACTATGGACTTTATTTCGCGGAAAATATTTGTATTTTATGTGGTGTTGTGAGGTTAACTTTAGTTTTCTATGTGTTTTAGTGTGACAGCAGAAATGATGTTTAGCTAGCTGTATGGCTAGCTGAAATATGCTAACATCTCTGCACAGAGAGAAAAAAGACCACTCTGTCAAAACTACAGGTAGGAATATTTAATGATTGTACCTCTTATTGCATCCAGATTAAAATATCTTAAAATGTAAAGTTTACATGAAGAAATCCAACTTGTATTAATTCAGGCCACTTTTCTTGTAACCAACCTCACTGCAACGCGCCCTGTACGCCATGTTAATATGCTATTGCTGTGAAATCCTACCTTCCCAGCTTGACCAGTCTCGCCCAAGCCCGGAAAACATTATTTTTCTGTGCTGAAAATACTTGAGCCCCATGTTTATGTACCCCTTCTTTGTTCGTCTCAGGTCCAGTCGGTTGACTTCATGACAGACATTCAGGTTCACTGTGTTTATTCTAACACACAGGAGATCGAGTTGGTGGTTAACTTCAAGCCAGCAGCTTCTGGCCCAAAGTCACAGACAGCAACAGGAAAAGGGGGCATTTTCATCGTGTAGTAGCATTTCACGTAAATTAATATAATTAATCCACTTAACTATCTACTCATCTATAACATAAATAACAATGAACATATATTTTTAGAACAGGAAATAAAATCACACATGTAACATTCAACGACTATCACAGTTGATAACTGAAACATTACATTGTATCAAAATTTAAAAGTACCTAACAAACAGGAAATCGAGTTGGTGGTTAACTTCAATTCAGCAGCTTCTCAGCAACTCAGCAAATCAAAAAGCTTCAGCTGTCACTACAAATCAAGCCAAAATGTTCTGGTGTTAATCTAGGCTGGATAATCCATGTTTTCATGGATTATTCCATGGTATAATCCTGCAACCCCCACAACATGATGCTGCCACCCTCAGATTTGACAGTTAGGGTGGCATTTTTCTTCCAGGCGTAACAGTAGTCTTATGGCCAAACAGTTCCACTTTAGTTTCACTGAACCACAGGACATTTTTCCAAAAATGAAGATCTTTGGCCCTGTGTGCATCTACAAATGGCAATCGGGATTTTTAAGTTTCTTTATAAGCAGAGGCTTCTTCCTCGCTGAGGGGCCTTTCAGCAAGGAAGAATTGTACAAACTGGAGCAATTGCACAATTCTCCTCCTGAGATCTGGGCTGGTTTCTTGTGACTTTCCCATTATGTCAGACAAGAAGCAGTATGTTTAAGTTGTGGTCTTAAAATACATCCACAGGTGTGACTTCAATTAACTCAAATGTTTCAGTTAACCTATCAGAAGTTTAAACTCCAAAAGTTTAACGTGGGTTAAATTAAAGTTTAACTAAACTTACTTCCTGGCTAATGTCTTTAGGTGCAGGGTTTCCCCCAGTGTATTATAAGCCTGGCGGCCCGCCATGCTTTACTAGCCCCGCCGCCAGGCTAAGTGTTGCTTGTTTACGTTTCTAGGAAAGGAAAAAAAAAAAAATCATTGTTTTTTCTTTTGTTTGTTTTTTAAAGCCGGGCTGCAAGCGTCTCTTTGGCTCTTAGCATTTCACTAGCAGAGTAGATTTATTCCTAAAGGGTAGGTTTATAATAGATAGGTTTATAGTTTATGCATTTAAACCCGACAGCGCGGACCAATCACACTGCTGGCGCCTCTGCGCTTTGCCTTGCGCACCGCCGCTGCTTTACCTCAGCGGGATCGCGCTCCTCCTTTCACTCAAACTGGACTCAGGCTGACCTGTATGGATATTTACATCAACTTAGTGAGGAATTCTGATCCTTTGGAGAACTCTGTATCTATGGTCTGTTTTAAAATATTAGCATTTATGGGGCCCCTGAAGCTCTTGGGGGCCTGATGGAGCTGCTGTTGTTTTTAGACTAGTTGTGGGTTTAAATAGCATTTCACTCGAGATCTTTTCATGTAACATATAATTCCCAGTAATGCTTTTACATTTCCTGTCAACTTAACATCTTTTAATACAAAACACGGTGGACCGACTCGACACCCCGACCACCGGGCTTATCAAGTTTTCTGGGGGAAACCCTGAGATGGGTTTACTTGGTTTAACCCAAGTTTAATCCAAGTTACACACATTTGGTTTATATACCAAATGTGTGTAAACTTTTAAATTCTAAGTTACAAAAAAATTTAAAAAAAAATGTTCTCTCCAAAGTTTTCTGGCATTTAGAAAATAAAAACAATTTCAACTACCGTATTTTCCGCACTATAAGGTGCACCTAAAAACCTTAAATTTCCTCAAAAGCCGACAGTGCGCCTTATAATGTGGTGCGCCTTATATATGAAAAAAGTTTTAAAATAGGCCATTCATTGAAGGTGCGCCTTATAATCCGGTGTGCCTTATAGTGCGGAAAATACGGTAAGTTAAAACAAGAAGTGTTTGGTCTGATTTAACAGTGAGAAAAAATGTGTCATTTTATTTAGTGTATGTCAATATCTGCTTTCAACTATCGTAGTTTCTCTGTAAGTATTTCCTTTTTTGTTTATGTTACGAATTCTGAAGTCTGAGTTTATCTGAAGCTCCTCTTTTTGCACTGGAGGTCCTGATTAGAAGGTGGTTGTTGAAATGTTCAGGTAGGGCGTGAAGGACTACTGACCATCACACGTTTCTGCTTTACTTTTTCAGCCTTTTTATACATGTTCTTCAATACAGATCATTGAATATGTCAAAACTGACACCAATCACATTTTCAGGCACAAATAAAAACAACATGCAAATGTGTTTTGAGCACAGTTCGAATCATGTCTGTGGCCTTAATCTTTTTATTATTTCGTTTGTTGCTGGATTTCTAAAATGCAAAATGAAGTAAACAAATGCCATACATTACTTATGATGAATACAAATTACACCTGATGAAAGTGATGTTTGCACCAATTATTCAACAGTAAATTGATTAAAACACATACATTAAAATTAAATGGTGGACTGTGCGATGTTATTACTAATTTTGTTCATGTTGTCTCCACAGGAATGAGAAAACTTGTTAAAACATAAAACAAAGAAACAATTTAAAAATGTTACTCAGATAAAACAATTTTTGGTTTTAATTAATTTGATATTTATACAACATATTTGTGTTACGTTAAAAAATGAATGATGTCCAACATTTCCCTCTACTGTTAAATGTAATGTACATTTTTTTTACGCTCTAAACAATTACAATTAATGTTAAAAGAAATGAGAATATGCAAAATCCTATTTTACCACTTTGTAATGAAGTCACAAAATGTATTTTGTTGAACAAAGTAAAAAGCATAACAAAAACTAGGAAAAAAAATTCTGAGGTTCAAAAGTCTCATTTTCAAAATGATATAAAAGTTAATTGTTTTAATTTTGAAATCATTGATTTTTTTCTGTAAATTTGAAAATATTTGTCAACTGAAATCAGAACAAAAAATTACATCATATAGTTTTAGAATAAACATAAAAACAAGTCATTATATTGATTTGTAATTTCTTCATCACACTAATAGAGTTCACTGACATGTTCTTATCCATGTCAGTGGCTGCACAATCTTTCCATCGTTGAGCCACTGTTTGTTTTCCCATTCCACCTCACCCCTTATCGCCGAGTACAAATAGCTGACCTGCTGGCATCTGTTTGCAGTAGCTCACTTACTTCACCCTTGGTTTTGCAACACAGTATGAAGGACTACATTTTGTAACATAATTCTCACTTGTTTTAACTAAATCACCCTTAACATTATTTAATTTTAATTCCCATTTGTTAAATCATCTTTATACTGAATCAACTTGTATCCATTATCTGGTATCACATTTCAATCATTTTAAACAGCGCATAAATCAACATTAAATCAGAATACAAGATTACATATTTCTTCCAGGTCTTATGATCTGTTTTCTGTGGTCCTGGAGCGATCTCACCATAATAGAGTCCTTGCTAGGTTTCTTGCCAATATATATATTTGCAAGGGTTACTGCTCATAAAAAACATAGTCATGTGTGGAATACATAGAATGAATGTTGAAAAAATAACATTAATTCTATGAATGAATGAATAATGTTCATGTATATATTTTCTGCATTTATAAAGAAAATATAATCGTATTTTCTTTAAGCTGCGCATGTGGTACTTTTAACAATTTTAACCATTGTTGAACAACTGGTAAAATTTGACAAAAGTTTAAATTTGATCTCGTAATAAGTATTTGTACTTCATTTTATGTCTGTTAATGATTTTTGTTTGTAGTCCCTTTTAATGTAGTCCCTTTTAATACTACATTTTCACTTAAAAGTAAAATGCAACTTTTTTAAAAGTTTTCTGACTTTATATTGAAAGCATCTTTTAATCCTTTCAGAGCGTCTTCCTTTGAGAGTCTCCTCCAGGCATCTGGAACATCTGCTGGTTTTGCGTCATATTCTTCAGCAAATTGATCATTATATTTCACCAGGATGAACTTCCAGTAGTCTGAAGCCTCAATGCTGGGGTCTGGTGGAATCTGCCAGTCTGGATAATATTTTGTGTAGTCTTTGTAAGGATGAAACTGTCCTTTAGTGTCCGAATTGGAGAATGAAGTGTCACTTTGGACATGAGTTGTACAGAGTTCTGGTACAAGTTTGGTGGTTATCATGGATCTATATCTAGCAAGACCTTGTGGTCGATGTATAGCTGCACTGTGCAGCTTGTGTTCTTTGCCTCCAGCTTCACATGGAGCTTTACAGAATGGACACTGATTCCCACATCCAAAAACTCGCTTGAAAAGTTCATCCTGTGGCTTAACTGTCAGTTTCCTCACAGTTTCATTGATGTCTTCAGATTTCAAAAATAGTTCCTGAAGCTCAGTTGTCAGGTTCTCCAATGCCATCTTGACACTGTTGATAAATGGGTGACATGTGCTTTGGATTTGAAAGAGGATCCTTTTTTCCATCTTCGACTGAAATTGTGAGGTCTTTGATCAAATTTTCACGTATTCCATGGACGAACCTTTCGATGCTTTCATTGGTATTTGGCAGGGTAACGCCATCTGCTTGTCTTGATGCCACTTCTATTGCAGCAGTGACTTTCTTAATTATGACCTGAAGTTTGTTGTTCTTCAGTTTGGACAATGTGTTCTCATATGTCATTTCTTGTTGGATGTGCTGAAATATCCAGTTTTTGACATATTTTTCATATTTACTGATGTACTTTACAAAACATTCAAAGTCATCCTTCTCCAGCAACTCTTTCTGAATGTTGTACTGGAAAAATGAGCGAGAGCTGTACTCTGCAGAATGATGGCTCGTTAAGATCTCATCCACAATGTCTACTCCCAGAGATCTGGTGATGAAATCTTCCACTGCTGGTTTGATACAAAACTCAATGTAATCATTGGCTTTGTGTTGACAGTCATCTCTTTCTTTGTACAAATCAATGAAATCTGACAAGTACCCAGGCTTGAACTTCTCCAGCTGAGTTTGGGGATTCAGGTTTGACAGAAACTTTTTGTGCATTTTTGTAAATTTTTTTGAAGCGATGCCACAAACGTGAAGCTTCAAATCAATCTCATACTTTGTATTTGTTTCATATTCCTTGTAGTTCTGTTCAAAGTTTTTGTCAACTTTTTCCAGTAGATCTTTCATGAAAGAATCATGGTAATCTTCAGGTGTTCCTACTTTGTCATTAAGGTATTCTGTACATGACTCAATAACATTATTTGTGAAGATCTGCAACTTATTCATATCAACAGATTTGGCCTTAAATCTGTCTACATGCTCATCTGTCACTTTGAAAGGACTCCATCCTACTTGTTTTAGGTCGGTGTTCTGTAATTCTTGATTTACATTTCGATTAGAGAAATTTTTCCTCAACTGCTTGAGGACACATCCAGCAATGTCTCTTTCTTCTAAGCCAGACAGATTAGCTGTAGACTCAGACCACATCTTCTCAAACTCTTTTGTCAACTGATCTTCAGACAAGTTTGACATTTTGCAGTCACACAGGAGCCTCATGACGTTCTCTTCAATCAAAACTCTGTATTTCCTCTGTATTTCTTGAGCTTTCTTTTGGCTTACTTTCAGGTCAAGAACACGATCCAGTTTAGTTCTTACTGATGGTTCGGTTTCATTGGCAAGGCTTCTGATGCTGTTTAGAAAGTCAACTTTGTACTTCTCTATCAGGTTTACACGTCTGTCCTTCCTCTTGTAGTACTGATTGAGATTTTCCTTCATTTTCATTTGCTCATTTTGTATCTTTGTAGAAAGTTCTTTCTTTTTCTCTGAGACCATTTTAGTCCAATTTTCTACTCCAGAATCAACGTGTATGTTTAAAATTTCTACCTCTGTTTGGTGCTGCCAGGAGTAAATCTCTTTTCTGAACTCCCATTCCCATTGATTGAAGGCTTTACACAGGTTGTCATAAGCGTGAGCCACCAGGGTGTTTCTGAAGTTGAAGATGAAGTTTTCATATTTAACTGTCCTCCAGAGACTTTTGATCCATTCTAGAAACTCTGGGATCTGATTGGGTTCACTGGTTTTGTTGCTCTTTATTGTCTCCAAAAGATATTTCTTAAAATCAGCAACAGCTTGACTGTAACCAGTGTTTACTGGAGCCATTGGTGGAGTGCCATGCCAGAGACCTGGGATGTTCCAGTTGTTTTTTTCCATGTCATAGTCCAGGACATCAGTGAACTGTTTAATAGTTGATTGTTTTTCCATTTCAGATGCAATCTGAGTCATTTCATTGAGCTGATCCAAAAGACGTTTTCTCTCAGCAACGCATTTGGAAGTAGCTGAAACTGCCCCAACGTTCTGATGCACAAAATGACAAACTGGCTTCTTTCCAACATGGGTCATTCTCAAGAATGCATGAACTGCAATTTGCAGGATATCTTTCATTTCAGTTACATTTTCCATTGCTGTATTGATGATGGCGATGTCACTTAAACCAATGACAAAGGTTGCCAGCTGGTTGTCATGTTCATAACTGTCCTCAAGTTGAGCCATCTGAGGAGACTTGAGACCTTCTGTATCAATGAGAACTATGAAGTCATAATCCAGTTCACTTTTGTAATCTTCTTTAACTCTGAGGAAGATCATGTAAGCTCCTCTTGTACATCTGCCACTGCTGACTGGAAACTGGACACCAAACATGGTGTTGAGGAGCGTCGACTTCCCAGAACTCTGAACACCCAGAACAGCTAGTACCAGCAATCTGCTCCTGTTTCCAACTTTCTTATGGACCTCATTAAGTACAGCTGACACCCACTTTTCTGGGACGTTGGAAGCGTCTCCATCCAGAAGCTCTAAAGGATGTCCATTCATCACCATCTCAGCAGCCAATTGAGGGGGACGAGAGATTTCCTCTGTGTTTTCCTGTGAAAACTCATAGATTAGACCCATCTCTCTCATGAAATGCTCAATTCCTAAA
Source organism: Poecilia mexicana (assembly GCF_051168715.1). Lineage (NCBI taxonomy): Eukaryota > Metazoa > Chordata > Actinopteri > Cyprinodontiformes > Poeciliidae > Poecilia > Poecilia mexicana. The sequence goes on along the minus strand of NW_028263372.1, from coordinate 35,984,573 downwards.
GAGCTTTCTAGCAGAACTTGATCCAACTCTTTGATAAGTTCTGTATCTTTTGTCTTGCATTGCTCTTTGAACTGGTTTCGCAGTTGTAAGAGTTTTTCCCGAGAGTGTGCATCAAGCTTAAGTTTCATCCATTTCAAGAAGAAATCTCTTTTTTCTTTGTCACTTGTGAAAAGGTTCCCAATGAAACTTTTCATTCCTTTGGAAATGTTGTATCCTGCCTGCTTCTCTTTGATTTGTTTTTTCTCCTCCTGTAGCTGAGATTTGTACTCTTCAGTTCCTAAGTCACTGTACTCATTTAATCTACAGAGTTTTATTTCTAACTTGGATAATCTTTTCCAGTTTTCTCCCTGCAAAGGAAGGTGCAGCTTCTTGTATTTGGGAATGCTTTGTTCTCCAATTGCTTTCACAATCTCCTCAGCTGCCTTCTTTTCTTCATCACTTTTACTTTCATCCACAGACAGACCAAGTTCTGTTGCTTTTTCATACATCAGATCTGTTGTCATTTTATTGGTGGTTTCACTTTCCAGTGAAGTCTTTATAGCAGCACAAAGTTTTTTTGAGAAGTATGTTTTGTTTACTGTTTTATCTTTAATGATGACATTGGTTTTTGGAAAATCTAGTTTTTCAATTGTTCTCTGGACAGACATCATGTCTTCCTTCTCACCGCCCTTGCGATTAACAACCAAAAATATTTTTTTTCTCAAATCTTTGAAAGAATTCAGCGTTTCCTGCTCTTTTTCTTCAACCTTGTCCAGGAACACAAAGGTAGCTGTTGAAACTTGAACAAGAAAACTGAACTGTGCAAGTGACTCACTAATGTCTCCTCTCAGATTAGCAAAGGCAACTGGCTCTGGAAAAATGTCCAGATTTTCTTTTCCACAGGGAAGGTACCAGAAAACCTCTACAAGTCCATTTGCTATTTCCTTTTTGATAGCCCTGTCCTCCATGTCTTTATGTATGAAGATGTTGTGACTCTGCTGCCCACGACTTAGAACAAGATTCAGCATCTGGGACTTTGACAAACTGCTATTCTTCAGACAGACAAAGGAATATAAAGGAATATTTGCCTCAATAATTGTGTCCTCGATGAAACCTTTTGATTCTGACAAAACATGAGGACACCACTCTTTAACAATGCCTCTGAGAGCCCAAAGCATCAGGCCGCACTGATTGTTGTTGCTATGAGGCAACAACAGTGGTACAGAAAACTGACACATTGACATTCTGAGAAACATTTCTTGCTGCAAGAAGCTGTCAGCGCAAAGGAAAAGTGCTACTATCAGGTCGAGAGCATTAACACCACTGTGAGTGTCTTCTTCGGTATAAAGTTCTTGGCTAAAGAGGTCATTGTTTTCCTCATCATTGTCTGATAGTTGCACACAACTTCTACATTCAGCATTAATCTGTAAGAGGTTTCTGAGAAAATACCATGGAATTTCCTCCAGTGATGAAGCAGGATTTGTGTTTATGTTGTCTTTGTTGATCTCCAATAGAGAACGAAGAGTAAGTTTGTTGGGATAAAATTTGTTCAGTCCAAGTCTTGAAAGAGTGTTCAACAAGTCTGTAAATGATCAAAAGAAGAAAATGTTTTAGAAATGATTTTTTTCAATAACTGTACATCTTAGACATAGAACTCTGAAAGCTGTAGTTTCTTAAAAAATGAAATAATTAAAATGTTTTATTTTTGTTCTCTGCACTGAGCTTTGGATATCCTCTCTGTGCTGTAAGAGGACAAATTCTCACTGTTGTTCCTCCTTATATAAGAAACAGCAGCACAGATTACATGGATTTTTGTCAAGTTTGTAGTTGGCATCTTGGAAGGGAGCTTGTTTAGAAATTTTGTTAACTTCTTTGGAGAATTCAGTGCCCATGTAGGCAATGATGGAATGTCATACAGGGTTGTGTTTGGGAGGAGCTGGCTTCCCGTTTATCTGTGCAGCATTTTATTACTGGATTTCTTTGCTTAGTGTTATAAGAAGTGTCTAATTCAGTTGCTCCTCTCCTTGGGTTGCCACCTTATCGTGGTGGAAGGGTTTGAGTGTCCCAATGATCCTAGGAGCTATGCTGTCTGGGGCTTAATACCCCTGGTAGGGTGACCCAAGGCAGACAGGTCCTAGGTGAGGGACCAGACAAAGCGCAGCCCGAAGACCCAGATGATGAGTAATAACATTGGACTTGGTTTTCCCTCACCTGGAAGGGGGTCACCGGGGCCCCACTCTGGAGCCAGGCCTGGAGGTGTGGCACGATGGCGAGTGCCTGGTGGCCGGGCTTTTACCCACGGAGCCCGGCCGGGTTCAGCCCGAATAGGAGACGTGGGTCCCCCTTCCAATGGGCTCACCACCTGTTGGAGGGGCCAAAGGGGTCGGGTGCGTTGTGTTACGGGCGGCTGCCGAGGGAAGGGACCCTGGCGGTCTGATCCTCGGCTACAGCGCTGGTTCTTGGGACGTGGAATGTCACCTCTCTAGTGGGGAAGGGGCTGGAGGCAGGAGTGGGCATACTTGTTGCCCCCCATCTTGGCGCCTGTACATTGGGGTTCACCCCAGTGGACGAGAGAGTAGCCTCCCTCCGCCTACGGGTGGGGGGATGAGTTCTGACTATTGTCTGTGCTTATGGACCAAACAACAGTTCAGATTACCCATGCTTCTTGGAGTCCTTAGAGGGGGTACTGGAGAGTGCCCCTCCTGGGGACTCCCTTGTTCTATTGGGGGACTTCAACGCTCACATGGGCAATGTCAATGAGATCTGTAGGGGAGGAATGGCCCCTCGATCTGAACTCGAGTGGTGTTCTGTTGTTGGACTTCTGTGCTCATCATGGATTGTCCATCACGAACACCATGTTCAAGCATGAGGGTGTCCATATGTGCACTTGGCACCAGGACACCCTAGGCTGCAGTTCGATGATTGACTTTGTCATCGTTTTATTGGATCTGCGGCCGTAGACACTCCCCGAGTGTCCAAGACAGTTTGGAGAGGCCATGGAGAAAGACTTCTGTACAGTTTCGAGGTGATTCTGGTCCACCATCTGGCATCTCAGGAGAGGGAAGCAGTGCAGAGCACCAACACTGTTTATAGTGGGGATGGTGTTCTGCTGACCTCAACTCGGGACGTTGTGGGCCGGTGGGCGGAATACTTCGAAGACCTCCTCAATCCCACCAACATGCCTTCCATTGAGGAAGCTGAGCCTCGGGACTCTGGGTTGGATTCTCCAATCTCTGGGGATGAGGTCGCCAAGGTGGTCAAAAAGCTCCTCGGTGGCAGGGCCCCAGGGGTGGATGAGATCCGCCCGGAGTTCCTTAAGGCTCTGGATGTTGTAGGGTTGTGTTGGCTCACGCGACTGCGATATTGCATGGACATCGGGGGCAGTTCCCCTGGATTGGTAGACTGGGGTGGTGGTCCCCCTATTCAAAAAGGGGAACCGGAGGGAGTGCTCCAATTACAGGGGGTCACACTCTTAAGCTTCCCTGGTAAGGTCTATTCAGGGGTCCTGGAGAGTAGTGTCCGTCGGATAGTCGAACCTCGGATTCAGGAAGAGCAGTGTGGGCTTCGTCCTGGTCGTGGAACACTGGACCAGCTCTACACCCTCAGCAGGGTCCTGGAGGGTGCATGGGAGTTCGCCCAACCAGTCTACATGTGTTTTGTGGACTTGGAGAAGGCGTTAGACCAAATCAGAAGGTGATCTGCAGCTCTCGCTGGAGCGGTTCGCGGCCGAGTGCGAAGCGTCCGGGATGAGGCTCAGTGCCTCCAAATCCAAGGCCATCGTCTTGAGCCGGAAAAGGGTAGAGTGCCTTCTCCGGGTCAGGGGGGTCGCCCTGCCTCAAGTGGAGGAGTTTAAGTATCTGGGGATCTTGTTCACGAATGAGGGAAGAAAGGAGCGGGAGATCGACAGGCGGATTGGGGCAGCGTCTGCCGTGAAGCGGGCGCTGTACCGGTCCGTCGTGGTGAAGAGAGAGCTGAGTCAGAAAGCAAAGCTCTCGATTTACCGGTCAATCTACGTTCACCACCCTCATCTATGGTCATGAGCTTTGGGTCATGACCGAAAGAATGACATCACGGATACAAGCGGCCGAAATGGGTTTCCTCTGCAGGGTGGCTGGGCTCTCCCTTAGAGAGAGAAGCTCAGTCATCCGGGAGGGACTCAGAGTAGAGCCGCTGCTCCTCCACGTCGAGAGGAGCCAGTTGAGGCTCGGGCATCTGGTCAGGATGCTTCCTGGACGCCTCCCTGGTGAGGTGTTCCAGGCACGTCCCGCCAGGAGGAGGCCTCTGGGAAGACCCAGGACACGCTGGAGGGACTATGTTTCTCGACTGGCCTGGGAACGCCTTGGGGTTCCCCCAGAGGAGCTGGAAGAAGTGGCTGGGGAGAGGGAAGTCTGGTCCTCCCTTCTGAAGCTGATGCCCCCGCGACCCGATCCCGGATAAGAGGAAGAAAATGGATGGATGGATGGAAGGACGGGCGAACAAACATAAATCAATACACAGAGAATAAAATAGAAAATAGGATGAAATTACTTCTACTTGAATGCTGTTCTGCAAGGAACCATTAGATGGCAGCATCATCCAGTTCTGCAACAAACAGGATTTTAGATTCATTTTACTTGAAACAAGCACAGCACATTAGTTATTGTCTCCAGGTTTTGCTTTTTATTAAATGTATTCTAGTTTATATTGAAACTATAATTTTGTTAATACCAGCAGAAAAATGTCCAGAACTTTAACATCAGAAGCATCACTGGATATTTGTTGTTTCCATGCAGTTTAGGAAGAGATTTAAAATATAAAGGCAGATATTGGTGTTAAAAATTTCATTTTTAAGGCATTGGTGTTTTTTTTTGTTTTGTTTTTTTAGATTTTTAGATTTTGAGTTTAATGAAAACCCGTACAGACCCGTTCTGATAAATACTGTTGGGACTAGGACAGTGGTTCTGCACTGTGAGCGTTGTTAGTAATTACAGCCCTTTGCCAGTTTAATTGCGGAGCTCTAATCTAAATAGGCTTACAGAGCAACGGTCTAATTTAGCAGTTTTATAATTACTACTGAACTGCATGTGTATCACTTCAGCCCCACTTAATTACCAACAATTTGCCTCTGGAAAATCTATTGTTGAGTTGCAGCAAAGCAGGAGGGAATTAGAACAATAGACTTTGTTTTTCCATTCATTGCTGCTGCAGCATTGAACATCAGCAGAGACGTTTCAGACACTCCTACTACTAACACCCAGAAGAAGACGGGCAAAAACCTCCAAACGAATTCAACCTGAAATATTATTAAAATTCAGCATTTAATAAAAGTTCATTTAATCTGTGTGGTGCGATAACTGCTGTTAGCATCAGTTAGTCTCCCCCCATCAGGACCGCTCCTGTCCAGATGATCCAGTTCGTTTCCTCTCCATCTCCTCTGGTTTTCATCATTATTTAGGTCTGAGAACTGAGACACGGCTGACGGTTGATTTGGTGTCTGATGAAGCTTTTCTGTGTTGATTTGGTCAAATGTTCTGGATCATTAACCTGCTGAAAGACTCACTGATGAACCATGTTTGGTTTGTTACTTAGAGTCTGGTTATGTCTTAGTTAGTTTATGTACATATTTGATCCGAAAATGGAGAAAATCCACAACAAATCCAAACTTATTTTAACATTTATTGCTTCATTCTGCCTTAAAAAAAATTCAGAATTGAGGACAGATGAAAAAATTGAGAAATTATTTATCCTGTTCTGTTTTCACCATTATTTGTTTGTCCTGAAACTTAATAGAGCCACTATAAATAATTTTCGGTTAACTCCAAACTTTTAAAATGTTAGAAAGATGGCAGTGGAATAATTTAGCACAAAAATGTTACGAATGATCTGATTTGCAATTAAATAATCTGGTAAAACACCCGGAGTTCAAATTTTATACTTCAAACTGAATTTGTTCTTCACATTAATAAAAAAAGTCTAATTGAAGTACAGAAGATGAGCCAATCAGGTTTAAGTTCATTAAAACCAGCCTGCTTGTGGAAACAGAATGAGGTGGACTCCATCTTCTCTCTGATGAGTTTCAGCTGAAATATTGAGCCTCTTCATTTTTCTGCTGATGGAAAAAATATTCAAATCGTCGGCGCAGCCTGCATGCTGTCGCTGATTAATGTGTTTGAGCAGCGCTGATGTTTCTGGGTAAAATAATTTCTCCAAAATAAACAGTTTCCTCCTGAAGTCAGGTCTTCGGACCTGGTGATTCATCGGCCTGTCGGAGGAAATGTCCTCCTGCTCGGTCCTGCTTCACTCCAGCGCTGTGACTGGAGCGTTTCTGTGTGTCTGCATTATCCCGGCCTGTTGGCAGCAGCAGCCGCTGTAGCGCTGACTAATGCAGAAACAGACTGCAGGCTAAGCTTCTTTTTCCTGAAACGTCTTAAAACCTGAAGGCTGCGCTCTGTTCCCTCCAATATTTATGTCGCTGCTGCAGAAATGTTTCAGTGGCTCTGATGTGAAGCTAATTATGAAGCTAACATTTCATTTGATGATTTAATGCTCACATGTGGCACGCTCTGTTTGTTCTGGTGCTAATGGCTCCTTCAGACAGACCTCATTACACTGAAGAGCTGAAAGAACCAGAACGAAAGGCAGCAGCAGACCTGATGATAAACAGATCAATCTGTCAACAACTGAAAAAAGTTAAATTACCATCATTAATTGTTTTAGTATGTGATATGAGAGGATGTTGAGTCAAGTTATTGTTCATAAATAAATCTTTCATAATTAGGCTCAAGGATTGCATATTAAGAATCAACATTAAAATGAACCACATCAACTAAAAGCAATAAGAAAAACATCGAGAACTATTTATACTCCACAACAACCAGTAGACCTGAGATCCAAACTGGTTTTTCTTCTGTCCTACTATTACAAACATAAAGGGTGAATTTATTCTGATTTTAAGGTTCAGTAGGATAATGGATGGATGGATGGATGGATGGATGGATGGATGGATGGATGGATGGATGGATGGATGGATGGATGGATGGATGGATGGATGGATGGATGGATGGATGGATGGATGGATGGATGGATGGTCAGTCAATTGTTTGTTCAGCTCTTGAAAAACAACTTCCTGGAGGTGTGGACTCAGTTAAAGGTTTAACTTTTACCCAGTTGCTAATGTTTTCCATAAGACATAAGTAATGCGCCAAAGGAAGCTACGGTATGACGCTAACTGGAAACTGCATGCAGTGTGAGGTATTACAGCCTCAACATCTTTGTCAACAATAAAATGTCTTAAACATTCACAACTCACTGATGATTCATTGATTGGCTCAGTTGAAATTCATCCTGAGAAATTGAGCTTAATAGGAGAAAAGCCAGACGGAGCAGTGAGGGTAGATGAGAATCCAGTGATCAGGCTACTTTTACTTCATCAGTGATGTAAAACTGAGTAAGTGAAAGTTTTAAAATGGTCCAAAAGACCAATCAGTTATGTTGTCTGTGGCAGAAACTGATTTAGTTTGATCTCTTCTGTACAGAACTAAAAACTCTCCTGGATGGAAGGGAACTAATAATCAGAGGAATCAAGAATCAAACTTGTTGAACCTGAAGCAGATGTCAAATCACAGTAGGGCAGCAGGGCAGTCAAAAATAACTTATCATTTTATTAATATTATATTTCAAGTGTTGTGCTTTTATGCTCTGCAGATTTAAAACATTTTGATCACCTGGATCGACTCCAAGTTTCCTTAATGTCTCCACCAGAATTAGACGTTGAAGCTCCTGGAGCTTCAGAGGATGAAATGCAACAGTAAAGAGCAGAGAAGTGTCTGTTTTAATGATCTATACCACTATTATGATTTATGACAATCACGTCACAATTCTGTCATTTTCTTAAATCTGGAAATCTGAGTATTCATCACCTAATACGTATTTAATGATTAAACACACAAAACAAACAATGAGTAGCAAACAAAGATAATTACTCATCATTAAGACGTCATCTGGAAAGCAGGACAGATTTAAAGTTCTTTCACTTCCAGACAAACCCTCCCTGTCATCCTGCCGTTTCCTCCTGATCCTGGACCATCTGCAGATTATTTCACATGGAGCCGATCAGACGGTGTGGATTTACAGCCGTCCAGCAGCAGGAGGTCAGATGGAGCCGATCTGATCCCACACAGCGGCACGAGTCGACCAGGAGGCGCAGGACGGATGTGTGGACGGAGGTCTTCCCCTCCTGAGGAGTTTCTGACGGAGGAGGGGCTCCGGTGGCCCTCCATTAATTAACACCAACTAATATGAAGGAAAGCTGTCCCACAGAGACCCCCACCACCCTGCTGCCTTTGTTAGAGGCCTGGCGGTGTGTGTGTGCAGGGGGAGGACCAGGAGGAGGATGAGGGGGAGGCCATCTGCCGCTGAGCCTGCTGGGTCAGGAGGCTTTTGTTGTGAAGGAGTGATGAGGCTGATAGATGGTGGTTGTCACCTACCGCTGGTTTAATCAACTGAAAGTGTCCCAGCGTGTGACATGTTTGATTCTCCCACTGCAACACACACACACACACACACACACACACACACACACACACACACACACACACACACACACACCTCCCACAGAGGCAAATAACGATTCTCCATATTTACTGAATTATTTAAAGTTTGGATGAATAGATCACAGCAGAAATGTAAAATCGGTGAATGAGAAATGAGCAGAAGGATAAAGTTCTGGGTTTCATATTTGGGTTATTTATAGATTTCCTAAAAAGAGTGGCAGCCTTTCATCTCCCGCTGTCACCCCGACCCGAATTCAATCAGGAAAAAAGAGAATGCTGCGCACTGCGCATGCGCGTTAACTAATTAAAGCTGCTGCGTCAAGCTACATTGGAGGCGGAAATCAATAAAACTGACTTTCATAATAAAACATTTTAATATTTATCTTTTAAAAAGCATGAAGGCACAAGTCAAACTCTCGATGTCACCTCCAAGTCTTTCAGCTTGAAAGGAGCAGAACCAGAACATGATCTGTAAGTTTTAGATAAAAACAATTGTAGAGGTAATAAAAAAAAAAATCTATTTAGGTCATGAGTTTCTTTTTGTTATAGTATGGGAATGTTTTACTTTGAAATTAATTATTTATTAAACTCAATTAGAAATAAAGGCCCAGATTGTTGGCCTTTGGCAATTTGTTTAAATAACTTTGTGACAATATTTGTGACAGTATTTATTCTCTTAATATTCTTCACATTTCTAAAATCAACTTGATTGTATCAAATTGTATCTAGCTGATATTTTTCTTAAATAAACAGCCTTATGTCTTGTTTAAATATTAAACAAGATATTAGATATTTAGTTTCTTAGCTCCCACATGTCACACGTCGCCACCTGTCACAGCAGTTAACTAATCAGCGATCACAATTTTCCCTGAGGTACATGACCCTTATCTGGAGGAACTGAACCTTCGTCATCATTTTCGGGGTAAATAATAGGAAGTAATGGTCCAATGTGTCAGTGGGGAAAATGTTATCCTGACTGATATGCCAGAGCATTTAGAAAGCGGAATACAATTTATTACATTTCCAAAACCCAAATGGAATAGTGCAAGAAAAGCATCAACGGCAACTTTCACATGTTCATCTGTTCAAAGGTGGCTGGTAGTAAACATCCTGTTTTTGTCGTAACAAAACTTATTGATAAGAGAAGGTAGGTTTATTTTATATGTAAATTCCAATGGTAGCATTGAAAACGCAGTAACTGCGGTATTTATATTTAAGCACCTTTTCATGCTAATGTTTGTTTTTAAGCATTTTCCTGAAGGCAGATTTTTATTAGCCGGTATTATTTAAGTGGTTACTGACCTGTTTTGTATGTGAACAATGCTTCAGACACAGATTTCAGACTCACATCCAGAGACACTGGGCCCCTCATTGTTCCTCCGGCTGAGAAAAACTTTGGTTTAATGCTGATTTCTCCTTATGTTTCCCCTGATGTAGGAAGTTTTTAGCCGTCTTTGACTTTAAAAATGTATTGGGTTCTATTACCTCTGTCATTATAATACTTATTATATTGATTAGACTAAATGTTAAACATTATATTAATATAATAAAAATAAATATCAATATACTGAATATTACAAAAGACTTAATTTGTAGTAGAAATAATGTAATCATAAAAGAAATACTGTAAAATTAGTAATCAATAAATAACACTAATGTTATAGATTTAAAATAAAGAAATATTTCAGCTTCAGACAGCTTTTACACATTTATTTAATCTCCGTTAAAAAAGCAGAGGAGCTGGTCGAGGCGTTTTATTTTGAAAGGATTCCCGGAAGTGTGTAATTAGTGAGTTGGAGCAGTTGGAGGCAGCTGGACCGGCGGCAGCAGTAGGTGCTGTCCCATCATCAGTTCACACCCAACGGGGCCGCAGCGCACCGCTCCTCCGGCCGAACACCATGACACCCGGATCCAGGACCGCAGCCTGAGCCGCACCGAGGACCGAACCCCCGGAGGACCGCGGGCACACGCACACAGCCGCGCGTACACGCACGCAGAAAGGCACGCACGCTCACGCGCGGGACAGCGACGCCGAAGATCGCAGCGACCCACCGGCAGATTGACGGAGGGAGCCGCGGAGCTGCGCTGCGGAGACGCGTCCCGCCACAGAACCCGGTCCGCGCGAGTCATTTCACGCCCACGCAGATTTTAAAACATGACATCTTCGGGGAAGGACGCCAACAGCGTGCATTACGCCAACTATGTGGGACCGTACCGGCTGGAGAAGACGCTGGGAAAAGGACAGACAGGTTAGTGAAAACCGCACCTGCTCCGCACACATCACGCGTCCTGCTAAGTGGCCCCAGTTTGGTGCTGCGTGTCCTGAATGTGCTGATGGTTGCGGGAGATGCCTCCTAAATGCGGATGCAGACTGCAGAGAGAGGAGCTGCTCTGCTCATGATGCTGCTGCTGATGATGGTGATGGTGATGATGGTGCGCCTTTAATCCTTGTTGTCAGGCAGACAGAGCGGGGTGATAATGGGCCCTTGTGAGGTTTGCGTGTCTTTTAGTTTCATCCATCTGTCACTGGGGCCTCTGCAGAAGAGGCAGAGCAGTGATGCTGCAGCTCAGGGTGATGCTGCAGCTTTGGCTCCAATGCAGCACACTTCAGCTCTGTGCCTGCACTGGAACAGCAAGTTATCTTCAGATTCTGATCCAGGCCCGCTCTGTTCAGGGACCAGTCAGAACTCAGAGGACTTCCAGGTTTAGGACCGGATCAGACACGGAAATCCTTCCTGAAGAGGCAGAATCTGGATTCTCTGTGTATGTTCCAGCAGAAATGAGCTGAATCAGGTCCTTTTGCCGCTGAATGACATCAAACTTAGAGGATGCAGAGAGAAGCTGGAGCTCATTGGTCAGTTTTCAGATTTTTATTCATTTTAACAGCATTTAAAGATTCACAGGAATCTTTGGAGACCTGTTAGATCAAACCGGAGGATCTTTCTGACTTTTCAGTGGTTCAAACAATTCAACATTCTTTTTAATGCTGAATATTGAGAATTAAAACCATTAACTCACTGATATTAGGGAGAATCTGACTCACTGACATAGAAATGTAAATCATATACAGAGGGTCAAAGGTCATACCAGCACAGGTTCATTGATCATTATGTAACCTGATGCCAGAGGAAACCGTGACTTAATGAAGTCAATCACACATTTATAAAAGCATCACTAGATAACCTTTATGTGTTCTTCATACGGAACGTCTGGAAGGCCGAGACAGAGCAAGTGTAAATAAAATAATCATATCTGTGGCAGGAGAGGTCATAATGACGATGTAAATAATGGAAGAAGATGTTCTAAGAAGGGAGCCCTGAGGAACCCCGCGTTGGATCGCTGCTGAGATTTTAAATTGCCAAATGACACAAAGTATTCTGAATCGATATTCTCCCTATCCGATCAACCAATCAGCTTTCTTTAATCAGTGAAACGTTTCGCTTTATGCAGAAGACAACAGAACTTTAGTCCAGTCGGCTCTCGCTCTGTTTTCTGTTGTTTTAGAGATTTAATCCTCTGGTGGATGTGAACTAACCATAAAACCACAGCTGGTTCTGAACTCCAGGTTCTAGAAAACAGATCTTTACATCCTGGATTCTCTCTGGCAGCTCAGACGTTCTGTTACGGCTCGGCTGGCTGAGTCCAGGTTCTGGTTTGGATGCTCCACCATCTGTGATCACACACAGCCAAGAATAATCAGGTCCAGCAGGTAAAAGTGATTCTCAGCTCTCTTCCTCTGCGGGTGAATAATTCATAGCCAGCCAATTAGCTCGTCTGCAGACTCGGAGTTGGAGCTTTGCAGAACGAGTTGCTGCCATATTAATCACAGTTTTTCTGTTACTTCTTTGTTCTTCTGCAAAGAAACGGAACAAGTTCATTTATTTTTAAACCTCCTCTGTTTAGACTGACTGAAGTTTCTGATCAGTTCCTCTCAAGCACAGATCAGGTGAAGCTGTTTCTTCATGCTGTGTGGAGAGGAAGCAGCGATGCAGAACATCTGGAGTTCAGGTCCAGATGTTCCTCACAGCATCCAGACCTGTTCTAGTTCTCCAGAAACAGGTTCAGTCTGTTTCTGTAGTTTATGGTTATGAGATAAAAGAACTGCAGATCATTAAATAATCATTTCTGGATCTGAAACTTCACAAAAGTTAGAAGATGAAACACAAGTGCAAATTTTCCTCCTGTAAGAATATTATTTGTGAATAATTCAGATAATAAAAATCTCTTTGATCTGCACGTCTTCAGATGACTCCACAGGCTGTAGAAGCTCATGCCTCAGCAGAAAGTGACGTCAGCTCAGTGTTGCATCAGCTCCATGTTGGAGGAATAATGAAGAGGAATCAGTTTCTGCAGCTGAAGCTCTGCAGGACTAAATTAATCACAGTTTGTCCTGTTTGAGGCGCAGCACCGCTGCAGACAGCAGCTTCCTGTTCACTCACTTTAATGCTGCAGTTTCTGTCCTCCTGCTGGATGATGGTGTGATTATGGATCTATAGAAGGTGCATTGATGCAGAAATGTGTCCATGCTGCAGACTGAGGGAGGACGGTTAGCTCGCTGATGGTTTTCATGCAAACCCAAAGAATCTGGTGCTGAGCTGTCAGACTGGGAACTCCGGATATCGTCAAACCTCCTACACGAGTTCAGGCTGAGCTCTCGCTGCTCTCGCTGCTCTCGCTGCTCTCGCTGCTCTCGCTGCGTCTCGCTGTTCGTGGGAAACACTGGTCGGCTCTGTTAGCTGCTGCTTCATTCGCATGTCTGAGATTCTCTGCATTTTTTGGATATGAAAGGAAAGAAATGTTGCAATTGTTGGGGTCTTGCAGGGCCAGGTCCTTAAAAACGATGAAGTGTTTTTTGTTGAAAGTACTTATGAATTATATTTACATAAAAATGAAATACTTTGGGGACTTTTTCTGAAAAACCTTTTGCTTGAATAAAATCGTCTCTGATTATCTGAATATTTGTTGCAGTTTTGCGTTATTTTGTTTTATAAAACCACAAACCAGCACTTCTACATGACAAAACACTTAATATTGAGGTTGGATATCTGTTGAGTATAGATATTAGTCCATGCTGTTATAGGATCTGCTGTAAGCTTGATGAGCGGTTCTGGTTCTGAAGGGCCCGGCCCGAGTTCTGCAGGTTTTCAGTGCATCTCTGCTTCATCACAGAAGTTTGCTTTTCTGAATTAAATTTGTTGTTGTTACCCAGTTTTCTCTGAGATGATCTTCCCCAGACATGTTCTACTTGGAGAGGAAATTAAACGTTTTAATTCTGAAAACTCACCATGATTAGCTTTGGATGGTGACGTTAGCGTTAGCTTGCTTGGTTATCTCAGACTACATTACATTATCAGATGTATTTTCTCTATTGTTCTACTGTTGATGAATCACAATTTTCTTGTAAATTTCCTGTAAACAATATGGGGATAAAAATACAGCCACGCATCAAGTCTAAATCATTCCTGTGGATGCTAGCATTAGCATACTTGGCTAACTCATGCTTGGTTAAGTTTTATGCTAATTTATTGTCCAATCTCTGCACACTGGTGTTTTACTGTCACACAGTTTATTTTCTAATCCACTACAGAGAGGAGATTTCAGTTGGAGATTTTCATGAGGCCTGAATCACAGTAGTTAGCTGTGAATGCTAATGTTAACCAGCTAATAATATCTTTAGCTTGTAAAACATTAGCAGTAGCACAGTTTGCACATTACAGCACATTTTGTATAACCTCTGTAAACTTGGATAGATTCTTTGTACGGGTCATGTACGCCGTGCAGGACATAAAATAATACAAATTAGCTTCTCATCAAATCAAAAACACAATAATTAGCTTTGAATGCTAAGATTAGAGTTGACTTGCTTAATTAGCTCATCACACAGTATCTAATGCCTCATTGATTCATTTATCTATATTTAATATAATCATCTTGTCCACTGTGCTGGGGGTATTTTTGCCTTCCAATATGCCTGATTAAATCTCTGGCGGATTGATTTTGTGCTTTATGTTTTTAATGATTCGTTCTTCGTGTTCATATTTTGCCAAAGACGTCCACTGTGTAGTTTGGAGAGTCGGCCATGTTGGAAATGTGAATCTTTTTCCTCTAGAAGAGAAACTGCTTTTCCTCTTCAGTTTTTACTTTTAGCATATTTTCAATTAAAGGCTGAAATGCTTCAGTGAAGAATTCCCAGCTGTAAATTAGCTCAGTTGAATCTAATTTAACCGCCACAGTTTTTAAAAATTCCCACTCTGAGCGTTACTTTTCCGTCTCAGGGCGACGAGCGAGGAACAATGGCTTCATGGTGTTGGTGCTGCGGAGTGTGAGGCTGCGCCGACTCTGAACAGTTAGTTTGTGTTCATGTGTGTGATTGTGTCAGTGGAGAGGGGGGTTATGGTAAGGAAGTCTTTTAAACGGTGCTGTAGCAGGCTTCACGCAGCGCTCGTTCTCTAAATGTTGGCTAACAGTTTGGATGGTTGTCATGGTTTCAGCTCTCCTCCAATGAGAGCCTCCGATCTTCTTTCTGTCTCCACCGTCAGGCTGCCAGTGTTTCCCTCGTTTTGTTGTTTCTCCCTGATCTGCTTTCTGACCGAGTCGCTGTTGACGTTTTTATCCGATTTGTTTTTCTGCTGCAGCTGAACAACATGTGGTTCTGCTTCATCCTTTTATGTAAATGTAATCAGCATATAGTGGAGGTTTTTGACACTGGGCCTTATGGGCGGTTGCCCAGGGAGGCATCTCGAAGGGGGGCGCACATCCACCAGATGGATATAAATTGAAATACACTGGATTTTATTCTGTATTTTAACTGGTTGGAGGAACCATGCATGGAAGAACCGTCACTGTAAGCACCAAGGTGAGGAACAAGTGAGCAAGAGTCACTGTTTTCTGTTTTTTCAGTTTTAGCCTTAAGATTTTAACTTTTTGGTCACTAAAGGAGAACAGTCATCTTGTGAATTCCCTGCAGATGCTCAGTTGGTTTTGCAACCAACAGCAATGATTCATCTCTTGAGTTCAGGAGCTTTAAATGAACGACTGAATGATAGATGATGGGTCAGAGTTTGTGAGAAAATACATCTCTAATAATTACTGAAAAGGACAGAAGATCCAAAAGAAACAGGAAGTATTATCAAAAAGAGATAAAGGCTCTTAATGTACACAGATATCAAAGATAATGGAGGGAAAAAGTTATTTATAGCTTTAAATTAAACTGTAGCTTTTAGACTTTTCTAAAAGAACCCCATTATTACCGACAGTGAAATCTAGTAGTGGCAGCATCATGCTGGTGGATAAGATTCTGAACAGTTCCCGTCACTTTGACCAAAACCTTCAGGAGTTTGTTAGAAAGTGGAGATGAACGAGTCCAAACACGGATGTCGTCTCCAGAAGAGAAGTTTCCTCTCCATCTGAGATTTGGAGAAGTTTTGGAAAGTGCAGCTTTCCTTTCTCAGCTGAAGGTTCTCCTCCAGACGCGGCTGCATGCAGGCGGTTCCTCCCGTCAGTCTGAGGATAACGACGCCGGCGAGACGGCAGCGTTTAGTTTTATTTGTCATAACCTGTCGTCGGCTGTGTGCCCCGGCGTGCGCTCTAATGAAAGTGTCATGTTATTGACGGGACGGTCCTAAACGCTGCGGTCCCTCGGCCCCTGAGCAGAGTGATGATGATGATGATGATGCTGAGGAAGGGGCAGCAGATGGCTGCCTGCCT
The DNA here is from genome assembly GCF_051168715.1 of Poecilia mexicana. Taxonomy (NCBI): domain Eukaryota; kingdom Metazoa; phylum Chordata; class Actinopteri; order Cyprinodontiformes; family Poeciliidae; genus Poecilia; species Poecilia mexicana. Next base: position 35,968,356 of record NW_028263372.1, on the reverse strand, counting down.
TCAGGTGGCTGAAATACGGCTTCATTATCAGCAGGTTGCAGGTGGAGAGGCTCCCAGCAGGCGCAGCGCCATGCATTTGTGTGTGTGTGTGTGTGTGTGTGTGTGTGTGTGTGTGTGTGTGTGTGTGTGTGTGTGTGTGTGTGTGTGTGTGTGTGTGTGTGTGTGTGTGTGTGTGTGTGTGTGTGTGTGTGTGTGTGTTCTTCTGGCTCGTCACCGTGTTTTATTAGACTTGCAGGCTTTGCTTCATTATGCTGCATTAAATGTAAAACAGCTCACATTAAATTTGCGGCGCTTCATTTGCATCCAGACGATAAAAACTGGAAACTCCTGAATGTTTCTGGGTCTGAATCCATCATGAGCCCAAATCAGCTCACAGCCCATGAAACAAACTTCAGGACAGTTTCACTGGATCGCAATATTTTATAAGACAAAGAAAATATTTTTAATATAGAAATGTGAGTGTAATTAAGAATTACTGCGTCAGTGTGGCGTAGCACGGAGGAGCTCAGCCTGCGGTTCTGTTGGGTTCAGGAAGTCCAGTTCCTTCTGCTCTTCTTCGTTGGTTCTGCTGCATCTCCAGATTCTTCTAGCTGTGATGTTTGTGGACTCTTCAGATGATTTCCTGCGGGATCAGTGTCTTCCTGTGATGTTTCTCATATTACAGCTATAAGATCATATCTTTGTCTTTGATGTCTGAGAAACTAAAGTTTTGTTTTCCATCAGCTTTAAGTCAGAATGATCAAAGAAAAGCTTGAAATGAATCACTCTGTGATATCAGTTCACTTTTTGAGTTTCTGTATTTTGGATTATTTTTGCATTATTAACATCAAACCTCTGATCTGATGCAGCGTTTGGTTTGGTTTCACACCTGATGCTGATGATGGATTTTGGGTTCTTGCTGCTCTTCATAAGCTCCTAAATGTTGGTGTTTAATCATTTTAAAATAAAAATCAACCTGGATAAGTTCTAGTTTTATGTGATTCAGACTGAAGGAATTTATCTGTTGTCATTTTAAAAGGTAAAAACAATCATGCATGTTGACTCATTTCAGGTTTTCAAGCTTTTATTGTGAAACTTCAACATTTATTTTGTGGGCCACTGTTGCTATGCAACATGAGGGGCTGTAGCTGTCTGATTGTTTTAAATGAATTATTTTAACATTTATAACAAACGTTTCTCATCTTACAGTCAGGAAACCTGGTGGACGTCGAGGTCTAAGAAATTATTTCACTTATTTCTGTTTTGTTAGTTTTTCAGCTGATTTAACAGTTAAAAGCTAAATTTAGTCACTGGGGTGCAGACTGTGTGAGGTTTGCATGTTGCTGGTTTCATGTCTGCAGATTTTATCTGTGGTATCATAAAAAGTTTGATCTGAAGTAAGAGATTCATCACCGATATAACTCGTAGAAAACTGACTGAGGAGATTAAACTCACTAAATGACTTTTATGAGGTTTTTAAACCTTCGGTGCAGGACGGGGGACTGAAGCTGAGCAGGTATTTCTAATATTTGATTTATTTTCTGTCTAGAGAGAAAGAAGTGAATGCGTTGGTCTGCAGGTTGGTTTTAAAGCGTGGCTGTAGCTGTCTGCTCTGTTCAGGCTCCATGTGTTCAGTTGATGCTCAGAAACATAATGAAGCTTCTGTTGATGTGAAATAAACTGGATACCCGAACATTTTGTTTTTATCTGTTTAACCACAGAGAGCTGGTACTGATCCAAACCCGGTCCAGGTCAGAGGCTCACGCAGGTTTATATCTTCATCTCTCTTTGCATTTATCTACATTTTCACTTCCTTGTTTTGGCTGAAGTTTGACTTTTTCTTTTGAAATAATGAGTTTAAAAAGTTTTCATCATGCTGCTGCAGCTGAAAGTCAGTTTGAAATGTCATTTTTAAATTCAGCTTCTTCTTTTTTCCATCAGAGCCTCACATCAGAATGTTTACATGCAATTATATGAATATGATCCAATTGTGATGCATTTAGTGACAGTCAGAAAATCTGAATTTTCCCTCTGTTAGCTGGGAAAAACCCCTGAACTCAGAGCAGAAGATGTTATTCTAGTTTTTACATTAAATGCTCCTCTGATGTTTTTTCCTTTTGTTCTCTAGTTGAGTGAATATTTAAAGTCTCTGAGCTTCATGGACTCTATAATCTGTTTCCGCTGTTTGGCTGCAGTGGGACTAAACCCAACAGCCTGAACATCTTATTCATGCAGAACGTGTTTTTATGACACTAACAATATGTCAGCCAGCAGATATGCCTTTATAAACCGTCCTTTGGGGTATTATGAGGATATATTTGATATATTCTGCGTTTCTCCCTGTAACCAGCCTCAGTTTTATGAAGCTGTTTGTGGAAGTTTCTTGGTTCTGTGGTTAAAGTATCCGGGCCTGAGCCGACCTTCTCTGTCCAGGATTTTAGTCCTAGAATAATAAGAGCATGAATATAAACATCTAACTACCTGAAGAATTAACCGTCAGTAACTAAATTATTCAAACAGATCAGTAGATTAGTACTTAGGAATGTATCTGGAAATTTTAATTTACGGGAATCTCAGTTCGCTAAACATTTATAAAGTTAGCATAAATGCTAATGTGCTTTACAAAACCTTAGCTCTGCTATTAGCGCATTAGTGTATTTGGTCTCATCTCTGGTTTTGGTTTGCAGGACTTTAATTCAGCTTGTTTGTAAAGTGTTAAATAAAATAAAGTTTACACAACTAAAAAGCCCCAAGTGTATGACCCTGAGGTACACCGATGATGAGATGCTTCATCACCTGGTCATGAACATGTTGTTTTATTATAACTGGTTTTATATTAATCAGGTTTGAACTTCCTGATTTATACAACATGTTTTCTTCAGGTCAGGAAACATGAGATTATTTTAGTTTTCTAACTTATAAATCCATATTGAATGTAATCCAGATGTTTTTGCATCATAACCAACGTTCCCATGTGGCTCTGGTTTCTCTCATCTTCATGTTTTTGGGTACAAAAATAAAAAAATCTGAGTTTTTAATGAGCGCGCCCCAAAACTCAGAGGAGGGGAGGAAAGCCTGTTTCACTCTGCAGGGGGGTAAGAGGGGTAAGAGAGGGGGCAGGGGGGTAAGAGAGGGGGCAGGGGGGTAAGAGGGGTAAGAGACGTAACAGGGGGGTAAGAGAGGGGGCAGGGGGGTAAGAGGGGTAAGAGACGTAACAGGGGGGTAAGAGAGGGGGCAGGGGGGTAAGAGGGGTAAGAGAGGGGTATTTAAAATGATGTCTGGTGTCAAACAGCCTCATTCTCCTCCTCCTCTGCGTCTCTTTCCTCTCTTTTTTATCCACTTCATCCCTTTGGTTTGTCTCTTTACCCCCCTCTCCATGCAGAGGGTCTTGGTTACCGTGGTAACCGGCTGGTTGGAGGTATCCTCGCTCTTCATCATCCACCAGTCCCAGAAGGGGGGAGGTGGGTCTTTAGCTCGAGCCATTAAACAACGAGTGAGAAACAAATCCCCCATCGCTGGCGCTCTGTCTCTCTGCTGCCTCTTCCTCACATCACCCCCCATCATCATCATCATCCTCAGAGTCTTCCTCAGTTTCTGTCTGAATGCCTGCCTCTTCCACGAATCGCTATGGAGGCGACGCGGTTCTCATCTCCTGTTGTCGCTCCGTCCAGCAGGTTATCCACAGCTTCATCCAGCGACCCGACCCCCCCTTAACACCCCATAACACCTATAACCCCCCTCAAACCCCCCATAACCCCCCATAACCCCCCCTTAACACCCCATAACACCTATAACCCCCCTCAACCCCCCCATAACCCCCCCGCGCCCCCATAAACCCCCATAACACCCCATAACCTCCCCTTAACCCCCCCATAAACCCCCATAACACCCCATTACCCCCCTTAACCCCCCCATAAACCCCCATAACACCCCATAACCTCCCCATAACCTCCCCTTCACCCCCCATAACCCCCCCTTCACCCCCTTCACCCCCTTCACCCCCCATAACCCCCCCGCGCCCCCAGGGCTCCCTGACCCCCCTCTGACCCCAAACACTCTCCAGCCGCTCCCATGGAGCGGAGGAGGCAGGGAGGAAGTTGTTGAAGTTGGTGAACGCCTGGCTCTGATCTGCTCTGGTGGTTTCCTGTCGCCATGCAGGCGGTTTGGAGGAGAAACTCACCAAGTTCTCACTCAGCTAGTGGAGAAGAGCAGCAGCTTTCAGATCAGATCAAGTCTGACTGGAGGAACAAACTGTTGGTGGTGTGACTGGATGATCTGGAGAATGTTTGTGTCAGACTAACGAGGCGCTTCAGGACGCCGTCCTCATCAGAGTCCCTCTCCGTCCAGGTTGTCCCTCTCCGTCCAGGTTGTCCCTGTCCGTCCAGGTTGTCCCTGTCCGTCCAGGTTGTCCCTCCCTGTCCAGGTTGTCCCTGTCCAGGTTGTCCCTCTCCGTCCAGGTTGTCCCTGTCTGTCCAGGTTGTCCCTCCCCGTCCAGGTTGTCCCTGTCTGTCCAGGTTGTCCCTCCCTGTCCAGGTTGTCCCTCCCCGTCCTGGTTGTCCCTCCCTGTCCAGGTTGTCCCTGTCCGTCCAGTCGTTTATGTTTATAATGTGGAGCTTGATGATCCTCCAGCCTCTGAGCTGTTTGCATTGTTGGCTGCAGCTGATTGCTGTAATGTTGGCTGTAAATCTTCAGGGGAAGTCGTGTGTGTGTCCATGTTTCCTGCTGGTTACCGTGGCGTCGATGCGTTTCTCTCTCTGTCAGCTGGAGGGAAACGGGTCCGGAGGTCCTGCTGCGCGGCGCCGCCACAAAGCGCCATCAGTCGCCGTCAGAAACGCGGCTGGATGTTTGCAGCACCTGGAAACGCTGAGAGGAAAGTGGAGCAGCTGTAACATCCACACACCGTCAGATAAAATAGATTTTAGATAAAACAGTTTTTAACCGAACGGGACTGGAAACGTTCAGCAGGACTGAGATCTGGAGCCTCAGTAAGGCCATCGCTACCTGCTGCTGCTTTTCAGATTTTAATCCCAATCTGTCTTCTGGAAGCTCTTAAATCCGACACAGACATGAAAAATCAAACATCTTTTATAAGTGCAATAATTAATGTTTTCTCAGATGATTTAAACACATTTGTGTCTTTCTGTTGGATATCCTGGTCAGCATTCGTCCATGAAGTCGTCGCTGAGTTATTTCAACCCCTGGATTTCAGGTAGTTGTGGATTTGACTAGGCCGTTTAAATCTATCTGAGCTCCACAGACGCCTGCTCTGCTGTAAACGGTCCCGCCCTTTTATTGTCACCTCAGATCGCTGGACTTGACGTTCTGCTGTTTTTTATCAGACACGGTTTGAAGGCTCGATCAATAGGCGGCAATCAGACAGGGACGGGTTCTGGTGCCAGATAAGCCCGACACCAAGCTGCAGGCTTCTTCCTGCGGCCAAAAACTTAATGAAATTGAGCATAAATCCTCCTCCTTTTCCGCTCCCTCTCTCTAAAAGTCACTTTCATCCTCTTCCAAAAGCAATCTGGACTTTTCCCCTGAGTCAGCAGTCGGCGTGAAGCCGGGGGAAATTATCCATTCAGGCTCTCTGATCCGGACTCTCGCCCACGCTCCGGCCTCGCTTCATTTCGGACCAAAATGAACTTTGAGGATTCTCATATGAGAAAGATAAATTCTCCTCCCTTCGTCCCCTAAAAGGCCTGACTGCTGCATGCTGGGAACCGGACTCCGTCACGGATGGGAGGTTTGGTCCGGGTCAGAACCCAGAATGAAGTCCATGGAGAACCCGCTGTGTTCGGAGATAAAGATGCTGCAGCGTCATCACAGCTGCAGCATGAAAATGATTTTAAATTCGTACTTAAACTGTCGCTGTGTCCTGACAGGTTGAGACAGACCATCTGTGAAAAGATCGGTCTAATCCACAACCAATCAGAGCCAGGAGGCGGGGCTTAGCGCTGTCGATCACCTCATGTACTCACTGCTAATGTGTTAATGGAGAAACAACTTCTCATTACAGGAAATCCGTTAACGGCTATGCTAACTAGCCTTAGCATTCATGTGCTAACTGCAGCATAGCAGAGAGCAAGGGGGAGAGAGAGGATGAGCAGCGCCACATGACTGACAGCGCTAAGTCCCGCCTCCTGGCTCTGATCTGTTCATCCTGTCACCACTTTGTGACATTTCAACAAATATGTAATAGAATCATTTCTATGAAGTTTCATTCTGCAGCTTTAAGTGACTGAACCCGTACTGAGGATCTCTGGGTGTTTGAGGTGACGTGACCTTTGACCTTCCTGTTAGCGACGCCAGCATTGCGCTCTCCTCTGGTCTAGATGCTCTGACAGATGTTCTGCCTCCACCCAGATGTCCCATCAGCACCAGCTTATGCAGATGATGTCGCCTCCGGCTGCAGCCGCAGGGAAACGTCCAATCATGTGGCATAATCAGATTAAGGTGGGAGGGAGAAACTCCATTAAACTGGTTTTACTGGTGTCACTGGCAGGTATCTGCTGTCAGCCTGGGAGCGAGTCAGGGATACAAATGAGCCTGGAGAGAGCGAACACACACATGTCACCACAGGGTGTGTGTGTGTGTGTGTGTGTGTGTGTGTCGTGCTGCAGAATATCCAAGGTGTGCTCGGTCTCTGGAACAGTAAAGCTGTAGTGCTGCAATACAGCAAAGGCTGCAGCCTCACTGCAGTAAACACACACACACACACACACACACACACACACACACACACACACACACACACACACACACACACACACACACACACACACACACACCTGTGTGTTACAGGTAGCTGAAGGCTTTAAATCTGAAGCTCCTGCTGGAAGACGCTGCTGATCTCTGGGAGTCGATGCAAAGAGTCTGAATTTTAGTTAAACCTGAGAAAACGAGGTTGACTGAGCAGAAACTGAAGGTCAGGATCCGTCCGACCTTTAGGAGAGTTTCTGCTCCTGACATAGTCACTTTGATTATTTAGGACGATTAAAACCAAAATCAAATACACAATTACTCAAGATTTAAAACATTCAAGCAGAAGGCTGGTGGTTTGCGTTCAGCTCTTCATCGTCTTGTTTCCGCTCGGCGCTCCAGGTGTTTTCGTTGAGGCGCCGAACGCTCCGGCCGCTGCTCTTGTTAAAATGTCAGCTCCGTAATGAGAAGGAGGCGGGGTGACAGGAGGTCGTGACCCTCATTATCCCCCCTGACAGATGGCGTTACACCCCGCTGAGTGTGTGTGTGTGTGTGTGTGTGTGTGTTGGCGTGGATGAGCTTTCACATGAACACGGCGAGGTGATGACACGGTGAGATGCTCCAGCAGTGAGGAAGAGCCACAAAGCCTTGGTCTGCTCAGCACCAGTCAGCCACTGGTTTTACTGGTTTCACTTGATGACATCACAGAGGTTTGGAGGAGGAAGATTCATATTTCATATTAATGTGTTTTGGTGAGAATGAAAGATGTCAGAATGTTGGAGCTGGAAGAGCCGTTGTTTGGGTTTCCATGCCAACAGTTTATCAGTTATTTTAACCTGAATCTGCCTTCGTCTTGAAACTCATCATCATGTTTCTGTCCCACATCCTGTCCTCTGTCCTCAGGGACGAAACCTGAGCAGTGGGGCGAGTAATGGGGGTGGGACAGATGAACGGAGTGGAGCTGCCCAGTTGACCCTCATGATGGCGTGAGATCTGATGATCTGAGCAGCAGGAGCTTCAGGTCCAACATGGACGTTTGTTTCATAACTGAACACAAACCGTCTGTGTAGAAACATCAGGAACTTGGTACATTATTCTTTTATTCACAAAGATCCGAATCTGTAATCATGTTGAGTCTTTAAATCTGAACATTTAGATCCAGTTTGAGTCTTTAGACTCAGATTCAGGATTATAATTATCATCTGACAGGAAATGAGACGGGCATCGCTCAGAAACGGAAATGGTTTATCCTCCTCTCAATGATGGATGGAAAAATATTTATTAGCCTAACTGAATGTTTCCTCTGGTAGTTTGATCATTGAGCTCAAAGTCTTTGAGCTGAAAGTTCTGGTTAGCGTCTCCGTAATCTTTGGCTGTAATCGTCACTGACTGTCCGATCAGATTCATGTCAGATTGCTGCCTGAGCCGCGTCCAAACGATTTTATCACTTCCAGAACAAATAAACACGTTGGTATAATAAATCACTTCAAACCAAAATCCATCAGCGGTGCCAATAACTTTTGGTATAACCTGTAGTTGTAAGCTAATGCCCTGTAGCGTAGCATGTCGTATCTTAGCACAGTTTGGCACAGATTCTTTGAGAATGCATCATGAAATCCTGCAGCACATCAGTGACACCATGTATTCTGGAAATGTTCCCTGCTGATCCCTCTGCACATGTTGCAGCAACGTCCTGATGACCCAGTTGTAGAAACACACAGACGGATCTCAGCTTCCCCACAACAAGCCTCTTTGTCTTCCTTCGTTACTTTGGCTGGAGATGCCTGAGGTTTTCCCTCCTGGAAGGTTCCTGAATCCTCCGTCTCCTGGCATCAGATCTGAAACGTTCAGGCTCTGAACCTTCATCGACTCGGAGCTGCTGCTGCTTAAAACCACCTTAAACAACCACGACTTACAGTTTTCATTCTCCTGAAGTGAAACAGAGATGGTGGTGAGGGACTCGGAGAACAAGTTTCAATAAGAAAGTGTTTCTGTATTGAAACCAGCCTGCAGCTCCAGAGCTGCTTGTGACTCACGTTGGTCAGTCTTGGTGATTTTATGGCATAATATCTTACAAAACTGGGTATTAAGACCTAAAACAAAAGCAAAATAGATTTAGTAAAATAAACTCGCTTGTTGTATATTTTGAGGTTTTGCTCTGAGCAGAAAATGTCTCTGTGTTGTAAAAGTTGCTGATGTCAGCAGAATTCACCAATCAGAACGGGTCAGGTACCAGTTAAACATTTCATTGTTTTTAACTTATAGAACATTAAAGCCTGGAGACCAAAATCTGACGGTTTTTATCTGGATCAGTGACTGAACCGTTACATCTGTCTGGATGAACTGGGCATTTCCCAGTTCATCCAGTGCTGCTTGTTTTCTCACCAGTAACCATGCTGGTGTTGGGGGCCGAGCGCCGAGGTCTGCGGCGGGTCGGCCGGCGGCCCCGGGCCCTCTGAGGAGGAAACCCGGTGAAAATCCGCCGTAAAGCGGGCCGGCTGCCAGCCCGGCTCATCACAACCACACGGGACGCAGACAAAGGCAGCGCCGCCAGCGGATCTGGGAGGCGGGTGGGCGGAGCTGGATGGAGGGAGGAGGGGGATGTGGCGGAGGATGAATAGAAGCCTGCAGGGGGAGGGGAAGGAGCGGAAAGAAGGGATGGAGGAGGGGAAGAAACAGCTTTCTGGGAAAAATGAAGAAAACAAGCAGAACAAATGTGAAAGGTCGACAACGAAAACTGGGATGTTAAAATAAAAGATGGAAAACGGAGTTCTGGTTCTTCTGGGGTTCTGATGAGCCGCTGAGTCCCGGCTGCGCTCCAACTCAGGCATCATCCAGCGATGATGTCATCACTTCCAACTGCTCACAACCACTCAGTACGGGCTGATTGGCGCCATGGCTCAGCCAATCAGACGGCAGGACGGGACAAAGCAGTGAGCGTCCCAACCTGTCAGGGAACGCTGTAGGGAACTGCTGGGAACGCTGGAAGGAACTGCTGGGAACGCTGGAGGGAACTGCTGGGAACGCTGTAGGGAACTGCTGGGAACGCTGGAGGGAACTGCTGGGAACACTGGAGGGAACTGCTGGGAACGCTGGAGGGAACTGCTGGGAACGCTGGAGGGAACTGCTGGGAACGCTGGAGGGAACTGCTGGGAACGCTGGAGGGAACTGCTGGGAACGCTGGAGGGAACCCAGCACACCTCGGACCGCCATGCGGCTGCAGCTCCTGCGTTACTGCGAAGGTCGCCACATGCAACCAGAAGAATTGTTTTCTACCAAACGTCCAACTAAAACCAAACCTTCCTAATCTGAATTCAGATGTTCCCACTGGTTGAAATCAGAACATTCAGGATCCAGATCTACATTCATCTATGTTTTTGTTTGCGGTTTTGTCCGACAGTTTAACACAAAAACAATTAAAGTAGAAAATATGCAGAGTATATAAAACTGCTGAGGCCGACAGAAACTCCTCAGTGACCCAAACTGACTTTCAGCAGAACGTTTAGCTTTTTGTCAGTGAAATGTCTGATAAATCTCTGAACTCTGAACACGTCACTGTCTGCTGGGTGATTCCTGTTCAGAAACCAAACGAGGTTTAACAGAGAAACGATGTTTAACTTTAACAGAGGAACCTAACAGATCGGGGGGTCCACAGTGGGTCCTGGAGGCCCGGCATCCTGCATGTTCTAGGTCTCTCCCTGGTGGTTGTAACAACCTCCTCAGCATGTCAGTGTTCTCCTTAGGCCTCTGATGAGCCATCATATGAACCAGGGAGAGACTAAAACATGCAGGACGCCTCCAGGACCCACTTTGGACTCGCTTGTAACAGATGAACCCTTCCTTAACCCTGAAACACACTTTAACAATATTAAGACATGAAAGTAGAGATGTGGAATCCATTCATTAACTCGCAGTTTGACTTTATTGTAAACAAAAGCTAATAATTATGTTGTTGACAATTATTGTCTTCTTTTTTTTATAACTCACACTTTGAATATGCTTTTGTAAAATGTTACTTACTGGTAAATAACAGTTATTAACGTCCTAATTATTGATATTTTCTCTTAATTCATTTGTTAACCTTTACTTTTATTTCTAAGTTTACGATGTTGGATCACTTGCTCAGCTTTAGGTTACATTCACACCAGCTCTGTTCAGTCTGCTTTAATCCGACTCCAGAAAGTCCGGTTCGGTTGTGCATGTGTGAACGCTAATCGAACTCTGGTCCTCCAAACCTCCATCTGGGTTCGGCTGAAGTGAATTCTGGTTCAGTTTGAATGCACATGTGAACGCCAAGCAAACTGATAACCACTCCAAAAGCAGGAAGTGGACTACATCACACGGCACTCTGTCATATCATTGGATGAAATATTGCTGCATCTGTTAAATATGTTGTTAAATATTGTTGATGTGCTGTATTTTCTGGACCTGTGTGTCAAAGGAGGCCATGCTGATTTCATAGTGAAGCTTCCTGATGGCTGCTGAACCGCTTGACAGACGGGGTTCCCTGAACTCCTCGTCCTACTCAGTGATGAAGGGCGACTGCATGTGCTAACTGATGGCTGTTGGTTTTGTTAACTGTAATTGAGTAAAAGTAATGATGCCTGGTGACTGCATGGCAGCGATAATTTAAAGAATGTTCAGTGGTGTGTTTGTTCTCCATCTGTCATCAGACGGTCGTCTCTGTGTTGCTGCTGCTGCTGCGGCTGCTGTGGCTGCTGCTGCTATTGCTGCTGCTGCTGTGGCTGCTGCTGCTATTGCTGCTGCTGCTGTGGCTGCTGTGGCTGCTGCTGCTGCTGCTGCTGCTATTGCTGCTGCGGCTGCTGTGGCTGCTGCTGCTGCTGCTGCTGCTGCTATTGCTGCTGCGGCTGCTGTGGCTGCTGCTGCTATTGCTGCTGCTGCTGTGGCTGCTGCTGCTGCTGCTGCTGCTGCTGCGGCTGCTGTGGCTGCTGCTGCTATTGCTGCTGCTGCTGTGGCTGCGGCGGCTGCTGCTTATGGATAAATCTGAGGTTTGAAGTAGCTTTAATGGAAACTCTGTGTTTGTAGATGATTTCACAGTAATAAATTACAGTTAAATGTGATGATGTAATTGGTTTCTATTCTATCAGTGTTAATAACATGACTATCGAACAGTTTTATGCAAACATCAGTTCTGCAGGTTGAGTCACAGCTGATATGACTGATGATGCAGAAACGATAATAGCAGGTGTGAAATAAACAGAAATATCTCACAATACCATTAAAATACGGTTCAGATCAGAAAGAAAACATCAGTTCTTCAAAACAAAGATCAATAATTGATGACAAAACTAATCTGAACTTTGGTGTTCTTGTAAGGCAGTGGTGCCTAAAGCTGGTCCTGCAGGCCCCACCGGTGTCCTGCAGGCCCCACCGGTGTCCTGCAGGCCCCACCGGTGTCCTGCAGGCCCCACCTGCAGGCCCCACCGGTGTCCTCCAGGCCCCACCAGTGTCCTCCAGGCCCCACCTGCAGGCCCCACCGGTGTCCTGCAGGCCCCACCGGTGTCCTGCAGGCCCCACCGGTGTCCTGCAGGCCCCACCGGTGTCCTGCAGGCTCGGTGTCCTGCAGGCCCCACCGGTGTCCTGCAGGCTCGGTGTCCTGCAGGCCCCACCGGTGTCCTGCAGGCCCCACCGGTGTCCTGCAGGCCCCACCGGTGTCCTGCAGGCCCCACCGGTGTCCTGCAGGCCCCACCGGTGTCACGATAGTTTTATTTACATAACAAAGCTCAACCTGATAATAGTGAATGAATGTTAGAAAAACTGTTGGTAAAAAATATTTGGAATAGAAACTCTGAGTACCCAGAAGGTTTTAACTGAAACGTCTTCCAGTCTGAGCTGTTTTCTCTCTCTGCTCATTTTAAAAGCAGAAGCCGGATATTTATGGGGGAATTTAAAAGATTAACGTTGCATCATTAAAATAAATGTGGACTTCAGGCTGAGACTGAAGAACCGGGCGAACCTGTCAGGTTCCTGGGGCGGCCGTCCTGCAGACACTTTCTGTCTCCAGCTCTTCATCCTGAGCGAAGACGCTGGAGAGCGATGTGATGAAGAGGACGGTCTGCTGATGAAGAGAGACAGCCAGTTACAAATGGAGGCGATTTCTCCGGACCCGTAGATTTGTCAGCGCGGGATCGGGACCGGAGGGCGATGGATGTGACGGGGAGGCGGGATCCGAGGAACGCCGGCTTCATCTGCGGATGTCAGGCTGATGGAGGAGCCTGAAGACGAAACGGAGAAATGAAGCACACAGAACCTCCGGAGGTGACTAAGTACTGGAGGTAACTAAGTACTGGAGGTAACTAAGTACTGGAGGTGACTAACTACTGGAGGTGACTAACTACTGGAGGTAACTAACTACTGGAGGTGACTAAGTACTGGAGGTGACTAAGTACTGGAGGTGACTAACTACTGGAGGTGACTAAGTACTGGAGGTGACTAACTACTGGAGGTGACTAACTACTGGAGGTAACTAAGTACTGGAGGTGACTAACTACTGGAGGTAACTAACTACTGGAGGTGACTAAGTACTGGAGGTGACTAAGTACTGGAGGTGACCAACTACTGGAGGTGACTAAGTACTGGAGTGACCAACTACTGGAGGTGACTAGGTGAGGTGACTAACTACTGGAGGTGACTAAGTACTGGAGGTGACTAAGTACTGGAGGTGACCAACTACTGGAGGTGACTAAGTACTGGAGTGACCAACTACTGGAGGTGACTAGGTGAGGTGACTAAGTACTGGAGGTGACTAAGTACTGGAGGTGACTAACTACTGGAGGTGACTAAGTACTGGAGGTGACTAAGTACTGGAGGTGACTAGGTGAGGTGACTAACTACTGGAGGTGACTAAGTACTGGAGGTGACTAAGTACTGGAGGTGACTAAGTACTGGAGGTGACTAACTACTGGAGGTGACTAAGTACTGGAGGTGACTAAGTACTGGAGGTGACTAGGTGAGGTGACTAACTACTGGAGGTGACTAACTACTGGAGGTGACCAAGTACTGGAGGTGACCAAGTACTGGAGGTGACTAACTACTGGAGGTGACTAGGTGAGGTGACTAACTACTGGAGGTGACTAAGTACTGGAGGTGACTAAGTACTGGAGGTGACTAACTACTGGAGGTGACTAAGTACTGGAGGTGACTAGGTGAGGTGACTAACTACTGGAGGTGACTAAGTACTGGAGTGACCAACTACTGGAGGTGACTAGGTGAGGTGACTAAGTACTGGAGGTAACTAACTACTGGAGGTGACTAAGTACTGGAGGTGACTAACTACTGGAGGTGACTAACTACTGGAGGTGACTAAGTACTGGAGGTGACTAACTACTGGAGGTGACCAAGTACTGGAGTGACCAACTACTGGAGGTGACTAGGTGAGGTGACTAACTACTGGAGGTGACTAAGTACTGGAGGTGACTAAGTACTGGAGGTGACTAACTACTGGAGGTGACTAAGTACTGGAGGTGACCAAGTACTGGAGGTGACTAAGTACTGGAGGTGACCAAGTACTGGAGGTGACTAAGTACTGGAGTGACCAACTACTGGAGGTGACTAAGTACTGGAGTGACCAACTACTGGAGGTGACTAGGTGAGGTGACCAACCTGCAGCCTGACACTGGGGAGTCGATATGAAACACAGAATTAGCTGTGAACTGATTTATTGGTGCCAATTTTCTGGATTTTGGTAGATCAGGTGGGTTTCCTGGTCGGCCCACCAGGTTGCCGTTAGCAACATTAACCCCACTGTTGCCAATTCAGATACTTTCTTGACATTTGAGACAACAAAAATTGGTACCAGACCAAGATGGCGGCTCGTCTCTCTGGGTTCAGTCAGATTTCTGATTTCTTGCAGTTCTTTCCCCGCCGTCCCAGTAGGAACTTCTTTGGTCCAATCAGACGAAGGCGATGGCGGCCTCAGTCTGAAGCTTCCCTCCTGGATCAGACTCCGGTTTTCCCCAGACATCCGTTTGTTTCCTTCTGGATCTGGTTGCTGATGCGTCTGCAGCTATAAAGAAACATGAGTTGGGAATCAGGAAGTTTTCCCCCAGCGTGTGTGTGTGTGTGTGTGTGTGTGTGTGTGTGTGTGTGTGTGTGTGGGGTTGTGTGTGTGTGTGCTTTCTAACAGAAAGCAGCTGTAGACACACACAGGTCCGTCTAATAGGATTTCTCCGTCTCATTCAGGCTTACTGCAGTCTGCCTCTCACTCTCTGTCCCAGTAAGCGGATCTGGACCTGGCAGCGCCGCAGACACAAATATGTGTCGTTGTTTACAGTTGCAGGTTGATAATCGCTCTGGATGCAGAGCGTCTGCAGCTGTCTCAGACTTCTGGGCCTCCAGCTGCTGTAAGCCCAGTTTGGCCCCAATCACCAGCAGACATTTCTCTGACAGTGAGAAACAGCCGTTGGTTCATTCACAGCTTATTTCCCAGCTTCATGAACGCATCACGAAATCACTTCTGTGTATCAGGATAAACTGGGATGGAAACTAAGTTCAGCCTTTGCTTCTTCGTTACAATATAAGAGGAGAAGCAGCAGCTGGCGTCTGCTGATCAAATGCATTGATTAACTGATCATGTTAGTTTTGTGGGAGTTTGCAGGTGTGAAATACAGATGGGCTGGTGGACGATTATTTTTATTTTCATGATGTTTCTCTCCGTTTGGAAATATCTGCTCACTTCCAGGCTGAACTTGGAACAGCAGCTTCTTTCTCCTGCTGCTCTTCTGTCCTTGGAGCCAAAATATGTTTATTTATTCTCCAACTTTAGTTAAAGTCATCATTTTATAGAGGAGCTTGTCTTCCCAGCTGGTCTACCTGAGGATCAGACCAGGTGTTTGTTGGATGTATTTCCACAAGTTGGACGTTTTGTTCCGGCGGTCAGGAACCACAGCGCCCCCTGTGGTTCAGTTCTGCCTGACGGCGGTGATTTAGGAGCAGCCATTAGGGGCCAAGTGGCGTTAATCCATCCACCAGGAATGACTGATAACAGTCTCATTAAACCATCGATCAGCTGCTGGAGGAGGAAGAGGAGGAGGAGGAAGAGCTGTGGTGTGTTTAAAGACCAAAATCACCAAAACATCAGAATCAAAATGTTCTTAAAACATCAGCTTTCTTCCCTCAGAGTTTCATCCTCAGGATAAAAATCTGATTAATTTTGATTGTTAATTGATTGATTAAAAATTTCATGAATGTTTTCCGGATTGGAATATTTCTTGGATTCATTAAACTTAATGGGAAGAAACAGATGCAACGACTCATTTATTCATCAGTTTATAAATGTTGAATGAAATATGAGGTAAAATCTGGATGACCATCAATACCAGACGTCAGTTTGCATCTGTTGGTGAAACTAAATGTTTTCGGTAAAACCGTCAATTCATCAAGAAAATGAGATTTAAATTATTTAGTAATGAGGAATAATCATTTCATGCCCTCAAGTGCCAATAAATCATCAACTATTTATTCTATTTCCACATTTCTCCGTGTTAGACCCTCGTCCATGTTGGTTCTGTCTCAAACTCCTGCCGGCTTCCGGACCTGCGCGCTGCTGAAGCGGTGACCGGGCCGGGTTGGTGTGAAGGTCAGACCTGCTGCAGCTGCTGCAGCTGCTGCTGCAGGAAAACGCTGAGTGAGCGCGGCGGCGTGTCGGAACAACCTAATGGGTGTTTATCCGCCTGCAGGCCGCCGGCAGACCCGCCGCCCCCCGCAGACTTTCTTCATTTCCTCTCAGCTGGAAGCTCTCCAAGCAGATACCAGAGCGCCTGGCGGAGGCCCGCCGCCGAACACTTCACATGAATACAGATCATAAGAGAGGCTTTTCCAGCCAATCAGAGGACAGGAAGAGGCAGTTCTGAGTTTAAACAAGGATTCATGCTGCTTATAGATTCAATAAATCATTTAGAACAAAATGATTTATTGATGTTTTGGATCATTGTCTCAGAAAATGATCAAGAGAAGCTCAGATATTAACACATGGTTCTATTGAGGCTGTACAGTAGTAAATATCTTACCTCTCTTGGCTCCTTCACTTTGACGAATATTGATTAAAATTGATTGATTGAGTGGGTGTGAGATGGAGGGACTTGGTGCCTTTTAGCTGGTCTGAGTGAAACGTTTTGTAGCAATATCCCAACTTCATGATAAATCTAAATGTTAAACATGAGCTAAAATGAATAGTTGATTTTGAAGTTTTTATTGTGCAGAATATCTTCACTTTTTCGCCCTTTTCTCTTTGCAGGATAATAAAAGTATCTAAAGTTATTAGCTGGTTGTTAGTCAGGCTGCTGAACAGGTTTTAGATTTCATGTATCTTTTCATTTTCTGGACTGGATTTAAAGAGGAGCAGCAAAAGCAAACGAGGTGGATTAGCAGAGCTGGCAACAGCTGATGGTGAGATCCAGGATGTGTTGCTGTGGAATATCGTCTCATCCTCTGTTAGCAGCTGGAAATGTTGTCATATGAGTTATGAGATTTAATTTCCCTTTAGTGTTGAACTAAAATCATTTTCTGCTGCAGTAAATGAGCTTCACTGAGTTAATTAGAGCCATAAAATCAGGCTAATGTCACAGCCTGATAACGTTTAGTCTAGTCCAAGTATTTCTTTGCATTGTAGACATATTAGCTCCAGTGATTGGATCATAAGTTTGCATTATAACCATGCAGCAGTAGTGTAGATGGGTTCCAGTAAGCAGCTCATTCCCAGTCCATTTAAACTGGTGATACTGGTTTCTGACTGATGGAACTGTGAGGCCGTTTCCACTGGTTTGCTCTCTACCTTCAGGAAGCCGTTAATCTCAGGTTTAAGTCGGATTCTGGTCACTAATTAAACGTTTTGCCTTCAGGCGGCTGCTGCAGGTTTTTCACTCTTTAGATTTAAACCTCCATTATCCGTGGAAGCCTCATTTTTCCCTCTAAACGCCGTCGTTTCATGAAGTTTCGCCATTTTTCTTCCTTTGTCTTGTATCAGATCACATTGCAGTTATATTAAAATCCTCCGACCTTCATCATCATCACAGGCACCCGCAGGCCCAGCAGCCGTCCCACAGTCACGCATCTCTGATGAATAAGTAATGTCTCATTCTCAGTCGGAGCGTTTTCCCCGGAGCTGCGGCTGCAGCGGCTGCAGGCTGCAGGCTGCAGCCTCCCCACTCCCAGGTCTCCAGCAGCTGATGTGCAGAAAGCCGCTCTATTTCCTGTTCTCTGATGGTTTCATCTTTAATCCCCAAACAACATGGAGGAAACGCCGAGCGGACCCGGTCTGGGCGGGTTCCCGCTTCAGGCAGCAATAAAGACGACCTCCACCTGAGATCCTGAATGAAATGAGATTACAGCCGAGTCCAGAATGAGACGAATAAATGACCCTTTCATTATGAGGCTGCTGCTGGAAACCAGTCTGGGATTTAAAGTCATTTAGACGATTATGAAATAAACGGATTAGAGAGTTTTCATCCAGAGATCCGTTTCCAGCTGAGACTTCTCCAGAAAAATCCTCTCAGGTGTGAAGGTATAAGAAATGTTTTTGTTAAAATAGAAAGACATGTTTCACTCATGATATTTTAAATAAACTGAGCAAATTATTTTTGATTGATGCAAATTTAACAAAACTGATTAAAACATCTGTGATATTTATAATACAGTTATGAAAACAGAGCTTCCTGTTGACCTCTGACCCCTAAATGCAGCATCAGGGTGAGGATGGTGTTATAAATGTTTGGACAAGAGGAGGCTCTAGTCTGGATGTAAAGGATCTCAGTGTTTCAGGGGTTTTTCACTTTTCTGCAGGTTTGCTCCAGATTTGTGGTGGATAGAAGCTGAATGCTGCTGCTCCATGTTTGGTTCTGGTTCTGATGCAGAACCAGAACCTGAGAGGTCTGAAGGTTGATACATCAGCAGCAGATCCTGAAGCCGTTCACTGATTTCTAAACTACCAGCAGTATTTAAAGACTCTTCTTTCAGTGAAGGAATGTAGAGCTGGGTGTTGTCTCCATCTTCCTGGTTTTACTCAGAACTCCAGCAGCAGCTTCTGGATCAGCTGCAGTGGAACCACTGATTTCTTATTGTTAGTCCGACCTGTGAAGACGCTGCTGCAGGAATCAAAGCCACTAAAGATCAACACACTGATCTCATTGGGACATTCGTCGCTAATCTGAAAATGTTCAGGCCGACTTTGGAACCGTCTTTATGAGGCTCTGAAGGTTCAGGTCAGAGGTCAGAGGTCATCCTGATCTCTAGTTTCCAGATGTAACAACTGAATCTGTTCAGAACAGATTCTCAGCTGGCTGCAGGGAGGGAGGTGGTCCGACCGGTGGAACAGCTGCTGTGTTTTTAGCTAGCGGTGCGTGTTAGCATGAAGCGTGGCTGCAGGCTGTTGGCTCTCACAGCGGGGGGGCTGCAGCTGGGTGAGCAGGGGGCGCTCCTCACCCCTTCACCCAGACACACAAACCGGCTGCTGAAGGGGAACACGGCGCTGCTGTTCGCCTCGTTCTGCTCCTTCACTCCTGGTTTTCATTTTTTTATTAAATGTGTTTTTCCAGAAGCGTCTGCCGTTCCGCTTCGGGTTTCTGTTCTGACGTCAGCAGAGCGTCTCCTGCAGTCTGAGGCTCGGATCTGTCACTTCACGTCAGCCCAACAGACTCGTTAGTATTCGTCTGGGCCGTATGACGGGCGATGCAGTCATCAGAGGAAAACATCCAGCCTGATGTTTGGAGTTTATCCAGAGTTCCATAAAAACATCTGAAACAAACGTCAGAGCAAGAGAAACTCCTCTGACTTCATGAATTATGGCCGGAGTTGAACTTTTTAAAGTTTTTGATTGATTTAATTTGGCTGCATCCATCCATCCATGGGCGGTTCTAAACAGGGGCCGACGGGGGCCAGAGGCCCCTGCACTGAACAGACAATGTTAAATCTGAAGATTGACCACTTTCCAAATTATTTTAATGTTGCATATCTGTTTCTATCCAGACTTCAGCTCTGTCTGGTTCTGCTGTTTTATTCACTGAAACAAATCCAACCAACTCTCCAGTCTGTTCTGTATTTTCCACTTTTTTATCTTTTAGAAAATGATGAAACAAAATTAATTTCAGAAATTTAAAAAGATTCTTTCAAAGTAAAAGAAAAACATATTTAATTTAAATTTTTTTTATTGCAGTAAATCTAAAACATACAAACCATGAATCGGTTTATCATTTCATCTCCTAATCCTGACTGATACCTTTACCGAAGGAGGTTAATTTGACCCTTGGTAACCTTTCTGCAAACTGTGACTTTAAATATGATAAAAATAATCCTGAGCTTCTGAACAGACTCTGCATGCTGACGATTCACTTTATGCAACCAGTTGACTGGAGATTTTTATTTTTCATGTTTTCATTTAGTAAATATGTTACAAGGTGAAAAAGTTTTAAAATAATTGATCAGAGCCTCATTTTCTTGCATCACAAAACTTTGCATTTGATCACTTTTATAATTTGGCTTTAAATATCTTCTGCAAAATGTTGGACTTCATATTTGCATTTTCCTTCGTTGTGTGGAAATAAAACCACCAGTTAAAGCCGGAACTTTAACTGAGCCGATCTGTGGCTTTATTTCAAAGGTGTTATTGGTTAAACTGATAAATGTTAGAATGAAATTCAAAGTAAGACACATTTGGACGTCTGTTAAAATGAAAACCTGATTAGCTCCAGGTGGAACCCGGTTTCTCATGTTCTGCATTAGGTCCTGGTTCTGGTCCTGGTCCTGGTCCTGGTTACCTGGTCGACTATCAGGGATCAACATCCATTCAGGTTGGAAAAGGAAATTTCCTCGCTGTGGTATGAGAATATTCCCAGCAGACTTCTCGGATGGATCAATCCCAGAATCATCCTCCCGACTGTTCAGCTCGGCTTTTCAGGGATTACCCAGAGCGGGGCAGGGGGGTGGATACAGTTTGATCTGGGGGGGTAACTAAAGAGGCCAGGATGGAGGATCTTTGTTTTTATTGAGGATTTGTTTTTTTCAGCCTTTACACAAAGAGGGATTTGATCGGGATCAAGGCCCTCTAACCTTATTCCCGCTTCCCTTTTCCATCCAGCCGTGTATTCCTGCTGCTGGGATGTGGAGCAATGACAGCTTAACCCCCTGCATGGACCCCTCCCCCCCACCGGCTCGGCTGCCACCACCTCCATGGATGCATCTGCAGCGTCTGCAGCAGCTCTGAAAACTCCCCAAACCCCCGTCCTCATAAAGCCCCTCATCACGCTGCGAATGAACTCCTGCTCCACTTTCCCATCACTTCCTGTTCAGGCTTCAGGGAATCTCTTTGTCTCCTCTGGAAGTGGATTTTATTGAATTATGCAGAAACAAGCTGCATCTTCTCAGACATGAAATAAAACGCCCTTTTGGAAGCCTGCAGTGTAAAACCAAGACTTTTTGCAGCATTAAGCTGATGAAAGTGAAGGTCTGTGGAGCATAAAGCAGATTAGCAGCGGTTGGTGTGTCCCACTTTTTTCCAGCTGAATTTCTCGCTCGTCAGTAGAAACCCAGTTATGTCAGCAGAACAACTGATGGCTGCTGAAGTTCCTCCAGTGCGTCTCCGGATCGGCGCTGCGCGCTTCAGACAGGTTTGCAGCGCTGCGTCTTTTGGAGAGCTTCTGGCGGCGAGCGCCTCCACGTCAGTCAGCCGCGGCGCGCCGAGTCCTTTGAAACGCCGAGCCGAACGGCGGTCCGATACAACGGCTTCTGGACTCACTCACACAGAGACGGGTTGGTGGAGAAAGCTGCTTTTAAATACGGATGAAGGTGCAGATGGCAGCATGAGATGGGAGGTTAGAGGTTCTTCTTTTTACGGTAGAATATAATAAACCACCTGACTTGAGAACATTGGATATAAGAGACGGGGAGGGAGACTCACTCAGATGTGTTGGATAACTGAAGAGATGATAGTTTAGATAAAACGCCGTCACCTGAGTTCTGGTCTGTAAAATCTTATGTTGGAGTCAGAACTGTGCAGAACTTCCTCACATTAAGTTATGAATGAACAGACTTTAGCTCTGCTGTTCAAAGTAAATCATTCTTGAAGCAGGACATGAGTTAGCGACGCTCTGCTACATTTCTTTGGTCTGCAACAGTAAAATAATTCCAGAGGTTGTTCCCGTTTCTCTCTCCCTTATATAGCCTATTGTAGTGGTATAGTATAATATCAGTGGATGGAGCCATGTTTCATCCAGTTTAATGCAGTTTAAAGATAATTTGTTGTTTTTGGCTTTAAAAATGAACTCAGTGAGGCTCTAAAGAGCAGAGGCCAGTTACTTTTTATGAAGTCTAAGTGTTTTTGTTGTTTTAAATTTGCTTAAATATGCGTAATTTGGTGTCGTTAGAAGCTGTGGTTCTGGTTCTGGTCCGCTCCTCCGGATTGTCCTGCAGTGCAGCCGGAGCTGTCCGTGGTGCTGAACAGAACCGTCTGCAGGAACTGGGCCACATTCCCTCTGCTTATCTAACCTCCAGCGCTCAGAAAGACGCTGCCGTTCCCGTGGCGGCGCCCGCAGGAACGGCGGCGCCCCCAGGAACGGCGGCGCCCCCAGGAACGGCGGCGCCCCCAGGAACGGCGGCGCCCGCAGGAACGGCGGCGCCCCCAGGAACGGCGGCGCCCGCAGGAACGGCGGCGCCCCCAGGAACGGTGGCGCCCGCAGGGGCCCCCAGGAACGGCGGCGCCCGCAGGAACGGCGGCGCCCGCAGGAACGGCGGCGCCCCCAGGAACGGCGGCGCCCGCAGGAACGGCGGCGCCCGCAGGAACGGCGGCGCCCCCAGGAACGGCGGCGCCCGCAGGAACGGCTCCTGATTTAAACGCTGAAATAACAGCGACCTGCAGCTTCATCTCCGTCGTGAGCCCCTGGATCTCTTTGATCTGCTGTGGATCTCAGCAGCACAGAACCCTGAACGGATCCGTCTGGAAACATGCGAACACGCGTGCGTTCTGCTTCAGCCTCGGAAACGTAACTGGTCTTCTGCGTTTCCTGTCCTTGGAGACGGCGGAGTGTTTATGTAGATTATTGCTGTAAAGTAGGTTAAGATGAATGTTGTGGCTCCATTATCTGCCTGTGAGTTGAATGAACGCTTTGAAAACCAATCAGTGCAGGGAGGCTGGGTACGAACAGGACGCCGCAGTGTGTGTGTGTGTGTGTGTGCGTGTGTGTGTGTTTTCTGGGGGATGGGATGTTTCCTGGAGCCCATCTGTCCTTCGTTCACTGCTCTGCCTCCCATCATGGATTTGGATGAGCTTTTGTTTTTCCTTTCTAATGAGAGCAAAAGGAAACAAAACTTCATCTCCCAGAATCCCCTGCCCTCCCATCCTTTGTTTCTGAGCCAGTATTCAGCCATCAGAGGTTTTCCTCTGGATGTTTGTTGGTTTCTTTCCGCAGAGCCCATAAAGCTGCTCTGAACACAGCGGAGCTCAACAAGCTGCTCGGCTTTAAATGTCAGCGTCTGGAGATTCAATTTGATTGAGACATTTAATAAAAAAGAAAAATAGCTCCGTGACCTTTGGATAACTTCTCTCCCAAATGAATTGAAGTGTTACAAGAGGACAGACTCACATAATCCAATATTTGCTGCTGCCTTTTATTCCTCTAAATGATGATTTGTTGGTAAATTTCAGTTCCTTTGAGGCTCGATGTTTATTACTGTTTGACATGAGATGTGTTTTTATCAGAAGGTTAAAAAGCTGCTGCTGCTCATCCTGAACGCTGTCCTGGTTTATTATCAGGCCATAAACCCAGATGGAGGTCAAGAGTTCAACAAAAACAGAAAAGTCACTTATTTACTATCTGTGCCCAAAATTTTGCTCACAGGAAAAAAATAATTCTCATTTACTTTGACTACGACCCAAAATCAGTTTTAAAAAATTCAACAAATTTTCTATTTGTCAGCCTAAAAGAGAAAAAGATTCAACTGGTCACATCTTTTTACCAAAAGCCCAGAAAAACAGAGTTTTACTGAGTGCAAGGTTTGATGTGCCATCAAATCGGTTTTACATGAAATTCTGAGGTCGTAAAATATTCCCACCCATTTAATTTACAGATCTGAGTATATTGGGCTGAACCAGCACCAGGCATCGGGCCAGATGCTTATTGGTCCCCCGAAAAGAACGATAAAAACCCAGATATGATCATCTCTTAATGAAACCCCCAGACTGAACTGGAAAACTGGACGTTGTGCTGCTAACACTTAGCTGGAGCGCTGCGCAACATCAATGATGGCCGGCCGGAACATGTTCACTAAATAATGAAGCAAAACTTAACGAAGCTTCGAGGCAGATCATTTTCCTCAAGGAACTTTAATAATCCAGGAACTCGAATCATTCAAGGAATCGTTAGACTAAAATACTTTCCTCAATATTTAACCCTAATCAGTCAAATCCCTGATGAGTCATGGTTCAGCATTCTCAGGGTTTTCCATGGAAAACCTGCCTTTCTGCAGCGCATATCTAAAATATTTGACAGATTGGAACCAGCTGTGGAGCCACTGTACGTATAAAACCACGTCATCTGCAAACAGTCGGACCAGAACCAGAACATGAAGGTGGTGAATGATTTATATCCAGACGAAAAGGAACCGAGCCCTGAGGGACGCCTGAATTCACTGACTGAAAAGCTGATTTCTCACCATTAATATCACCTTTTAAGATAAAGTGTTTGAATAATGAAACTAATCATAAAGCCTGTAAATATTCATGGACTTGTGAGAAACATTTCCAGAACCTCAGAGAAAACGAACTGAGCAGCTCCAGATTCAAAACTTTGTCTTGTTTTGTCTCCTGATCGATTATTGGCAGATTTAGAGGATTTATGGTCTGATGGTGTCTGTCGGTGTTTGTCTGCTTTTAGTTTTCCATCATTAAATTCTGATTGAATTATTTTGGATGATCCAAACGTTGTCAGCTGTCCTGACAGAAACAGCCCGGCTGATTTACTCAAATTCCTCTTGACTTTGTTTTCCCAATCGATGGAGTCCAGGAAGTCTCTGAGTTTTCATCCAGCAGCCAGAACGTTTGTTCCTGCTCAAACTGAGGCCTGATCGCCGCTAACTGCCGTGTTTGTTGAGTAGAGGAGGAGGGGGTTCTTTTTTTAGGCCCGGATAACAAAGGTGGAAGCAGGAGGAAGAGGAGGAGGAAGAGGAGTGGGATGAGCTCATCGCTGCTCCAGTCGTCAGGCTTTGTTTCTCAGCTGGAGGCAGAGTTGACACTTTAAAGAAAACGTCTGCAGTCACATCGTCGTGTCTGCCGCAGGTTTCTGTTCCTGATTCTGACGTTTTGTTTAATGAGTCGCTCTGACATCATCTGTTGTTTTGACTGAAAAGAGACAACAGACCTCTGGGTATGCTAATGTCCCTGGAAGACGAGGCGCAGAGGACGGAGACGGGCGTCCCGGCCGGCGCCGGGCTTTGATGTCTGGCCTCTGATTTGACATTTCCTCGGGACATGAAGGCATCATGATCATATTTAACATCTGCTGTCGACAACAAACGATGAAAATGTTTCTCCATCCTTGAATTCTTCTAGTTCCTGCTGAAAGCAACGCCGTTAAAAATATTTTATTAAACCAAAAAGTATTTACATGAAGAGAACACAACGATAAATCCACTTCCTGTCCACTTCCTGTGCTCTTCCTGTCCACTTCCTGTCCACTTCCTGTCCACTTCCTGTCCACTTCCCGTGGCCTTGGTTCAGTTATATTAAGACTCACTTATTGTTGAACGTAGTTTGGCGACGTGAACAGAATCGGTTCAGGCTGGTGGTTTTGTGTTGGCTGCAGGTTTTCTCTTTGTTCAGCAGCTTAAAGAATAAAATGTTTTTTTTCCAATTTGACCAAAGAAAATCTATCAGTTCATCATCACAGCAAACAAAGAACAAGAATAAACGCAGAGCGACTCACCAACTGTAAACTGTGTCCTAAACGCAGACAGATGGACTCCAGCTTCTAATTTTAGAGTTTATTGTTGCATGAATGTCAGTAATTTTGGACATTTAATGATTCATTTGAACAGTTCTTTTTTCCAGGATGATTCTGTGGGATGTTTTTTAGAAACTTCACTAATCTGAGTTGAGTTTAGCGCTGAGGTCGGAGCGTTGGGATCGTTGTCCTGTTGGGAACACCAACTCCATCCCAGTTTAACCAGTCAGCTGCTGGTTTGAGCTGAAGTTGAGGAATCTGGATTTAGTGGTTCTTCTGTAAATCTGCGGATCTTCTCTTCCTTCCTGGTTCAGGATCCGCCTCGCTGATTCGGATGATCCTGTGACTCACAGGTTTTATTTCTATCATCACTTTTATGAGATTAAATAAAAATAATGAGACGTTCCTTTAGCCTCCTCCTCCTTTCAGTCTTTATCCTCTCTCCTTTCTTTCCATCCCTTTAATCTTCCTCTCCTCTCCCAGAGGGAGCAGACAGGATTTATGACTGAGGTCGTTCATTTGCATCCGGCGGTCAGTGAGCCTGGAGGAGGGAGACGATGGCAGCAAAATGGGAATCTGTCACCGAGATTCCCACAGATTTTTATTTTTATTTTCTTAAACCAGCAACAGTTTTCAGATAAAAACAGATAATTTCTGTAAAAGACTTAAAATCAGAGACACATTTTGCAGAGAAAAACACGACAGGACTGAGTTTTTAGACTTTTGGTGGTGAATTTACTGCTTTTCTTTGTCTGCTGTTATTTTCAACTCTAATACTTAAGCAATACT
Source organism: Poecilia mexicana (assembly GCF_051168715.1). Taxonomy (NCBI): domain Eukaryota; kingdom Metazoa; phylum Chordata; class Actinopteri; order Cyprinodontiformes; family Poeciliidae; genus Poecilia; species Poecilia mexicana. Next base: position 35,941,945 of record NW_028263372.1, on the reverse strand, counting down.
TTATTATTATTATTTAAGTTAATAAGTTGATGCTTTACAGTTTAATACAAAACAAACATCAAAATGACAGGAAATAGTCTGATTATTGTCCACCAGGCCTTCAAGTCAAACGTAAGTATTTAAGTGATGATATTTATCAGTCATAACCTGAAGATGAAAGCAGATGTCTGCTTTAACATGTTCAGTCTCTGGGTTTTCACTCATTCATCCCTTCAGATCGTTTCTCAATCTGCTGATTTCCTCCACATGGATTTAAGATGTGAGTCTTCGTTTGTAAGGTTATCGGTGTGAAAGTGGGCTGTTAGAGGCCTTTCTCTCTCTGCTCCAGAAAACAGCTGTATTTTCTGCTAATGGTGAGTTAAAGTGACGGCGCCGGGCCCACAGAGCTCACCGGGTCATAAATCAGGTCCTGAGATGCAGCCTGACCCGGCAGCTGCAGGCAGCCATGTTGGTTTGTTTTTATTTGTTTCTCTGTCCTTAAATTTCTTTTCTTTGTTTTGATGAGTCGGTGAGTCGAACTCATTTTGTTGGTGGGAAGCTCCGCCCACCGTGAGTCACAGCTGTGTAGCTCCGCCCCCTCGGCCTCCTCCGTTTAAACCGATGGAGTCTTGTGATGTGAGACATCCTCCTCCTCATCCTCCTCATCCTCGCTGCTCCGGCCGTCCCTGTCTGAGGTCACTGAGCTAAAGTGACAGCGCCTCGCTCCGTTCCTCCTGCGCTGCTGTGGGAACGGCTCCACCAATCAGATCAGCATCGATCGGACATTCCCAGAGATGAGGAAGTGAGAAACGCTCCTCATCTGGACCGACCCGCTCTCCGCTCGGACCGGACAGATTCCCTCTGACTGGAGGAAAAACCAAACCTGCGACCAGTTAGAGGCGAATATTTACTGCTTTCTGTTCATGGAGCAACTGGGAGAGGCTTTTGTTCAGATTTTTATATTTTTAATGTTTTACATATTATTGATATTTGATTCATTTTAACAGATTATTCATATGTTGCAGAAATCTTGCATTTTATTTTTTACAGCATCATTTTATACATTTAGTGAAACTTCCATCAGAGTTAAGTCGGTTCAGTAATCCGTCGTTAATCCCACAGTCGTCATGGTGACGTTGTGGGTCAGTACTCCTGTAGCAGTCAGTGCTGCATTATATCACAAGGCCTCTGACTGAAGGTGACAGCTTCATGGCTGTCATGAGCTAACAGCTCAGCATCCGCGCAGCAGAGACGATATTCCACAGTAACAGTGACATCATCATCATTAGCTAGCTCTGCTAATCCTCCTCCTTTGCTTTTGCCGCTCCTCTTTAAACCTCCGTCTGTCTGTCAGGAAGATGCTGCAGTCTGGGATAATGATGGATGGTTTCAGCTTCCTTCTCTCTGCTCCATGAAGCTCCTTTAGGTGATGCTAATCAGCCTCTCCCAGTTGCACAAACAATACCTTGTTGCCACGGTTACGCATCACAACATCTGTTCACCTTTGCCGATGTTTTAGCCGCGCTGCGCATGCTAACGGCGGCTGCTGGCTCCAGAGAACCAAACTAAAATGTTTTATTGCTCTAATCTTCATCGTTGCCCCAGAACGACATTATTTATCTGCTTTATTCAGCAGCTCAACGTTTATGGGATAATCAGCAGTTTTATTATTTGTCTTTTAGAAAATGTCGGTTATTTGCAGGATATTGTGCCTTTCATGGCCTCCTGCTCTCTGTACAGTAACATGCTGTACAGAGAGCATGAACAACGAACGGAGGTCGTTGTTCTCCAGCAGGTCCCAGGGAGCCTGCTGGGGGTTTTTATCTGGTGAAGGAAACAAACCCCGCAGCAAGCTGCTGACTGGACCGGCAGGCAGGATGTGACGTCACAGTTCCAGTGACATAGCTGACTCCATGTACCTCTTTCTCCTGACCTTTATCCATGTCTACAAAGAAAACTGAACGTTCTCAGATCTAACAAACGTTTTTATCTTGTCGGCTCAATTCTGATCGTCTCACCCAGAAAACAAATCCAGTTTTTACCACTTCAATATGTGGAGCTAAATCAGATACGGTCTGCAGTCTGATCGGTCTGATCGCGTTTTATTTGACTTTTACATCGTTGATGTGAGACAAAGTCATAATTCTGCACCAGAAGAAGCCAGACGGTAAATCTGGACTTAAATAAGGACTGAAGCTCAGTTCTTCATCGTCTTATGGTCACGTGATCAGGCTGTGGCTCCCATTGAAGAAGAACTTTAAAATCCATCCGTAGACGGCGGCCGCCATTATTATTTCCATAAACGGAGCCCTGCTGTGACGTCAACGCTCTTCTTCTGCACATGCGGCTTGACTGGGTTTAGACTGAACTCTGACTGCACCACATTTATTTAGCTGCATGAAGGATCACGCAAAACAATAGAATAAA